>NC_136065.1:134359675-135105925 GCF_964261635.1 Lissotriton helveticus
TGCTCTGTAAAGTTTTCAAGTGGCTTAACATCAGCACCAGTAAAACAGTGATGCAGGCCCTCATCACCAGCACACTGGACTACGGCAACGCACTCTATGCAGGCATCACCAAGGAACTTGTGCATAGCACACTGGACTACAGCAACGCACTCTATGCAGGCATCACCAAGGAACTTGTGCATAGACTCTAGGCGATCCAGAACACAGTCACAAGACTAATCCTCAACCTGCCCAAGGTGACCCAAATCACCTAACACCTGAAGGACCTTCACTGGCTCCCCGTCAAGGCCTAGCTCTTAGACTGATACCTGCAACACAGCGCCTGGATACCCTCTCAAGTGATGAGCTGTGCTATACAAGTACAACTGGATTGATTTCTTATATCTAATACCCCCCTTAGGGTTCGGTACACCTACAAATCACTTACACCTACAATCCTTTTACTACTCCATACCACTACCCACCTCTGAACCCTAAATAACTTACCTTTTACGCTAACCCATCCATTAGTTCTAGTGAAAACACTTACTAACTCTTACCACTATCCAGGCCTGAAAAATGAAAACCCTTCCATACCCAATTCATCTACAACGTATTTTGTTACGTGGCAGAAGTGATTTTTCATATATATATATTCACACGCATACCATGTTATATATATGTATACACACACAGATACACATATATACATACATACACACGTGTATACAGTCATTAAAAAAACTGTTATGTGTGGTAAAGTACTACATTGTAAAAGTAACTTTACAAATAGAATGTGTGGTACTTACCTGTGTGGTAAGCACTGTGTGGTAAGTACTGTGTGGTAATGGTGCTGTGTGGTAAAAGATACATTGTAAAGATGACATTCTGGGGTATGTATGACTGCCAACTGTGTTGGGATTTAGATTATTTTCCAGGTTTAATTCCTAAGGATTGAAGATTAAGGGCAAAATATGCCCTCAGCAGCAATTACTGATGAAGTAATGCACTTCTTCAACGGTAAACAGCTAGCTAACAAAGCATTTTTATGCAGCAAAAGTGCAGGTGGAGATATTTCATGTCATTTAAATGGTAAATGCTCTTCAGTAAACGAAATACATTAATTGCAGACTAGAAAGACTGGTATATGGACTATTAAAGCTCTTGCATTCCTTCAGGCTGGGCTAATGTATCCCTTTTCAGCCACACAGGGAAAAAAGCGTAGACTACATAAAGTGGTCTACTAATAATTACAGCAGCCGCCCTTTTCTCCACATCACAGATAAGGATACCGCCTTTATCAATAAAAAGCCCAATACAGAAACTGGAAAATGTAGAGGACTGCTCAAAATACTGAAATTTACCTGGAGACAGAATTGTCTCATTTATGCTCCCGCATTGCTGGTGGCAGTAGAAAACATTCAACAAGGATTTACAATTTCAGGTACTTCTGGTTAAGACAATATGTATTAATTAGAGACCAATCCTGAAGCTGCAGTAGCAAACAAGGACAACAGAATGCACGTGTTCCAAATGCTTAGATTCCAAAATATTTCCCTTCTACAAATCTATGTGATGCACAACTCCACATGCCAATAAACCAAAAGTATGAGGACTTCATTCACTTTACCATGAACATCCAGTCCAAATTGCAGCATTTGGAGTTCATAGTTTTAAATTAGTGTATGATCTGTGATGGCATCACAAGAACCATGATCAGGGTACTTCGATACCAGGCTGTTAAAGGCACAGTTAGTAAAGGCAGTGCAAAACCTCACATCCCTTTCCCTAAGTGGGGACACATCGTGTCGGAACCCATCCTCCTTCCTTACCCCTCCAGTAGGAATAGAATCTAAAATATTGTAAACTGTTTAAACAAACACCTGTCCACGCTGTACCCATCACTTGGTGCTGCCCTGGAAATATATTGCAGTAGAGCAAAACCACACCCAGTAGAAATAGGCTGAAGCAGACTGCGATGATGTGCTGTAGGTGGTGGCTGCAATTAACTGAAGTCTATAATTTATCAAAGATATGCACCAGCAAGCTAAAGAAGGGTCCTCCATTTCAAATAAGAGTCTAGCATCCCTCAAATAGATGCATAGGTGGGCATTTGAGATGATCATCTTGTTGATTAGTTATAAGAAATAGCTATCTTGATGGCATACAAAAGGTAAAATCTAGGTACATATTACAAAGTATATTAAAGGCACATTTTAAAAAAATATATTTTTTAAAGAACATGCTTAACATGCTTACCTTGAAGAAAAACCCCACACCAGACTTGTTGTCTTCGTTGCTCATGTCTGCAGAATCATCCTGAATTTCATTTTCCTCATCTTCTGGGTCTTTTAAAACGGACAGGTCTACTTCAATAAGGTTTGCTTTTGCTCTTAGCTGGTCATCTATTGGCACATTTTCTTTACCTAATCCATCTGACAAATGCAGCCCTGCAGTTCTTATGTTACTTACATCTTCTCCATTTACCTGTTCATATATAATGTTTGCATCATTGGAGGTAGACAAAACAAATGTCCTCTGGTTGGACTCATCATGCAATCTTACGCTTCCAGTGGAAATGTTGTCGGAAATTCCACTACCTTGAGTGTTAATCTCAAAGGAAGGTTCATCCATAGAGGTGGCAGGAGTTCTCGGAGACTGAAAAGATCGGAAATGAGGAAGAGTTTCAACATTTTGTGTTGGGGTGATCACACGTGAAAAGCTTTGCTGCCTCTCTTTAGATACTTTAGTTTCCGGAGTTCTGGTTCTTGGGCTACGCCCTAAACCAAATCGAGGAGGCTTACGAACACTTCCCATACCTGTAGGTGACAGTGGTTCCACAAAGTGAATTGATGGTTTTACCTTTTGATCTGGAGGACTTATTTTCACACTAGTTGAAGGAATAGCTGGGGATTTCATAAGCAACTCCTGCTGTTGAGAAATCTTCAATATAGCCTGTTGAAGAGTGCTGATTGTTTCATTTAATTTTTCAATGGAAAGGTCACATTCATTTACATCAACTTCTGGAATCACATCCTCTAAAATAGCAGCAGAAATAAGCTTACTTTTATCCAGTTCATCAACCGCAGTAGAGTCTTTAGATCTGTGCTGCTGCACAAAAGCTAGGGTTTCTTGAATGCTTACACTGTTTGCTAGATCAACAGTTTCATTTAGATCTTCCCTTTGCTCATCTTTTTCAAAATATTGCTCAGCTTTAGAGTTCATTGAAACAGTTTCAATATCCTCACCATTTTGTCGTGCAAATTGCATGGAAGTCTGTTCTGGTTTAAGGGGGTGCTGAATACTATCGGGTTTTCCTTTCTTAACAACATGCAAGAATGCAGCTTTGCCCAGCTTAAGACGCTGCCTAGCAGAGAGGGCTTCCATTTTTTTCTTTTGTGCCTCTATTGCTCTCCTCTTTTCTTCTAGCTGCATGTGAAGTTGCACCAGTTCAGAAGCAAGAATGTTGGTATTGTCTTTATTATTCCTGCCAGGGCTTTGTTCTCTTTTCTGTTTCCATGTGGTTAAAGGTGCAGGGGCACACTCGGACCCATCAGGAGTAGTCTTTTGAGAACTGCTTGTGCTGGACTTTGTCTCATAGCTATTAAGTCTTTGGAACTTCCGTTCTGCAAAACTCGTCATTCGGACACTGCCACTAGCCATAGAGACACTACTGAGTTGAGACATTGTGCTAAGGCATGGACTAGAGCGACCACTAGCATCATCCTTATCTTCATGTTCTTTGACCTTCATATCTTCTTGTAGTTTTGCAGATTCAACCTCCCCAACATATTTGCCAGGACGAACAGCAGCTAAATCTTGCTCCACCTCCTCCATATCGAGGATATCGGAGTCTGAATCTTGCCTCACTACTGTCCAAGTGGATTCCTGACTTTGAAGGTTAAGGCTTTTCACACAGGTATCACTTAATTTAGCATCTGCTTCCTCGTCTGCTTTTGAATCATGAAGGAAAAATCCCACCGGTGATTGTCCCAACAAACCAGGGTCAATACTGCTGGTAGCTAAAGGTTTTAAAGTTCCACAAGTAGTTTCTGTTGGGAATTGAAGAGGTTCGGATACAGTGGAATCTGTCACAGTTGTGAACTCGGAGCTGGAGATGGGACTAAAAGTTCTGTTCAATTCTTGGTCAACATGATTGCCATTTACTCTCCTGCGTGAAACGGGCATTTGGGCCTCAATGTGTCTTTTTGCCACGCTCGTTCTTTGCTTTTCCTCCCCACATTCCTCCTGCTTGTTAACTGCACTGTGCTTTTCCTTTGCAGGCTTAAGAACAGCAGGCATCAAAGGCTCCAAGTAAAAACTGTCTGGTCCATTTTCTACGGCCTCTATTTGCCTGTTAGGAGAACGGGAACTTGCCAATTGACTGGATGTCCTGGAGGAAAAGCTTTGAAGTTCAAGTTCACCTGGACTTTGCACCTTATCTGGTCGAATTACTGTAACAAGTTCTTCATCTTCGTCCTCAATATCTACGTTGACCATCAAGGGTTTTCCACCTGTCTTTGCAGGTGTTGGGTGAAGCTGATGCTTTGGTGTCAGGTTAATGATATTGGATGCTAAACTGTCTTTGCTGATTGATCTGGCTAAACTGATGCTGTCACCAGAACTAGGATCAATATCACTGTCATTTGCGTTACTGAGAGCAAACGGAGGGGGCTGAGACAAAGGCCTGGAGGGGAACAAAAAACACCTTGTGTAAGATGGTTACAACTACTACATCAATAATGGTATAGAATAAACAGATATTTCAGAGTTTAATCGGTCTACGCTGAACATCGATAGTCTAGCATTAAAAGAGTTTTCAAAGAACAGTTAAAGCAATTAAAAGTTACAGCAAAGCAAACTATCATGGACAAATGCTTTTCAATGAACAGAGAAAGTGTGTTTTTAGACATACCTGCGCACAGAAATAGATAAAATTACAATTAAAGAAACACTATAGTTACCATGATCACGACACACAACATTTGTTTATATGAAGTTCCCACCAGTTTCAATTTATCAAAGGTAAAAAATGCAGTCTTTCACCTGGGTTTTTTCTCTGGCCAAGCAATTACTGAGCCACGGGGCTGTCCATCAACTCGAGTCAAGGAATTCGAACGATCTCGAGGGCCTAAAACATTGAAAACTATTATTGTTTATTTAACAAGATTTTCAATAGTCTCAGTTTAACACAGCATTCCTTGGCATATTTTGTTCTAAGAAGATTTAAATTCATTTATTTTAACTGAAGTTTTGAATGGAATATGCTACTTACCAGTATGCATCTGTTCTTGGCATAGAGGGCTGCAGAGTGGTACATTTATGAATAGATCGCCATCTGGTGTTGGGCTCGGATGATTGCACTTGTTTTTCTTCTGGAGAAGTCTTTGTCGTCATAGATGACTCCTCCTCTTGGTGTTAGTGCGCATGGGCATCGGCTCCATCCTTAGATTGTTTTGCCATAGTAGGGTTAGATGGAGTAGTGTAGTATAATACATAAAGATATGCCCATGTAAGTGTATCTAAATAAGATAATGTTGGGACAGACACAGGTTTCCGGGGAGGCAGGGAGGGCATGTACCACTCTGCAGCCCTCTATGCCAAGAACAGATGCATACTGGTAAGTAGCATATTCCGTTCGAGGCATATGGGCTGCAGATGGTACATTTATGAATAGATTGTACAGCAGTTACCTCCCTAGCGGTGGTCACCAGTGTCTGTCGCAACTGTTTGAAATAGAGTTTTTAATACAGCTTGGCCCACTCTGGCTTGTTGTGCAGCCTGTACATCAACACAGTAGTGCTTTGTGAATGTATGTGGTGTAGACCAAGTTGCTGCTCTACATATGTCATCTAGGGGAATGTTCCCTAAGAATGCCATAGATGCTCCTAGTTTTCGTGTAGAATGAGCTCTAGGAGGAACAGTTAATGTTCTCTTTGCTTTAATGTAACATATTTGTATACATCTTACAATCCATCTAGCGATGCCTGCTTTAGAGATAGGATTGCCCTTATGTGTTGGGGAAAATGCTACAAATAGTTGTTTAGTTTTCCTGAAGTTTTGTGTTCTTTCTATGTAGTACAAAATGGCTCTTTTGACATCTAGTGTATGTAGAGCCCTTTCTGCTACCGTCTGTGGCCTTGGAAAGAAGACTGGTAGTTCCACTGGCTGGTTGATGTGAAATGCTGAAATTACTTTAGGCAAGAACTTTGGGTTTGTTCTAAGAACCACTTTATTCTGGTGTAACTGTAGGAATGGTTCTTGTATTGTCAATGCCTGTAATTCACTTACTCTCCTGAGTGAGGTAATGGCTATAAGGAAAGCCACCTTCCATGTAAGGAATTGTATTTCGCACCTATGCATAGGTTCGAAAGGTGGCCCCATTAGTCTGGTGAGTACTACGTTGAGGTTCCAGACTGGGGAAGGTGGTAATCTTGGTGGAATGACTCTTTTAAGGCCTTCCATGAAGGCTTTTATCGCTGGTACTCTGAACAGTGATATGTGCTGCCTGTTTTGTAGGTACGCTGCTATAGCTGCTAGGTGTACCCTGATAGATGTGTACGCTAGATTACATTGCTGTAAGTGTAATAAGTAGCAAATAATCTCCTTTGTTGATACGTCCAGAGGGTTGATATTGTTATTAGTACAGTGTATAGCAAACCTCTTCCACTTAGCTGCATAGCATGCTCTGGTGGTGGGACGTCTCGCTTGTTTAATTATCTCCATGCAATTTGGGGGTAGATCTAAGTACCCAAATTCTAGGATTTCAGGAGCCAGATCGCTAGGTTCAATTGTGTGGGATCTGGGTGCATTATTTCTCCATGGTTCTGTGTAAGGTGCATGGGTAGAATTCGTAGCTTTTGATGTGGCACTTGTGAGAGTTGCAGGAGCGTGGTGAACCACGGTTGTCTTGCCCACGTGGGTGCTACTAGTATCATGGTCATTGAGTGTTGTTGTAGTTTTCTGACCACTAATGGGATTAGTGGGAGAGGGGGAAAAGCGTATGCAAATTTGTTGGACCAATTTATCCATAACGCATTGCCCTGCGACAGGTGGTGCGGGTACCTGGACGCGAAGCTTTGGCATTTTGCATTCTGATGAGTGGCAAAGAGGTCTATCTCTGGCTGTCCCCATCTTTGGAAGAATGGCTGCAGTATTTGTTGGTGCAGTTCCCATTCGTGTATTTGTTCCGACTGTCTGCTTAAGATGTCTGCTATCTGGTTTTGGACTCCTGGTAGGTGTTCGGCTAACAGATAGATGTTTTGAGGAATGGCCCATCTCCAGATTTCCTGTGCTAGTCTGGATAGTTGGAGAGAGTGCGTCCCCCCCTGTTTTTGAATATAATACATTGCTGTCATGTTGTCTGTTCTGATCAGGACTGCTTTGTTGGTAACATGTATTTGGAAGGCTTTTAATGCTAGAAACACCGCTAGTAGTTCTAGGTAATTGATGTGCAGTCTTTTTTCCCCGCACACTCCACCTTCCTTGTACTGTGTATTTCTCCATATGTGCTCCCCATCCTGTGAGCGATGCGTCCGCTGTTATTGTCACCTGTGGAATTGGTTCTAGGAACGACCGCCCCTTGGCAATGTTTGTTGTGTTCCACCACTTCAGAGAGCGGTGTGTGCGGTCGTCTACCAACACCAGATCTGTAATCTGTCCTTGAGCCTGATTCCACTGTGTCGCTAAGCATTCTTGTAGCGGACGCATTTGTTGTTTGGCATATGGTATTAGCAGTATGCAGGATGACATCATCCCTAATAGCTGCATGAACACTCTTGCTGGTAGTGAGTGTTGTGGCTGGAATCTTTGAATGATTGTAAGCATTGTTTGGATCCTGACTGGATTGGGGTATACTTTGGCTTTTTCTGTGTCTATAGTAGCCCCCAGATATTGTTGAACCTTGCTTGGTTGTAGGTGTGACTTTGTGTAGTTCACCGTGAACCCTAGCTGGTGTAGTAGCTGAATTGTCTTTTGTGTGTTTTGAAGACATTCCTCTTGTGACTTGGCCTTTATTAGCCAGTCGTCCAAGTATGGGAAGACATGTATTTGTTGTCTTCTTAGGTGAGCTGCCACCACTGCCAGGCATTTTGTGAACACCCTTGGTGCCGTTGTGACACCAAACGGAAGGACTTTGAACTGATAATGTTGTCCTTCTACCACAAACCTGAGGTATTTCCTGTGGGCTTTGTGAATCGGGATATGAAAGTAAGCGTCTTTTAGATCCAGTGTAGAAAGAAAGTCCCCTTTCTTCAGTAAAGGAAGTACCTGTTGGAGCGTGACCATGTGGAAATGTTCCGAATTTATGTATGCGTTGAGAGGTCTTAGGTCCAGTATCGGTCTTAGAGACCCATCTTTTTGGGAATTAGGAAGTATAGGGAGTATACTCCTGTTCCTTGTTGGTGCTGTGGAACCTTCTCTATGGCATGCTTTCCTAGCAGGGATAGTACTTCCTGCTTTAACAGTGTCAGGTGATCTTGTTTCATTGGACGCTGTTTGGGGGGGATGTTTGGTGGGGTAGATGTGAGTTCCAGGCAATAACCATGTTGGATAATTTGTCTCACCCACCTGTCTGATGTGATGTTTTCCCAGACAGGTAGGAACTGTGATAGGCGTCCCCCGACCGGTGTTATATGGTCTGGGGGGAGCTGTATGAAGTCACTGCTTTGGGGTTGGAGAGTTGCGGTTGTTGTTGTTTCCGCGACCTCTACCCTGGTTGTTGTTACCTCTGTAACTACCTCTAGAATTACCTCTGGGTGATGTAGGTGTAAAAGAGATTTGTTGCTGGCTTGTACCTGTATTTTTGGATCCTCCTCTATAGGTGGACCTACGAAAGGAACCTCTTTGTGTCGGCTGTTGCAATGCTCCCATTGATTTAGCCGTTTCCGTATCCTTTTTCATTGGCCTCATCTGTCCCTGTGCCGAAAAGTGTTTTCCCATCAAAAGGTTGGTTCAGTAACGATGTTTGTACCTCTTGTTTGAACCCTGATACCCTGAGCCATGCATGTCTCCTTAACATGATGCTTGTGTTTGTAGATCTTGCTGCAGTGTCTGCCGCGTCTAGGGCGCACTTTATGGAAGTGTTAGTAATTAACTTCCCTTCTTGTATGAGTTGATCTGCCCTCTTTTGATGTTCTTTAGGGAGATGTGTGATGAGTTTTTCTAATTCATCATAATGCGCTCTGTCATACCTTGCAAGTAGTGCTTGCGTATTAGCTATGCGCCAGCTGTTTGCCGCTTGAGATGCTACTCTCTTGCCAGAGGCATCTATTAGCTTAGACTCTTTGTCAGGAGGTGGAGCTTCTCCTGTAGATAAAGAGTTTGCTCTCTTACGAGCGTTTGTGACCACTAGTGAGTCTAGAGGAATTTGCCCTTTAATGTATATTGGGTCTTTTGGAGCTGCCCTATATTTCTTATCGATTCTTGGGTTCAGTACCCTAGCCCTCACTGGGTCTTTGAATATCTCTGATGTATGACTGAGAAGGCCCTTAAGCATTGGTAGTGTTCCTGATGTTCTTTGTGCAGTAGGTAGTGTTTCTAATAAGAAATCCTCTATTTGAGGTTCTGCATGTAGTTCTACCTTGTGATATGTTGCTGCTCTATTAATGAGTTGCGCAAAACCAGTATTATCATCAGGAGGTGAAGGTTTTGAAGGATACATTTCAGGGTCGTTATCGTTATCTGACCCTACATTGTACTCTTCCCATGGGTCTGCCTCCTCTGGGATTGTGTCTTCATCATCCCCAGGATGTTCCCCCTCCCCTGTGTCACTCTCTACATCTGTTGTAGGTGTAGATGGTCGTGTGGGAGGAATATTTGGTCTATTGTGAGGAAGAGGAGAAGATGGTGTGTGTCTAGGTTTTGGAGAAGGGGGAGGAGTTGTATTTGTCCCCATTGTTCTCTTCTTCGGATGAGTTTTGTCGTCCGAATGTTCATTCTTCCTCTTTTTAGGTAGTTCTGTGACTACCTTGCCAGTTTTTGGATCAATAAACAGAGTCTTTTGTTTAGGATCGGTCTTGTATTCCTGTGTCGGTACCGCAGTTTTCGGTTCCGAAAGGTGTTTTTTCTTCTGACTGTCCATTTGTATTTTCGGCACCGAGATTTTATTCGGATCCGATGTCTTCGGTATCGAAGATGTCCCCGGTGTCGAGGGTGTTTGACGTCGAAACGTGTTTCGGTGTCGACATGGACTGCTTCGACTTCGAGCTTTCCTTGACTTGGAGCTTCGGTGTCGATGTGGTCCGTTTATCGGAACCACCATGATGGGAGACCGAGTGTTTCGGTTTCGGTTTCGTTGCCGGGCTTGAAGGCGGGGCGTCGGAAACTTTTTTCGGTTGTCTGACCGGGCTCGAGGGCGGGGTCGACACCGTGCGGGGTCTGTTCTTTGGTAAAGGGACGTCGTCACTCACGGTTTGTTGGACGTCGATTTCCTCGACGTCGGACTCGTCCACTTCAGACCCCGCCTCGCCGGCCTCTTCTTCCTCCTCTTCTGGGTGCTGGTCCTCGAACAGCTCCGGGATTGCTTGTGACTGCATTCTCGATACCTCGTGTCTTCGGGCTCGACGGTTTCTAATCGTCGATTTTGAAGAGAACGCTGCACAGGCCTCACAGTCCCTGGATTCGTGTTCAGGGGACAAGCAGAGGTTGCACACCTCGTGTAGGTCCTTGTGTGGGAACTTAGCACCACACGTTGGACATTTTTTGAATGGAGTCCTTTCCATGGACCCCGGGCTGGACTACTTCGAGTTTCTCGTAGTCGTCGTCCTTCGAAACGCGTCGGTATGGAAGTGAAGTCGCGTTCGATAACAATACCGTCGAATTGGAAAGGTTTACGCGCCGAATATAACCTTCTTTATCGAAGTCGGTCCGGAGCGCTTCGATCCTCATCCGAACCCGATGGCGGAAAAAAACAATCTAAGGATGGAGCCGATGCCCATGCGCACTAACACCAAGAGGAGGAGTCATCTATGACGACAAAGACTTCTCCAGAAGAAAAACAAGTGCAATCATCCGAGCCCAACACCAGATGGCGATCTATTCATAAATGTACCATCTGCAGCCCATATGCCTCGAACATTAACAGTGTATCTTCTGGGAGACTCTGAACTCTAGTAACACAATTCCTTTCTATGAACCTGAGAACCTATTTCCTATTAATATTTATAATGCTTAGTGGATGCATTAATGCCACAATCCTGAACTAAATAGTTGTTGTGCTGTCGGAACGTAGCCTGTTTCTTATAATGTACGTGATCCTAAAATGTAACTTAATTTTGATCCTCAAACTGTCCTTTCTGCATACCTGTTCTTTACCAAAGCAAACTGCTAGTTCCATCATATACAGAGGACATCAAGACGCTCATTCCTCACAAAAGCTACAATTAATTTAATAAAAAAAATTCTAAATACAAAGAAGTCCTGAGTAAAATGTACATCCTGTTATAAAATGAATATAATCCATATTGTATAAAGTTTCATATAGTTCCATCAAGACCTTACAAACGAATGACAATTAGAGTTGCCCTGATGAGCACTCCTGACATAACCCACTTATCTATTAAAGAGATGTCCTACAAAAAATACAAAATGAACAGAAATATGCAAATACAAGTAAAGTGAGAATAAAAGCCCTTCCGCTTTGTCATTCCAAAGTGCTTAGATAACTTTCCATTCAATTCTGGCTATGAGATAGGAACCTTCTAAACTAAAGCACTTTACCAAATAATAATTGCTCCAAAACTAGTGACGTCCATGACAGCTGTAAGACAGTAAGTACAGTCTTAAATATATTAAATATCTATGGTTTTGAATACGGAATGTTGCTATTAATAGTTTTTATTGCTTATTACTGATAATAGGCTGGAAAGACTGCAATGGTAATATTCAAAAGAAACAAAAAAAACTGTTTTATCCACCTTCTGTAACTTAACCGTTAGAAGGAGCATCAAGTATTCATAAACATAAAAAACAGATTCACCTTTATCTCCAGGTTTCAGCTTGAATCCAAACACCTTCAGTCTAGCAGTAGGTGCTGACACCCAAACCACTGACTGTGGGCTGCCTAGATGTCAATGCCTTCCCTAAAAGCACTGGCAGGTGAATATGATCTAAGCACTGCCCAATCTCTCCGATCCACAGAGGTCATGAGGAAAGGACCATTAATTACCAAATACAGTGCAAGATAAACCTCAGATAAGAGAGAGTGATGGTCAATGTGCAGGTACTGTATCAGTCAGAAAAAAGCGGAAAACATCCTCCAGCACGTCAGAGTGTGACCATCCTGAACTTTTGTGCACAGAAACGTGTTAACATAGCACAAAACCAAGAGGGGGAGGAACTTCCTCATTTGTATCCCTTCGCCACCAAGAAATACCCGGCGCAGCAGCTGGCATCTCAATCAGGTGGAAACAGAGCAATAGCCTATTTCTTGGCTAAAGTCTGTAGATTTTCATGAGAATGTGAAGGTGGGAGGAGTGAGTGGAAAGAGAAGGGTGACGGGAGAGGGTCTTCTGAAAAAAGGACAGGAACTCATAACCTGGCAGTCTGCAAGCACCTGAGTGCACATTTTCTCCAGAAATCAAGACTAAAAGCAGGCAATCATGGTACAGAATCAACATCAAAGTGACTAATGAAGTGTCAACACTTGTTGTGGTTGAGGGGCGGGGATGCAAGAAGGTTACTGGTTTATTCTAGCTGCTTCCTTATCCATTACTGGTCCATTAATATTGCAGATGGGATAGCTGTGGGGCTTGTGGGTGCTGGAACTGCATTTCACACCACCAAAGAGCTATCAAAGCTGCCGAAACATCAGTTGAGAAACCCGATAAAGAGCATCCAGGCATGCATGCTCAGCATTACTCCTCGAATGTGTATCATCACTGACAATATCATCGCTGAAATGCAATGTGTGCGTTGACATTTTGTGGCAACTCATAAAGCTCATTGAAAGAAGACAATGTGATTGTGCAGTAGAGCCGTTGGTACAATACCTCAACCCATAATGGATCACCGAATGGGAACACAAGTAACAATGAGAAAAAAGGCAAGAAATGCACCTACCTCAGAAAATGTAGTATTCTTACCAGACATCAAACTAAGTCATATAAGTGACAAAACATATTTTCAGTTCAAATAGTAGCCGTGTGAAAGTCTTCAGTATACTGGGATCCTTCCTAGTAGCCAGAAAATGCGAACTGCCGGACTAACCATACAGAGTGACAGGAAGTAACAGCGTCAAAAACGTATAATGGTGAAGTGTTAATTTTGTATTAAATGCGCAGTCCCCGTTAGCAAGTACAATTTACCTATAGATTTTAAATTTTTTTAAATGCTAAACAATTATATATTTTATACACATGTATTCCGATAACTATAGATTGTTGCATTAAAAGCTAAGAATTGTTGCCTCCTACTTCAGAGTTTTGTATTTTTTTACCACATCAAGAGCAAAGTATAAAGAGAATTCGAGTGAGCCTTCATGTGTGCACAGACACTTTACGCCTGGTGGATAGCAGATTCCCAAGAAATTTTAGTATGCTTTAAAACCTCTAAATTACCAGGACATGGAGTTTTCAACTTAGTTCCATTACTTTATGAAAATATTCAACGGACTACATGCATTTATCAATATAACCGCAAAACTTTGCTAATCGCTAAGGAGAAGCAAATGGAAAGTGAGTGAAGTTCTGGCTGGGCAGAAATAAGCCTAGGAAAGCATTAAGCATAGGCAAAATATGTATTATTCACCTGGTGAAAAATATGCTAGTATAAACTTGCATAAAGTGTCTATAGACCTACTAAACAGAATGCATGCAAGGAATGCACAATTCCAAGTTTTTGATTATAGTCTAGGGCAAAGAGGTGGGCGACGCCAGGGCCACAGCATGAATTAAAAGGCAATATTAAGAGATTAAGGAAAAGGAAATGCAATACAAAGTTGGAAAGCAGGGTGTAGCTGGTCTAGTGCAGAGAGGGCACAGCTCAGGAACTCTGATGGGACTAGGACTGATTCATACATGGGGTGCCCCTTTTATATAATGGCAAAGACTCTACCAACCAATGGCAAGAAAATCAGAATCCCAGTTCTGAAGCATCATTTCCATCGATAGTTTGTCTCTCTGGTCCTCCCTAAAAGCAAAGGGTATTCCCAGATGTATTCAATAGTGTTGTGTGGCGAGACACCATGTATTCCATACACCACAGTCACCTAAAAACGCCAAAACAGGTCTGGAGTTGCTTTTGTTCCCAGCAGAGATAAAATGGAAATGTCCAAACACGTACCTGGGGTCTCCTCTCCCTGTAGTGATTTCTGCTGCTTCTGTCGCAGAGGCAACAGGGGATGGGATGGACTGAAGACAGGACTTCCTTTTCCACTGAGTTAGTAATTTGAAGAAAAGAAAAAAAAAACAATATTAAATGAGTGAAAATCACCAATGTACTAGTAGCCTCTGAAAAGACCGCAACAAGATGAAAACAGTTAAACGGTCCAACGACTTTTTAAGGTTAAAAAGACAATGTAATCATTCAAAATATCATGTAGGATAGAAATTAAAATGTTACTCACCTTTAACTATGTAGATCAGTGGTGACATTTGAAAGTGGTAGGGCGGAAACTGATAATCATACTGCACCGTAGCGAGCGAGCGTAGCGAGCGAGCCCGAACCCCCCAAGGAGGGTTCAGGGGGATTTCCCGCCAAGAAAATTTTGAAAAAATAGTGGAAAAATAGTGCATTTTCAAGCAAATTTGAGAAAGCAGGAAGGTTAATAAAGCAATTGTGAAAGTGCAGGTATTACATTATTAAAGAGCTGTCATATAACATAGGTAGCTGCTTATTCAGTATAACCACAGCCACAGAGCTTTCTAAAAGCCTTCTGTGCTACCTTTCCATGAATCAAAACTTCAATTAGACAAAAAACTCTGATCTCTCTCTCTCGCTTGTGCAACTTAAATGTGGCATTCATCAGTGGTAAAAGCAAGAGCGTGAGGGCTGCACTGGTTTCTCTTAGGCCTAACACTGAAGGATTGGAGTTCCTCATGTAATGCAACTGGTGCTATGTAAAGCGCATTGATACCCTATATAAAACTCTATAAAAAAAGAAAAATACAGACCAAATAAATAAGAGATCCAGAATGGAAGACCCCTCAACAGAATCACACACAGTGTGAACCTAATCTGCTTCTGGGCACGCAGCACGCTGCCCACAGTAACACCATAAACTGGGGCGTGGCAAGAAGAGCACGGTGGATGCACATGGAGGAGTGGCTCTTGACTGTGGTATATTAATATAAATTAAGTAAACATTTTACTTGAGTGCAGAAGCCGCAAAGCTGTCAGAAATAAATGAGCACGTGGGCGGGACTGCACATAAACCACAGACCCAAACTGACAGCGTAAATCAAATTTATTTGGACAACAAATCTGCAGCTTTAGTTCAAGAACACACAGTATGGCAGCCAAGCCTCACTATTACAACGACATACCCTAACTAATAACTCCCCCTGCTTTGAGTCACCCCAGAGTGCGAACAGTGCCCATAAAATTAAAAAATACCCCAAGACATAATTTCTACATCGTCATCTTCCCTCTCACAACCATGCTTCACTAACCCACCCCTCACGAGCCACAAACATATCAAAATGACACAAAAACATGCTCCGCTGTGCTTGCAGTGTATCTAGAAGTGGACAATCGGCCAGAATGTTACTTTGCAATAATGTTCATGCTAAGAGCATTCACTGAATTTTGGTGCAAGGATTCCACACTCAGGACACCTGCCCATAGCTGTCCATACGCAGGAGGCTGCCTAAAGGAACCAGATGCTTCCTTCCCTCTAACCTGCACTAAATGTGGATGTGTGGCTGTAGGAAACCTGCCTTCCTCTCTCTCTATTTCCACACTCTTTTGCTCTCCTAATCATAGATGTCCCACTCTACCTGTGCTGCTTCCCCTTATCCCTGTATCCTGTAGCGTACCAAGGGTTCAGTGAACCACAATGCAGGAAGGAAATCGGACCCTCACCCCACTGACCACTGTCCCATAGTAAAAAACACAACCACTAACCGTGGTGAACATTCCCGTTCCCTCACCCCTGGCACCGCTGCACCTGCAGCACGTAAGGAATAGCCCTCTGAGTCCGCAGTTGAATGATGCATCCAAAAATCTCTCCTTTGATAACTTGGCATCGACTTCCACTCTAGATCACTCTTAGCATAGGAGCAGAGAAATATAGGTACAGGGGTATACAAGGAGAGTAAGACACAGACATGATGGAGGCACACGGACGTAGAGGCACACATGAGGGAGGCACAGGGACGCGGAGACACTGTGAAACAGAGGCACGGGCACTGAGAGTTGTAGGTACTGGAGGAATGGACATAGGGTGGAATAGAATTTCAGGCATAGCCGGACATGCATTAATCCTGGCAGGCATGGGTCATTCCTGTTACAGACGCTGTGGGTAGGTAGACACAGACTCTGTGAAGACACTGACGGCCACCGTTAGTAGTTTATTAGCAGTGGATCACAGATAACTTTTACACTGTACCCTCTTCAAATCTGCACATAACTTTGCATTTTTTATAAAAAATGGCAGTGTTGTGATTTTATTCTTTGTCAGCAAGCCTGAACTGTTCAGATTTTAAAACCTGGGGTTGTTTTTCATCCCAGGACAGTGAGACTCGGAGACGGACAGTCACAGGGAGATACAGGGCGATGCAGGGATCTTGGCATATGGGGAGATGCACAGATGGGGGATTTTTGAATGAGATTGCTTGGATAATGATTCACGAAGGCATACAGGGGCAAAGGAGATGTGAGATTTTGTAATGTTAGGAGAGTGTGGATGGGCAAACGTGTGGATGGGAGGTACGGAGGTAAGAATTCATTTGAATGAGGAGGCATGTCAATGGAGATGATCACTGATCTGAGAAGTGCATTATTGAGGCATGGGGTGCATGCAAAAGAAGCCACTGACGCAGGATGGCACAGAACCTGCACATTGGAGAATGTGAGTTATAGAGACACAGGGTAAGTGGAGGATTAAATGACCCATCTCACTCTAACAACACACTGCAAATGTCTGTCGCGATCCGAAATGCCTCTACCTGATAGAAGTACTACGAGCAAGAAGACAAACAACCTGTACATGGCACTGACCACAATCATTTGGGTCAGGTCTGTGGAAGGTCAAAAGACCTCAAGGATAGAATGCAGAGTGCAAATGCAAGTCAGCCATCACAGATACACAACAGCATGGAGGGCCCATAGAACTGGAAAACACGAATCTATACACAAATTGTTCATTAGTATTAGTATTGCAAGGGTTCGTCATGATTAAAAGTGGAAAATGTCCCTATTACAGTGCTCAGGAAGGAGACTGAAGTGGAAGGAGGAACAAAGAAGAAAATGACGGTAGGTAGGCAAGTAGGAAAGGAATCTCAAAAGGAAAAACAGCTAAAATATGAAATACAAAAATAATAAAAAAAGGTAGAAGAGTGCAAGAAAAGGGAAAATACGAGAAAAGAGAAGAGAGGAAGGAAGGAGGTCCGTGAATACTCCTCTCGCTCGACAAATAGCCAAAAATCTACCAGTTCTGTGATCAAATTAGTGGACTAACTCATGTTTTTAATTGCGTGCATAGAATTACTGGCATATTGAAGTTCATACTGTGCTGCCCCACAGGTTAGCGGCATTGATGAGTATACAGTAGGAAATTCGCTTTGCTGTGACTTAAATGGCCATCTGCAGTGTACCATAGACATACGTTGCCAGACATTCGCCGGACGTCGCCTTTCTTACTGAAACCTGGATGAACGCCTCATCAACGCCCGACATCGCCATAGCCATCCCGGAAGGCTACAAGATCATCCGAAAGACCGCATCAACCAAACAGGAGGAGGCATCGCCATCGTCCATAAGAACACCATCCTCATAACGACCAATTCCGATGATAACCTCACAACCGCCGAACACCTTCACTTCCAGATCCACACCGACCATAAGACCACACTCAGAGGCACCCTCATCTATAGACCACCTGGACCCCGCACACAATTCAGCAAAGACATCACTGACTTTATCAGCCCACACGCCCTCCCCTCAGAGGACTACATTCTACTGGGAGACTTCAACTTCCACCTGGAAAAGAACGACAGTAACACCACCACCCTTCTGGACAACCTCGCCAATCTCGGACTCAAACAACTTGTTGACACCCCCACCCACAATGCCGGGCACACGCTCGACCCAATCTTCACCTCCAGCAAGCACATCTCCTTTATTCACACCACAGCTCTCCATTGGACGGACCACAGCTGCGTTCACTTCAACTACAAAAAGACTACGAGCCACAACCACCCACAACCAATTCCCCGGAGAAACTGGAACAAAACTACCACCGACCAGCTCTTCACATCGCTTCACCAAAACCCTCCTGCAAAATCTTCGGACCCAAACCAAGCAGCCACCAACCCCACACAATGGATCACCCACAGCGCTGACGAATTAGCACCCTTGAAAAACCATCAAATCAAGCAAGGCAGCAAAAAAGCCCCCTGGTTCAATGATGACCTTAAGAAATCCAAAAAGTTCTGTCGCACCCTCGAGAAAGCCTGGCGAAAAAACCCAACCACCGACAACCTGGCCACCTTCAAGAACGCCACCCGCAAACACCACCAACTGATCCGATCCACCAAGAAATCAGCATTCAAGGATCGACTCGACAACAACGCCCACAACAGCAAGGAACTATTCAACATCATCAAAGAGTTTACCAACCCCACCGCCGGCACCAATGACATCACTCCCTCCCAAGACCTCTGCGACTCTCTAGCCACGTTTTTCCACAACAAAATTGCTGACATACATAACAGCTTTGGAGACCAGTCCACCCCACCCACCTCCGAACTAAAACCCCCCTCCAACAACCTTTACGCCTGGAACCCAATCACCACTGAAGACAGCATCCGCCTGATGAATACCATCCACTCAGGATCACCAACCGACCCATGTCCCCACCATATTTTCAACAAAGCAGACTCCGTTATCGGACCCCATCTCCGAGACGTCATCAACTGCTCCCTCAACTCCGCTACCTTCCCGGATAGCTGGAAACATGCCTAACTCAGCGCCCTCTTGAAGAAACCCACAGCAGACCAACCGAACTCAAGAACTACCGCCCCATTTCGCTCCTCCCTTTCCCTGCCAAAGTCATTGAGAAAGCCGTCAACAGTCAACTCGCCGCCTTCCTCGAATCCAACAAATCCCTCGACCCTTCACAGTCCGGCTTCCGAGCCAAACACAGCACCGAGACCGCCCTCATCGCAGCAACAGACGACATTCGAACTCTACTGGACAACGGAGAAACAGCCGCCCTCATCCTACTTGACCTCTCCGCAGCCTTCGACACAGTCTGTCATAACACCCTTATACAACGCCTCAGCAACGTCGGAATACAAGGAAAAGCATTGGACTGGATCATCTCGTTCCTCGCCGGAAGAACCCAGAGAGACCGCCTCCCCCCTTTTAGATCACCGAAGTCATCTGCGGCGTACCTCAAGGATCTTCACTCAGTCCCACCCTCTTCAACGTATACATGAGTCCCCTCGCATCCATCGCGCGCCAACACAACCTCAACATTATCTCCTATGCAGACGACACACAGCTGATCCTCTCCCTCACCAAAGACCCTAATACCGCCAAAACAAACCTACACGAAGGGATGAAAGAAGTAGCCGAGTGGATGAAGAACAGCCGTCTAAAACTGAACTCGCACAAAACGGAAGTCCTCATCTTAGGATCATCCCCCTCCGCCTGGGACGACTCATGGTGGCCACCGGCCCTGGGAACCGCACCCATACCAATGGACCACGCACTGAACCTGGGCTTCATCCTGGACTCCTCCCTCTCGATGACCAGACAAGTCAACGCCGTCTCATCATCATGCTTCAACATCCTACGTATGCTCAAAAAAATCTTCCGTTGGATCCCCACCGAAACAAGAAAGACGGTCACCCATGCACTGGTCACAAGCCGACTGGACTACGGAAACACCCTTTACGCCGGAACCACAGCCAAACTACAGAAAAAACTCCAATGCATCCAAAACGCCTCAGCCAGACTCATTCTAGACATTCCCCGCCAAGCTCACACTTCCGGTCACCTGAAAGACCTCCACTGGCTCCCCGTCAACAAGAGAATAACGTTCCGTCTCCTCACCCACGCACACAAAGCCCTCTACGACCTAGGACCCGAATACCTCAACACGCGCCTGTCCTTTTACACCCCCACCCGCCAACTACGATCGTCCAATCAAGCCCTCGCCGCAATCCCACGCATCCAAAGATCCACCATGGGGGGAAGATCCTTCTCCTACTTAGCGGCCAAGACCTGGAATTCTCTCCCCACCCACCTCCACCTTACACAGAACCACCTCTCCTTCAGAAAACAACTGAAAACTTGGATATTTGATAAGTAATAGTTCCCCCCTCCCTCAAGCGCCTTGAGACCCTCTGGGTGAGTAGTGCGCTATACAAATTTAAACTTGACTTGAACTTGACTTGACGTTTTAAACTTGCAACTTGCAAGGGTCATGAAAGCCTGCTTGGAAAGTCTGCTTAGAAGCTACTAATTACAGCAAATCGTAGCATTTTCAAGCATATTGTGATACAAGCTGTCATCCCATCAGAACAGCCAGTATTTACTTGTTTTTAATGTGCATTGATGGCTCTAGTGAGAGCAGTTCTCATACTAAATAGGAGCTGCTTCTCTCATCCATTGCATCAAGGTTTGTAACTGAAGTCTGTCTAGACTGCTTTGGGTTGGCATCTGCATAAAGTAACTGACAATGGGTGCACAGTAATCTGCGATAGTAACACATTTTCCATATGAAGCCACCCATTGCGCTTTTTCGACTGTGCGTCAGAGTAGATTTGAATACCTGATTGGGACAACATTACACAAACCTTGGACCGATGGAGTTGGACTTTGTACACCAATTGGCATGCTAAGCCCAATCAATTAAAAAATTAATTTTTGCATTTACTCGGCAACATACATATTACTTTTCGGTTAGAAATTGCCCAGTTCCGGTAATTTGTATTTTTTATTGTATTATTTTTTCTATACTTCATATCCATCAATTACAGGTTTGTTAGTCACTCGCTCTAATAGTGTCAATACTGGTAGCACGAGATGGCGCCTTCCTGTGCTGACTAATACATTTTGGCCTGGACCTGTCCTATGCAGCGATCAAAGTGTATAAAAAAAGAAGTGGAAGTATGATCCTGTGCGCAATGATAGTGGGGTTAATGCGTGAGGGACAGGGTCAGACACATAACTAAAAAGAACGAAATAATATGTATCTAGGCTGTTGGACTTTCATTTAGAGAGAACTGCATTATGACGCACACACCTGAAATTAAAAACAAGTGCACACAAAGGTAAATTAAACTAATATTTTCAGTGCAGCAAACCCCCTCATTACAACCTGAGGAAACGCAAAATAAAAAATCTTAGATGCATCGTTCCCCATGGATACCTGCCCCCCCTACCTTTGATTCTATGATGCTATGTTAGTGGTCGGAGTCGGACTTCTTGGTGGAACAGCCTGTAATTAGTCACAAACTCGGGCTCTGTTCTAAAGCACATTCCTGTCTTTTCTGCTTCCTCAGAGAACAGCAATCTCCTTGAGTCTGCAAAGTGTGTCTTCGGAAGTTCGAAGCTTCCCGCCTGCCTGCAGCCTCTACCCCACCCCTTCTCAACTGGTCATAGGGCAGGTACCACCCCCTGTGACGAATTGGGAAAGGGTGGGGTAGAGGCTGCAGGCAGGCGGGAAGCTTCCTTGACTGACGTGGATCCCCGCTGCTACAGGGCTTCAACCTGAAGCGCCCGGGGCAAATGGTATCCACACTTCATCAGGGGGTGGAGACTGGAGCTCGAGTCTATGTATTTGCCGAGCTGATGACCTCACAGGCCTCAGGGCTTTGAGCTCTTCCGCCGGCAAATACATTAGACTCAAGCTCCCGGGCCCGCCCTCGGGCAGAAAGTTAAGGAAAGTATCGGACTCGCTGCCAGTGTCAGCACATTGACAGCCCTGCTCCCAACAAACGTGTGTAAATTATTTTTATAATAATAGATTTACAGAGTTTTTTTTTTACTTTAGCAATGCCGACGCTGGGGGGATGAAAATAAAGGGGGCGGAGCCCCGACGCCCTTTATCAGAAACCGCCGCTGATGTAGATTCACATGTTTTGCACACTTCTGCCATCTAATGTTGGGAGAACACGTTGCAAGTTGTGTTTTTTGAAGTACAAAGTTTAGGTTTTGCGGTGACTCGTGATCCGTTCAAGAGAACCCACAAAGAAGTCGACCTCGAAGCCGGGGGACGGTTCGAGTCTCGGCGAGGAGGACACTCAACATTCTGTGATTAAGGGCAAATCACTTAATCTACCCGTGCCTACCAAAAACGAATGTGTCCATCTGTAATGCAACTGGTGCTCATGTAAAGCGCTCTGATACCCGATGTCTCGGGTCTAGTTCGCACTATATAAAACTCTTAATATTTTTCCTTTTTCTTAAAAGGAGGTGGGAGGACGCAAGTGAAACAGCAACACTACAGGCTGTAAACCGATAGTTAGAAGTAAATAACATTTGCTGTTTGCAGCTTGTGTGGCTATAGATCGCCTGTTTTGCAAAGAATGAAAAAGCAGAGCCATCCTTCCCAAAGCATTGATTGTGTGCAGACAAGGTTTGGCTTTATGGCATTTTGCGCAACCTGAGTTTCCTTGTCAACTGTAATGAAGATTGGATCCTCAATCAGGAACTCCCGCGTGGTCAAGGTAGAAAGAAAACACTCTTTTTGGCTCCAGATGGTGAAGTCGCTCCTCTTCCTTGGAGGAAAGAGGCAGAGCTTAAAAAGTAGGCAGAGTGGGGGAGAGGGGCTGGCTTTGCATTGGCCATGATGGCGGTGTAACTTCGCTGGTTCCGCCTGGGCCTGCGATAAAGCCCGCAATATTCGGCTAATCTCCTGCAGCTGTGGAACAGATTTGACCTGCACTACCTTCCCGGTGCAATCCTGAGTCTGGGGAGGGGTCTTGAACCAGCGTTGGTGCTGCGTCCTGACTGTGGGGAAGACTGGCCTTTACGCGAGCCATGCGACGTGCCCCAGCCAGAAAGGGGGCAGAGTTGCGTCACTTGCCAGCCCGCACGCAAGACGCAGTGTCCGGGAGCCTCGCAGCTCGAGCTTCGGCGTCTGATGCCTGCGAATCTATCACGACACCTGCGCTGTGGGGTTCCGGGTGTGGCACTGCCCGAACCCTGACATCGACACGTCTCCGCGGCCCGAAAACAGCAGATTTTCCTCCTGCACGTTACTGTTGGGCAGCGCCGGTGGACCAGTGTCGGCACCGCCGGATTGTGCCGGTTCAATACGGTACCGGGGAATGTAGACTGTGGACACCCCTCTATTCTTAACATTGCTCATAGGTCAGGGGTTCTAGGCCCGTTCCCCCTTGCATGCGATTCTGACCTGGACCTGGGCCATGAGCTGTTGAGTGTGGCGTAGAATTAGCGGAGGGCCCCATGCCTGCAAAGCTGCTGACTGGCGGTGCAGTGTGTGTGTACTGTGATCCCCGCAACACATTTCCTCCAAGGTGGGCCATCGTGTAGTAGCCGGGGCGGACCCTACATGACTGGCCAGCTGAGAGATACCATGAATCAAATGAAGGGAACCCAGTCGCTTTTTATTTCTACTGCTTATTTTATTTGGAGCAGATACCACCCAACTTTTTTGAATTCGTGGGTGTTGTGATTTATTTATTTATAACCACATTTGCAAGTTGCTTCACTTGGATCAACCAGTGTAATAGTCCGCGTTTTTTTTTTTTGTCAAACACCAGAGGCTAGTGTTTATGTGCAATTTTTACAATAAACGTTCAAACAATAAGACGACAAAACTATACATGTTTACATATATTTACATATAATATACAACAAATTGTTATTGAACCCTACATAGTAACGGCCTGGTGGTAAAAATTGTTAGTATGGTTCAATAACAATTTGTTGTATATTATATGTAAATATATGTAAACATGTATAGTAATGTATAGTTTTGTCGTCTTATTGTTTGTTTGAACGTTTATTGTAAAAATTGCACATAAACACTAGCCTCTGGTGTTTGACAAAAAAAACCCTCTGACTATTACACTGGTTGATCCAAGTGAAGCAACTTGTAAATGTGGTTATAAATAAATAAATCACAACACCCACAAATTCAAAAAAGTTGGGTGGTATCTGCTCCAAATAAAATAAGCAGTAGAAATAAAAAGTGACTGGGTTCCCTTCATTTGATTCATGTGATTACGTTGTCCTACCCAGCGCTCATTTGGACACAACCTCCCCTTTTCTTATATCCAGCTGAGAGATACCAACATCGCTGTGGTTCCCCTAGCCATCTGCGGCCCTGACGGAGCCTAACCAGGATACTCCCTGTTGGGTGTGCTGTAGATCCTGTGGGGGCCGGAAAGTCGCGACTGCCCACCAGAGTGATAGTCCGGAGTGGTTGGACTCAGTTGGTGCGCCCGCTGTGCCATCCGGATTAGGAGCGCTGCAGATAAGTTGCAGGGTGACACACGATGGGATAGGGACCTGGGGTCCTTGGAAAATAGCGCAAAGTAGGTAGTGGTGTCACGTCGGGGACTGGTATGTGTCCCCATCCGGCGCAGACGACGCAATGATTAAACCGAAAGGGGCAACTGTCGTGTCACAAGCAAACAAACTGGACAAATACACAGTCCTGATACACCAACACTCCGAGAAGGGGGCACACGACGACAAGCCTGCTGCAGATGAACCCTCCCTTATCTCAATTATGGCAGCGATCCAATCTGTGGGCACAAACCTGGAAAATAGAATCGATAAGGTCACATAACCTCATGAGGGCGGACATGCGGAAAACCTCAGAGGGTTACTGCGACCGAGGAGAGTATAGGGGAGCTGCATTCTGCAGTGCGCAAGCTGGAGGAATGCATGCAGAAACTGACACCAACATAAATTGATGGCTTTGCAGCTGGATGATCAGGAAGGGAGAGCCCACCGCAACAACATCCGTGTGGTGGGAGTGCCAGAGGGAGCGGAGGGGCCAGCATGGACCTCTTCATTGAAGAACTTATCGTAAACCATCTTAAGCCAAAGAGGTTGTCCCCTCGGTTTTCTGTTGAAAGGGCGCACAGAGCTACCATCCCGAAGCCGAAACCAGGTGCCCCCCACATACAATCATTGTGCGTATACTGAATTTCCATGATCGGGACGCAGTCTTGCAGAGTGCCAGAGTGCGAAGCGATCTCCCATACGAAAATGGGACAGTGCAGTTCTTTTCGGACTTCACTCTAAAAGTGCAACAGGAGAGGTGCACATTCGATGGGGTCAAACGGGCCCTTAGGGAGAAGGGGATCAATATATGATGTTCTTCCCAGCAAAGCTCAAGGTCATGGAGGGTGACAAATCCTCGCTTTTAGAAACGAGCAAGCCTTACAGAGGGTAAGGACTGTCCCTAGGCACTCTTAGATGCACAAAGGTGCGTGGTTGAATGTATGCTAGTACTCCAAAGGTGATTAGAATGATAGTAGTCTTTAATCAGTTCAATTATAAGTTTTTGGCAAAAAGTTCACATTTCGATCATATTAAGTCATATGATGATACAATTTGAACGTAAGTTTCGATCACAAATCCAATGATCATAAAGAATGTACACTCCAAAGGTATATTAATCCCCGATGCATTTCGTGCAAGGTTGCCCTTCTTCAGGGGGAATCTGTGTAAAAAAGAAAAAATGGCCGCAGGGCGCTAAAAATAGAGGAGCCAAAAATTCAGTGAGACCACAAACGAATTTGTGAAGTTAATAGCTATAAAGTGTGCCTGAAAAGGAAAACGAAACAGGTACACCAAATTTAAAAACCGTACAAATTCCGTGCAAAACCGAAGTTTTTAGAGATTTGGTTACGAAGTATTCAGAGAAAGAAGAACCGAATGTGTAGTGAATAACATGCAGAAAGAGTTAGTGCAGTGTCGAAACGATACATGAGAGTCATGACGCGCTCCAGACTGCTTAAAAAGGGAAGGGCTTCTTCGCGCAAGCGAACGCGCTGCGGACGCGCCGGATGCCCGCCGGAGTCACGCCAGAGTCCAGCCCGTCTGCGCCCGTCCGCGCTAGGCTGGGCTCTGGGCGCCGGCTTTCTCCTTTATTGGTGAGCAAATCCATTACTTTAATTATGGTGCTGGCATACTCTTTTGATGAGCTTTATGCTCTACGTGGTACTCCCAACAATAACTGCGCCATCTACCCTTTCCCCCCTACTAGGTTTCGCTGTCCCTATTGTAACCTTTCATTAAAATCCCCTACCATGTGTAGATCCCTGTGCTATCGAGGCAGACGTAACAGACAGGTTAGCCCCAGGATAGTCCCCCTTCGTCCACCGCTAAGTTTCTGGAGTATAAACTGTCGATCCCTGCCACAACACAGTTACAATATATATGAATTTCTTGTCGAACATCAACCGGATGCGATATTCCTGACCGAGACTTGCCTCAGGGACTGCTCAGGTCCGGATATAGCAGATGCCATTCCCTCCAATTATGTTATTCTTCACCAGGATAGAAACTCTGGCAGGGGGGGTGGAATTGCAATTATCTTTAAGAACATCTACACTTGTAAACTGGTTGATGCCACCCAAAATAATTGCGAGTCAGCTCTATTCCAACTGTTCATCACCCCTCAATTTACACTGTCAGGTCTACTGGCGTATCGTCCCCCTGGGACAGCTAGCTCATGGATAGCCTCACTACCGGACCTTTTGGCCCCGGTTATGCTTAAAGCATCTAATTTTACTATTTTAGGAGACCTAAACATACACTTAGACGCTAATGAATGCCCTCACAGAAACCAGCTCCTCTCTACTTTGGAAGCTTTTAACCTCCAGTTACACAACACGGGTCCTACACATTGTGCTGGACATTTACTTGACCCTATTTTATCTAATTTGCCCTTAGATTGTTCCCGTGAAGCTTTACAAATTACCTGGTCTGATCATCTTGCTGTCCCTTTCTCCTTAGACATGGCTGAAATAGCCACTAGATCTGTGACAGCTAAACAGGGGCCTTCCCGAAATTGGGGGAAGGTCAGTATTCCAGAGCTTAATAAACTACTGATTAAAACACTCCCGTCTATTGACGCACCAGTCACTGTTCTTAATAGTGCCACTGAACTCTGGTTAACCAATGCTGTAAATCGGGTACTACCAATTACATCAAAACCCACAGTATCACATCATCCTCCAGCCCCATGGTACTCAGTACAACTTAAGAGTCTCCGCTCACAATGCAAGATCTTGGAGCGGAAATGGAGAAAAGGCTATTCTCCTGAAAGTAAAATCATTTATAAAGAAGCCTTAAAAAAGTACCATAACAGCTGTAAAACTGCCAAGGCTAATTACACTACAAAAACAGTGATTGATGCACAAAACTGTCCTAAGGTGTTATTTTCCGTTGTGAAGAAACTGACTGGTGTGAATTCCGTTCCCCCTCCTCCGGCTCTTGATGCCGTCCAGTGTCAGTCCTTAGCGGACTATTTTATAAATAAAGTGGATCTCATTTATGATCATTTTTCTCCTCCTCCAGAGTCCACCTTTATCGCCCCTAATATGGTCCAGGAATTGGTGAATACCACCACTGATGCCGCAATTTCTATCTGGCAGCCCCTAGACGCCACTTCCTTTGTGTCCTGTCTAAATAGTGTGCGTTCTGGTTCCCCATTGGATGTGCTCCCGGCCAAAATATTAAAACAACTGGACCCTCTTACTCACCCTTTTCTCATCAAATTACTAAACACTTCATTGAGTGAGGCCCAGGTCCCCCTACCTTGGAAACACGCCATGGTGGTTCCTCTACTAAAAAAATCGGGCGCCGATTCTTCCAATCCCGCCAACTTTCGCCCGATATCTTTGCTGCCAATCTTCTCAAAGATACTGGAGAGACATATACATTTTCAACTATCCCAACTGGTTGAAAACACCGCCTTTCTCCATCCTTCTCAGTCGGGTTTCCGGTCTAGGCACTCAACTGAGACAGCACTCCTGGGGGTAACAGAGAGTCTGAGGCACGGTGTCGACCAAGGTAACACCATGGCGCTTATCCTGTTGGATTTGAGCGCAGCGTTCGACACCGTGTCACACTCCATCCTAATTGACTCTTTGAAATCTCTAGGTGTGGGCGGCCAGGCTTTGGCCTGGCTGGTGTCTTTCCTTAAAGACCGGAGTTTCCAAGTGTTCTCTCCTAAAGCTGCTTCCACCATTTGTCCATCTACCCGCGGTGTCCCCCAAGGTTCAATCCTTAGTCCCTTATTATTTAATATTTACGTTAAACCCTTGGCATCAATTGTAGAACAGGCTGGGCTAACCCTATTTTCCTATGCTGATGACACCCAGATTGTCTTCTCCCTATCAGGGAGAGACGAGAACAACATCTCCGCACTCAAGTCTGGCCTCACTCTTGTGGCTGACTGGATGCGGAGAAACTGTCTCAAACTGAATGGGGAGAAGACCGAGGTGGTCATTCTGGGGCGCAATAAACATCTCTGGGGCCCGCACCATTGGCCCATCGAATTGGGAACTGTACCTACACCTCCCACTGTAGTTCGTAACCTGGGCGTCATTATTGACGACAGGTTAACCATGAGACAACAGGCCACCAAGGTCGCAGCCATCTGCTTCTCAACGCTGCGGTGGCTCTACAAGATCTTGTGGATGCTCCCACTCTCCTCTCGTAGAACCGTAGTCCAGGCGCTTGTAACATCTCGCCTGGACTACGGTAATATTCTCTACTTGGGTGCAGATAAAGCTACCTTGCAGGTACTACAGGTAGTGCAAAATGCGGCTGCGCGCCTGCTGAAAAATATTCCTAGACGCACTTCAGCCAAGGCCGCCTTACGCGACCTTCATTGGTTGAGTATGCCTGAACGCATTAAATTTAAGGCACTATGCTATATGTTCAAGGCTAAGCAGGGTAGTGCCCCAGCTTACCTTCAAGGGTTGATAACACCTTACAGACCCATACGTCCACTAAGGTCATCGGACGTGGGAAATTTCATCATGCCAAGATGGAAGCTGACAAAAATGGGAGGTCGTTCCTTTTCTACCTTGGGCCCTAAATATTGGAACTCCCTCCCACTGGCCCTAAAACTCGAGACCAACTTGTTTTGCTTCCGTAAGGCCTTGAAAACTTGGCTTTTTTCTCAACGTGCCCCATAGCCTGCTATGTTTCAACTTAGGTGCAACTACCTCCTTTTCTTCTACAGTCTATCCCTAGCGCCGGGAAACCCATTGTGGGTAGCTGTGCGCGATATAAGCTTAATTATAAAATAAATAAAATAAAATAACCCATTAGGTGTCAACTCCAGTGTTCCAAGGGCGAGGGAGAGTTTAAACGGAATACTTATCGTGTATAAATGGGAGTGACGAGTGATTGGTGATATTGAGTTGGTGTCAAAGTGTATGAAAAAAATCATGCGTATATGGGGAACAATTAAAAATTAAAAAGTACAAAGAGAACTAGTGGCTGAGCCACTTACCGGCCATAGGAGAGAAGGATTAGACGAGCAGTGTCCCGACGGTAAGGTCCGGTCCATGTAGACGGCAACCCGGAAGACGCCGAGCATGCGTACATGCTCCTTAATATTAGGTGCAGGGTGTGGACATAGAAAGCGGACTGTGATAAACAATACGACTGTGAGGATAACCGGTGACGCGGTCGTAACAGATCGTGTACAAAGTAAATCAGGCAAAAATCGAGTGAAGAATGGGAAGCTGCAAGACACCATAGACTAACAAAGTGAGGCATCTAGTGGATGTGTATGAGTGTAAAAGAATGTGAATGAAAAAATATTAGAACAAGTGTAGGAAAAAAGAGAATAAAAAAGTGTGGAAGCAGGACAATATGAAAAAACAATAAGAATGAAAAAGTAAAGTGAAAGTAGAAATCAGAAAAGGAGTGAACAAGTGTGGTAAACAGCACGCAATGGAAACTGAAGGAAAAGACAAGATGGGCAAAGGGGTAAACAGGCAAAAGAGAGATCTGGCATATATGGAACAGAATTATTATAAGTGACAACTATATTCCAGTCTGTCATTAAGACCTTTCGAATGCAGAGCGTGAAGGCGATGTATCCAATATAGTTCACGCTGTAACAGATGTTTGTTATTGTCTTTGTGGATGTGTTTATCCACCACTTCAAGGATGAGAAACCGAATTTGGCTGGGATTATGCGAATGTTGAACAAAGTGGGCGGCAACGCAAGACTTCAGGTTCTTCGTGCGGATGTTGATACCGTGTTCAGCCAGTCTTGTTTTGATTTTACGTTCTGCTTTTCCCACATATGGGAGGCCACACGGGCACTTTAACATGTATACAACATTCATTGAATCGCAGGTGGCATTAACTCGAAGATGTATAGGTGTACCTTGAGTGGCGTGGGATAGTGAATTGCCTAGAATGATGCTGCTGCAGTGTCCACAGTTGTGACACGGTATAGTGCCTTTGAAGGCGTCATTTCCAGAGGTCGTAGGTTGTTTCAATAAAGATTGAATATTTTTGGATCGTTGGTAAGCAAAAATAGGTGGTTTATCAAAGACTTTGTGGAAATCTGTTTCTAATTGTAGTAACGGCCAGTGCTTGCGAATTGACTCTTTGATTTTTGTAGATTGTGTAGAGAATTTAGATACAAATACAGAACGTGTATCTTTGTCTGGAGACTTGTCTCTAAGTTTTAGCAAATCTTGCCTTGATCTGACGGATACTCTGTCTTCTGCAGCTTGAGTGAGTTCTCTCGGGTAACCCCGTTGGTGGAATTTGGTGATAATGGTCCTACTGTCCTGTACATACAAGTTAGAAGTAGACGCAATCCTTTTGGCACGGAGAAGTTGTGAATAAGGTAGATGACGTTTTAGGCTTGGTTGGTGAAAGCTTCGATAATGAAGATAATTATTGCGATCGGTGGCCTTAGTATGTATTGATGTAACAAATTGATTATTGGATAATGAAATCTGTACATCCAAAAAAGGTATAGTTGATGTGTTGAAAGTATGTGTAAACTGAATGCGGTCATTCACTCGATTAAGGGAATCAATGGCATTGGTTAATTGTGTTTCATTGCCTTTCCATACCAGGAAAATGTTGTCAATGTACCGGTAGTATGCACAAAGGAATGGTTGCCAATCTTGATGGTTGAGAATGTGTTTTTTCTCAAATAGGTACATGAATAAGTTCGCGTATGCCGGAGCGGCACAATTGCCCATAGCAACTCCAGATAGCTGCAAGTAATGTTCATTGTTAGGAGATTTGAAGTAGCTGTGATGAAGCATACATTGCATTAATTCTAGGATAAAAATCTGTAAGTCTGTGGGTTTGTCAGTTTGTACCAGGGCAGATTCCAAGGCTTCTAATCCCAAATTGTGGGGAATTGAAGTATATAAGGAACTTACATCTATGGTGCATAAGATGATTGGTTGATCTGAAGGAAGGATGATGTTGTGAAGCTTAATGAGGAAATCTGTGGTATCTTGATTGAATGTGGACATACTTTTAACACAGGCTTGTAGGTGTTTATCAATGTACTTTCCAGATAGAATTACAGGTGCTGACAATGGGTCTGAAAGGTGGCTTTGTGGCATGTTTATGGATTTTAGGCACTAGGTAGAGGTATGGTACCTGAGGATGTTCTTTGATAAAAAATCTTTTGTCTCTTTCTGTGATGGTGCTAGCAGAGACGGCAGAATTGATTATGGTGACCAAAATTTCTTTGAAGCTGTTAGTAGGGTCACAATTTAAGGCTCCTGTATTTTTTAGCGCCCTACAGCCATTTTTTCTTTTTTACACAGATTCCCCCTGAAGAAGTGCAACCTTGCACAAAATGCATCTGGGATTAATATACCTTTGGAGTGTACATTCTTTATGATCATTGGATTTGTGATTGAAACTTACGTTCAAATTGTATCATCATATGACTTAATATGATCGAAATGTGTACTTTTTGCCAAAAACTTAATTGAACTGATTAAAGACTACTATCATTCTAATCACCTTTGGAATACTAGCATACATTCAACCACGCACCTTTGTGCATCTAAGAGTGCCTAGGGACAGTCCCTACCCTCTGTAAGGCTTGCTCGTTTCTACTATGCAACAGCAACTTTTTGAACCAGGAGGTGATCTCCCTAAGCACCTACAAATATTGAACATCCATTTACCCTTGCAGTTTACACTTATTCACCTTGGAGTGCAGCGGTTTTAATCCAATTGTTTCTAAATCCTGGCTTTTCACATTGCCTGCAGAAGTCCAACAGTGGTTGGATGGGGGTCCTTCCCTGACCCACCGACGGAGGGAGACGACAAACTGGTGTGGGAGCCGCTACCGCAGTCTTGAATCCCCGTACCGCCACAAAAAAGAGACGAGGTTGAACTCCATATCCAGGAGCTCCCGGTCCGGGAGTCCCATGAGCAAAGCGAGATACCCAGGAAAATGAAAGACTGAACTCATCTCAATGGTTCGTTATGTGGGTAGAACTGGACTCCAGGTATAGACTTCTCCTTTACAGTCATGGAGGAATGCTACTGTTTATATTCAATTGCATTGATGTCCAGGACACGGCCAGTAGGGCCAGGGCTGTATATATCCCAGCTGTCCTAACTGTGCTGGAGTGGACTTGTGGGCCTCGGGGTGGGTGCTATTGGGTGGTGGTGCCAGGCAGTCCTTTAACACTTTCTTGTTCTTTATGGCGACAGGCGCTTTGGGGATGTGGGTACTTTCAGGCCTACAAAGCAGGGTGGCAGGGAGGGGGGCTCTGTTAGGGTTTTTTCATTGTTTGATTGTTTATGCTTCAGACACATTGCTCCGACATTAGCAGGCAGTGACAGACGTTTTCACATTTCACATGTTATCCGAGAGAGGGGAGGTCCAGCTCTGGGGTGGGGCGGGAGGAGACGCATATGGTTCACAAATGGTGGCACATTTAAGTGGTAAATTGGCAATCCTCTTTTGGTATATGAACGGTCTGGGGGACAGGATAAAACGCACCATGGTTTTACAATATCTCCGTAGGCCCTTCCCCAGACATAGTACTCCTGCAAGAGACTCATCTCCAGGGCACGAATTACTTGTCCATTTATCGTTTTGGATACACACTTCGGGCACATGCAGGCTTTACCACATCCTCTAGGGCACAGCCATACTCATTAAAAACTCATTACCTTTTGTTGTGCACCATACCTGGTGTGATCACTTGGGTCGATTCATGGCCCAATCTGGGAAATGGGAGGGTCAAGTGGTGAATATCTGCTCGGTGTACATCCCCCTACGCCTACATGGAATTACACTCCCTGACCTTAGTAAGCTCTTACTCGATCTACCGCAGGGGACCCTGATTTTGGAGGGGGACCTGAATGATACCATGTACCCTGACGTGGTTAGGGATGCAGGCTCCCCTGGGACCCGAGAACCCAGACATCTGCATACATTCGCAGGAGCTATGGGATTGATGGATCTTTGGTGGTGCCACAACCCCACCCTGAGACACTTCACACACATCTCCGCAGCCCACGGCAGCAGATCTCGTCTTGACTATATATTCACACACAAGCTAACGGGGGACTTTTCGGGAGGGGGGGGTGCCATAAGGCACGCAGAATATCGGATTATTCGCCAGTAGAGGTTCAGCTGTGTGGACCTAGGCGAGATTGGTCTCTTCCGCCGAGGCTAGACCCCTTCCTGTTAGATACCAGGAATTTAGGGACATGTTTGAAGAGCGTACCGATCAGTACTTTGCCGAGACTATGGTCTCGGTATGTTCCGATTGTATCCTCTGGGAGTCATATAAGGTGGTTGCGAGGGACTTTGTGCAGGCGACGAGTGGCACCAAGCACAAAGATAAACGCGCTCAGTGTGAAGCTTTGGAGCGTGAGATATTGGCTCTTGAGCTGGCAATGGGCTCCAAACCAGGAGGGGAAACCGGGGCCAAACACTTACTCAAGCTCAAGTAAAAAGAGCTTAAAGATCGGGGTAAACACTGCTCGTACACATGCGCTAGCCACACAGAGAAAGATCTACGCCCTGGGAGACAAGGCTAACAAACTAAATGTCTGGCTCTAAAATAAGGATAGGAGTCGTAACTGGGTCTCTGCAATCAGAACTAAGCACGGCTCAAAGGGTGGTACAGGCACAGAATTAGCGGATGTCTTTGCTGACTATTATGAGAATATATATCAATCACAGACCACGCGGAGGAGGCAGAGTCCTACGAGTTACTCAAAGATATGGCTTTGCAGACACTTGTGAACTAGGACAGAGTGGCGTTGGACTCGGACTTTACCGTAGAGGAAGTAGAAAATGACATACGTTATTTGCATAGGGCTGGGACCAAACTAAAAGGCATGGTAAGGAAAAAAAAGATGGTTTTAGGCCCAGATCTCTGTACTGGGGTGAATGTATGACATTGTTCTGCATTCTGTCCATCAATTGTTCTTTTTGCATTTGTCACCCTGATTGGGACGGGTATGCCCAGACATGGGTCCCGTACTCTCCACGCCACTGGAGTCAAGCTATCCTGGCTGATGAGGGCTGAAAGCCCGAAATCGGTCCTGGGATGCATGTTTCCAGTCCAGGGAGGACCTGGCCTGGCAGATCGGGCTGGACTCTGCCAGGTCAAGACTGATTTGCATATGGCTGGTTCCAAACTGGTGAGCAAAAAAACGATGGATTCAGGCTCAGATATCGGTGAATGTATGACATTATTCTGCATTCTGTCCATCAATTGTTCTTTTTGCATACGTGACTTGCAATCCGGGAAAGCGGCAGGCCCAAATAGACTCCCCACTGAAATGTACAAGTGAGTGGTGAGTAAATTAGTGCCGCATATACTTAATATGTTTCCTGGTGCAAGAGACGAAGGGCTACTCTCAGAGGATCTGAAGATGGCGATCATTGTAATCATCCTGAAAAAAGGTAAACCTCATGATCTCTGTACCTCCTACAGACCTATCTCTCTTTTAAACTTTGAAGCCAAAGTACTGGCCAAGGTTATTGCAACTCGATTGAGCTCGGTTATCTAATCCCTCATTCACCCAGACCAATCCGGCTTTATGCCGCATAAGAGTACCAGGCTTAACTTACGTCGCCTCTATTGCATTATGCAGATGACACAAAGCAACCAAGATGTGCCTGCCGCCCTATTGTCACTCAACGCCAAGATGGCATTTGACAGCATCGAATGGACGTACTTGTTTGCTGTCCTAGATAGAATCAACAGCAATGGATACGCCTCTTATACACATCCCAATGGCACGAGTTCGAGTCAATGGGAATATATCCCGAGCCATTAGGCTGCATCAGGGCACGAGGCAGGGTTGCCCACTGTCACCAATGCTGTTCGCGTTAGCACTGGAACAGTTAGCGGTATGGATACGGAGGGATCCATTGGTCAGAGGAATCGGACTCAGTGGATGGTGAAAAGAGCACATATCGCTATACGCTGACGATGTCCTTCTGTATGCCCACAGACCACAACAAAAATTCCACCGGCTTATCCACATCATACAGTCATTCGGAACATACTCTGGATACTCTGTTAATTAGGACAAATCCCTAGAGTTTTCGTTAGCGGGGGAGATTCCTCCCTTGACATTTGTGTGCTTGGAGCTGGTGAGGAAAGAGATGTTTAAATATTTGGGCATATGGATAACACACTCTGAGAATGAGTTCATGCGCTTAAATATGCAGTAACAACTAGATAGTCTTCGGGATGATACTACTCATTGGAGAGGACTACCTGTGTCACTGGCGGGCAGAGCAGTTCTCTCAAAATGATGGCCCTCCCTCGACTGCTGTTTGTGGTTCAAAACACATAATTTCGGATACCGGAGACATTCTTCCGCTCTGTTGAATCCGAATAGCGTACAGGGGAGAGGGTGTGGCAGCACCAGGATTGCACTTAAACTCCAGCGAGGAATATATGATGGGGGCTTGCCCGCTCCTAACAGTCAATATTACTGGGCTTCCCAACTCGTTGACATTAATGGTTGGGTTTTCTCCCCGGTGGAGGAACCAGTGGACAGAGTGGACCGGCTAGCAATGATAAATGGAAATTATCGGGCGGAGTTGTATCGGAGACAAAGAAGTAATCCACTCCTTCCGGTACACACCCGCACAGTTATCGAAGTATGGCAGTAGGTGAACAAAATGACCAGGTGGGAGGCTAAGCTCACGGAACAGACCCTTTTATGGGATGGGGCCTGCTTGGGCGAACTGACACGACTTAAGGGTTTTCAGAGATGGAGCCTTATCGGGATCGATTTATTGGGGGATGTTTGGAAGAGAGGCAAAATTATAGATTTTGACACCTTGAGGGAGGAGTTCCGAATGGGGGGGGGGAAGAGTTCCTCCAATACAGACAGCTTAGACACGCACTTCACCGTCATTTAAAGGAGGGCACTCTGATACCGGAGTATTCGCCACTCGAGGACCGCCCTCTTCTAGATCCCATGATCGACAAAGCCATATCATCTCACGTATAAGAAGCTTGTGAATAACTCCCCAGACTGCTTGGGCCCTCTATGAGAGGCAGGGGAGTCGGACGTGGGCCTACTCGAGGACGATGACTGGGCCGAAGCTTTATAGAGCCCCAGAGAAATAGCCATTCAGGCACGCTTTAGGCTTGTCCAGCTCCGCATTCTTAACAGATCATATGCCTCTCGCATGGTTCACGTACGCATGTTAGGGGATGTGGCGAGTCTGGCTCCTTCTTTCACATCTTGTGGTCCTGCCCCAAAATCCAAGGATACTGGGAGGGTATAACCAGAGTGATGACAGAGGTGGTGGAACAGTGTGTCCCACTAGAGCCGAGGTGGCATATCCCGGGAGTCACGGGAGATACAACCTGGCCGCAATGGGCTAAAACCTGGTTCGCCTTGGCAGGCATGGGTGGCCAAGAGAAACATCGCTCAGGCATGGGGGGGGGGCACTGACGACCCCCACACTAAGCCTGGAAAAAAGATTTGGATTGGTGCCCAGGTGTGGAACGGGTGATCTACCAGAGTTGGGGTAGCTCACGTAAAGGTGAAAAGATATGGGCGGCATGAGTGAAATATAGAAGCCAGTGGGCAATGCCACAGGAGGTGCGCTAGCTATTGCCAAGGGGTGAGATGTTCCTATATCCAGATTGTACGTATAATATCAGCTAGTAAGTGTCAAAGATATTCGCCAGGTTCGGGGAAGCCTGTAGCAAATTTTATCCTGTACTGCTAACATGTAATTGATGATGATCTGAAGCTTGTTTTTATGTTCAAAAGAATTTAAAATAAAAAAAAAAAGTAGGCAGAGTGTTGGTTTGACCTACGTGAAATGGAGTGACCACTTTCAGAAAAACAAAAGCCCTCGTACGAAGCACCAGTTTGTCTGGGTAGATGTTCAGGTAAGGAGGCTTGGACAATAAGGCCTGAAGCTCACTGACCCTCGAGGCAGATATCACAACCAGGAAGGCGGTCTTGATAGTAAGAAGCCTGAGAGGACAGTTGTGTAAGGGCTCAAACAGAGCACACATCAGGACCAGATCAAGGTACCTCTAAGACATAATGAAGGATGGAGGAGGAAACATGGGTTCTGACTGCCTCGGAGTTGGCAGCAAGGATCCAGTATGGCCCAAAGGCACACTGAAGGGAGCTAGCCACCCAAATATGGGGTGCTCAACTGGGCGGGCATAACTCCGGCTCCAGAAACTCCGGGAGTCTCTGAGCCAGCACATGCGCAGGCTCAACCACAGAACCAGTCAAAGCATGCTTCAATGGCTTGTTTTTCTAGTGTCAGGACTTACCCGAAAGACCCATCGACTTTGAATGCAACAAACTCCTTGGACTAAGTGATCGCTCACGGGAGCATCACATGTCAAGCTGCCAGGAGCTTGAGGGATTGCTCCCTCAAGGCCTTTAGTTGCATGTCGAAGTAATCATTGCAGGCCTTCGGGTTGTGGTTGGCCTCGAGGAACCATAGGCATACAAAGTGCGGGTCCATCACCGATATTGAGCGGGAACAGGCGCAGCAGGGCTTGAAGCCAGTCTTCTCGGATGACATAACTTGCCACATCAGGAGGAAAAACCTCAACACTACGACAAAACACTGAAAAAAAAGTAGTCTAAAATTGACTAGGGGTAGCTCTTCCCGGATTTTGAGCTAACTGGCGCGGAAAGAAAAGACCTTTGAGCTGAAGTGGCGCCTATATACGCACCGCACATATCCCTCCTAGCGCGGATGATGCCACACCGAGCCAAAAGGTGCAAGGTACTGCTCAAGAAAAATTTCCAGATTCAGTCAGACACCTGGGGATAATTCGAAGGCAAGGAATCTGCGGCTGTAAAGCCTCTATCCGATAACAGTACATTCATTATTTTTAATTCTGCATCTGACTTCAGTGATGTTAGACAGAGCCATGATGCTCGCCTTACAGCTATGCCATGGCAGAAAGTAGTCACTGGTAGGTCTGCTGTGTCGATGGCTGCACTTATGACCTGGTTAGAGACAAACTATCCCTCATGTAAAACTTAAGTGTTGTCTTCTGCCTCTTGGTAGATAGTCCACGATAGTGAGCAAGGATTCCCATAGTGGTTTGTCTTACCTGCCAAGAAGAGCAGACAGGGGTGTAGCTTGGTCAGTAAGACAGTGGGGGGTGTGAGCTTCAGATTTCCCAGCAATCACACGGGATAAAAAAGATTATACGAGTAGCAAAGCAGAAAGGGGACCTTAAGGAGCAGAAGGAAGGGAGAGGAGTGTGGCTTGTGAGGGCTAGTTATAACTCCATATTTGATAAATTAACAGAGACAAAAATGTGTGCGTGTTTTTATTTATTTATTTATAAAGTTGTCTGCATGTGTACATAAAATCCCAAGTGAAATCTGAGCACCTGTACCCAACTATTTACTACAGGATACATTTATTGGGGGGGGCCGGGTGGGGGGGGGAGTGTCGCCCCTGACAGCAGAGTCACTTGCCGATTTGAGGGCTACTGCACCATAGATCTGCCTTACCACAGCATCCATCTTCTTGCTTTCTCTCTCTGGAAGCGCCAATGCCAATGGATGCTTCTTACACCCCGTAGTGACTATAACAGAGTCCAGTTTTGGTTCCTGGTGCAGGAATACAGGATGTTATGGGGCTGGCTTGTATTTCTTGGGGAGACATGGAACAGACGATTTTAAAGTTGCTGGAGTTAAAAAATTCTGTTACGCAAACTCTGTGAAGCTTGTAACCAGTAGTAGTATCGGTTTAGAGAGGCTTGGGGTTCTAATTTTTTCATTATAACTCATACAGTCGAATGGGGCACCTCTATTCGTATGTTGCTGTACCTCTGACAAGGACATCCTGGAAGGGAAAGAATGTCATCTACTGGGGGATGACCTTAATGGAGAGGCCGGAGGCAAAATAGGTGTGTATGATGAGTCCAGTGTATATTCTCTTGATGTACCTGGAGGGGAGGACAGTGTTTACTGTTTGGAGTACATGATGAACAAGGTGTTGGTGGGTCCGATAGTCTTGATACTATTGGAACTTTTTGTGGCACCAGTAACTCAGGCATTGTTGGTGCTGAAGGACCCCAGTACCTGGAAACGGTGGAAGAGTAAGCAGCTGTGAAAGCTGTTATAATGGTCTTCTTCAGGAATGGAAACTCTCGTCTTAGTGGTACAATAGGTTCACCCGTAGGAATGACTGCATCAGAATGAGCCGAGGACAGTGCGTGAATGGAGACCGTAGAGTGTTTCTACGCTGATCATCGATGTGGATCTAGGTTGACTCTGGTGTCATGGACACCATGGAGAGCATTGCTGTTGAGTGCCAACGTCTAGGAGAAGTCATTGTTGAAGGTCAGTGATGTAATGATGTCATGACTTGCCCTGTTGACAGCGTTTTAACTGTTGCTCACGAAGGAGGTGGTGTTGACATTGACTGAGTCAATGAAATAGTTATCATGAAATTGAGGAACAGTACCCGGGTTGTCGTCTATGCAGATGGAAATGCAGAGATTCTCGACAGTAAACACGTTGACATCGACCAGTGCTCTCAACATGTTCATGAGCATCTGGAGCAATGGTGCAATGGTGGTGATGAATCCAGTGTTTTCTCTCCCTGGATCTACCTCTCTGGTGTCCATTTTAGGAGAGGAACTTGGCACATTAGAGTAAGTCCTGTCTCTTTTCTTCCATTTCGTTATTTCCTTTTCTGCTCTCCATTGTTCTAGTTTGCTTCTCAGGTGTATTCCTTCTTTGTCCTAAGAACCATTTGTGCCATTTTTTGACAATAGAGACAGAGGCAGACCAAACATAGTTAATGGCGATTAGAAGCAGCCGTCTCTTTCCCACAGGAGGGCACAAGAAGTGAAGGCATAATGAAGAGAAGAAAATTCCTCAAATACGTTAAAACACAGGGAATTTCAAGCAGTCTTGAAAAGACATGAATGAAGTTGAAAATAAATAGTTTTTTTGAAACACAATTCTCAGAAAAATATAGGTTGAAGAGCTCTTATGTGTCTAGTCAGCATGGGCTGGAAAATAAAAGGTTGTGGCAAACTGGCAGTACATTGAATGCTTGGTTTAAGCTGCTGGCTTCCTTAAAGCTACAGTGTATGCTGAGGACAAATTGTGAACTTTTGACCCCATAGCAGCAATTCCCTTAGTTTTGTCATCACAGAGCACATTTATTTTCTCAATGTTTTTGAATAAATAGCACATTTCTACCCTTAAGTACTGCAATGTGGTTTATGTTTTTATGTACAATTCTGTTCCTGCAGAAATATGCATTTAAAGCTGGTCTGTCAAAGACTTATGGAGATGCCAACAGACTGTTCACCTCTGGGGTGTCTACCACAGATGTCAGCAGATATATACATATGTATACGTCTTGGGGTCCCTGCACGCAGGCGGAACTATTCTATGTTTAGGACCATCAGTGAAAATCCTACAATGCAGAAACTCCTAATCCCATACAAATCAGTATTAGAAGGCCTCCTGCCTTAGGACCTATGTAAATTCCTCCGGACAAGTGGTGGACATAGGATCTTAACTTTTATATATTGTTTTGTAAGTTAAATGAAACAAATGCTGTTTAAGAGCATCAACACTGGAGCTAGTGTAAAAACAGTACCAACTAGCTAAAAAGCTTGGTGATACTACTGTAAAGTAAGATTTGTCTGTAGTGGCTATTCTAAAAGACAACTTCTGGCATGCGCACAAACACACTTACACACTCAGACTAGTACTTCCAACAGTAAACAAGCCCAGGTAAAGGCAAGAAGTCTATCCTTCACTATTCATGTGATGCACAAAAGCAAGGACGGAGGAGAAAATAGAAAAAAACTGCAGGAACTACTTGCAGTATATAACCATCTGCAATAGTCAGCATCCCTGTATTGATATTAGTAGTCACAAAGACAGCCAAAGCTGTAAGTAGCCAGATGCTAAAAAGTTCCTTTGAATAAAGTCGAAATTGATAACAGATATACCAAACTTGAAAAAAATGAACACACTGAAAATATAAAACAGCATCCTTTAAAGTTTAGAAAAACATACTAGACATGAGGATGTAAGAAATTCACACAAAATCAAGCATGAACTGAAAAAGATTTAGGGCAGAAAGCCTGATTAACTTACATAGCATCAGATTCTTCAGGGTGCAGGTAATACTTGCTGCAAGCTTCTGGCGCAACATGAACAGGGGACTGTGCAACTTCTGGAAGAGATGTACCTGCAGGGCTGGCCATGAAACTTCTCTTAGTAGCATTTGAGATTGGGATGGGAGGCCGACTGCTTTTTTGATGCAACGCCGTCTTAGCTGTAAAATTATTAGGTAACAATTTATGTAAATGTTACTCAAATTAGCAACACAAATGTATACAATAGCAGGTTATGGCACTGCATGGAAAAAAAATGAAAAAGCAGAAAATAATTAAAATTGCTTTAGTATAATGACGTGACTTATTTTAACTGGGCTGAATCATGTTTTTCATGCTTCCTTTAATGTTGTACTTTTTTAAATTTCTATGTGCTGCAATATAAGTCAACCTCAGCTAATTTAATTGCACTCTATTTACCAACCTCGAAATAATGAAAGGCTAAGTTGGCCGGTCAGAAATTCAAGCTTGAGACCAGACGATTACACAGCTGTCACCAACAAATGATCTTGACCCAGTATAAGTTATCCTGGGATTTTAAGTAGCGTTCCAGAATCAATATCCTTGCCTGGCAGCTTTCCAACAAGTAACAGTTTGGAGAAGCAACTAGTGATGCAATACTAATCCATAGCAGAGCTATTATTATCTGTAGTGATATATAGCACCACCATCACAGAATTAAATACTTATGGCACGGAGGAGGAGCTTAGCGCGCACCCAAGATGGTCGCGTGAGCTTAGGGCTCCCGGACCTTCGCCACCTCCACCGACTATCCTGCACCCTATCCTGATTTGAACGACGGGTTATTACTGGCACGGCCCTGCTGATCGTTTATCCGTTTTCGGACATCGATTTGGACATCGGGAGCTGACGATATGGACTTTTGAACTTTTCCGGCCTGCTCCATGGTACTGCCCCCGGGTTCGGTTTCTCTGCCAGCCGGACAGTAATTGAACAACAACGGATCATGCGAGCCTCCTTTGCCCGGTGGTCTACTTTCAGTTTCGTTTCTCGTGCTTAGACCTAATTGACTTTGTTTTGATCGCCCTGGCTTGCTGCTTTCAACCCAACCACTATTCACCAACTGGCGACTCGGCCCCCTGCCATTTATCACTTGGTGATTGGTTCTCATCTTCATTTCTATATTGTTGCGGGCGCATCGACTTTAGCCATTTTTACTAGGTCTCAGACTACCCTTCGGGGCGCACGACCTAAGATGGCCACCAAGCCTGAGGGAGAGAAACGCAAGACCAGACCGGCAACGCGAGGGGGCACCGTGCAATCAAATGTTATGGACAGATACACCCTCGGCAAGGGCTCTCCGGGTGGATTGACTAAATCCCCGGCCACTATGGGAGAAGACTCCCCGATGGATGTAGAACTGTCGTTGAGGGACGTCATGGGCGCCATTGCCGGGATGAAGGCCACGCTGGGTCAACAGTATGAGGCCTTGGCCCACAAGTTGGATACGGTCGCTATCAATGTTACCTTGATCAGGGCTGACCTTGCGAAAACCAATGAAAAGGTAAAATCCCTCGATCTAAAGACATCTAGTCTTGTTACTGACGTCTCCGATTTACAGGCAGAGGTCGGTAACTTGCGAGCCGCCCGTGACTATCTCACTCGACGCCTGGACGACTTTGAGGGCCGTGCAAGACGAAACAACGTCCGTCTGGTTGGTGTCCCGGAAACTTCAGAAGCATCCTCGGTGGACCTGCTGGTGGAGGATCTGGTCCTGAATCATCTAGCACCCAAGGGCCTCAGCAAGTTTTTTGCTGTTGAACGTGCACACAGGATCCCGGGTGGTCCGCCTAAGCAGGGAGCCACTCCGCGTCCCATCATTGCTCGGATCTTTAACTTTCGGGACAGGGATGCGATCCTGCAAGCGTCACGCCTATCAGGTCCAACGGCTTATGAGAACACTGCAGTCAGCTTCTACCCGGACTTTACCCAGCAGGTTCAGAAACAGCGACTTGGATTTCAGGGGGTGAAAAAGAGACTGAGGACTAGAGACATGAAATACGCCATGCTTTTCCCGGCCCGGTTACGTGTGGTGTACAACGAACGGATATTTTTCTTTGATCATCCAGGGGCGGCAAGTGACTGGCTGGACACGCTGCCCCCGGGACCAGATCGTTCTGAACATTCTGGACACTCCGGTGGTGCGGAGGGAGGCCCGGTGGAGCAGGAATTGGGGGCGGAATCAGCTCCCGGTCCATCGTATTGACTTTCGGCTGTGGTTAGGTGCTATGCCACTATTGCTTGCTACCATGCTGTCTTATTGGGGTGTGGGCGGGGGGGTGGGTGAGTCTTCCTCCTCTGGGGTTCTTTTCGTAGAATAGTTGTATGTTAGGGCGACAGGCACACTGCAAGTTGGGGTGGCTTTCGAGTCTTACGCAGGGGTGCGGGGTGGGGGGTATGATGTACGGGGTCGTTTGGGGGTTGGGGGTTCCACTTTCCGTTTCATTGTTTTCTTCAAGGCATATTACTGATGATCTCCTGTTGTACAGTGTCGCATCCGGTGTGGGGTGGGGATGGGGTTGATCTCTGGGATGGGGGTTAGGGGACTTAAGGTACTGTGTTGGAACGTTAACGGGTTGGGGGATAGAATCAAACGGGGCGTGGTGTTGCAGCTCTTGCGACGGTTGCCCCCTGATGTGGTCTTGCTTCAGGAGACGCATTTGCTCGGGAATATGTGCCATGCAATGAATAGGCATGGCTATCGTCTCGTCGCGCACTTAGGTTTCACCTCTGGCTCCAGGGGGGTGGGCATTCTGGTTCGGAACTCCCTCCCTCTTGCTGTTGACGACATCATCCTTGATGACAGAGGACGGTACGCTGCCATTGTGGGGCGCTGGGAGGGAAGGGTTGTCACCCTGCTCTCCGTCTACGTGCCGCCGGGTCTTCAGACTACCACTTATGCGGCTTTGGGAAGAGTGATCTTGGGAGTCCCCGAGGGTCTGCTTGTAGTGGGTGGGGATTTCAACTCTGTAGTGTCGGGGATGTGTGATCGCTACCCTCCCCGAGAAATTGCGAAGTCACAATCCTGGTTGGGGGGACTTCCTGGAGGCTTTGGGGCTCATCGACTGCTGGCGCCTGCTTCATCCTGGGCAATTGCAGTATACTTTCCACTCTGGTGCCCATGGCAGTCTCTCGAGACTGGATTATGTGCTGATGCCCTCCTCTCAAGCCTCCTCCATAAGGGAGGTGAAACATCTGGCTAGGGGTATATCGGATCATTCCCCACTGTGGTTGGTAGTGGACGCTCAGTTGGGGTCGGAGGGTAGGGTGGCCCCGATAAACTCCTGGTATCTCCGCGACCCCAAGGTTAGGGCGGAACTAATTAAAACAATTGACCAATACTTTGCTGAAAATGTGGGTTCTGTGTCCTCCTCTGTCACGTTGTGGGAAGCGTACAAAACTGTTGTTCGGGGCCAGGCCCTCTCCTTAATTTGCAATGTCAAGAGACGTAGGCGGGAGGAGGTTGTCCGTGTTGAAACTGACATCACTGTTCTTGAAGGGGAGTTGGAATCCGAGGTTACCCCGGAGAGGCTGCACCTTTTGGGTCTAAAACAACTTGAGTATAGAGCGCTGGTGACTGATGCGGCGAAGGAGATGAGCAGAGAACAAAAGGGACGTCTGTATGATGTGGGGGATAAGGCGGGGAAATTGCTTGCTTGGCTGGATAAGAGGGAACGTGCGAGTCGGGTGGTCCCTGTGATTGTTGATGTGAATGACGTGAGTATTACCGACCCTGCTGATATTGTTGAATGTTTCGCTGACTATTTCCGGGAAGTGTACTCCCCCGTCTCTGATAGACCTCAACAGGACTCCCACTTGCTCCTGCGCGATATCTCGCTGCCACGTTTGTCCGACCCTGAAAGGGATCTTCTAGAGGCTCCGCCTACAGTTGATGAGGTTGTTACGGCCATCTGCTCGGTTCGCTCGGGGAAGGCCTCGGGTCCTAATGGGCTCCCTGTAGAGCTTTATAAGCTCCGTCCGGATGTGATAGCACCGTATCTGCGGTCGATGTTCTTGGAATCGCTGGAGGCAGGCTCCCTCCCTTCTGACCAAAGATTGGCTTCCATAGTGGTGATCCATGAGGATGGCAAGCCACGTGACCGCTGCGCCTCCTTTAGGCCCATTTCATTGATTAACGCCGAACCGAAGATTCTGGCCAAAGTGCTTGCCAACCGCTTGGTCATGGTCATATTTACAACAAGGGGTGGTGATGGACAGAGTCTCTGAATTAAGCAGAATACTCTCACCCAGTCAAGAGATCAGGGCTAGATCCAACACCGTTTTTTAGCTCATTGCACCATCCCAGTTTCAGAACCTGGCTGTATGCAAATTAGTCTGTCCCTGGCCCAGTGCATCATGGGAACAGGGCAGACCAGACTACAAAAGCCAATTCTTACACTGGGGTATGGTGCAATGAGCAAGGGACTCACATCTGAGTATACCCTTCCACGCTTAGGGTGGACAAAAATATTTACAACAAGGGGTGGTGATGGACAGAGTCTCTGAATTAAGCAGAATACTCTCACCCAGTCAAGAGATCAGGGCTAGATCCAACACCGTTTTTTTAGCTCATTGCACCATCCCAGTGATCTGTTGACTGGGTAGGAGTGTTCTGATTAACTCAGATACTCTGTCCATCACCACCCCCTTTTTGTAATTAATTTGGCCACCATGATTGTGGAAGGGTATGCTCAGACATGAGTCCCTTGCTCATTGCACCATCAGGATTCAAGCAAGCCGGGCCGAAGACGGCTGTAATGCCAGAAACCGGTCCCCGGAAGCTTGTTTCCTTTCCAGTGAAGAATTGGCTTGGTAGTTTGGTCTGCCCTGTTCCCATGATGCACTGGGCCAGGGACAGACTAATTTGCATATAGCCAGGTTCTGAACTGGGATGGTGCAGTGAGCAAAAAAACGGTGATGGATCAAGCCCTGATCTGTTGACTGGGTAGGAGTGTTCTGATTAACTCAGATACTCTGTCCATCACCACCCCCTTTTTGTAATTATTTTGGCCACCATGAGTGTGGAAGGGTATGCTCAGACATGAGTCCCTTGCTCATTGCACCATCAGGATTCAAGCAAGCCAGGCCGAAGACGGCTGTAATGCCAGAAACCGGTCCCCGGAAGCTTGTTTCCTTTCCAGTGAAGAATTGGCTTGGTAGTTTGGTCTGCCCTGTTCCCATGATGCACTGGGCCAGGGACAGACTAATTTGCATATAGCCAGGTTCTGAACTGGGATGGTGCAGTGAGCAAAAAAACGGTGATGGATCAAGCCCTGATCTGTTGACTGGGTAGGAGTGTTCTGATTAACTCAGATACTCTGTCCATCACCACCCCCCTTTTTGTAATTAATTTGGTCATGGTCATAGGCGACCTGGTTCACCCGGACCAATCCGGATTCATACCCCATCGTAACACGGCACTTGATCTCCGGCGCCTGCATGGAGTCCTCGCGCGAGCAGCGACTCTGTGTGAACCGGCCATCTTGGCGTCTTTGGATGCCACCATGGCGTTTGATACGCTGGAGTGGCCATATCTTTGGGCGGTTCTCTCTAAATTTGGCTTTGGCCCCACCGTCATCGACTGGGTGAAATTGCTCTACACCGACCCCTAAGCCCAAGTGGTGGTAAACGGTCGTGTCTCGGCCTCCTTTGCTCTTGGTAGGGGAACGCGCCAGGGCTGTCCCTTGTCCCCTCTCTGGTTTGCCCTTACTTTGGAGCCATTGGCGGCATGGCTGCGATGGGAACCGTCCTTGAAGGGCATTAGATGGACTCCGGAGTTTGAAGACCGAATATCCTTATATGCAGACGATATACTCCTATATCTTACGTCGCCTCGGAAATCGTTGATCGTCCTTTTTGACGTTTTGACTTCTTTCCGTAAAAACTCCGGTCTGGTCATTAACTGGTCGAAGTCTTTCATCGATGTTCTATACGGCGAGGCTCCTCTCCTGCCTCGTGGATGTCCTATCTCGGTGGTGCGGGAGGGATTCAAATACTTGGGGATTTTTGTCACCTTGGACCCTGTGCTTCGTTATGAACGCAATTTGTTGCCCCCTCTCCAGCGCCTCCGATGTGACTGCGTGGGGCAGGCTCCCTCTCTCTCCTCTGGGACGGGTGGCGTTATTTAAGATAATGTCGCTCCCTCGATTCCTTTATGCGTTGCAAAATGCACTTGATATTGTCCCTGCCCGCTATTTCCGTGAGATTGAAAGCCTACAGAGACAATTAGTATGGGGGGGCCGTCCTCATATTGCTCTTGCAAAACTGACGCTCCTTTGGTACGACGGGGGTATCGCGCTCCCGGACATCCGGCGCTACTATTGGGCCTCTCAGCTGGGGGCCATTAACCATTGCACTTACGGTCCTTTGCCGAGCCCGGCGTTTGAGATGGATAGATGGCTGCTGCCTGGGGGAGACTACAACAGGGCTCTGTATGCGAAATCTGCTGGCGGATCTCTCACGTGCCCCACTAGGACAGCGGTGCAGGTGTGGCATCACGCTACAGCGGCCCTGGGCTGGGCTGACAGGCCGACCCGTGCTACCCCGCTTTATGCATCGGAAAAACTTGTCTCCCTCTGTAAGTCGAAGGGTTTCGATAAGTGGGATGTGATCGGTATCAGCAGGGTGAATGATGGATGGATCAAGGGTAGAGTCAAGACATTTGAGGAGCTGAAAGTTGAGTATGATTTGAATGACAGAGAATCCTTTCGATATGTGCAAATCCGACACGCGGTTCTGTCTGTATTTCCCCTGGGCTCGGATATTCCGGAGGCGTCCCCGCTCGAAGATCGGGTGCTAGACGGGCATGTCCCTGACAGCACGATCTCACTTATATACAAAAAGTTGATCAATGCCAGAACTGACCTACTGAGTACCCTTTGAGAGGTATGGACTGGTGACGGTCTGGAGCTCGATGACGAGGACTGGCAGGCTGCAATCTCTTCCCCGAAGGAAGTGGCTATTCCGGCGCGCCTCCGGTTTGTCCAGCTCAAAATTCTCCATAGGGTCTACGTGACAGGTCCCCGTTTGGTGCGAATGGGATTCTCTGTGGATGGACTGTGCAGGCGTGGTTGTGGTCTGGTGGGTACGTTTCTCCATATCATTTGGGAAGCCCTGCGGTGATGAGCTATTGGGCTCGTGTGCATGCAGTTATGAGTGAGGTCACGGGTGTGCAATCAATGCCTGAGGCGAGGCGGTGTCTGTTAAATGTCTGGGAGCCGAATGATTACGACCTGGCGCAGCTTCGATGGGTGACCTTGGGTAACATGATTGCTAAGAGAGACATTGCTCAGTTGTGGGGTGCCCAGAGGCCACCGACAATTCTGGTGTGGCAACAAAACATGGACTGGTGCATGTTTAGGGAAAAGACAGTGTATGTTTCCCGTGGCACGCCCGCAAATGGGGGAAAATTTGGAATCAATGGAACGCATACCGTGGGGACATCTGTACTCCCCCCCCCCCCCCCCATTCAGAATTGGATACTGACCTGTCATCCTCCCAACCTGATGTTTCCTCCACGGGAATCTAGATATCTTGCGTATTCCTGGTCTCCTTCCCCCTCCCCAATCTCATCACATACTTTTGACATCTGATTTGAATATGTACTCCCCCCCCCCCCAGCGCCGACATGACAACTGTAATGTATTGCCTTGTTTTCTGTTTTTTCTTTTTATGTTTTTTGTTATTTGCATTCAATAAAAAGATATCTAAAAAAAAATACTTATGGCACGGAGGTCTGCTTCCAGGTTAACATGGCGCAATAGCGAGGGACTCTTTAAAGTGATTGAAGGCAGGAGCAAAATGTCATTGTGCCCAAGTTTCCATCTACGGACATTAATCATACTTGGCAAAACACCCTTCAAAGATAACCATCAGCTCCAATACAATCTCTAGAGAACAATAAGAAAAATACCAGCTGTGCGAGCATCTGATGCTGCCTAACTCAGATAAACACTGGGCCTAGCATTATATCACAGTTCAAATGATTGAATTTTACAGTTGTTAAAAAGCAAGTAGACCAGGTCCACACTAACGACAGATCCAAGATATTAACCTACTGATGCATAATGTAATCAAAATGGATAAGCCCATGGTGTATTGTTTAAGGAGTAGGGCAGACTGCATGCTAAGCACCGCAAGTAATACAGTTAGGGTCATCATACAGTATATCTGAAGGTAAATGCACCTGCAACTCTGAGAAGCACTTCCTCTAATCTCGGAAACTGAGAAGGACAAAGACAATGTTCCTCTTTGTCAGTGTGCAAACTCCAGTTCTTTTATCTTGAATTACATACACGTGGTCTGCCATTTTAGTTGTCTTAGCTAACTAAAGTGGCAGCTATTCTAGAGCAAAACTCAAGAATCCCAAAGTAGACTCTCTTGCATTTGATGTGCGACTACTTCTATAGTCTAAATGTGTCGCTTGTTGATGACAAGCAGTTTAGAGCTCATTTTGTTGAGACATCTGGTGCTGCAGAGTGCAACTAAATGGTAGATTACATGTCAATGCTACACCGAGCCACAAAGACAGTCCTATTGAGCCAACAAAAGAGGTGCAGGCCAATTGTGAACTGATTGAAATAAAAATCCCAGATAAGATTTAGAACATCAAAAATATATTTTACAATCTCACTAGAATTGGAAAACAATCATACATCGAATGCAACTATGTCAACATGCATACCGGTATTTCAAATGTCAGCCTGGATGACTATTTCTGAAAGGCCTGGATCTGAAAATATATGACAGCAACGTTCAGTCGGCCGGTTTTATCTTTACTGTCCAACGCCACAATGGGTGTATACCAGCTGATTACTTTTATCTTGGGCTTTGGAAGAATCCTTAAAGGATGTACACATCGCTCCATGTTAAAAGATTAATATCAACAAAGACCAATTCCTCAGGTACTACTATTTTAACTTCGAAAGAGATACAGACATAGAAAGTCAATTAAAGAACCTTTTCTTGAGATGGGTCCATGATCCTAATCTTTGCTAGATACAATAAGGCAGAAAGCATGTTCTTGGACCAAAAGTGGGCCACTCCACATAGCATTTGGTTGCTCTAATAGAAGGAAGCCAGAATGAAGACTTCCAACGATTTAGCCTATACATGATCTGCCATCAGAAATGTTAACTGGATGGTGCAGACGTTGCAGAAAATATCTGCCTTATTTAGGTTTGCGGGCCTCAATCACTTTCAGTGGCACATACTGCACAAAAGCACTTATTAAAAATACATAAAATAGTCTTTCATGGAATGCCAATTAAGCATCGAGCGGATGTGGCCTAACAGCTAGAGGGGTTGACCTCGGAGCCGGGGAATCTGGTTCGAGTCTCGGCAGGGACGCTAAACATCCTGTGATTCTGAGCAAATCACTTAATCTCCCCATGCCTAACGAAAAAATGAATGTGTGCGTCTATAACGCAACTGGTGTTCATGCAAAGCACTATGATACCTTTGGGTCGATTTTGTGCTATATAAAACTGCCCCAAAAATTCCCTTACATGCTGGTAGAACTTCTTGTTTGTAAGCTACATGTGTACTGAAAATGTAACCCCAACATTGCTGGGAAAATCTTAGGACCCACATACAGTGCCACTAATTCTACCATGCTACACATCATGGAGTATTTGCTGACACCTAGTTCTTATCCACAGCAATAGCAACAGCCATGACCTTGTAAACTACACTGGGGCAAAGCCATATCTATGTGGCTGTCACATCTTTCTGTAGCAGACTTTCTTCTACTGGTTGGCGGGGTGGCATTGCCTCCACCACACTACTTCCGCCTCGCCAAACTCTAAAAAGGGTCCATGGACAGAGACTGTGCAAGACATCTCAATATGGAGACATCGGTTGGGGATTAGTCATCTTGCTTCCAATAAACCAAAGAGATATCCTCAAACAGGAGCGCAAAGGTTAATACACTACAAATTGGTACTTCGAGCTTACCACACGCCAGCTGTGTACCTGATGCACTACCCCCGAGGCAGGGTTTACACACCTGGCATGCCAATGCCACTGATTTCAGGAATATAGGAGGGAGGTGGAGAACGTCCTCAAGGAAATGACTGATAACAGGTTTGAATTAAAACCACTAGTAGCTTTATTGGACTATGTATAATAACTTCAAAAAGCTTACAGGACATTTATTGCTTTACCTCTGCTGCTGGGGAAAAGCAGTGGGGCTATGTGGTGGGGCAAGGGTGTAGCACCCAAAATGTCAGACTGGCTGCAACATCAGCGCAGAGACCTATAGCACACTATTACTGACCAAATCTAAGCTGAAAGCCATCTCGGGCCACTTGGACAATACTTGCAGACACAGATAGAGACCAGCCTTACACAAACCAATGACAATTCCAATAATGATATGTGATCCAGATTGGCCTTCGCCAACTGTGCTTTCAGTGATTGTACACGTGGTGTATAAAAATGCTAACAAAAAAAGCGACCACCTGAATGCTTTTCATATGCCTCTGACTTTATATTCTTGTTATACAACTTGCAACTGTTTTTTTTTTAAAGAACTTTAAATGAGGTCCTTAAACTTTAGAATCTGCCGTACATTTTCTTGTTATCTATGGAGCAGGAGAAAATAAACTAAGAACAAAAACCGTCTCCTTCTAGTACAAACTTTATTTATTTACTTACCTACAGTAGTATAACACATTTGCACCACTAAGGAAACCAGGAATTCTTGGCATTCACAACTCATGAGCCCTTGATTACAACTAGCTGGTGAGAAAACTAAACAACCTCCCACCATGTGGAGAGATGTGCTACGTGACAGTAATAGCCCTAACATATGGGGTCTTGCTCCTTGGTAGAGAACACTTTAATGGCTTTGTTTCCTTGCCCTATGTCCAAGGGTCAATCCACACACCGCTTAAATAAAATGTGAAGCTTGGGAGTGGTGACCAGCGAAACTGTGGCGTACGACTCAAATCAAGCCTGAAGACTGCAAATTCCATCTATAGAGGCTAGGGTGAACTCTGGCCACTTTCAATTCGAGTGCAAGGTAACAAGAATTCATGTCACATCCCCCTGGCAGTAATGCTGTGGTAGTTCCTTTAGAAACAAGCTTATCAAGAATCTCTTGTTAGTTCTACATAGGCTATTGAGATTGTTCTGGGACAAATGGTTGAGATCATATTTCCCAGAAAAAAACGTGCTTAGCTTTCAGACCATGCCTCGCTTGATTTAAAAGTACAGCGATATTAATGACTACACGGAAAACATTGTGTGTTGTGTGCATTGCCCTTCCAGTCGCAATTTGTCCCTGTTGGGCACAGTTTGCACTCCTCAAAACTCCTTTTATAGTCAACTTTGATATTTGGGGGCATGAAAACTTAGAGGCAAAAAGATGATTGTATGTAATAAAGTGCATAAAAGTTAAGTCCTACAAGGTAGCAGTAAAGGCAGAACCAGTGTGGCTAACGTATATGTCTTTGGAACACAAAAACGTTGAGTCAAAAAAAGTCAAATTTTTGCCAATACATTAGTGAACTGAGCAAAGATATTTAACTTCTCTCTAATCCTTATTACTCTTTATTGAAGCTTAACTCTGACATTTGTCAAAATGTTCTCTCAGCCATTATATGGAAGAAATCTCCAACACCAGCTGTGGAGCCAACCCTCCACCACACATTCTTGCATCATCACTTAGGCCTTTCATTAATGACGTCCTACTCCTAGCCTAATCTGAATAGTATCCTTTAATTCAATGCTAACACTATCCCCTTAGGAACATCAGACATAACCTTGTGCTGCTACAAGCAAAAGAGGACAGTGGTTTTATTGTATTGGTTGTTCCACAACTGAAACCGGAGAACTTGATAACAGGCTTCCCATATCTGAACAATGACATTGTGGAGGCCCGTCAGGAATCTTGACCTATAATATGGTCACAAGAGGCAAAAGGCTGCTTATATAAAGAAAAATAGCTAGAATGAATCTCTGGTATGATTCAAATCTTTATATCTGAACATATCGGTTCTAAGAAACGTGCAAAGGATTGCTTTAGCCTCTCTTTACAAAGAATTGTATTTAAAAAACCATGCGTTTGACCTCCTGAAGACCTGTGGTGTATACATTATCAAAAGCTCTATTAGAGAAGACCGAACTAAAATAGTTTAACAGTAGAAAATCATTTCCCTGGACGAAGGCAACTGGGGCATGAAAGTCATCAGCTTGAGGATATTAGAAGATTGCTATGGTAAAATGGAAAGCACATGGATCACTCAGGCGTTGCTGAAGATATAAGGTTCTCCCCATTAACTTATAAGTCAAAGACTGTCTCTAACCATTTTGCCACAAGAAGAAGACACACAGAAAAGACTGAAGTAAGATTAGGAGCCAAGCCACAGGTATTGTAATTTAACAGCAATAGCTTAAGAGACCTCCTGTTACCACCTGGAATCTCTAAGTTGGATTTGGAGGAACCATTCAATAAACAAAAAAAATATCAACAATCAACAGGAACTGCATCACAGTGGCAAAATGTTATATTGGCAAAGTTCACAAGCAACCTAAAGAGATGGCTTCCCCACTGTGCTTAGGAATGGTGGTTGTGTGGGGTGTCAACACCATAGGCAATGTAATGCACTCAGTTGATTTTCAATGGAATGAAGAGCACCTTTTTATTAGACGTGTTTAATGCTGTATCACAGGTGTCTATTATATGGTAATCATCATCATACTTTTCAATATGTCCTGGAGAATCTCAGGCAGGTTACATTTGACCATCAAGCACTTACTGGTATAGTCGTTTTTTGCAAAACTGTTCAGGAAAAACCAGGTGTCAGGTCAATGACCCGGCTTCGAAATAAGCACACAAATTAAGCAACGTTTTTTAATAGTATATCAGCTATTTTTGATGGGCTAACCACATCACAACGAGCCACAAACAAGAAATGGCATATTAACTCAGTGTTTGTTTACAAACTAGAATTTTGTGTCTCATTTCCAGAGTTAATATTAGAACTAACACCAGAACACATTTTTGAACGCGGATTCTAAGTGAGCAACAAGGGAACCACGAGATCAAAGATTTCAAAGCAATCTTTAGATTGAAAGGTCTCAAGTCTATGTATGGCACGGGAGTTCTGCACATGCTAGTCTTTTTGTCGGTATATATTTCCAAATGATTTGTAATTCAAGAGAGGAATGTTGCTCTCTATTATAAGGCTATGGAGTTGGGGGGCAGCGGGAGAAGCATAATGGCAACGTAACTGCAGTTGATATTATGCCAGTAAATAAAGGGGTCCTTCTGACGACTATTACCATTAGTCCGTAAGATCTTTGCCATTATCAGCGTGTGGGGTAAAACAGTAGCAGCAATGGCTTCAAATGCTGTTAATTTAGAGCACAGCACGCAGACCCTCTGTGCTGTGTGCGTCATAAGTGGTCTGGCCCTTTCTCTGTGTGCAGGCAAACTTGCTAGCTCCCTTGTTATAGAATTAGATACTAGCTTTGCATTTGCGACAGAAGGCTGGGGATTTGGAAGGAGAGTGCTGCTAATGGGATAGGACATAGGAACGAAGATGAAATGAGGCGTACTGAACGTAACTTTAACTTGCATGTATGAGGGAGGTGGCCAAGACGGTGACAGCTGAAACGTGTCATTGAAGCCTTTCTCACACCGACTGAACTCAGACCCAATTGATCACCCACGGCCCAAAGTGGACGTTAGCTAACCACACCACAAAAAGTGATGCCGGGACATTTCACAAACATATAAAACAAAAATCAATTTGACCATCATTCTAACTAAAGGAGTCAATAACAAGTCGGAAACACAAAACAGTGCTGTTGGAGGTGACATTCACGATCCCTCTTTGCAAAGATTGATGATTGGGAGGCTTTGCTTGGCCCATCAGATATCAAGGTATTTATAAAGCGCAGCTCTCACCCCTAAGGGTATCCGGGTGCTGAGATTTCGCTGGTCTCAGCTGAAAAGCTAGTTCTCAAGCCCCTTTTCTGTAATTCATTAGGGAGAGTTATGTTTGTAGTTGGAGGTGGAGAGGTGGTTCCAGCCCTTCTTGGCAGCAAGGTAGGAGAAGGAACCACCTCTCCACTGTGGCTGTGACAAATATGGGGGTGTGTGTGCGAGGGCAGAGACGTGGAGTGCAGGTGTTTGGAGGGTTGGTAGAAGTTCACGTGGTGGTTGATGTATGCTGGACCTCGGTCGTGTAGGGCTTTGCAAGCGTTTCAGCAGTTTGTACTGGGATCTCTTCTGGACGGGGAGCCAGTGGAGGTTCTTGAGGTGGGGGGGCGGGTGATGTGGGTTCATTTGGGGAGGTTGAGGATGACTCTGGCTGCTCCATTCTGTATGGTCTGTAGTCTCTTGAGGAGCGGAGTGGTGATACTGAAGTACATTGTGTTTCCGTAGTCACGCCAGATGATGACAAGGGCCTGGGTGATGGTTTTGCTGTTGTTGACAAGGATCCATCTGAAGATTTTTGTGAAGCATGCAAAGAGCGTGAAAGCAGGAGGAGGCAACTGCATTGAATTTGTGTTTCATGGTAAGCTTACGGTCGAGGATGATGCCGAGGTTGTGGGCGTGGTCTATGGGTGTTGATTTGAGCTCAGAGGGCCACCAACAGTTGTCCTACAGGGAGGTGTTCTTCCAGAAGATCAGCATGCTGAGCTTCAGGCAGTTGGTCCTCATCCAGTCAGGGACACTGGTGATGGCATTGGGGAAGTTTGTTGTGGTGGTGGAGGGGCCTTTGGTGAGTGAGAGGATGAGTTGTGTGTCATCGGCGTAGGATATGATGTTCAGTCTGTGGGTTCTGACTATGTCAGCGAGGCGAATCATGTAGGTGTTGAACAGAGTGGGGCTTTGGGACGATCCTTGGGGTGCGGCGCAGATGATGCTTTTGGGTTCTGAGGTGAAGGGTGGCAGGCGGAATCTCAGTTCGTCCGACGAGGAAGTATGCAATCCATTTGAGGGCATCCCCCTGAATGCCAATGTGGTTGTCGGTTGATAAGGGTGTGATCGGTTAAAGCATAGACTGTCGCTGAGAGATTGAAGAGGATCAAGGCTGTTTCCCCGATGTCGAGGAGGGATCAAATGTCGTCAGTGGCAGCTATTAGGGCAGTCTCAGTGCTATGGTTCCACACCGGAAGCCAGATTAAGAGGCATTGAGCAGGTGTTTGGTTAGCTAGTGGGTGATTGCTTTCTCGAGGACTTTGGCGGGGTACGGAAGCAGAGAGATAGGGAGGACATTTTTTAGTTTACTGGGGTTGGCGGACGGCTTCTTCAGGAAGGGTCTTACCTCAGAGTGTTTCCATCCGTCAGGGAAAGCTACAGTGGTTGATGGACATGTCTACGGTGTTTGGGAGTTCATCGCTGATTACTTTGGTTCCCAAGTTAAAGAAATGGTGGGGGCAGGTGTCTGGTGCTCCGGAGTGGATGGAGGACATGATGGCTGTAGTGTTATACGCGGTCAGCGGTTTCCTTGTAGTGATCTGATAGATGGTTTCCGGGGGGTAGGACGGAGGTTGCTGAAGTCAGAGGGTTGGGGGTAGAAGTTGTAGATGGTGGTTATCTTGCTGTGGAAGTAGTCCGACAGGGTGTTGCAGAGTTCTTGGGAAGGGTGAACCGTGGCTGACGGACAGGAGAACTCCCGGACTATGTTAAAGAGATCCTTCATGCGGATGGCGCTAGTTTGGATGTGGTCTGTGAGGGCATCTATTTATGTGTCCTTGATGCATTTGTGGCACTTGTAGAGGGCTGATTTGAAGGCAATTTGGTCGGTGGGGTCTTTGGTGGTACACCATTGTTTCTATAGTCGTTTGCAGTTGTGCTTGATGGTTCTGATTTCTGGTGTATACCAGCTGTCTTATCTTGAAGCTTTGCGGTTTTAGCAGACTTCATGGGGGCAACTATGTTGGCACATTTGGTGATCCAGTAGGAGAAGTTCTGGATGGTCTACTCCAGTTATGATGCAGTGTGGGGCTGTATGGTGGTGAGGGCCTGCATCCAATGGGTCTCAGCCACTTTGGTCCAGCTGGGGTGAGAAGAGCTCAGGTGCTTGGTAGTGGTGCCCTGGGAACCGGTGATGGTGAAATGGACGAAGGTGTGATTAGGCTAGGTGAGCTCGGTGACAAGACCGTATTTGACTGCCACTGGATGAAAAGATTGGGTCCAGTGTGTGTCCTGCGTTGTGTGTGGGGTCAGTGATCAGTTGGTTGAGGCCGATGTTGCTCATGCTTTCCAGGAGATTGGTAGAGTTGGCGTCATTGGGGTCATCGTGGTGGAAGTAGAGGTCACGGAGTAGCTTATACTGCTAGGAGTCGAAGGGTAGAGGGGTGATGAATCCGGAGATGGTGTCGCAGAATGCAGGTCGCAGTCCCTGGGGTCTGTAGGCCAGGGTGCCTCTGATGGTCGTCCTGGCGTCGGTCAGGAGTTGGAAGTTGAGGTGCTCCATGATTGGTGTGGTGTCTTTGTTAGCGGTGCATCGAACAGACTCCTTGTAGATGATTACGATGCATCCTATGTGTTTGTTGGTGAGGTCTCGGTGTATCATCTTGTAGCCGTCGGGTGTTGCAGTGGCTATGTCGGGAGTTGAGGAGGGGTTGAGCAAGCCTTCACACGTTTTTGCATGGAAGACCTTTTTGCTAAGCTCCGACATCACACTGCCAACCTCCTGGAGGACATCTCAAAGGAACTAAAAGAGATGTGACAACCTCGAGGAACTGTAGCAGCAAGTCTCCTTGAAGGATGGCAGTGATACCAGAGAAAAGGGGAGATGTATGCATTCCGGAAAAAAATGACAGACCTCAGAGTTCAGAAGACAGACCTCCAGGACCACCTCAAGGACCTTGAAAACAGATCGTGCTGCTCTAACATACAGATCCAAGGAGCTCCTCGGGTGTAGAGAGGGGGAACATCGAAAACTACAACTTTTCCATCACATCCCACCTGAACTCTCTCAAGAGGACATATAGCAAAATAGGGTGCATGGTGTGGGCCATTTGGTAAGGCCACAAGATAGCACGTTGAACATCCTTATAAGTGTGCACTATTTTCAGCAGAAAGAGGCCATGATGACAGCTACCTGGCAAGGGGGGCCCAATCACTACTGTGTACACTAATCTATGGCTCCTTCAGGACTGGTCTCCTATCACCCTCCAAAGTAGAGGGTTACGCCACCCAGCATTTCTGAAACAGAAGCGGATCACCTATTGTTGAGGCCACCCTTTTTGCCTGATGTTCACTTGGCAGGAGGAGACACAAGCCATTCGCACCCCCTCAGAATCTGGGGCTGTACTGAACCTGCCCGGGTCATGTGGGATCGCACAGTCTTCCCGGACACAAATTGACCCCAGGGAAATAATCTATCAAAAGGAGATGGAATACAGTTCCCAAAAAGAAATCAGCACTTTAAAGCCATTACAGGAGATGCAGCACAATAGGAAAGCTGTCTTAGACCAACTACATCTGGAAAATGCCGTGGGAGAGGGCTACTTTGATCCTATGGGTCAAAGTACTCGGACAAAGTAGGGTCTCCGAATTGCCCCCTGCCTCCTTATGATGCTGTGGGTGGGAAGAATAGGGAACAACACAGAATGCTACAGATTACACAGTGAAGTCAGGAGTGAGGGGAGACTAACACAAATCAAATGCGTGGGCCAACAATGGATCCGATGGACTGTTATGAAAGTCCTTTCCCAGAAGGTGGGAACTTCAATGGGGGTGGGGTGGGATGGCTCTGTGGAGGTTTTCTGGGCAGTTTGTTGTTATTGTTTTGGGATCGATTGGGTACATATAGCTGGCTATCAACACACTTCAGCATCGAGGAAAGGGAGCCTAGTCGACCACACACAACCAACGGAGAAATATGTCTGAAAAAGGAGACCTCTTTTAAAAAGAGATTGGAGCCGGCTTCAATCCTGATGGTTTTCCAGGCGGTTCTTCTTGTTGAGTAGCAAGAAAAAGGAAGGGTGGCCATACTTCTGGTGAAGAAACTCAGGGGAAAGGTGCACAGCTCCCCCACTAAGATTCCCGGCGCCTGTGACGTGATGTATCCCAGTGGCCAATTAAATATTCGCTCTGGTCTCCGTTTATGCTCCCAACGGTGGCCAGAAGAAGTTCATGAGGCAAGCACTCGTGCAAATCATGTTCTCCCCAGATTCTGAGGCACTGGTGGGAGGGGCCTAAATATGGTGATGGGAATGATTTTACATAGGGTGAGTCAAACAGGGTCCCTATCAAAGGCAGATTGGAGTGTTTTGGGAGATTTAGGCATAGCAGACTTTTGGAGGGTACGGAACCCCACAAGTAGAGACAACACATTCATCTAAGCACCATACTAGACCTACGCAAGGCTTGATTCCTTCCACTGGCACAGGGTAAACGGAGTGCTATGATCAACTCTAGAAGTGCAAGGAAACCAGAGGCAGGGCTGCTCCTTAACCCCGCTGCTGTTCACCCTATTTTTGGAGCTATTAGAGGAGGCCATACACTGATATCAGGAGTAACAATGGGAAGCCAAGAATACAAGATCGCTCTTTAGGCTGACACTGTGTTAACCCTAACTAACCCGTAGAGTTCTATCACAGCTATCATGTACAACCAAGGGATATTTTGCCTGGCATCCAGGTTTAAAATGAACACACAGAAATCACAAATATTAAATCTTAATGCACCCAAGGAAACTTGCAAAATCCTACAGAAACAGTTTTCCCTTGCCTGGAAGCACCACCACATACACTATTTGGGGATTAAGGTCTGTTCTTCTACTGATAAAACATCTACACTGAATTACAAATTCCTTCTCGAAAAGGCCTGTAAAAAGCTGCAAAGTTGGCAAATGGGTCCTTTGTCCTTGCCTGGCCAAATACCAGAAATTAAAATGACACTAGTACCCCCAAATACTATACCTTAAGCAGACGTTACTATTTCAACCACCGCTGGGGCTGATAGACAAGCTTATCGCCCGCCTGCAGAGTGAGGCCTGGGAGTCCTGCAGCCAATGCATTATTACATAGCTGCACAACTCTGTAGAGTGGCATCGGTCAACCATCTATCTGATCCCAAGTCAATAGACAGCTCACATCGTTCAAGAAATGGGACATTACCAAACATGAAAACAAACTGTTGTAAATTCCCAAACTCCTTCAGAAAACTGCTCTCCTGGTGAACTCCTTGGGGATCCTGCATAGCTATCCTATCTAGGAGTTCAGGGAGCTCACATGATCCTAATGTTGTGAACGTATCTAGGACCCTATTTAAATATTCCCGATTTATGCCCTTATGTGGTTATAACAAATCATATCCTTATAAAGGCATAAGAATCATATCCATATTTAGTCATAGCCAATGCAGTCCAAATACGGCAAGGCTACTCCCATAGACTCCTAGAAAGTACAACGCGTTCTTTAAACAAACCAAGCCTCCAGCAGCCCGGGAATTTCCCCTGCTTCTGTTTTGATTTGTCCAAGAACTCCTGGAGTCCTAAAAGAACTGCGAGTTCTTAGTGACGTCTTATGTCCAACCTTACGTCGAACTCGGCACCTTCCAGGTATAAATATACCAGCATCTGCCTTAGCAAACACACAGTGGTTTGGAGCAGATCGGCTATCTACTTACCCGACGCCCAGCTAAAACGAGTGCCGAAGGAAGCCGACCCTCCCATTGACGCACTGAGAGAGACGCTGTCTTTCCTCCTGCCGAGAAATCCAGCTCCAGTGTTTCCAGTCACCCTTGCGGGTTGCTGAGAGATCGAGTCCTGAGAAAGAGATACAAGACCTCCTTCATTCTATAACCAAGGTACGGAGCTGATTAGATGCTTAGAGAATTCTTGATTCAGATTCTTGGCAAAAACTATCTTAACTTAAACTGCAGCTCACTTACTTCTTCCCACGTACTAGGCTTAGGTTAGGTACACCGGGGTAGGCGTATTTTAGAAACACCAGTTGAGTACGTCTAGTCAACTTTTATCATTGTATGTATTTTATCCGTTTTAAGTATCTTATGGCTCCGAAACCATATAAATGCTTTTACAGTATTATTTCATAATACTCCTTTTACTGTACGCACTTTACTTTATGATAAGTATTGCAATTGTGGCAATTCACTTCTCTTGCATGAGAAAGAAGACTGCTCAATAAATAACCACTTTTATTGAAAACGCCCGTCTCTCTATTTCTCTGCACTCCTGGTGAAACTAGGCATGCACGATTGACTGAATGAAATAGTTATCTATTGTTTCCGCGACTCTGAAGATATACTCCTTATTCTGGGGGGAGCAAAGTTGTCATGTTTATGCGGTTGTCAGAAACTAATCCCTTCTTGTCTATTCAGGAGAGTTAACTCCTTCCTGTTCACCCGCTCACTTGTACTTAACAGCGCTGACTGCTAGCGCTTGCAAAACCCACTTCTCCTGAGGCGGAAAGCCGGGAGGAAGCACCACAGCTATTTGCACATTTTTTAAAACTTGTATTGATTTTAAAAGTACTTGTTGTTTGTTCTGGGACCTGTGTCCACCGTGAATTCCTGCCGCCGCCATCAGCGGCGAGGCCGCTAGCCACGCCCACTTTGGTGGCCACGCCCCCGCCCACTTGTACTTAACAGCGCTGACTGCTAGCGCTTGCAAAACCCACTTCTCCTGAGGCGGAAAGCCGGGAGGAAGCACCACAGCTATTTGCACATTTTTTAAAACTTGTATTGATTTTAAAAGTACTTGTTGTTTGTTCTGGGACCTGTGTCCACCGTGAATTCCTGCCGCCGCCATCAACGGCGAGGCCGCTAGCCACGCCCACTTTGGTGGCCACGCCCCCCCTTATCCATCTTCCGGCACACACATATAAATGTGCAAACCTAGGAAGCGCAGCGGACGTGCGCAGCGGGCGGGCCGTTTGCGCGCCGAAGGCGCGCCTAAGGCAAGCCCGTCTGCGCCCGTCCGCGACGGGCCGGGACTAGGGGCGTTGGCCCCTGGCCCTTTTTTGCCAGGGCTATCGTACACTTACTCCAGGGAAGCCCTCTTCAGACTCATGCCACCCCAGCATGCCTATTGCGCTACCCTGAATCCTCATTGTGCCCCTTGTACCTGTCCTATTTGCTTGCTCCCTCTTACCTCCCTCCCTTCTACAACCAACATAGCTGCCTCAAACTTCCCTCCCTAACGCCCCAAATCGACAGTTACTGACCAGACCCAAACTAGGATGTTGATCAGCCTAAACTGCAGATCACTGAGCAAACATAGGAGAGAAATTTTCGATCTACTTGTCTCTGAGAAACCCGCAGCTCTCTTTCTCACAGAGACATGGCTAAAAGACCACTCTGGCCCAGATATTGCTGCTGCTCTCCCCGACAACTACACCTATGTTGGGAAAAATAGACCAACAAAAGAAGGTGGAGGTATAGCCATAGTTTATAACAGATTACACTCCTGCAAATGGGAAGACTTTGTATTACCTAACTGTGAGGCAGGTCTGTTTAAGCTTTCGCTATCTCCCAACTTTACTCTCTCTGGGCTGCTCATCTACCGCCCCCCGAGCCCAGCGAATTCTTGGGCAGCCTCCCTTCCTGAGTATATAGCACCGCTAATTCAGAGCTTAACAAACTTTTCCATCATCGGTGACCTCAATCTGCACCTGAATGACCCCATATGTACTACCAGTAGCAATCTCTTACAAGACTTGGCTGCTTTAAATATTTTTTTACATAATTCGGGTCCTACGCATAAAGCAGGGAACCTTCTGGACCCCATCCTTTCCAATCTGGAGGCCATTGACTAAGGCTCCATCACCATTGCATGGTCTGACCACTACATGGTGACCTTCACTATTAAACTAGGTCAGCAATTGAATACCCCCTCCAACCCTACAGAACCTAGACTATCCAGAAATTGGAATAAACTGGACCTTAACAAATTCAATTCCTGTCTCGAGAACACTAGACCTCTCATGGAAGACACTAGTACTGCAACTTCTGCCGCCATAAATATCTGGCTTGCACAGGCGCCGATACATGTCTACCTTTGCGCATGCAAGCGCACAACTTTCATCATCCACCTGCACCCTGGTTCACCGAAGCCTTAAAAAAAGAAAAAACCATTTGCAAAAACCTGGAGCGCAAATGGCGCATAAAATATGACTCATGTTCTAAGCAAAGCTATAAAGCCGCTTTAGCAAAATATCATTCCCTTTGTAAAACTGCCAAAGCTGAACATGTCAATCACACCATCCTTGAAGCAAAAAATCGTCCAAAGACACTCTTCAAGGTAGTACAAAAACTCTCGGGCGCACTGTGTCAGCCCAAAGCTCCCTGTCTTAACACAAATTCATAAATAGTAAGGCCCCAAAGGGGAAGAAAGGGAGGGAAGTGGTGCTCGGGGAAGTGTTAGATTGAGGAAAAGTGACACAGTATCAAAGAAGGTAACCAATGTAATACCAAATTACAGACATAAATGAAAACAAATAAAATACAAAAGCCAATATACAAGGCAAAATTCCAAAATTGTTCAAGGAAGAGAAATTCAACGGTCACATCTAGTTATTAGATAAATCGGGGGTGTGCCGGAATTTCAACAAAGGGAAACAAGTCGACGTTTCGACCCCTAACAGTAGGCCAATTGAAGTCCTTTCACGGGGTCTTCATCAGGACGTCACAAGGGGGGAAGGGAAGGGTGGGGCAGTTCTGTGTGAAAGGAAAATATGTTTTAGTGTATATCACACAAATGAAAAATAAAAGAACGAATTCTCAAAAATTACCATGGAGTACGGCCCAGCCGGGCTCTGTACATGGAAAGATGCGCCACGCTGACTGTCGTGGTCAATCTGATAAAGTGGAAACCTCAAATAAAGAGGAGAACAGATGATCAGTAGGGATTGATAAATCACAAATGAAAACCTGGTTTTATAACCTATTACATACTACAAATGTTGAAGACGCTGTTACCAAATTCTACTTAAGGCAATTGTCAAACATAATTGCCAGTAGAAATCGCATCTTGATTGTACATGGGGGTATATAAAAACCAACATCAGACTACAAGGGATTTCAAAAATACCTTTCGGTCGATATTACTCGAAACGTCTGGGGTCCAAATGGTTTGACTAGTGCGGCAGAGACAAATTCAAAGACAATTTCTGGTTGTAAGATTACTCTCCTATGGTAAACAGAGTGGAGAGAAAATCGTTTACCAAATGGTGCAAGGCGAAAGGATTACTGCGCAGCATGCTACAGATTGCTTACATAAAATGGGGCAGGGCCCGCAGTCTACTTAAGCTACAGAGAATTTCAAACAATACCTTACGGTTTGATATTATTCGGAACCTCTGGGATCCAAAAGGTTTTAATATTGCGGCAGAAACAGATTCCAAGACAAATTCTGGTTATAAAGTTATTCTCCTAAGGTAAACAAAGTTAAGAGAAAATAGTTTACCACACAGTGCAACGCGAGTGGTGCTCTTATTTGGAATACTGCACCACACGCTACCGATCACTTACATCAAATGGGACAAGACCCGTAGTCTACTCAAACCGATTAGGAAACCTCAATGGCTGCTGTGTGCTGGATGAGAGGTTCATAGTCCTTCTCAAGGCAGGAAACAATTCTTGCGCCTGTCCGTATGTTATGGTTTTGTTTTAAGCTGGAAAAAGGGAGGGAGAGGGAGTCGGTAACTCGTTCGAGGTGCAGGGCTTACTGTAAGTAAATAGCACTTAAAAATTAAAAATTACTTACGGGAGAGGACAGTGCGGGCAGCCAAAGTCTGCACAGTTCCTAACGCGAAATCCGCCGTGGCAGCAACGCGGAGTTTGGGGGCGGGGCCAACTAATGTGTCGGAATGACGGAGAGGGAAAAGTGACTCGCGGTTGAAAAACAGACTTCGCAAAACCACATGGTTGGAAATATGACTCTCGTGAGTTTAGTAGTGGTTTCACAATGAATATTTTGGAGGAATAATAGTAATAAGTTCCAAAAAACTAAAATTGGTGCAACTCTCACGCAGGAGGTTAAAAACCAATCTACGGACATTGCAGGTTGCTATTTCACAATGGCATCAGTGAAACTATTAACTGTCGTTTACACACCCAGTATGAATTATAAATTACTCATTGTTCTTGTAAATTGATGGTTATTTAAACAAAACACAACTACATTTTGAAAAATAGTGACAATGGTGCAACTCTCACGAAGGAGGTTGAAGACCAAAGCCACAGGGCATAACAAAATATTAAAAACCTTTGTCAACCATCATAGACCATGCGAGTCTTGGTATTGATGTCATCATCAGTTTATTGCAGGGAACTCGTGCACTTCTCCAGCATGAGAGTGTAACGAGTGTGTGAGACCACTCTTGAAACTTCTCCAGCATGAGAGTGTAACGAGTGTGTGAGACCACTCTTGAAAGAATGGTCTCACACACTCGTTACACTCTCATGCTGGAGAAGTGCACGAGTTCCCTGCAATAAACTGATGATGACATCAATACCAAGACTCGCATGGTCTATGATGGTTGACAAAGGTTTTTAATATTTTGTTATGCCCTGTGGCTTTGGTCTTCAACCTCCTTCGTGAGAGTTGCACCATTGTCACTATTTTTCAAAATGTAGTTGTGTTTTGTTTAAATAACCATCAATTTACAAGAACAATGAGTAATTTATAATTCATACTGGGTGTGTTAACGACAGTTATAGTTTCACTGATGCCATTGTGAAATAGCAACCTGCAATGTCCGTAGATTGGTTTTCAACCTCCTGCGTGAGAGTTGCACCAATTTTAGTTTTTTGGAACTTATTACTATTATTCCTCCAAAATATTCATTGTGAAACCACTACTAAACTCACGAGAGTCATATTTCCAACCATGTGGTTTTGCGAAGTCTGTTTTTCAACCGCGAGTCACTTTTCCCTCTCCGTCATTCCGACACATTAGTTGGCCCCGCCCCCAAACTCCGCGTTGCTGCCACGGCGGATTTCGCGTTAGGAACTGTGCAGACTTTGGCTGCCCGCACTGTCCTCTCCCGTAAGTAATTTTTAATTTTTAAGTGCTATTTACTTACAGTAAGCCCTGCACCTCGAACGAGTTACCGACTCCCTCTCCCTCCCTTTTTCCAGCTTAAAACAAAACCATAACATACGGACAGGCGCAAGAATTGTTTCCTGCCTTGAGAAGGACTATGAACCTCTCATCCAGCACACAGCAGCCATTGAGGTTTCCTAATCGGTTTGAGTAGACTACGGGTCTTGTCCCATTTGATGTAAGTGATCGGTAGCGTGTGGTGCAGTATTCCAAATAAGAGCACCACTCGCGTTGCACTGTGTGGTAACCTATTTTCTCTTAACTTTGTTTACCTTAGGAGAATAACTTTATAACCAGAATTTGTCTTGGAATCTGTTTCTGCCGCAATATTAAAACCTTTTGGATCCCAGAGGTTCCGAATAATATCAAACCGTAAGGTATTGTTTGAAATTCTCTGTAGCTTAAGTAGACTGCGGGCCCTGCCCCATTTTATGTAAGCAATCTGTAGCATGCTGCGCAGTAATCCTTTCGCCTTGCACCATTTGGTAAACGATTTTCTCTCCACTCTGTTTACCATAGGAGAGTAATCTTACAACCAGAAATTGTCTTTGAATTTGTCTCTGCCGCACTAGTCAAACCATTTGGACCCCAGACGTTTCGAGTAATATCGACCGAAAGGTATTTTTGAAATCCCTTGTAGTCTGATGTCGGTTTTTATATACCCCCATGTACAATCAAGATGCGATTTCTACTGGCAATTATGTTTGACAAATGCCTTAAGTAGAATTTGGTAACAGCGTCTTCAACATTTGTAGTATGTAATAGGTTATAAAACCAGGTTTTCATTTGTGATTTATCAATCCCTACTGATCATCTGTTCTCCTCTTTATTTGAGGTTTCCACTTTATCAGATTGACCACGACAGTCAGCGTGGCGCATCTTTCCATGTACAGAGCCCGGCTGGGCCGTACTCCATGGTAATTTTTGAGAATTAATTTGTTCTTTTATTTTTCATTTGTGTGATATACACTAAAACATATTTTCCTTTCACACAGAACTGCCCCACCCTTCCCTTCCCCCCTTGTGACGTCCTGATGAAGACCCCATGAAAGGACTTCAATTGGCCTACTGTTAGGGGTCGAAATGTCGACTTGTTTCCCTTTGTTGAAATTCCGGCACACCCCCGATTTATCTAATAACTAGATGTGACCGTTGAATTTCTCTTCCTTGAACAATTTTGGAATTTTGCCTTGTATATTGGCTTTTGTATTTTATTTGTTTTGATTTATGTCTGTAATTTGCTATTACATTGGTTACCTTCTTTGATACTGTGTCACTTTTCCTCAATCTAACACTTCCCCGAGCACCACTTCCCTCCCTTTCTTCCCCTTTGGGGCCTTACTATTTATGAATTAATGTGATTAAAATTTGTCAATCGACAATCACAGAGCATTGGGTAATAAATCAAATTACCAATCGCAAACTAATCTTGAATCTGTTTTTATAAAATTCCAGTGTATGTTGTTTACAATACACTCTCCTCTCTTACGGGGACCCCTTGATACATGTACCACTTAGCACCCAGGTCCCCGTGACTATATGGGTTTAACCCCCTTTTTGTAACGCCCTGTCTTAACACGGCACAATGCAACTCACTGGCTGAATTCTTCATCGCCAAAATCGATACCATCTAGTCCAATTTTGGGAATTCATCTCCCCTCCCCTCTTTGCCCAGCTTACCCGCCTCAATTTCATCTTTCGATCAAGGGACACCAGAGGACAAAAGCCCCACCCACTCTCTGTCGAACACTTCCTCTCCACCCACGCTCTCCTGTGACTATAGGCTCACATCTGACACCAGTCCTCCAACTGCTCAGTTGATCGACACATGGGATCCGCTCAATATCAAGACTCTCTCCGACATCATCAGTAAAATCAAATCCGGTTCCCCACTGGACCCTATTCCCCCCAAATTCTAAAAAAGCTGGACAATTCCTCCCTAGAACTCATCATGGATCTTTTAAATTCCTCCCTAAGAGAAGCTACCGTACCCTCCGCATGGAAACACGCGATGATAATGCCTTTATTAAAAAAGGCTAATGCCGATCCCAGCATTCTAGCTAATTTCCGTCCTATCTCGCTTATTCCGTTTTTTTCTAAAATCTTAGAAAAGCACATTAACTACCAACTTTCCACCCATGTTGAGTTAAGGGGAATTTTACATCCGTCACAATCCGGCTTTAGATCCGGCTTCTCGACGGAATCTACTTTGCTGGGAGTCTCCGAAAACATCCGCTTCCGAGTTGATAGGGGGGGAAACCGTGGCACTCATTCTGCTTGATTTGAGTGCCGCATTTGATACGGTTTCCCACCCCATTCTTGTCAATGCCCTCCGATCATCTGGCATCACCGGCTCAACTCTCAACTGGCTTGTTAGCTTCTTATCTGACCGCACTTTCCAAGTCTTCTCTTCCTCATCTGCTTCCCTAACTTTTACATCTGCGTATGGAGTTCCACATGGTTCCATCCTGAGCCCCTTGCTCTTCAACCTATACGTCAGACCCCTGGCGTCTATCGCAGAGCAAGCTGGGCTCACCATTTACTCCTACGCAGATGATACCCAGATCATATACTCTCTTTCCTCAGACTCTCATGCCTCCTCATCCGCCCTTTGTTCAGGATTGAGCAACATCGCAGCCTGGATGTTGCACAACAAACTGCAAATGAATGGGGGAAAAACAGAGCTTCTTCTATTCGGCCACAATACAACTCTATGGGGACCTCAACACTGGCCCGCTCAAATGGGCACCCCACCCACTCCTTCCAAATCAGCACGCAACTTAGGCGTGATTTTCGACGACCAGTTATCAATGAAAAACCATGTGGTCAAAACCTCCTCCACCTGCATCACAATCATCAAGTGGTTGCGCAAGATCATCTGGATGCTGCCTGTGGACACCCAGAAAACTGTAGTCCAGGCTCTAATCACTTCACTTCTAGACTGGACTACAGCAACATTCTTCTCCTGGGTGCCAGCAAAGAGGTGACCCGTAAACTGCAAACAGTCCAGAATATGGCAGTACGACTGCTCTGCAAATCACCTAACACTTCCTCCACCTCTAACTCCCTCCGCACACTACACTGGCTCCGCATCGAAAACCGCACGAAATTCAAGGCTCTCTGCATCATGCACAAAATAAATACTGGTCTGGCCCCACCATATCTCACATCCTTGGTTCACCACCACTGCCCCCCGCACGCTGCGCTCGTCTAGCCAACATCTTTTCTCAGTACCTAGAATCAGAAAAGCCAGAATGGGAGGCCGTTCTTTTGCCTGGCTAGCCCCTTCACTTTGGAACTCTCTTCCCCTTCAGCTACGAAAAGAACCCAATTATCTTAGATTTCGCAAACAGGTAAAAAATTGGCTATTTAACTGTAGCTCCCTCCCTTCTGACTTCCCCTCTCTTTTTGTTGGTTTTAGCGCCGGGAAACCTACGGGTAGCTGAGCGCTTTATAAACTTAAATATAATAATAATAATAGGTCACCCCACAGGTCGGTTATTGTAGGTGGAAGAATGTGAAACTCAACAAAACAATAATAATAAACAGTCAAATCAAACATGAATTCATTTCCGGACTCCTTCCTATACTCAGTATGTGGGTAGTTGGCATAGAACCTAAAAAAAGAGCAAGGAGGACTAATTCATCACTAAGCAGCTTGGCCGTACACAATTTAGCAAAATTCACAATCACTCCGAGAGCAAGCTTTGAGAAATGTATGTTGTCAGAACGTTTGTGGATTAGTTCTTATAAGCATATGGTATTTATTTCTGCCCACAGCATGACTGGCGAAGGCCACTAAAACGATCTTACCTCTAGACACAAACTGGAAGTTCAGTTAAATAGACTGCATAATAAGCAACAAACAGTAGGTAAGCCCTCTGGAAACGGTAGCCCTAACTGCTCGGCCAGCAACATAACCTTTGTAGATCATAATAAGGCAATCTGTAGAATCCACAGCACTTGGTCTGACAAGGTAAAAGTCCAAGGCTCGCCTTCAGTCCAAATTGTATATTGTCTCCTAAGGCGAAGAAGGACACATACACAGCAGCACATTAACCTTGTTCAAATTCTTTCAGAATGCTGTGGACAAAGTGTTAGGGGAAGAGTCTTCAGGACCACTCTGTCTCTAACAAATCAAGTGTATGGGTCCAAAAGCACTGTTTACTTACATGCCTAGTTCAAATAGCCACCAATATTTATCTTCTGTTGGTTTTTCCCATTTGGACCAAGTTTTATAGAAGATCAGCTATAATTCGTATAATAAAATAGGCTCAAAAGGCTAATGCTACTGACTGGAATCGGGTCAAGGTACCTGAATTTATAAGGGTGCCTGATAAGGGTAAAGGAGTACAGATCAAGTTGATCTCTCTTAGATAGACTAGAAAGGAAGCAATTTACTGTTGCAAAGAACTCTGGTGGAGGATATCCCGAAAGCCTACAAAATATTTGATGCACAGAGAATAGTGCCTTAGGGCCTTAACACTCAAGTGAGGAGGTTTACAACAAGCTTCCTCTCTCCATGAACAGAAAGTACATCCAAGTAGGAGGCAGATGTGAGGCAGATTGAACTGCTCTGGCAGGGCCAAGATGAAACCACAAGAGACCTTCATATTCATAGAAAAGGCATACAGAAATGGTGCTTCTCAGGCAACATCAGGTTGTCTGCTAGGAGAGTTAAGTACCAAGATATCGACTGGTCTCATCTGGTACTCAGGTCAGGGGTGAAGGATTCAAACACTTAAGCTAATGACACCCTAGTGAAATTCCAAATCATGTGAGAGGTGATTTCGTCTCTCACCACAATGAAAGAACAGAAGCAACAGGTCCTGCTCGATTAACCACTTTAGCAGCTCTTCTGATGGTCAAAAGATTTGCGCAGAGCAAAATCAGTGTTGTTAAATAAGTGCAGACGCATAAGAAAGACTTTCTATGAAAGGAACATTGCCATTTTCAACAATACATGTATGTGGAGGGGTGAACTAGAACCCTCTTACAGGGCTCATAGAGTGATCTTCTCGCCCAACAAGATATAGAAGGACCAGGCAGAACATTAGTCCCAAAGGTTGCGAGAGGGAAGAGGTAGGTAGGATTGCTTTTAATTATCCAGCTGTTGAGAGTGCTCTGCTACATGAGCTGCAGGCAACGCATGTGGACTTTGGTATGCAAGATCAGGGCCATGAACAACCCCTCTCAAACCGAAAGCCTCTAACACCAAACACTTCCACATAGTCTTAACCACAAAACACTCCACCATCTGGATCATGTCCTCTTTGGAGGGCTGAAGGCCCTTGCCAAATTAGAATTCAATGCAGTACTGATGAACTGACTCCTGAGGTCCATTTCTTGACCAGACTTCAGTCAGTCCTTGATGCTGCCCTGATGAGGCAATCGGATCGGATCTTTATTCAGTTTCCAAGCATGAGGGGAAACCCTTAAAGAATACATTGTCACACCTTGAGAATATACTTAATATAATATTATTGTATTCCTAACACTTTAAAATACAAAGTTATCAAAACTAATTTCACAGGTACTGCTTTGGATCAGTTCTTAGCCTAATATCATACAGTTATATATCAAAACCCTCTCCATAAGGAAAGGAGTGAGCCACACACTTACGGTAGTTTAAAATTAATGTATTATTCAGCACTGGCACTTCAGTCCTGATGCATTTCGATAATCCTTTACATTTCTCAAAGGAGAGACAGGGCATCTGTGGGTCCTAACACACACCAGCAAGCAATTGCGCTATTTAAGAGTTTTCGCCCACTGGTGGGTGTCCCGAAGGGCTTCCCGATGGGCTGGCTGTTAAGGCATGCTGGTACTTGTGGTGCGCATTTAAAACCACAAGACAAAAATCAGCGATAACCAGCGCCTATGGTAAGGAAAAGGCAAACACAGATGTGAAGTTCATGGCTGGCTGCACTCGCCATGCGGTTGAGGGTAGACCTTTGGCTTATGCTGCGGTAATAGCGACACACACAACACTTGGCATGTATGATCCCGGAGCACCCAAGCGGGCTTTCGCTCCCTCATTCACCCCTTTGGCTGAGCCTGCACTCCGGGGGCATACTACATTGCAACATTGTCCATTGCGGGACTGGTGGCGCCGACACTACAACAGAGACACATGCATTAGTTACCTCCTTGGCAAGGCCAATACTTAACTACGCACAGAGCCCCGGGTTGATGAACCACACGCCAACGCTGGACTGTCATACGCATGTCCACTCCACTTAGGCTCACACGGGTGTACGACACAGCTACATGGCCCAGGTCTACCCCACTGCCCGAGGTGACATGGTTGCGTCCGCACTGTACACAGCACAATGTAATGTGGTAGGGCCCCGGGGGCCCTCATGCATACATACTGACCACACGGACACACTTGGATAGTTTGTGGGACTGGCTACGGGCACGTGCGCCCGGCCCCTTTTATTGCCAGGGTCACATGTCCACTGACGCCTGTGCTGGATGGGTGTGGAGTGAGTGTAAGACAGCCCTCAGGGAGTGCTTGGTGCTGGCAACAACTACAACAGTGATCAGACAATAAGAAGTTCTAAGTTCAAACAGCAAGGGTCCATGACTTGAACTGCACAGTTAGTGGCCCTGGATGCACTGTGGCCGGCACAGGCACACCGCCACGGGAGCTGAGCGGGTCCTCGATGTCCAAGGTGAATGTTATGGAGTGTTTTGGGGGACAGTGGAAGGTGTTCTTCCAGGGAAAGATGCAGAGGGCAGAACCAAGCAGAAACAGGCAATATGGAGGAGATTAATGCTACAGACTCATTTTTACCACCAAGTTAGTATCAGCTACATGATGAGGAGGACAACCCCCAGGCCATTTACTCAGATGCCACCAAAGTTCAACCAGTGAGTCTCCATGAATGTCTGGGAATAGACTTAGTGGCACCGGAGCTGAAAGGGTAGCCAGTCTGCGATGAGGCCTGTACAATGATATAAACTCTGCCATAAATAAATCAAGACTCAGTTTCAAATGTGTGACCTACTGGACCGTAGTGTAGGCCAAAGTCAGCGGTAGAGTACGTCAACGATAAAGGAGTACTGTGGGGGCCTGTGTCGTGGAGGCCATAATGGTCTGAGGAGGCTTCCAAGGTTGCAGGCCTCGGGCTTTGAGCTTGCATCCGTACGTGGTGGGCCCTCTGACACACGCCGGTGTCAGCAGGTGAGCTGTGAGGTCTGTGTGCTCAGGGACGGGCAAGACCGGTTCGGGTACCAGTGGCCCGGGGTGCAGCAGGCAGACAGGATCGTAGGCAACACCGCTCATGGCAACAGTGTCAGCCTCGTGGCGGGGTGAGAGGCGCAGCCCTGGCAGAAACGTTGGGCATTCCGGAAGAGAACCACGCCCAGAGCTACGTGCTTTTTATTCACACCCCAATACTGACCTGGGTGAGCCGGGCCAGGCCACTCCGCTCACGCCTACAGGGGGGATGTCACAAGCTACATTTCAGCGATCTCATCCACGGGCTGGGGTGACATGGTTGCATCCACTGTCCACTGCACTCCAAACACCAGCAGTGTAGGTCGACATGGATATGTCTATGGTCTGCATACTGCAGTCTGGCCAGCACATCAACGCCACACTTGACATAGTGTACATAATCATTAATGGGTCACTTGCCTCCTTCGCACATGCCTTGTTCCCACCTCTCCCCACATTCTGCTATTGTTTGGCTGAGGTGCCATGCCATTGATGGCTCATGATCATGGTTAGCCCCGGTTACCACAGTAAGTTGTGCTGTTGTGTCTGGTAAGTGGGCATGCTGTCTGGCATGTTTTATGTGAGTTTGTAACGTGTGCATTACCAGAGTTGTGAGTTGCACGATTGGGGAGTTGGGGTGTGTGTGGTGAGTACTTACCAACGAACAGAGCATTTCCGTAGGTGCCATCCTGGAAGCTCCGGTTGATGATGGACTGTCGGAAGATGTAGGACTCATGCACACTGCCTGGGTAGTTGGCGACGACATTGGCGAAGAGTCCCTGGTGGTCCAATATTGCCTGCACATTGATGGCATGCGTATGCTTTCTGTTGCGGAAATTGTGTGCAGTGTCGGCAGGGGGCACAAGTAAGACATGTGTGCAGTCAATTCCCCCCAACAACACGTGCGGGAAGCCAGCTATGGCAAAGAAGCCTTGCTTGGCCTCCAGCTATTCCTGCGCAGTGTGGGGGAAGTGAAGGTACAGGGGTACCAAGCTGATGATATCATCCAAAACAGTTGTGAGGAACTTTGATAGGGCTGGCTGTGAGACTCCTCCGACTCTGGTAGTTGTTGGTTGGAAGGTACCAGAGGCCAACAGATGCAGCACAGCCAGCAGCTTTGTCTGTGGAGGCATGTTGGTTGTCCGCTGTGTTGGCACCGTCGCCTGTGGGCTATGATGTTCAGGATTTGGAGGATGGTTGTAGTTTTCAGCCTGTAGTTGGCATTGACATCCTCTGGTGTTAAGTCTGTGAGGCGGTGCGTTTTCTGAAGGTCTGCTGTCTTTGTCTGCGCTGCCTCTGTGGTAGTCCAAGGGAGCCGCAGGGGGGGAGGGGGGGGGGGGCAGCCAGGGGGTGGTTGCAGGCCTGGAAGGGAGGGGGGGGGGTGATGTGGGCCATTTGGGGCTGCGAGCTGCATGATCGTTGGCTCCATGGCATCTGTTCTTCTGGTGGGACTCTGGGGTGTGCTCCCTTTTATGGTGCAGGTTGTCGTCCGACTTTACACCAGGTAGGAGCAGGTGTTAAATCCCTGCTGCCAACGCGCCTCCTCGCATGTTTTGGGATTTTATCGCCGATCTGGCTGGTCCTTGAGAATGTTACGGAGTGGTGTTTTCGCAGCTTTTTGCTCGGGAACGCCCACTCTACATATCACTCTACATATCATTAGCGTTAGCTGTCGGGGTCATCTGTGGCGATGTTCTTTGCGGTTGCTATCACAGGACCCTATCCATGACGCCCTTCTTAACAGGATTTCTTCCGCTAAATATTCCGTGAACATTGCTCACTGTTTGGCAAACAATGTATCACTTTCTTCCTCAATGAATAATCAGATTCAATTTGACGGGGGTGAGGGGAAGATATGGAACAGCTTTGAGGACTAAGAAATATGGGGTGGCTTCAGGGGCTAGAAGTATAAAATATTTGTAATTTAACAGAGTTGACTCAGGGTTATGGTTTGGCGGTCCACAGAATTCCTTTGTTAGGATGATTAACCACTGTTTGGCACACTTGGATTCCTCCTCCCTTAGTAATACTATTTAGAGGTTGTACGTTTTGCTTATGCCAGCAGCTTGAATCACTGGACACATGTATTATGGGGCCCTTATTAAGAACCACTGAATCAACTGAACATGTTAACATCACGTTTCACAAGATTGTTAAAAAATGTTTCCATATCAGTTGACTTGGACATACCCTCCATAAACAACTGTGTCACAAAATCTTTCGGCATACCTAAGTGTGTATCTCTCCCATCAGGTTGAGAAGTACAGTCCTAGGTTATATATTTTTTACAAGAATAGTTTGCAGACTAACTGGGAACCTTGTTATTTACAGCTTTACATGAAATATTCCCTTGTATCCGTTGTTGTCGAGAACGTTCTCTTTACTTTTTTGAAGGGAGGATCGATATTAATCAAACTATGGGGGTGAGAAGCAATGCTGATTATATAGTCACCCTTGGCAATCAAACCGGTTTGAGGGCTTATATTTTTGAGAAATCTCAGGCCTCCTGCTCTCATGTCTGATCGGTAGCAAAAGGGCCCCTGCACCAGTGTGAACTTCACTTGGGGATTGGTAGGTGCATTGCCATATCGCTATTCTCCTTTGCGCACTTTATATCTCAGAGTTCAAAATGTGCAGCGTGTCAGAGAGATAGGTTGTGATAGTATCTTTTGAGCATGTGTCTTTAGTTGGTGAACAGTTGTAGATTACTTCCTCTTGGCCATGATATGCAAAATAATCTGCAACAGTTACATAAAACAGAAGTAAATACAAAACTCACACAGAATGGATACCCAATATAAGACCTTAGAGGGGGTGGCCGAGCCCAGCCTCATCTGGGCACAGACAGGCCACGTCAAGGCCTGGTGTGTGAAGCTGCATCACGCCCCCCCTTCCCACACGGCCTTCTTCTCAGGCGCTCTGAGGTGTGGGGGATTCTGGGTTAAGTGGTCCCAACTGTGTTCAGTTCAGAATGTGGCCAAACAATGTGTGATATTTATCGGAGTGGGGTGATGAAAAATGTTTGGTGCAGTGCGAGCTGCCACCTGCCTTAAACAATTGTTAATTGTTGAGGCAGTCATCCACCAAGGAGAACCAGGTCATTTTCCACCACTGAAGAAAGGCAACTTGTACTTCCTGACTAGCTGCTTCCTTGCTCAGGTTAAATATAAACATATGATCAATCTGGGCACATTCTGAAAGTCTGCTAATCCAACTGTAGCCACAGGAATAGAGTATAGCTGGACTTGGAGGGAGAAACCTACAGACAGGTAAATCATCTTGAAGGTTTAAAGACAATTTCACTCCGCTGGCTGACGAACAGGTTACTTATCTTCGATGATGCGCTTTCTATGTATATGCACATCTTGTGAATATCCCTAGGCTCCGGACTAAATCTGGAAACTCAAAAGGCAGTGCTTCTGTGCTCTGGTAGGTGGCACCATGTGGATTTGCACCAACTTCATTCGACTTCAGAAGTGACGAACACAGCTGCATATAAGCATCACCTATGTGCACTGATGTCAGTTTCTTTTGGAAGCTTGTTCTTGCACTTGCACAGAGCCCATCAGCAGAACTGAAGGACCTGTGTGCAGGTTCCTAAAATGGTACTTTTTTGTTGTTTTTGCTGATGGATACTTCTAACAGCAGATTCCTCACCTTGTGAATAGATACCAAAGTAGTACTTCCCAAGGTGGTGGGGCTATGGAATTGCTCAGATCAAAAACTCCTGCTGTACTGAACAAGCAAAATGCCCATCTCAATAGAATCAACTGTTGAGGCAAAAGTGTTTTGTGAAAGTGTGAACTGATGCCCACTTGGCTGCCAGGCAGATATCCAGGAACGGCACTCTGTGTACCAACACAGTGCTGGCTTTCCTAACTCTGCTGGAAAGAGCTATCAGAACGTCTGGAGACTGCTTCTCAGCAAATGTACATCAGATTTTAATACGGAGGTCTATTCCTCATTGTCATCTTCTGGACCGCCTTGCCCTTTTTTGCTCCAGAGAACCCCACAAAGAGCTGATTGGTCACCTGATGCTCTTTAGTATGATCGATGTAAAAGCTCAGTGCTTTTTTGGGGTCCAAGTGAGTCTCTAGTCTTTTGAATGAGGAGAAAAAGTTGGAAAAGAGACAGCTTATCTGACCTGAAAAGGCATCATTATCTTTGGCACAAATGCAGCCCATGATCTTAACACCAATTAATTTGGAAAAAAGGAGGTATAAATCAACTGGACTGATAGGGCCTGAAGCTCACTCATGTGACACACTGATATTACCACAACCAGAAAGACAAATTTCAAGGTCAGGAGGCATAATAGACAACTGTGCATTAGCTTGAAAGGGGTACACATTACGCAAGTGAGAACCAAATTTAACTTCCACTGTGGCATCACAAAGGGGTTTGACAGAAACATATGATGCAACCCTTTAAGAAATCGAATCACAACAGGTGATAAGAATAAGGAACATATTCTCCGGTAAATGAAAAAGGCAGAGAGGGCCAGCAAGTAACCTGTAAATAGTGCACAATGCAGGTCATTGCTGGGCTAAAGATAAAACTAACAACAAGACATCCAAGAGCTTGGCTTGCAACTGGTTGTCTGGCAGGCACCACTGCTCACCATACACTGATTTGGTGGCAGAGCGCATGGCTGCCAAGTTTACATCATTGACTTCAAAAGAGATCAACTGCCACCATTCAATCTACAAACAATGAGGTGCAGGTTGCGCAGACTCAGCAGCAAGAGCTCTGTTCTGCTGCTGTGACATATGATCATCCCCAAGTGACACTGATCGGAGAACGGATGCTCCAGCCCAGAAATTATGGGTACCACACTCTCCTGGCACAATACCGAGCAAATAGGATGACTTTGGCAGAGTCATTCCTAATCTTCAGAACTAGGGGCAGGTGAGGTAACAGTGGGAAGGCATATAGGAATCCTGAGCTCCACTACAGGCAAAACAAGTTTCCGAGAGAGCGCCTTGTTGGGAGCTCCAAGTATCAACAGTACACATTTTTGGCAAAAAAAATCGAGCAAGGGCTCTCCCAATTGCTGGACGGCGCCCTGCGTAGCCTGAAGGTGCTGCCACTTGTTTTCTGCTAGGTGTGGCCTGCTGAGATCATCTCCCCTGGCACTCAAAGATCCCACTAGGTAGGTGCAACCAAGGAGATGCCCCGATGACCCTCCTAGTTTGAGGCACAGAGCCTCCTGGCACAGTACTCAGGACCTCTCTGCCCTATCTGTTGCAGTAACACATGGTGATGACTTAGTACATGAAAACTTATACCAGACTCCCTTTACTGGTTGGCAGGAAGGCCTTCAATGTCAAGCGAATTGCCTGCAACTCCAGCAAATTGATGTGGAGTTGTCTCTCAGCCGGAAACCAGAGTTCTCAGAGTACTCTGATCTCAAACTCTCCCAGATGGCCTGTCGAACCAAGTAGTGATGCATCAGTCACCACAGAGAAGCCTGCCCATGACGGTCTAGATCTGTTGGGACCACTGCCACAATCTCTAAAGGGTTGGAGGTCTGTCAAGGCCTGATGCTGCCAATGCACCATGCCCTTGGCAAATCCCCGGAAAGGGAGAAATTGTTGGGAAGGATTGCTAAACTTGTACCGAAAGGTCCAAAGAGCAACTCATGACTCTGCTCTCTTTAAAACTATCCAGGGCAGAGTCTACTTTTTGCCGAACACGTGGGATCCATCAAAGGCCATGTCTATTAGGGATGCCAGGATGATCCATGAAAAGACCGAAGATCTCATCCCTCCATGGCGCTGGAGCAACACACTTTTCCCAGTAGCTCGCCCTAGACAATCAGTTGTGTCTACGCCTGACTGGATGACAAAAGTAGCCACATCCCGGCCATCCTGAATGGTTTGGGCCACGGAATCCCCTAAGTCTTTTGGAACCACCAGTGATCTCACCAGCCATGTCCCAGACTGCATGGGTAGAGCGTCCTAAGAGGAATCTTGCGATGACTGACCTAAGGTTGAGGATGGCCAGTGAAAACATCTGCTGCCCAAGGCTGCCATACGTTGGGATGCCATCTCGTGAGTAGTTGGAAAGGCGTTAATGTTCACTTTACTGTTAAGATGCCTGTACCACCAAACTCATGGCTTGATGAAGACTTTCAAAATGGGGATAAGCTGGAGCTGGTTTATGGCAACATGCAACTTTGCGATAAACCAGAGGCCAAGAACATGGTTGAGCACAAGCGTGCATCAGTGAGGGTCTTTCTGAAGAGCAGTAGAGGTTCAGTTGTTACCTAGCCAAGCTGAATGACCTAAATAAGGACATACATTTCCCCCTCCATAGTGGGGAGGGGGAATTCAAGGACTTTCATAGCTCTCCTAATGACTGTGGCAGAGGAAGGACTTTCCTGGGCTGTTAGTCCAGGGGGGAAAACCAACCCAGCATCAGGTAAGGTATCAAGTCAAATGGCATCTTGCATCTCTGGGAACCAGTTATCTTTATCATAGGGTTGGGCTAACTCATTGCCATCAACACCACTGCTGTCTCTATATGTAGGACTGTGTTTGTAGTCTGAGCCAAAAAGTTGGACAGCGTATGAACAGGAGTGCAGTAATGGTATGGGGTCTAAGTAAGAGGGACTTACGATAGGCTGCGCCATATTGGGATCAGGAGTACCGCCTTGGTGAAAGTTTAGAAGAATTTGTCTCAGACTCCACAATGGGTTGTAGATTCTCCTTCGGCAACAGCTGTGCCTATGTCAATATAAAAGGGACTAGCATAGATTTTGCCACCAAACTCAAAGGCGGTAACAATATATCTTTAAGAAACATAGGTTAGTTATAGATTCCTTAACTCAGAATTACACCCAGGCGTCAGACTGGACCCGGAAAGTTTTTTCGTCAGCAGTACCTCTGCGCGTCGGAAGGTGGCGTCTGTCAGCTCCACGTTTGTCGCTGGCGTCATGTCGCCGGGATGACGTCGCGGCAGCTTGACGCTGCCCTGGCACTCTCACGTCAGTTCTGTACACTACTTTCCACGTCAGAAACGCAGAGCCATGCAAGACACTGACCACTGGTGCCCAAAACTAGGGCCCTGAAAGGGTGTTCTTAGCCCTAGAAATCAGTTCTAGGAACAGGGAGGATGGGCGGTAAGAAATCTATAACTAACCTATGTTTCTTACAGATATATCATTACCGAAGCTAAGTAACTTGTTCATCTGAAAGAAACAGTTAGTTATAGATTCCTTACCTTAGAATAGATACCCCAGCAATACCAACCCCGGAGGTGGGTCTGCGAACCATGTGCACACCAGAAAGTCCTGGAGAACAGAACACCCAAAGAAGCCGTCTCTCCGGACTTGGCGGTCGAGGCAGTAGTGTCTCGTAAACGTGTGCAGCGATGCCAACTTAGCTGCCTGACAGATGTCATTTAGAGGAACTCCTCGTCCCAAAGCAGTAGTGGCTTCCGTCGCCCTGGTGGAATGGGCGCGCAGCTTCAGTGGAGGCTCCATCTTTGCAAAAGAATAGCAGGCTTTGATACACAACACAACCCATCTGGAGAGGGTCTGTTTGTGTCCGACCCGACCTTTCTTGGCACCCACATAGCCAACAAAGAGCTGGTCATCCACCTGGAACTGTTTAGTGCAATCAAAATAAAAAGAAAGCGCACGTTTTGGGTCCAGACGGTGGAGCCTCTCTTCCTCTTTTGTAAGGAAGCGGAGGCGAAAGAAGGTGGACAAAGTGATGGTTTGCCAAATGTGAAAGGAGGTGACAACCGTTGAAAGGAAGGATGGACGAGTCCTGAGGACAACTTTGTCCTGATGTACAGACAGGAAAGGAGGCTTTGAGGAAAGTGCAAGGAGCTCACTCACTCTTCTTGCAGATGTGATGGCCACTAGGAATGCAGTTTTAAGAGTTAAAAGCCTCAAAGGACAGTTGTGAGGCGGCTCAAAGGAAGCGCACATTAAATAGGTTAAAACCAGATTCAAGTCCCACTGAGGCATAACAAAGGCAATAAGAGGAAAGAGCTGCGTTATGCCTTTCAAGAAACGGTTTACAACCGGGGACTTGGAGAGACGGCTGATCAGGAAGCCGAAGAAAGGCAGAAATGGCCGATAGATAGCCCTTGATAGTGCCCAGAGCAGAGCCCTGCTGGGCCAAAGAAAGTTGGAACAAGAGACCCTCAGAAAGAGGGGCAGAATGGGGATCCATGGCCTTTGCTGAGCACCATGCCACAAATTTGTTCCACTGGCAGGCATACACCGTCTTAGTGGAGGGATGCCTGGCTGCCAAGATTACATGACAAACTTCAGGAGACAAGTCAAATGACGTCAACTGCCGCCGCTCAATCTCCACGCAAGGAGGTGGAGATTGGACAGGTTCTGGTGGAAGACCGTCCCCTGCTGCTGCGACAGAAGATCCTCCCGAAGAGGCAGTTGGATCGGAGGATCGATGCCCATTTTGAACAGCTCAGGATACCAGACTCTTCATGCCCAATCTGGAGCCACAAGAATGACTTGGGCCTGGTCGCTCTTGATCTTCAGCACTCTGGGCAAAAGTGGTATAGGCAGAAAGGCGTACAACAGATCGCAGCCCCACGCGATTAAAAGCTTTGTCTAGCGAGTGCCGCCTTGCAAATGACAACGCGCAGAATTGCTGACATTGCACATTCTCTTAGGTGGCGAATAGTTCTAACCAAGGTGCTCCCCACTGTTGAAAGAGACATTGCACCACCTCTGAGTGAAGGCGGCATTCGTGATCCATCATGCACCTACGGCTGCGTTTGTCTGCCCTGGCGTTCAGGGAACCTGCCAGGTGTTGAACCACCAGGGAAATGCCCTGATGTTCCAGCCATGTCCAGAGGCGATGGGCCTCCTGACATAGGGGCCACAACCCCACCCGCCCTGTTTGTTGCAGTACCAAATGGCAGTGGTGTTGTCAGTGTACACCTGAACTTCTCCTCCCCGGACAGAGGGAAGGAATGATTTCAGTGCAAGACGAATCGCCCGGAGCTCCAGAAGGTTAAAGTGGAGCCCGGAGACCAGAGATCTCTGATCTCTGCCTCTCCCATGTGGCCCCCCCCCCATCCCAGAAGGGGTGCGTCCATCACCACTGTGTGCTCTGATTGGGGAAGGGAGAGGGTTCTGCCGTTGACCCAATCCTGGTTCGTGTGCCACCACTGCAGTTGTCGTGCAGTGCCCTCCGAGATCTGGATGCAATCAGACAGATTCCTCTGATGCCTCGCCTACTGGAACTTCAGGTCCCACTGCAGAGCCTGCATATGCCACCTGGCATGATCGACCAGTAGGATGCAGGATACCATGGGGCCCAGCAGCCTCAGAGTCATACTGACCGGAACCCAGGATAGAGACTGAAAGATCGGAATCTTAGCCTGAATATCGGATAAACCCAAAACCGTGCTGTGTCCAGAACCGCTCCGATAAATAGGAGCTTCTGAGAGGGGATCAGGTGGGACTTCAGCACATTGATGGAGAACCCCAGCGAATGCAGGAGGTCGGCCGTAGTCTTGAGGTGGGAGATGACAGTCTGGGGCAAACCCGCTTTCAACAGCCAGTCGTCGAGATAGGGGAAGACTGGAACCCCTGATCTGCGAAGATGACCTGCAACCACCGCCATCACTTTCGTGAACACCCGAGGAGCGCTGGTAAGGCCAAAGGGGAGAAAGGTAAACTGAGAGTGCTCTTGGCGTACCATGAACCGCAGGTAACGCCGGTGGGCCAGCTGGACGGGGATGTGAAAATAAGCGTCCTGCAAGTCCAACGCTACTAACCATTCTCAAGGGTCGAGGGCAGATAAGACCTAAGCGAGCGTCAAAATTCTGAACTTATCCTTAGGGAGGAAGCGCTTGACGTACCCGAGATCCAAGATAGGACGCAGGCACGAGAATGTAGTGGGACTGACACCGCTACCTACTTCTGGGACAGGAACCCGCTGGACGGCTCCCTTGGCCAGGAGAGGTGTAACTTCCTGTTGGAGAAGACCCAGGTGATCCTCCGACATACAGTGGTGCTGTGGTGGCATGGCTGGAGGGGTAGCCTCGAAGGAGAGGTGGTAGCCCCTTTGGACTATTTGCAAAACTCACCTGTCAAACGTGATGGTGCGCCAGTGGGGGAGGTGATGGCGGATCGGGCCGCCAACTGGTGTTTGATGGGCCTGAAATGTCGGACTAGGAAGGCTTAGAGGCTGCTGCAGAGAAGGGGGAGGGGAGTGTGGGCGTGGTTTGTTGGACTGCCCTACCCGCTGCCTCCCTGAACCACGACAGTGGTTCCCACGTCCTGGCAGCGCTAAGGTTGGGGAACTTGAGTCGGCCTGTGGCTCTGGTGGGAACGTAGAGGGGCACCCATTCCGTCGCCACGTAAGGGGAGAAAAGCAGACTGCGCAGGGCGGCTGGAGAGGCCCAAGGACTTGGCCGTAGCCGCCGAGTTCTTGAAATGCTCTAGAGCGTGGTCTGCTTTGTCGCTTAAAAGGCGATGGCCATCAAAAGGCATGTTCATGAGTGTATTCTGGACATCCCCAGAAAAGTCAGTCCATCACATCCAGGAGTAGCGTCCGGCCTAGAGAGTCCCCCCCCCCCCCCACCCCCCCCCCACCCCCCTGGCAAAAGAGCCTGGGAGAGCACTGTCCGGGCCTCCTCCGGACAATGAGGCAGCATCTGCGCCACTGTATCCCACACAGAGTGGGAATAACGGCCCAATTGGCATGCAGTGTTTACCGAACACAGTCCCAAGCTGGCAAAAGAGAAAATCTTCTTCCCAAGATGATCCAGCTTCTTGGATTTCCTCTCAGGTTGGGCAGTAGGGAATGTGCTCTTGGAGGGAGATACTTGGATCACCAAGCTCTCAGGGGTAGGGTGTTGGGAGAGGAAAGAGGAGTTGCCCGGAGCAAGGTGGTGGGGTTGGGCAATTATCCTATCCATGGGAGCCCCCTTGTTCGGCCTGGACCAGGTACCCAAAAGGACGTCGGTGAGGGCTTCATTAAATGGCAGCAGGGGCTACAAAGAGCTCGCTTGCGGTTGAAGCACCTCTGTCAGGAGGTTAGTCCTGACCGCCCATGTAGGGAGTTCGAGTTTGAGAGACTCAGCCGCCCTACGCAACACCACTGCGTATGACGCTCCCTCCTCCATAGCCACGGTAGGAGGAGACAACACGCCAAGGTCAGGGGAGGTGTCCAGATCACTGGCACCACACAGTTATTATTATTATTATTATTAGTTAGCATTTCTAGAGCGTGTGGCTACCCAGAGGCATCCCAGCCCTTGCGGTATAGCAGTGAGAGGGGGGGGTTAGAGACTGAGGTTTTAAAATAGCCTCGTTTTCAGGTGCTTTCGGAAGGTTAGAAGAAGGGTCTCGGAGCGTAGCTGAAAGGTAAGAGTGTTCCATAGCCTGGCTGTGCTATACGAGAAGGAGCTACCCCCACTGTGTGTCTTATGAATTTTGGGGATGATGGCCAGACTCGTATATCTCTTCGCCCGATATTTAGCTCGTTTTAATGATCTATATATCTTTATTTCAGTAATCTTCTCTAAGTCTACGACAAGTATTTGTACTGTGATAACAATGGTGATAAATTGGACGAGTCACTAATCATTGGACTGATCGCCCATCATATAAATACACTATTACGTGCTAATATCGAGGTATAGCCAATGTAATAACATTCTTGGCATTACAAACTGATTAGGAGGGGATGTCTTTACTCATTATCTTCTTATTTGCCTCTTGACCTACTAGAATCCCTATGGTAAAAGGTCTATCCGATCCAACGTCGCAGGCACTTTGTCACAATGGAATGAAGAATTTGGTGGACCTTTTACGTTTGACCAGGAAGTGAGTCCTTAAATAGACTATGATCTTAAAGCCCAGGTCTCTATTAGTAAATAATCTAGGTAGTGTGATAACTTCTCATCATGCACTCCTTATTACAGATTCCTGGTCACCGCCGCATACAATTGAAGATTCCGGGAATCATATAAATATACAGCGTTTGATGCCCTTAGAATTGGGAATAAGGTCAGTGTTTTTGAAACTGTGACCTGAAAGCAAGGACCTGGATTACTATTTGTGTGTGTTTTTTGACACCTATCGATTGGCACGGTGTGGTAATGGGTCTATCTCGCTCTCTGTAAAGACGTTAAAACTTAGTTGATAAAACTGTTCAGGTTTTGTTCTAATACTTCCTACTCCAAATCACCTCCTTTTTCTGGTTCTTCACGTTTCCTTTCTTCTATTTCTTTCCTCTCTTTGGCTAGATGTGGCAAAAGAGATTTTAAACATTGTAGGACTTATCAAATTATTTGCACTTATGAATATATATTAAACAAATGAGACTATACTATTATTTCCACAGCCTTGAGGAAGTCACTTGGTGTGACGAAACACGTGTCGCTGTCGCTCATTTGGACTAAGAATATGAGGATATAACCACCGAATTTAGTCTCCTGAATGTTATATCTCGTTGAGGGGCATTGGTCCTTTCTTGGTCCTTCTTCTGAAATTGTCATGTTCTAAATGTAGTTCTGAATTAAACAATTACTATTTTTGAGTACCTAAATCTGTCTACTGCCAGTGATATTCGGAAAGAATATAAAGTATTTTGTTTTGACTAACTATGAATAAGAAATGTTACTTTTGAGTGCCGGGATATCTGTACAATTGTATGGCCAGACTCAGGCTTGAGGTGCGGAGGAGTTTCCTGGGGTGGTAAAAGGTAATGAGGGAGTTAAAGATGGTGGGGCTTTTGCCCATCAGGGTTTTGTGGGCTATGCAAAGGGATTTGAATTTAATTCTTTCCAGAATAGGTAGCCATGTAGGGCTTTTAGGCATGGCTTTGCGGATTGAGTTCTTGGCACTCCAAGCAGCATCCTGGCGGCACAGTTCTGGGCCACTTGGAGTTTCCTAATGGTAGATTTGGGCACTCACAGGTACAAGGAGTTACCATAGACCAGGCGCGAGAGGACCAGGGTCTGGACCACCGTTCTTCTTGCCCCACTGAGGAGAAGAAGAATTTTTCTCAGCATTCTGAGGATACCGTAACACATACCGGCCACTTCCACGGCTTGCGGATCACATTTTTGTGATTTGTCGAGAAACACTCCCAGGCTTTTGACCTTGGGTTATGGGGTGGGTGCTTGTCCTAGACATGTTGGCCATTGCAATTTGAAGTCAGTGTTGGGTAGATTACCCAGATACATGACTTCAGATTTGTCGCCATTGAGCCAAAGGCAGGAGTTTTGCATACATGTAGCAACCTTCTCCAAGAATGTTTCTAGGTCAGAGGGGGCATTGTGCGGTTGTCTTAGAGAGACCACTAGCTGGGTGTCATCAGCATAGGTATAAATTTGTATACCAAATGGGAGGACAGTATCCGCCAGTGGCCTCATAAATAAGTTGAATAAGATAGGACTCCTGGATGATCCCTGAAGAACTCCATACCTAAGAGGTCGACACCTGGAGGTGGATTCTCCTGAAAAAACTTGAAGTTCTAACACTGATGTACGATTGGATCGATGCTATTGCTTCTCCCGATACTCCTACACTCCCAAGCCGGTTCAGAAGGTGTCGAACGCAGCACTTAAGTCGAGGAGAATGATGGCTACTGCTCCTCCCTGATCCTCTCTCCAGTCCTGTTTACTGTCCAACTGGTCAGTCAGCGGGTCACCTGACACCTCCCAGTCCTCCTCTTCAACCTCTGGCTGCCAATCTGGTCTAAAAGGGACCCCAGGAGTGAACAGGTGCACAAAAACCCCTCTTGGCGCCCGTCCGGCTCCAGGTCCACATCAGGATGGAGGCTGGGGTTGACGCCGGCCAGGGGGCTGACCGGCGTCGAATACGGTATCGTTGCTGGAGGAAGCGGCGCTGGTGGAGGCATATAAAAGGTCAACCGCCGCCGATCCGGATCCAGGCCTGGATCCAAAGGGGGCCTGCGGCGGCGAAGTCCTAGGATCCTTCAACTGAGTCCGCCGGGCCCTGAGGCATGGTGGGGGGTTCGGGCTGCCCAAAGATGGCGTGCAGCGCCTCATAAAACTTTCGAAGTTGGGCAGTGAAAGGAGGGAAGCTCAGAGTCGACTCTTCAGGCTCCACACGCGGAGCAGCGGGAGGGGCACCGCCCGCATTCCTTATCGCGTCCACAGACCGACTGGGCGAAGTCGAAGAGTGACTATGCTTCTTCGACTTACCAGACCCCGAGTGCAAAGACTTGAAAGACTTGGAAGAATGGTGATGGCTTTGCGACCGGGCACTTGACCTCCCTCGCGACCAAGACCTCGAACGGCGCGCAGTCGACTGCCGAAGCTCGAGTAGCTTTCGGGACCACTCCCGCAAAGCCTAAGGCGCCATGGAGCGGCAGTCGGAGCACGACTTGGGGTCGTGGTTGCGCTCCAGGCAAAAGAGGCACACGTGGTGCAGATCTGAAACAGACTATCAGTTGGGAACAGTATCCGCAAGCCTTAAAGCAGGGCATCCTTATGTGCATCAGGGGTCATAGACTCAAAAAGACGTCGACAAAAGTCGCTCAAAAAGTTCAGTGAAAAACTGACTGGAGGTACCGCTCTCTCCGGATCTGCTCTGGCTGGCATGGAAAAAGAAAAAATGTATGTCAGCGTGCGAGGGTGGCGTTTAAGTAGCTGCCGCAACGTCATCCCGGCGACACAACACCAACGACAAACGCGGAGCCGATCGACCCCACCTTCCGACGTGCAGCGGTACTGCTGACCAAAAAACTTTCCAGGTCCAGTCTGACGCCTAGGGGTAATTCTAAGGTAAGGAATCTATAACTTTCTTTCAGATACTTTAGCTACCCAACCTGAAGAAAGATAATAGCAAAATGCAAGAAGAATGTTAAAACAAATGATATATATATATATATATATATGAAAATATCCAATAAGCGAAGGCTGGCCCACGCAATAATCTGTGTAGTGCAAGGGGCAGGTTTCCATTCATACTGTTCATTAAAAAAAGGAACTAGTGAAGATGCACATACACATAAATAGGAAGAGATACAATATGTATGACATATGGCCAGAATGCAAGGCAGTTAGATTAGACTTTTTAAAACAGTTCCCAGCCTTGCTACTGGGTGCAGAGTATCCCACACATTGAAAATAGGAATGAGCCAGGACATCGCCGGTGAAACATAAATTCGCAGGCTGTCAAGACTGAGTAGGGCTCGAAAAAGAAATACATGTGACTGAGTCCCAGAAGCAGGGTCCCATTTAACCAATATTATTAATCACATCCATCAAACAGCAAGCCGAGCAAAACTGCAGAACGATAATCACACTAATACTCTGCTTACTAATAAACTCAGAAAAAAGTGTAACATGCACTATATCACTAATGAATTTGGAGGATTACCATCTTTCAGCTCCTGAATGTCCCTGGGTTGTACGAAGTCAGGTTTAACGATTTCAAACCACCAGAACAGTTCAGCAATAAAGACCATAACATTGGGCTGAAAAATTAATTGGAAAAGTTTAGTCTGAGTTTTTTCATCCATACCCTTTACTTGATATAAAGTATGTAATAATATACCTTACCTTCAACACCATGGGAGAATACAGCATATCTTCCAATGTGAGATAAAAACATTTGTTTAGGTATTCATTTGAGAATTCCCTCAGAAGCTGAATGTTATATAAGCTGTCGGCAATTGAGGTTACTTCTTTCAAGCATATATCTAGGGGGAGGAAAAAAACAAGATGCTTTTATCATCTAAAAATAAAAGTGAATCGTGAGCTACAGAACAACATGCCAGAATATAATGATCATCCTGAATCCTGAAAAAAGCAGAATGTTTGGTTTCACTGGTCTCATTATAGATACTCTTAGGTGTGACTTGAAGCTCTTCCTCTATTTGCAGCAGCCCCCCACACTCCTCTGCACCACTCAGTGCTATAAAGTCCGATTTCAGATCGTATTACCAGCAAAGTCATCAAGACCACATTATACATTTTATTTGCACATGATACAAATCGCATCAGCAACAGGACAATTTCACTGACGAAAGATGCTGGATGCATGTGTTTGGAAAACGCTTTGCCAGGAGAGACAAATACTTCTTTGTTGTAGTGTTAACGAGTCAGCACGTCCAGGCAATGAAAAATGGGATTAGCTACAGCTCTGCCTACTCGTTAAAGGAACCATGTCTTTCCTGCCAAGTCACTCCTTAGCCAACCTTGCTGCTGGTCTTCATGCCCTGTATGCTCCAAAATGGAACCACAGAGCTATCAAACTGGAAGTCTCATAAGGCCATGTTTTACAACCAATGCTGGACTGAATCTCGCTTACTCTGTGCTAACATCAGTCACATGGTTAGAGCATTTTTAAGTAGTGCAATGACGCTGCATAATTGAAAAAGTTACTTCCCTTCGGTAGCAACGTTTCTCGTAGAGACTCTTACTTTAGAATAATTCCTTACTTTAGAATAATACCCAGGCATCCAGTCGGAATTTTTGGGGGAGCAGTACCCCACACCCACATTGCTGCCTGACCGATAGCCTGGACTAATGCAGTGGTCACAGCCTTGGCTCTGGTGGCAGCAGATTTTGATGCAGAGCACTATCCATTGTGAGATGTTCCGTTTCTGTACCAACCTTCATTTTTTGGCTCAGACTTACCCGACAAAGAGTTCATCATTCACTTGGAAATCTCTTATGCGGTCAAGGTAGAACTAAAAATGCTTTTTTTGGGTCCAGGCGATGGAGTCTCTCCACATCTTTAGACACGTGACGTGAATCGTTAAAAGGTAGGCAGGGTAATGGACTGGCCTACATGAAAGAGTTACCACGTTCGGTAGGAAGGATGCTCTAGTCTGAAGAACCAGATTGTCTGGGCAGATGGTAAGGTATGGAGTTCACTAACCCTCCAGGCAGATGTTATCGCCACCAGAAAAAGCTGTTATTATGGTAAGGAGCCTGATAGGACAGTTGGCTAACAGTTGTAAGGGAGCACACATCAACAATGTGAGGACTAAGTTGAAGTCCCACTGTGGCATAATGAAAGGAGCTGGTGGAAACATATGCTGAAGACTTTTGAGAAACCCATTTACAATAGGGGATTTGAAAAGGGATGCTGGTCTGGCAACCACAGAAATATGCATAGAGCAGACAGTAACCTTTCAATGTGCCCAAGGCAGAGCATGCTGCGCTAAGGTAAGAATAAACAAAAGAACCAGGGAAAGGAGTGCAGATAGGGGATCAACGTGCTTAATTGTACACCAGGCCACCAACTTGCTCCAATGGTAGGCGTATACCATCTTGATGGATGGATGGATGGATGGATGGATGGATGCCTTGCTACCAAGATAAAATTGCAGAATTTGGATGGGAAGTCAAATGTGGTCAACTGCTGCCACTCAATCTCCACACAAAGGCAAAGTATGTTCCAGTTCGGGTCCAGAACCCTGTTATGTTAATGGAGCTGATAAAGCGTATGGTTACCCTGGGGTGTCCTGGCGCTGCGCCCTGCCCTGTTGCTGCGACAAAAGATCCTTCAGAAGAGGCAGCCTGATCTGAGGACCAGTGCTCATGCTCAACATCTCGGAATACCAGACTAAGTGCCCAATCTCAAGCCACAAGGATGACTTGGTCCTGGTCGTTCCTGGGTTTCTCCAGAACTCTGGGCAGGAGAAAATGGACATCTTTCCTTGGGCACCGGAAAATTGCGGGAACAGCAACCACAACCTACTTCTGATGCCGGCACCTTCTCAATAGCTCCCTTGGACAAGAGCGATAACACCTCCTGCCAGAGTAAGGAGAGGTGTTAGTTTGTCAGCTTGTCTTAAGTAGGTGGTAGGGGAGGTTCACAAAGGTGAGGAAGTAGCCCCTTTGGATGAGCTGCATAATCCAACAGTGTGATGTAATTGACCTCTATTGGTGCAAGTGAAGGAGTATCCTGGCCCTCACTTGATGCCCAAGATTTTCGGAGGATACACTAAAGGGGTTTGGAGGTTGCAAGGGCCGGGTGGTGGTGGATTGGCATGATCTCTGGCTCCTGTCTCACGTAGCCTGTGGGAACAGCATCCTTGGCCAGGAAAATCTTGAACGATGAGTCACCGTTCTCTCCAAACAACCGATAGCCATCAAAGGGCATGTACATGAGCGAGGTCTAAGAATTCCCCGAAAAGCCAGAGGTTTTCAGCCAGGCCTAAGAGCCAACGATGATGAAATCACTTTCTCGAGATAGTCGGTCAGATTCAGTCCCCTTCGGATGGTGAATTTGGCTGCATCCCTACCATCAGCAATTGCTTTAGGGAGAATGGCTCAGGCCTCCTCAAAGACCAAGGGCAGCATTTGCGCAACCGAGTTCCAGATGGTGTGGGAGTATCGGCCCAGGAGGCACGCAGTGTTTACCGACAACAGTGCCAGGCAGGCAGAACAGAACATCCTCTTCCCAAAAGTATCCCACCTTTTGGATTCCCTGTCTGGTGGAGTTTTAGGGCATATGCCAGGGTTAACTTTGGAGGTGGAGACCTGGACCATCAAGCTCTCCGGGGTGTGTGCTGAGTGAGGAAACTAGGCTCCCCTGGGCCGGGGCAATGGAGGCGGGTGATTGTTTTATGCAAAGGAGCCCCTGGGCAGGGCTTGGACCAGGCATAGAGTAGGACATAGGTAGGGGCTTCATTAAATGGGAGAAATGATTCTGTGGGGGTGGTCCCAACTGAAGCACCTCTGTCAAGACGTATGCCCTGTCACTGAGGAAGTGCGGAGGTCTAGGACTTCGGGGCGCTCCGCACCACCACTGCAAATGAGGCACCCTTCACCATAGCCACGGTAGGGGGAAAGATCAGGCCAGTGTCTGGGGAGGCGTCCAGTCCATTGGCAACCACCAGCTCCTCATAGCATGGGCCTTGGGATCTTCTAACAGATATCCATAAGGGTCAGCAGACCCTTCCCATTCATCTCCCAAACCAGGCCAGTCATATAAATAATAAATAATTTATCTTACTCACACACGAATAGAACACTATGTGAGAAGGATTTGATATTTTGATTCAATCTGTTTAAATTTGCATTTTATTTTAAAGTTACGTTTTTCATTTCGTTTTTTTTTTTCATATAAATATTTAGACAAAACATTTAAAAAAAGAAATCACAAAACCCAAAACATTTACTAATTCTTGTTGCTCCTCCCTTCCGAGCTCATTCATACACCCTATCACTAAAGATCTTTTTCAAACAGACTTCACACACATTCATCCTCCTAACACACTAGTAACAATTATTTTATACAATTTATGCAAAAAAAAAAAAAAGAATCACATTAGAAAACAAAAACATTGTGATGGAAATATCGTTGAGTTTTGTTATGGTTTTCAATATGACAAAATCATATGGCAAAACCATAAGAAAACTCAACGATATTTCCATCACAATGTTTTTATGTTTTCTAATGTGATTCTTTTTTTTTTTTTTGCATGAATTGTATAAAATAATTGTTACTAGTGTGTTAGGAGGATGAATGTGTGTGAAGTCCGTTTGAAAAAGATCTTTAGTGATAGGGTGTATGAATGAGCTCGGAAGGGAGGAGCAACAAGAATTAGTAAATGTATTGTTTTTTGTGATTTCTTTTTGAAATGTTTTGTCTAAAATAAAATGCAAATTTAAACAGATTGAATCAAAAGATCAAATCCTCCTCACATAGTGTTCTATTCGTGTGTGAGTAAGATAAATAATTTATGAATTAGGATCAGCAGCGCTGGCACCTTTTTTGTGATACATATTAGGCAGGGTTTGGCCTTGCTGCTTGGGAGCCCATACCCAGTGGAGAATAGTAAAAGTAGTCATATAAATAAGGCATTAGCTCCATCATGGGAAGTTTGCCGCTCATCTGCACAGGCGTAAGACAATGCAAGTCCGCCTTCATGCCGGAGTCTGTGCTGACCGCGCTGTTGGGAGTCGGCAGTGGCACAGGAGCAGCCGCCGAGCAAGGTTGAGGTGGTTCGACAGGCACAGCTCTGGTTCCATCAACGGATCCAAGGGGCCTGACTGGCACCAGGGGCAAACCCACCGGCGGAAGACCAGTAGGGCTGCTTCAGAGCCCGCAGGGCATGAATGCACTCCAGCAGGGATGGGCCTCTCAAATATGAGGGGCATGGACTCATAAAATTCACATAACTGGGCAATGGTTGCTCCAGCTCTCAGAAACTCAGGGAGGCACGGAGACGGCCTAGGTCCCAACACAAAGCTAGGCCTCAAATGCAGACGTTGTGTCTCGTCAAGCAAGTAACTCACCTTCGGTAACACATTATCTGGTAGAGACGGAATCAATCCGAATTTTCCTTAATTTATAATTTCCCCAAGGCGCAAGACTGGATCTGGAAATTTTTCCCATAGCACGTCCACATGTATGTAGAGAGCACTGCACGACTCGTATCGACAGAGTCCTAATAACTCCAGCGCCAATGTCAATTTCTTGCAGGACTATTTTCCGAGCTCAAAACATGAAGCCACATATAGAAACTGCCTATTGAAACAGCGTGCTAAAATAAAAGACACAATTGTGTTAAATAATCACTGGAATCATGATGTGAAGGACCATAATGAAATCTTTGAGACAAAAGAAGACGCAGTTCGCAGAGAGGGGAGGACGGGAGTGTAGTTAAGGAATCTGTGGCTAGATACTGTCTCTAGCAGACAATGTGTATTCAAAGGCAAGTAACTTGTTGATCTGATAAAGACATCAAGCCAGAGATTCCTTACTCTAGAATCAAATGCCAAAGCCCTACCATCTCCAGAGGGGGGTCTGCGAACTGAAACCATGGAAAGACTTACTATAGCAAATCCAGTCTTGAACAAGAGTAAAAGGTGAGCAATAACATACTCTACCACATAAAAACTCCGGAAAGAACCACAGGTAAGTAAAATCACAAGATATTTAAACCATGGGAGTAAAATACCCATGTTAGTATGACAAATCTGTCAGAAGCCAACAAATAATATGAGTATAAAACTATTCGCACCGCTAACAGGATTCAAACCATGCAGTCTCACCCCCCCAATCACTGTGGACAGAACCACAGTAAAAAAAAGTTATAAAAACATTAAAAGCATGGGGATAACTTTACCTCTGATAATTTATTTATTTATTAGGCATTCTTGTATAGCGCTAACACTGTCACCCAACGGGCATCCTGGCGCTTAGACTATGATGACACAGCACATGATTTTGTCCAGCTACCGCTCTTGTTTATATTGCTCTGGGGAAAAGATGAGTTTTTAACGCTTTTTTGAAGATGGCAAAATCTTCCAGGCCTCTCAGACCTATCGGCAAAGTATTCCACAGCCGTGCTGCGGTGATCCTAAAGGACCGTCCACCCATCCGGGATCTTTTGAACTTAGGTACTACCACCAGGTGAGCCGAGGCTGACCGGAGTGTTCTTGATGGCAGATACCAAGAAAAAAGATCTTGCAACGGGGCCGGGCCTTGATTGTGTAACGCTCTAAAGACCAGGCAAAGAGCTTTAAAATTCACCCGTTGAAAAATGGGGAGCCAATGGAGGTCCCTGAGTGCCATGGTAGAAGAATCCGAGCGTCGTCGCGACGGTGCCAATTTGGCAGCAAGATTCTGTATGCGTTGGAGTTTTCCTAATACAGTAACAGGAGCCCCCAGCAGCAATGCGTTGCAATAGTCGAGACGACTTAATATTATGCTCCGCACTACTTCTGGTCTTGCCTGAGTCGGGAGCAAGGGTAGGATCCTTCTCAAAGAGCCAAGTAGCGCCATACATGTAGCTACCGTTTTGTTTACTGTGACGTCCAGCTGTAGGTCAGAGCTGAACATGACCCCCAGGTTCCGAACCGAGTCAGCAGGCAGACTAGTGCCTTGGAAATCGGGAGGCCAGAAACCCTGTGGTAAGGGTCTGGGGATCCTGTCCATGGAGCAGTGTAATACCTCCGTTTTTAAGCTGTTAAATTGGAGGGAGTTACTCCCCAACCATTCTGCCGTGGTACTCATGCACCGATGGAAAACCTCCTGCGATACCCCTCCCTTACCCTCAAACGAGAAGATAAGTTGGGTATCATCGGCGTAATTGGTGACTGCTATACCAAACGACTTGATCAACCTGATCAGGGGACGCAGATATAAATTAAAGAGGATAGGGCTAATGGCTGAGCCCTGAGGTACTCCTTGCCCAACCCTCTTGATGTTCGATTGAAAGGGTGGCAGAGCAACTACCTGGTGCCTTTAATCGAGATATGACACCAGCCATTCAAGGGCCAAGCCCGACACCCCAGCCTCTCTCAATCTCCCGATCAGGATTGCGTGGTTGACCGTGTCGAACGCTGCCGACATGTCCAGGAGCACTAGAAAGGCTGCTTGGCCCTGGTCGGCACGCGTCCGAAGGTCATCGAGAACAGTCACCAAAGCCGACTCTGTACCGTGTGCCGGTCGAAACTCAAATTGAGCCACATAATAAGACAATGTCACCTAATTACCCCATGAAAATAAACCCTTTGGTCTTATGTTGTGGCCCGAACACCGCACTTTTGAACTTTAGGCACAGCACATAGAGCAGCAGGCCATGACAATGAGCAATACCCTTATGCCATATAAAGTCCATAGCCAGGACTTACCTGTAAATTACACAGAGAAAAACCCACCTCCAGGGGAGAACACATAATGAATGGTCTTATCAAAAAGAAATCTAAGACAACAGTAGCAACTATTGGCATGGAAGCAGTCTTTCCATACGAAAATTAACTAGAGAATACAAATACTTCTAGCATATCTCATATAGTTACATAGGAGCAAAATGATTGACTCCTATTTATCAACAAAAGAAAAACCATATTTTAACAAAGAAAAATAATGCCAAATAATCTGCCGACAATATTGACCTAACAGTATGGAACTATAGTGGGATTATACCACTTAGGAAAGCAACAGCCCTCCAACCTGTCAGAGTAATGCAAGTTACCAGAGACACCACCGTAGAGGAATGGTAGAATAAAGTTGAATCAGATGTTATGCATGGAAAAGAAACCTCGATAACCTAGCGAAAACAGAGGTTAGTACGTGACCTTACTTTTATGATTAGAGACCCATCTACAGATAATCTAAAAAAAGTTCCTCACAATAAAACCTAAAACTTTAAAAGATGTCATAATAGAAGAATCCAACGAGCCATAAAATAAACCCAATTTGTACATGTCATCTAGGGACCACACTTCACAAAGTGTGAACGCAATCACCAACAACTAGAGACAGTTGAATAATTTAAAGAGTTGTCCCCTAGAGAAGCAACGATCCTGTATGATAGTAATAAAAGTCTTCTACAAATGGTAGAAGCCTTGAGGACAACGCCTCTCTCCCTTAAGGCTCAACATGCATGAACATCTTCATAGACAAGAAAAGGTATATCATTATAAGGGACTGTCCTTCAGAAAAGAAGAAAATCTTTAGTAATAACAGCGTAAAAACAACCCAAAAAGCATAAAAAACATTAAGTATCCCTCATACAAGAAGGAATAGAATCGCCTGAGAGACTAAGCCTGCCTGGAGACCAAGAATAGCATGACATAGTCCCAGAAAAACAAACATGCTCAAGGAACATGTACAAACCAACAATGCCTACACGAAGGGGCAGAAGAGGCAATCAACAGCAATGGCTACAACACAGAACCTGAAGAGCAAAACATATAGAGTCTTAAAGCTCACATGATAAACTTTTGGTTAATTATGTTCCAAATCTAGCAAAAGTAGAAAACTTTTACCATCAATCATAAGTAACATCATCTAATGCCTAAATGCAAGGCAAGAACCAGGGGAACAGACAAAGCCATAGCCAAATAAACCTCGGCCTCAGACAACTCGTCACCACACCCACCCGCGCCATCGGCCACACGCTTGACCCCATCTTCTCCACAGGCTCCCACGTTGCCTTCAATCACACCACCGAACTCCACTGGACCGACCACTTCACATTCAAGAAACCAACCACGCACCATCGCACCCAACAGCTGCCTCACTGCTGCTGGAGCAAAGTCACCGAAGACCAGCTACTCACCTCCCTGACCAAGAACCCACCCATCGACCCCACCAACTCTGACGCCACAGCCCTCAACCTCAGATAGTGGTTCGACAACTGCGCCTACACCCTCGCCCCGCTCAAGAAATCCTCCAACAGCCACACCAGAGCCACATGGTTCACCAACAAGCTCCAGGCCTCCAAACGCGCATGCCGAAAACTGGAGAATACATGGCTCCACGAACGCACACCAGACAACCACGCAGCCCACAAGGACGCTACCCGCAGACATCACCACCTCATCAGATTAGCCAAGAGATCCTCCTTCAAAGACCACTTGAATAACAACGCACACAACGGCAAAGAGCTCTTCAGCATTGTAAAGGAACTCTACAACCCCAGCACCAACGCCAACGACATCCCACCCACAGAAGAACTGTGCGACTCACTGGCCATCTTCTTCCACCGCAAGATCGCTGACATCCATGACAGATTCAACACCACGACCGCCCCGACTACGCCAGACTTCCCCTCCCCTGTGAACACCACCAGCGCCAACTGCCTGACCTCCTGGTCCAACGTCAACGAGACACGCAAGATCATGAACTCCATCCACTCAGGATCTCCGTGTGACCCATGCCCACACCACATATTCAACAAAGCAGACACAGCCATCGCACCCCAACTACGGAAGGTCATCAACATCTCCTTCTAAACAGCGACATTCCCGAAAAGCTGGAAACACACCGAAATCAACGCCCTCCTCAAGAAGCCCAAAGCAGACCCCAAGGAACTCAAGAACTTCCGGCCCTTCTCCTTGCTCCCATTCCCGGCCAAAGTCATCGAGAAAATCATCAACATGCAATTGACTCGCTACTTGGAGGACAACATCCTGGACCCGTCCCAGTCCGGATTCAGACGAAACCACAGCACTGAGACTGCCCTCAGCGCCGCCACAGCCGACATCAGGCGTCAACTAGACAACGGCGAAACATCAGCCCTCATCCTCCTGGACCTGTCAGCCGCCTTCGACGCAGTCTGCCATCGCACTCTAAAGACACGCCTCCTAGAAGCTGGAATCCAAGAGAAGGCCCTTGACTTGACCTCGTCCTTCTTCACCGGCAGAACCCAGAGCGTCCGCCTCCCACTCTTCCGATCCGAAGCCACCAACATCATCTGCGGCGTCCCCCAGGGCTCATCCCTCAGCCCGACACTCTTCAACGTCTTCATGGCCCCCCACGCACTAGTGGCCCGCCATCACGACATCAACATCATCTCCTATGCCGACGACACCCAGCTCATCTTCTCCCTCACCAAGGACCCACACATGGCCAAAACCAACCTCCACGAAGGAATGAAGGCAGTCGCCGACTGGATGAGGAGCAGCCGTCTGAAGCTGAACTCGGACAAGACTGAGGTCCTCATCCTCGAATCCACCCCCTCAGCCTGGAACGACTCCTGGTGGCCGACCACACTGGGAACAGCACCAACACCCACCGACCACGCACGCAATCTAAGATTCATCCTCTACTCCTCCCTCTCCATGTCAAAGCAGGTCAACGCCGTCTCCTCCTCAAGCTACAACACTCTCCACATGCTCCGCAGAATCTACAAGTGGATCCCGACCGATACAAGAAGAACGGTGACACAGGCCCTCGTCAGCAGCAGACTGGACTACAGAAATGCACTCTACGCAGGAATCCAAGTCAAACATCTACGACTACAACGCATCCAAAACGCCTCCGCCCGACTAATCGTCAACATCCCCCGCCGCAGCCACATCACCCCCCACCTGAGAAACCTACACTGGCTTCCCGTCGACAAGAGGATCCCCTTCAAGCTCCTCACCCACGCACACAAAGCACTTCACAATACCGGACCAGCCTACCTGAACAGCAGACTCAGCTTCCACACCCCCACCCGCCAGCTTTGCTCCGCCAGCCTCGCCCTCGCCGCTGTCCCCCGCATCCAACGAACGACCTCCAGCGGCAGATCCTTCTCCTACCTCGCCGCCAAGACCTGTAACACCCTCCCCAGCCACATACAGCAGACCCAAGACCTACTCGCCTTCAGAAGACTCCTCAAGACCTGGCTCTTCGAGCTGTAGCAGCACACTCCCCCCTCCCTTCAGCGCCTTGGGACCCTCGCGGGTAAGTAGCGCTCTTTACAAGTACATTGATTGATTGAATTGTGTAGGCTACCAGCTACTTTCTGTGAATGATGCATATGGTCACACAAATACCATAAAAAAAGATTGAGACACTATCATATTAACCAAAACTAATAAGAGGGTCAAAGCACATAAACCTCAAAAGGCAGTCCATATACACCAACACTCCCATGGGGTACAAATTTCAAAACTACCTAACTATGGGGTACCAAACTTTAGAAATGTATGATACCGTACGTCAGAGAAATAACCCGACACAGAGGGTAGAACTCTGAAAAGCCAAATGTGAGATTAACAGTGCACAAGCTGAGAAATCTCAGCTCAACACATATATATTTAGAAATGCTCACCACAGCATAGAAAATATACTCCACAGAGTATGGCACATATGATGCAGGTATCAACTCTTGAACTTGAGCTCTTCAGAGTAGAGAAAAGGGCAAGACCTGTAACCCAGGCCTCAATTCAAAAAACAAAAACAGCTGCAAAAGTGTCACTGACAGCAAGCGCTGAAGGAGAAGTCACAACTTCTTCACCAAGCAGTTAATAATAAAAGACAGAAAGATAGCCACTATAGCGGATAAGATTTCGCTGAAAAGAATTCTGCAGAATAGCTGCTCCATAATTTTCCTATCATCCCGACTGACTGTAAGGGTCATGAAAAACATATGTAAAGAACCACAAGGTTATCTAAACAACCATAAACCTCGGCTTCAAGCAGAAACACCACACTGGTTGCCCCCATATATTATACATATTAAAACACAGCCACTTATGAACACCTCTAGCAGAACAGGTCAAAAAGAAAGAATTCAACCAGAACATTCAAGGACATGTCTAGGTGGCTTTATCAGACCGACCAGCTCTGAATCGCCGTAAAGCTGAATCAACATGTTCACCTAATAAATGTACACAATCAAATGGCACATTTTTCGGGGTATCCTTTACAGGCTCCAAAATCCCAGAACGATGCAGGGTTATGCCGTACAACTGACTGAGCCATAAGCTTTACCTACAGAATCGGTAGTGTCAATAACAAATTCGATGATTGCTTTTGCTGCTTTCCTTTCATCTTGTACCACCTGCAGGAGTTCACTCCGGTTTTTCTCTGAAAGAGAAGGCAGCCGATGCCCCACAGAGACCCATAAAGCATGAGAAAATTTGCCTAAAACACATGCCATGTTTAAGGACCTCAATGTCGAACTAACGGAAGAGAATATATTCCTCCCAAAAATTTCTAGCCTTCTGGGCACTATTTTGTGGAACCATGGGAAGGACACTAGGGTCCAGAGAAGCCAAAGCAGCCTGATCCACCAGCTTTTTTGTAGTAGGATGTTGTAAGAGACAAACTGGGTCACTATGGGCGGGTCGATACCAATAGGCCACAGTCCAGTCAACTGGAGCTCCCGTAACCCATTTCGCCCAAACTCTTAATAAAAGGTCAAGTAGAAACTCGTTATAAGGGAGTGAAGGCCCCACCCTTTCTCACCTTGGTGAAGAACTTCCACCAAAGGGTCTGTGGATAATTCCCCCGAGGGAAGCACAACCTAATACTCCCGCTGTCCTCCTCAATACTGCAGCATAAAAAGAACTCTCCTCTGTTGCCATGCCAGGTGGCGAAAATACACCTGAAACTAGAGAGCACTTTAGTCCACTAACCTCCCCAGTTCAGTCAGCCAATTTTCCTCCAAAAGAGGCTGTACAGTATCGGTCAAAGGGCTTTGACCCCTATATTCTCCCTTTCACCTGCCAAACGGTGTATTCCCTTAGGAAAAGCAGAACAGTTTGAATCAAGCCAGATGGAGAGTTGCCCTAAGCAGACAGCTCCATCGGTGCCGCATCCGGCGCAGTGTCAGCGTCGCCGAAGTCATTGGCTGACCCGACGCCGAAAGTGTAAACCCAGTAGGGCTGTGCACAGGCACTGGGTCAAATTCAATAACGGAATCAGAGGGCCCAACTGTCAGAGGCCGAACCGCACCAGTAAGGATCCAGTCAGGGTAACTCCTACCTCTTGGGAGCCAGAAAGCGCACAAGATGGAGCCAGAGGCCAAACAAAAACATATGCAGGAAAAAATAGTATTCCTGCATTTGGGTGGCACGGGTGGACCTAGTTGGTAGACGGCGGAGACTAACTTACGTACCCGACCATTTGCACTTCGGAGCATTCCTCAATGTCGGCGGCGGCCCCTCGACTGGGCTCTGGACTTTGGTAAGGACTGACGCCACAGTGCCTCAAATAACTATGCCGCCAGAAGTTTCATACCACTCACTCTCAATGCCTTCAGCCGAAGACGCTGACAAGGACCATACTCCTTGGAACCACAGTGTTCTCCAAGGCACCACAAACAGATGGTATGAGAATCTGTGATAGACATCTCTCTGTAACAAGATCCAAAGGTTTAAACCCAAAAGACATCGCAAAAAGCGCACTCTACCCTCAGCTAAACATCAAGATGGGCCAAAAGACAGCCCTCTAACTGCTCGGGTTCCGACTTACAAGCACGAAAAAGAAAAAAACTGACGTCGGCGAAGTAGTTATATGGACTCAGTCGACATGACATCAGATAGACAGCATCGATATAAATAGAGTGGCGCAGACGTGCTATGGGGGGGAAAAAAATCCAAATCCAGTCTCATGCCTGGGGAAGATTCTAAAGTGAGGAATTTGCGGCTAGATGTCTGATCAGATCGATGACTTCGATGGACGTGGTGAAGTCAAAGATCTCTTCGACTTCTTGTGCCAGTGGGACTTACCCAATTTCCCAGACGACCTCTACTACGACGACGACGAACACTTATGGCTCCGCAATCGATCTGATGACCTTCCTCTCGACTGAGATCTTGATTGACAAGGAGCTTGAGGCAATGCTCCCTCAAGGCCTTGGAGTGCAAAGCATAGCAGTCGATGCAGGTCTTGGTGTTGTGGTCGAGCTTCAAGCACCAGAGGCACACCAAATGTAGGTCTGTCGCCAAAATCTGTTGGTGACAGGTACCACAATGCTTGAAACCAGATTTCCTACTTGACATCCTTATGCAACAGGAAAGTCTAAAAAAAAATCTCGACAAAAAAGTCAAAAAAGGGTCAGTCAAAAAACACTGTGGGTAGCTTTTCTGCAGATCTGTGCTGATTGGTGCAGAAGAAAGAACTTACGTCAGTGAGCTGGGTTAGTTCCTATATAGGCACCATGCACATCACTTTCCAGATTCAGTATGAGGATTATTTTAAGGTAAGGAATCTGCAGCTAGAAGTCTCTATCAGAATATGCCTGTACTGTAGTAACAATAAGATGCTATCTGCTAAACTGTTACTGTGTGTCTGCAAGATTTTCAGGAACACAAATTTTGTACAACTTGCCCAATTGCAATACATGATTGGCTGCTCCAAAAGGCCTTAGCAGAGACTGATTAACCCCTCGGCTGCGCTACCCGTTTTGCGGAAGTGCAGCACTTCCGCAAAACAGGCGGGGCCGCGTCGGCCATTGGCCGACGGCAGCACCAGCGAGGTAGTTCAGCTGTCGGCCAATGGCCGACAGCAGCATGGAAGGGGTTAAAAAAGTAATGCGCTGCATCTGAAATTTCACAATTGCTCTGCATATCTCAGCAACTCATGTGATTTGTTGGCCATGCACCCTTCTACCATGTTGTTTTTTCCCCCTCAGGTCTTATAACTATCAGAAAATTACTCTTTGCAATGTAATCATCATTATAATAGGTGCATAATGTAATTTAGGAAGAACACCACAATTTCCTCTCAAGAAACAAGCATTGACAAAGCCAATAGGTCTACAATCCAAGAGCGATTGGCGCTGTCAATGTCACTATCTTTTAACCATGTGTTATGGAGTGGATGTATGTGGTGTGGTGTTTAAATACGTTTAGTGGAATTGTCCTGTGTGGAGTGGAATTATGTGGCATGATGAATTATATGTTGTGGATTGCAATTTAGTGTTGTAGAATGGATTTAGGTGAGTTGGAGTGGAATTGTTTGTTGTGGTATTGTATTGCGGGGCGTTGTGTGGCGTTGAACTGTGTGGCGTTGAGTGGAGTTATGTGTAGCGGAATTATGTGGCATGGTGTGCAGTGGAACATTATGGATAGTAATTATGTGGTATTGTGTGTAGTGGAATTATGCGGCGTGGGAGTGTGTGTCATGGAGTGGAATTATGTGGAGTAGTACTGTGTGTCGTTGAGTGGCTAGGAGAGAAGTGGAATTGTGTGGATTGGAATTATGTGGCATGGTGCAGATATGTAGTATGTGGAGTGCAATTATGTTATTTGGAGCTGAGTGGATACATGTGGAGTGTAATTATGTAGCGTGTAGTAGAATTATTTAGAGTTGAACTGTGCTGCGGGAGTGTAATTATGTGGACTGAGGTGGAAGTATGTGGCATGGTGTGGAAATATGTGGAGTTGAATTTGCTGCATTATAATTATGCAGCATGCCGTGGAATGAAATTGTGTAGATTGGATTATGTGGCATGAAATTGTGAGGTTGAAATGTGTAAGGTATAATGGAATTATGCAGTGTGGATTGTGTGTGGTGGAACTGTGTGGCACTTAATTGTGTGGCGTTGTGTTGCATTATGTAGAGTTAAAATATGTGGTATGAGTCGGGCTGAATTATATGGAGTGGACTGGGATGGGCGGTGGGTGAATGAAGAAGAAAGATGGATGGCGCAGGAGGACATGCACTCAAATGCAAGCTTTCTAAAGCCAAAATAAATATCATCAGCAATGTCAACATGTTTATCTGTCATCTGATATTTGCAAGCAAGGCATTGGAGAGAATATGGCGTAATGGCCAAAGCGATCAACTTTGGAGCTGGAGAATCTGGTTCGAATCTCGGTGCTGGCTCAACATCCTGTGATTCTGGGCAAATTACTTTATCTTCCTCTGCCTACACAAAATCAATGTGTCCTTGTGTTAAGTGCCCCAACACCTTCGAGTGGAGTTCATGCTATATAAAATCTGCAATAAAAACAAAAGTAAGAGGACGGGACAAAGGTACCTGGCCTCCCGGCTCATCTACTGAGCTGGGTAAAGGCACAAAAAAAGGAGGAAGGCAGAACAAGCGAACGCAGACAACAGAGCAAGCTACGATAGATGCACTCTGTAGAGTGGCTCATCAAAAAGAAACAAAATAGCAACCAAAAGCAAGAGCAGTGTAAGGAAACAAGTACTACGGCCATGTTCCAAAAGAGGGTCACATGCAGAAAGTGGGAAGTGGCTAGCAGGAAGCAAGCAAATGGCTTTGAAGCCATCCAGTGGTAAGTAATGGGTGGCCTCCAAGCCAACTAACTGTAAATCTCTAAGAGAGACCTAAATATATGACACAAATTGTTTTGGTACATAAGAGGTTTCCAATATGGTTACCTGCTGTTTCTTATTAGTCAACGGCAGGTATTGCAGTAATAGGATAAAAGGCAGTTTATATGGACTTTTGATTTTTCAAATGTTGACATGGCCCTTTCTACAGGATCATCGCCAAACTTTTTCCCTTCACCCTCCTGTTTTCTGAGCCTGTTTTTGTTGGCTTTTAGAACTCTGCACAATTTACCACTGCTAACCAGTGCCAAACTGCTTGCGCTCTCTCCTTTAAACCTGTTAACACTGGCTTCCATCCAAGTCTCAGGCTTGCCGCTGCAGCCAGTGTGTGCAGTTTTTAACTGCCATTTCAACTTGGCAACCAAAATCTTATCCAGGCCAAAACATTCCTTTTCCATCCATACAAGTCACCCCTAGTTTGGGCCCTAAACAGGCCATGGGGCAGGGTGCAGTGTATTTAAAATGTTGGGCATGTATTTTTAAGTTTTACATATCCTGGTAATGAAATACTCAAATGTGTTTTTCACTCCTGCAAGGTCAGCCTCTCCCCATGGGATAACATATGGTTAACTAGTACATTTAATAAGTGATAACTTTCAATTAAAAGCAAGTAGAAATGTTGAGTTTGGTGTCTAAAGAATTGTAATTTAAAACATTCTGTAATTGCAAAGTCGGATTTGAAGCCACAATTCTTAAAATGCAAGGTTTGATGTGTACAAGGGAGCCAAAGGTGGGACCATTAACTTTGAAAATGTTATGTTCAATTCACAAATTTGAAGAGGCTTCACACTGAAGAATACACTTTTCTAAGATAATCTAATATATCCTTTATGACCCAGACTGCAGGAAAAACAGCTTTGGGATAGACTTCTGCAACAACCTTTGATAGCACCCATTTAGGTTTGATAGAAAAGAATTGTAAACCAGATTTGTTCATACTGGAAGTGTAAAACCATTTGATGTTTTCTTCAACGCAATATAGAAGTAATAGCATCAAGCACTATGCTAACGATGCTGTAGTAAGAGTCAAATGAAAAAGATTACATTGCTCATCAGAACAAATAAAGCACAGCAGAGTTATTTCATGGTGTGTCCTTCCGCATCAAAACTGGTTGGCAGCATATACCTTCGGCAATCTATGCCTAGGTGTCAAGTACATGGCCAGTCAGAAAATGGGTGACTATGGTCTGGTAGTCATCAATATTGAGTGGGACTTCAGTATCCAGGTGGAACAGCTTGTACAGTAAAGGTGCAATTTCTGTGGGAAGATGAAGTGAGGAGCTTACCTATGCTTTTTGAATTACTGAGACCCAGCATAAGACTCTGAAGAACACCCAATATTCAACACACTCTCTCTCTTTGGCCAAATCTTTCCCTGTTCTTGAACATTATGAGGAACAATTTTCTGAACAGTGACTGACCAGTGGGGTCTTTTCTTTATTTTCTCTCTGAGCTTTGTTCACAAAAGTTGAAGGCATAAAGTTCTTTGAGGAAAAACAAAAAATCCTAAACCTCTTACAAAAAAAAAAAACACTAGAAAAATAAGAGGTGTCCCAAAGATGTTAAGTGGTACAATCGGAAAACAAGTGAAAACAACTGAAAAAAAATAAGCAAAACAGTATTCAGGGAAATTACTATCCTAAGTGGACAAAATAATGGTCTGTCATTGCCACTGCAAATTCACTCTGAAAAGTGTTCCAGAATCTCACATAAAGGCAGATATGCTTGGTGTCTAGGGTTATCAAGAAGATAAGAAGGTAAGGGGTCTTCAAACATTCTTGATGCATTTGCAATTCTGATTAGGACTGAGGCAAATATTTCCAGAAGAAATTTGTAATGTAAATCTGTAAAATGTGCAAAGCAGAAATGTCTGGTTTCAGCAAAGGTTATACCTGACCTCTTAAGTGACTGTGTTGGACTCCAATAGAAGTTTCAAATGTTCGCCAGCACTGGTCTTTCATATATTCTTACTTAAGTCTTCAAAAGAAGCCAGGCAAGAGGACTTCATTACAGATCTACTATCGGCACAGTAAGTGACAACACTTCCTGTCTTGTCCTACGTTCAATCATCTTCGCAGGGTGTCCCAGTGACCGGGTGTCCACAGCAAAAAAGGGAGACAGAAAAGGGTACTGCCAGATTGGGCCATATAGGGTCCTTGGGTTGGGCCAGAACCTTTTTCCAGTGAAACCTCCAAGGTAACAATCGTGTTCCTCTCCCAGTACCCCATACTGTCAATCCCACACAATGACACACAGACCAATATGGCAGTAACACTCATATAGCATCCACACAATGCCTAGACCTAACTAAGTACATATCTAACAAGCACACACCCTCAAACTACAGAACATGTATTAAAACTCTTCTTCTTTAATGCTCACTTTACAGTACTCCAAACTCAAGATATTGCAGACTTCACCACCTACCACATGCTTGACTAAAACGTCATTACAGAAAAATGGATTACACCCACATCAACATTCTTCTTCTCAAAAGCTACAGCATCCATCATGAGAATCGCAAGCATAAAACGAGTGAAGGCCTCGCTGTCATCCATAAGTCGTCCTAGGCCTACACCTGAGGCAACAAGCGAGAGTCACCTCCACTCTGCAACTCAGACTAACACCTTACATCTCATCTACAGGCCTCCTGGGCAATACAAGGACATCAGAGATGTGTGCAGATCTCCACATCACTTCATCCATCCAAAAACACCATCACAACCTTTTTCTGTGACTTCTATCGCCCAACAACACAAGCTCAAAATTTTTTTAATTAATAATGCACACACACCCTTTAAACCTCATCTAAGCACTCAGTGATAGAGCACACCACCTGTCAACACACCACAAAGGCCACTTTTCAACCTGGTCTTTTTAGAATCCCAAACAATCCAACGCAATGCAAATCACCCATACTCCTGGACGGGACCTTCCAAGACTTCTCTATCGCCATCTTAATGCATAAACTCAACTCTCGTCCTGCCAATTCAACATCCAATGCGAACACCCTTTTAAAAAAGTTCTTGAAACACTCTGAACATACACACTCCTACAAAAACATGCAACTGCAAGCCAAAACCATCAGCAACCTGGATAAAACCTGTATAAAAGGACCGGGCTGACAATATATGCTCTATCCACAGACAGAAAAGAAAATGGAAGAAAAACAGAGCTCCTGATGACCTCATGATACTGGAGTCCCCCTACTCAACATGGAGACTGCTCATCACACCAGCCAAAGGCAAATTCTATACTATCAATGAAGCCACCAACAGAAGCTGATCACTTTTCAAAACAACCAAACACTGCATCATCCCTCTGAATACTCACTTATCTCACACTCCACAGAAAAGTGTCATCAAATTACTCTCTTCTTAAGTCAAACATACAGATCTGAAGGTACATAAACACCAAGCATGCTTCTCCTAATACACCCATCCATTCTCGTAGAATGCCATCCTTCAAATCCCTCAGAACTCGCCAACATACTCAATTCCCTCAAAGCCACTTCCCAAGAAGAGTAGGTCTTACTTTTGTCCTTCATCAATGCACTCTCCAGGGAAGTGCTCCGAGTCACTTCTCAGAAGCCCTCAAGACAGGTCAGACCCTTCCACTCCTAAAGAAACTACATTAGACCCTCACCAGATACCAGCCCATCAACCACCTACTCCTTATCAGCAAGATCACTGAAAAAGCACATTTAACTCCAAGATCACTTTAATGCTAACTGTTTTAGCGGGGCTACCAATCTGGCTTCAGCACGAAGATCACTACTTTACGCATTGTAGACAACCACAAATGAAGATGTAAATGCCTCTGGATATGGCTGGACCTCTCTGTGCCTTCAATAGTTAACCATCAAGCCTTCAACTGTCTTGGATGAGATTCACTGGAAAACTGCTTCTCCTGTTACCTTTATAATTAACACCAGTTTGTTTGTATGGACATCTCCAGGTCCTAAAAGATCCCAACCACCTAATGAGTCCACCATGGTTCCATACTGTTTTGTCATCATCAACCTCTATATGGAGCCCCTTGTGGCTTTATTCACAAAAAATAGCATTAAGGTTCACGAATATCCAGATGATACACAACTCTAACTGAAAGTCTCCTCTGCACCATACATTGAATGCATCAAACACTTCCTGGAGCATCTCATCTAGAACGAATTGTAAAGTACTCATCTGAAGCTCAACCCATTCAAGACATAGCATCTGCTATTTGCCAACAAATAGCAAAAAAGAGTACAAAAAGAGAAAACGTTTCTTTCAAGAAAACTAACTTCAAAACTGGTGTAGGGATAGTGGTAACAACCAGCTCAATTGCCTCCCAAAGTCCACATTGACACCCTTTAAAAGCAATTTAAATGCCAGAGCACATCCACATCTATGGCTTAAATTAATAAGATAGTAAAAACATTTTTCCCTAGAAAACCAATCACACATATGAGTCTTTCAACCACCTGACATCACTCTTCTCACACCTCAGACGTCTATGGTCATAAATCTGCACCACATCCACATTGAGTTTGCCCAAAACTTCAATTGTATAAAGGATAACATACAACAACCCATTATTATAAAGTGCTCACATGGAATAATGTAAAGTGTTGTTTACCAGACATTTAAAAACATGCAATATTAAAAGATGGAGGCTCAACACATCCCCACTCCCTTCCTCTGTTTGCTCTCTTTCCTTCCATCCTCTCTATATCCTTTTCTCAGACCTCTTTCTCTTCACCTTTCTCTTTTTCTCTCCCTCTTAAAGCCTCACTCTGCTGCACTTAACTTTGGGGAAATTAGGGAAAGTAAAGAGGCACCAAGCACTGTGCTTTCAAAATCGGCCTCCAGTGGTTCCAGCCCACAGGGGAAATGCCAGATGGATTAAAAGACCAGTCGGGCCTTTAGATCATTTAGCGTGGTGTCGAGTTCAAATAAATGGCTAAAATCTGAAAAATATTCTGCAACTATTTTGTTGTTCTTTCCCGTTCACTTTACTGCATAAACAAAAGCACACACACTTTGAATAAAGAAATGAATGCAAGTGAAAGTAACCCAATCTAACTCGGTTAATGCAATCCCTGCAGATGTCTGAGGGTAATCAGAGGGTCACATTACTGAATCCTCGTTGATGCAATGGGGAAGTGTGACTTGTGTGTTTATAGTGCTATAAAGTCTAAGCCTGTGACAGAAAGCACCGAGCGGATACATATATACAGACACATTCATATTTATATATTTGAAAGTCAGCATTACATACAGTATAAGGGTAGGCTGTTGCACATTGATTTAGTCTTTAAAAGCAATTGTTTTAGCTTATAGTATATATTTTAGCAATAGGTACTCAGACCGTGCCTAAAGAATTTTTTTATTTAAGTGTTGATTAAAACAATGAATTGCAGAACTCAGCTGATAACCCCCTTACCTTATCTCTCAAGTAGAATAAATATTTATCACCATGAAGCTTCAATGACTCCATAAATAAAAAAGTGTGTACAGGCGCCCAAGCAGCGTTTGCACTTGGTGATTAACCAATTACACATATTTACGTTTCTTTCAGGTACAAGCAAGGCCCGACTATCTGTTTCTCTCTTCAAGTTCAAGTTCAGTAATTTGTATAGCGCACTACTCACCCAGAGGGTCTCAGGCGCTTGGGGGGGGGGGAGGGTGCATTATTTATCAAATAGCAAGGTTTTAAGCTGTGTTCTGAAGGAGAGGTGGTTCTGTGTAAGGCGGAGGTGAGTGGGGAGAGAGTTCCAGGTTTTGGCCGCTAAGTACGAGAAGGATCTTCCTCCCATGGTGACTCTATTGATGCGCGGAACTGCGCCAAGGGCTTGATTGGATGAACGAAGTTGGCGGGTGGGTGTGTAGAAGGACAGTCGTTTGTTGAGGCATTCGGGTCCGAGGTCGTAGAGGGCCTTGTGTGCGTGGGGGAGGAGACGGAACGTTATCCTCTTGTTGACGGGAAGCCAGTGGAGATCTTTCAGGTGACCGGAAATGTGAGCTTGACGGGGGATGTCCAGTATGAGTCTGGCTGAGGCGTTTTGGATACGTTAGTTTTTTCTGTAGTTTGGCTGTGGTTCCGGCGTAAAGGGTGTTTCCATAATCTAGTCGGCTCGTGACTAGTGCGTGGGTGACAGTCTTTCTTGTTTCGGTGGGGATCCAGCGGAAGATTTTTTTGAGCATGCGTAGGATGTTGAAGCATGATGATGAAACGGCGTTGACTTGTTTGGTCATCGAGAGGGAGGAGTCTAGGATGACGCCCAGGTTCCGTGCGTGATCTGTAGGTATGGGTGCTGTGCCCAGTGCTGGTGGCCACCATGAGTCGTCCATTGCAGAGGGGGACGATCCTAAGATGAGGACTTCCGTTTTGTCCGAGTTTAGTTTTAAACGGCTGTTATTCATCCATACGGATACTTCTTTCATTCCTTCGTGTAGATTGGTTTTGGTGGTGTTGGGGTTTTTTGGTGAGGGAGAGGATTAGTTGGGTGTCGTCAGCGTAGGAGATAATGTTGAGGTTGTGTTGTCGCGCGATGGTTGCGAGGGGACTCATGTACACGTTGAAGAGGTTGGGACTGAGTGATGATCCTTGTGGTACGCCGCAGATTACTTTGGTTGCCTCTGATTTGAATGGGGGGAGTCGGACTCTCTGGGTTCTTCCTGCGAGGAACGAGGAGATCCAGTCCAACGCTTTTCCTTGAATTCCGACATTGCAGAGGCGTTGTATGAGGGTGTTATGACAGACTGTGTCGAAGGCGGCGGAGAGGTCAAGTAGGATGAGGGCAACTGTTTCTCCGTTGTCCAGTAGCGTTCGGATGTCATCTGTAGCAGCGATGAGGGTGGTTTCGGTGCTGTGTTTGGCTCGAAAGCCGGACTGTGAGGGGTCGAGTGAATTGTTGGATTCAAGGAAGGCGGCGAGCTGACTATTCACGGCTTTCTCTATGGCTTTGGCAGGGAAGGGGAGGAGCGAGATGGGGCGGTAGTTCTTTAGTTCAGAGGGGTCCGCTGTGGGTTTCTTCAGAAGGGCGCTGAGTTCGGCATGTTTCCAGCTTTCTGGGAAGGTGGCGGAGTTGAAGGAGCAGTTGATGACATCGCGGAAATGGGGTGCGATGATGGAGTCTGCTTTGTTGAAGATGTGGTGGGGGCATGGGTCATTTGGTGAGCCTGAATGGATGGAGTTCATCAGACGGATGGTGTCTTCAGTAGTGATTGCGTTCCAGGTGCAGAGGTTGTGAGAGTGCTGTTTTGGTTCGGAGGTGGTTGGAGTGCGTTGTTCTTCGGACGACAAGTTATCAAAGCTGTTGTTAATGTCGGCGATTTTGTTGTGGAAAAAAGTGGATAAAGAGTTGCAGAGGACTTGGGAGGGAGTGATGTTGTTGGTGCCGGCGGTGGGGTTGGTAAATTCTTTGACGATGTTGAATAGTTCTTTGCTGTTGTGGGAGTTGTTGTCGAGTCGGTCCTTGAATGCTGATTTCTTGGTGGATCGGATCAATTGGTGGTGTTTGCGGATGGCGTCCTTGAAGGTGGTCAGGTTGTTAGTGGTAGGGTTTTTTCTCCAGGTTTTTTCGAGGGTACGACAAAGCTTCTTGAATTTCTTAAGGTCATCGTTGAACCAGGGGGCCTTTTTGTTGTCTTGTTTGATCTGGTGGTTTTTCAAGGGTGCTAATTCGTCAGCGCTGTGGGTGATCCATTGTGTGAGTTTGGTGGCAGCTTGGTTTGGGTCCGCTGGTATGGCGGGGGGGTTTTGGTTAAGTGATGTGAAGAGTTGGTCGGTGGTGATTTTGTTCCAGTTTCTTCGAGGAATAGGTAGTGGTGGGATGTGGGTCGTGGTCTTTTTGTAGCTGAAGTGAACGCAGTTGTGGTCCGTCCAATGGAGAGCTGTGGTGTGATCGAAGGAGATGTGTTTGCTGGAGGTGAAGATAGGGTCGAGCGTGTGTCCGGCTAAGTGGGTGGGGGTGTCAACAAGTTGTTTGAGTCCGAGATTGGTCAGGTTGTCCAGAAGAGTGGTGGTGTTGCTGTCGTTATTCTTTTCCAGGTGGAAGTTGAGGTCTCCCAGGAGAATGTAGTTCTCGGAGGTGAGGGCATGTGGGCTGATGAAGTCAGTGATGTCTTCGATGAATTGTGTGCGGGTTCCTGGAGGTCTGTAGATGAGGGTGCCTCTAAGTGTGGTCCTAGGGTCGGTGTGGATCTGGAAGTGAAGGTGTTCGGCGGTCGCGAGGTTATCGTCGGAGCTAGTCGTGATTCGGATGGTGTTCTTATGGACGATGGCGATGCCTCCTCCTGTTTGGTTGGTGCAGTCTTTTCGGATGATTTTGTAATTGTCCGGGATGGCTATGGCGATGTCGGGCGCTGATGAGGCGTTCATCCAAGTTTCTGTGAGGAAGGCGACGTCCAGCGATGTGGTGTCGAGTAGGTCCCAGAGTTCAGTGGCGTGTTTGTGGACCGAGCGGGTGTTCAGCAGGATGCACTTCAGGTGGTTTGAGTCGGAGCTGTGTTTGGAGGGGGAGGAATTGGTGTGGTTCCTGATGCAGGCGAACTTGCAGGCTTGGCAGGCGAATGGTCCGTGGGTGTGTCCCGGGGTAGCTATGCAGCATTGTGGGGTGCGTTCGGGGTTAAGGGCTAAGAGGGTGGCGGCGTCATACGTTATGCGAGTGGACAGGGTATTGCGAGGACCAGGGCGACTGGCGCTGGGCGCGGTCGGGCTTACCTTTGGCGCACCTTTGGCGCGCATGGGGCGCGACCGCTGCGCGCGAAAGCATCTGTCATAAATGGATAGTGGAGGGGGCGAGGGAGGGTCAGCTGGTGGAGGGAGCGGGGGTGGGGCTGCAGGGGAGCAGCGGCGGCGTGGACGGGCTAAGGCACAACAACAATGCTGGGAGGTCGTGGGCACAAGATAGACAATCGCAGGCACAATCAGCTGGCACAATATAAAATACGGTCGCAGACAGGCACAATCAGCTGGCACAATAGATGTTAATGCAGGCAACGATACCAGGCACTATGGTAGGGCACAATGCGGGTCGCTGGCACGGAAGGCAGGGCAGGATGCAGGGCACAATGCGGGTCGCTGGCACAGATGGCAGGGCAGGGTGCAGGTCGCTGGCACAAATGGCTGGGGCGAGCTGCGAGAGGAGCGACCAGTTCTGACCGGAGTCTCTTAGCTTCATAGCACATGAGAAGCATCACCCTCTTCATTATCAGTCAGATACAACACAAGGTCTGCATTAGCCATACAGGAATGGTTGTTTTTAACTAAAACAATCAGAACTGTTGTTGTAAAATTATATAGCATGGACAGTCTCCATATACTTCAAAGTATTGGCCCAGGAGAAAGAGGAAAGGAGCCAGGTTCATGGAAGCCATCTAGGAGATGGCCTAGAGGATGGGGGCACAATGTGAGTGTGAGGGGTGGACTCCGGGGTGTCATTCTTACCTGCTGTGAGGAAACAACAGCGACCAGACTCTGTCTCGAGCGGGGAACGGACTATGAGGGTTGGAAGGAGGATAGCCACACCCACCTCATGTTTCCCCACAGCCAGAAGAGGAGCCAGGAAGGGGAGGAGCTAACCCAAGAAGCAGCGGCTCGTAACCACTAAAAAGGGACCAGGAACACGAAGTACCGTCGTTGACCAGTGGAGGAGGCAATCTGTATGAGGAGCCGAGTGCAGGGAGAGATGACGGAGACCGGAGCTATGCCGAAGAGGAGGAGACCGACCATCGCTGGACTGAAGAGTGGTGTTGTCCACCGCAGGAGGCTCAAGAGCGGCCACAAACTCAGGAGAGATGCGGCCGCAACTCAGGAGCGTTGCGGCGGAGCCGGTGAGTGACGCTAGTTCCAGGGAAGGTGGGGGCTGATACGAGGGAGGCAGAAGGAGGGTTGATAGTGGGCACGGGTTGAGAGAGCGGAACCCCTGCTAGTATTACGGGCACGGGTTGGGAGGACAAAACCCCCTGAGAGCATTTCGGGCACAAATCTTTTTCTTTTGTAAGTAAGAATCACACGTCCCTGATATTTGTTTTCCTACTAACCCCATCTTGGCCCCTCTCCGTCTTCACTTGGCAAGACGCCACTGACTGAACAGAACATTCCTCATATTCGGCTTAGGTTACCTATTGTCCACCTGTAAATAAGGTGAAAAGCTGACAACCCTTAGGCATCACCGGGTGCAGGTGACCGGTACTACTATTCACTCCACTCATTACAAACAGTGTCACTGACTGCCTCGGTTTTCTTCCCTCTCTATGAGCCTACGGGAGGAAACCAGCAAAACGGACGAGCTGGAACAAGTCGCACTGAACATCAGCCCTGATGAGGAAAGAGTGGATCAAGCACTCTCCCAACCCCATCACAGGAGAGAGAAGGCCGAACAGGAAGAAGAAGACCAATCTCCTGAAGTAAAACCTAAGATTGTGGCCCCTGACAATAAAACACGACCCTTTGGAAAATATATTCAGCCTCCGCATCTGTATATCCGACCTGCCCTCCCACAGTGGAAGCTCTCATGCTCCACCCCGTGCTTAGCCATGCATCTTCCACTGCCCCAATACTTGCGATCAATTTTTGAAGAGAGGCCCTCAATTTCAAAATAAACATGGACAAACCCAAAATCATTTGTTTTGCTTGGCCAGCCAGAAGGAGGCTACCCATTGTCTTAAAGCACTGCAACCTGGCTGCCTGTCTGCCTCATCTAGTCCACAAGGCAAAGCATCCACTCTAGGGCAGAGTGAGGGTGCACTCCTCCAGAAGGATGGTAACATCAGCTGCCCTTCATGATGGAGGTCCTTACAGGACATCTGCCATGCAGCTACATGTAAAAGTATTATAAATGATAACAGGAGTATGAACCCATCAACCTTGTTGAGATTGGGGTAGAGAATTATATATAAGGAACAATATCCCAAACGGTATTGTTTGCAGAAAGTTATTGAGGATATCTATACAGTATTATCCAAACAGAAAAAGGAGATTCAGTTCAACCACTGTGTGAGGGGTGCCTAGAATCTCGCTGGAGAGTCAACGGCATTTCGATCCGTAGGATTTAGGATCATCATCAGGACAAATGAGGGCTGGTAGCAGTGCGTTTAGGCAACAGGTAGGTAAGGCAGGGGTTGGCAGGTCAAGAATTCCGCGTCTGTAGGGCTGCCTCGATGGACGTCCCGGGGCAGAGGAAGGGTCCAGACTCAAATGATCAGTACTGCAAGGACATATGAGCAATTAATGAATTAAAGTGGTGTCCGGAGCCGCGTGGTCAGTGAATGGGTCTGCGCTGGTGACAGCGTGATCCGCAGGAGAGGGACGAAGGGGAGAAGACCCAATCAAATTTAGGAGTCATAGGTTTACAGAGCCTCGTGGTCCATGGATGGATCTGCGCTGATCTCGGAGTGATCGGCGGAAGGAGGGGGGGGGGGGAGGAGTTAATCTCTTCTTGAGTGAAACGGGCGAGTGAAGCGCTGTCCAGGTGTTGCCATGCAAAAGTAGGCACACCTTCAACAGGTATTACTGCTTGGGGGTAAATGCAATCGCTGACTCAGCAGTGGCATATGCAGTTTTACCATACAAGTTTCAAATGAGCGTGCTTCCTGCTCGGTTCAGATGTTTATGTACTGCTTGCTATTCTAATTCAAACATGTGAATGTATGAAAGATGCAATACTGAGGAAGAAATTAGTTATTTACGTGTAGCTCCAGTTCTCCAACATTACGATCTTACATAAATTCATATGCAACTCACCCACGTCCAAGGTCAGAGGCTCACTGATAGGATGTGCACTCTTCACAACGGTGCTACAAAATCTAAGTAATAGTGGCCTCTAGGGGGAGTAGGAGAACTCAGCATTTACACTTCACTGGCAGGATTTCGGTTGTTTCAAACGAGATGGATGTGCAACAAAAACACTGTTGGTGAGACCTATGGCTATTTTGACACGGCCGTTTTCTTGTAAAGTTAAATGGGATTCTCAGCATGATGACAAAGAATGAGTCAAGAAGGTGAATATATTAAAGAATCCAACGCTGGGGAAATGGAGTTACCAGTCAGTAACTCATTTCCAACACAGTGTCTTATTTTCCTTATGCAAATGTTAGAACAAGGAGACAGCCATATCTCAGAGATTCAAGTATTTACAGTAGAAAAACAAGATAAAATGTATTAACTGTACCATGGTTGAGGGGGTGTGGGGGTTAGACAGTAGGCATGTATAAATATTTCATACTAGAGATACAACAGGAACAACCCATGTGATAGTTTTTTTGCTTTGACTGCATCTTTAAAGATATTTTATCTAAACAGATTATTTTGGGAAACATACTTCTAACAAACACAAATATGTTTTACAGGGCCAGTTAAACATGCATAGGAGTGAGAAGCTCAGGTGTCCCAAGCTGCTTGTCCACGTACCATCCAGCTTCATGTGTTCAGGGCAGTAGTAATGTATGGCAGCCAGTAGAGCAGCACCGTCACTAGCATCTTTCATCAGGTCTTCGAGCAATGGGAAATATGGCAACTGCCGGTTGGATGGGTGATCTCGCCTGTATCGTACCTACAGAAGGAAACCACACTGTTCATTACGCCAGCTACAGTTTGAACGCATTGTTGCACCCCAAGTCTGTTTTCTAGATTTTCCTTCACATAGAAATAAAAAAATCATTCTGTTTTACCTAAACGGGCCACAACTGTAATTAGCAGGAACCACTTCCTTCAGGAATTCGGTTTAGTGAGCACAGCATAAGAGAGATTTCTCAAGAAAACACAACTTTGATGCAGATCCTGTTCAGAAGAACTAAATCCGCTGTCATCATAGTAATGTTAACTAAAACACTACCTTTAATGTACACCGAGAGGTGCCAACTTCTTAATAGTCCTTGTCAACACAAACGTAAGGGCTGATTTTCTAATAGTCCTAGTAAACCTGCATACTGTAGCTCATCAAATACACAATAACTCAAGGGCAAGTGCAATTATGAGGCAAGATGCATATTTTCTTTTCAACTACATAGACCCTAAAAGAAAATAATAAAGATTAAACAATATTTGGGACCATATTTCTACTATATCGAAGGGCAAAACAAATCGTTTCCATGAAAAAAATAGACAATTGCGATATGGACTGAATGAGGTGGAGGTGTGGCAACTTAGAGGAAAAAGACCAGATGCCATTCAAAATGTGTTACAGGCGGTGTCGATTACAAAAACCAAGAAATACCAAATAAATGACTAACGGAAACAGTTTTTGGGGTGGTTGATCCATTCAGAAGGTGGTGAGCTTTATGCATGCTAAGAACCACTGGGAAAGAAAAAAATGTGCGAGATAACGGTTTGTAGGGACGGAAGGGCAATATGCAGTTTACTTCGACATCCTGCCGATTCCCATTATCAATTGCAACAGTAACAGGAACAGAAAGAGAAGCAGAGAAGGCAACTAAAGCCTAAGAAATAGTTTCAACAAAACCTTCTTAGTAGCAAGCCTCAAGGGCAGAAGGCCTGCAAAATGACTGGAAGATGACATTTTACCCACCCAACATATGACTAATTGGCACAAGCCTGGTGGATTCCATGACAGGCATCTTAGCTTTAGTGGATAGACACCAGATCCGTCAGTCCTACTCAGGGTGTAGTGGTGGGAGCGCCATTGTTCTGTCAAATGCCAGCACGTATCTCTAACTAGACCTCAAAGTGCTTGGTGTCCTAAACTGATCATGTAAGCACACATCTCTTCATTTACGTGTAATTCGGTCAACATCGTGGAAGAAAGTGTGAGGCGAGCCCTCGACACCAGTTTGTTTCTATGCAATGCTGCACAATATTATTTCCGAGGTTAAATAATGCACACTTATAAAAACTACAGTGATTAGAAATTAAGCCTTCCCCTTCCCTGAGAAGAATTTCATAATGTGGGTGGTGATGGGTTTTGAAGAGTTTGTGCATTAGTCCCAGCCAGCCACAGCATGAATAAAAAAAAGTAAAGAGGTGGTGCTCAACTCAGTGGCTACACTAAGTCCCCTACTAGGGTGGATGTGTTCCCTTTTAAAATGTTGAAAGCTGCACAGGTCCTGAATCGGATTGCGTTAAGTTGACCACCTAATAGATAATTTGCACAACAAAGTAAATATCCCATAGAAAAACATACTCCAGAAACAAAGAACTGGTGCTTGAAAATTCCAAAACTGTTAAAGCAAATCAAAATGCAATCAGGCCTTCTCGGGGGAAGAAACATTCCTTCAGATATGGAAGGACATTCCTTCAGATATGAGAAAGGCTAATCCTTACATTGTCTTCAAGAGACAAATGAAATAACCCCTATTAAATATACTATTTCTACAACATTAATTAATTCTGTTTCACATCGGTGTCCTATGAAGCTCTTTCTTTTATTTCTACCTTCTAGGTTCGAGATAAAGGTCTTCCTCTTCCTCGTCTCAACCGAGGTACTCCACCATGACAGCAAAAGGTCCATAAACTGTTCTATTTCAAAGACTCTCTACCGGGTCTACATTATATGCATGGATAGTGCAATAATGTGCTGCACTTAAAACACATCTATTGCACAACTTGTATCACTAAAATTTGTTTCAAGTTTAATACATAAGAATATATGTACATATATTCAAGCAATGCGACGCTCAGAATTTTCATTTATTTACCATCTGAGCAGCGCTCTGACATGGACGCCACGAGGTCTGTGCTACATAAAACTTCAAATAAACTAAAATAATAAAGCTACAGTTGTCTAAGAATGACAGATGCAAAAAAGGAAGTATAAAAAGTCAAGTTTTTCTGTAATCCAATATACTGCCGCAACAGGATGAGGGCTCTCTGTCCATGCAGAAACCAATCAAAAATATGCACAAAAATTGTCTCGTAGAATAATAATCATATCATTACTCAACTTTCGCGACATTCAGTAGAATAGATGGTACTGAAGAGACAGTGGAAACCGGTTCATTACTTTCCTTTGGGGGGTGAGGGTTTGGAGCACCAGATGCCCTCAGGCACTGTTGGAACTGCGCATAGACAAGTTTCTTTAACTGTAGGCTCCCGGAGCGGGTACGCTTCCAACAATCGATTAGGAAAAATGTACCGCTACAGTGTACAACACGATTTATGCTGAAAATCTACTTATGTACACTGCTGGCTTATATGCTTTTCCGTGCACTCTATTGCATCTAATTAGCTGAAGTTAGTGTCCCGGATATGAACACAGGGACAGGGATTTTCCGCATTGACTCAGTTTACCTCCCAACTTGCTGGAGCAAACTCCTGCTCCACCAATTCACTCATTCCTCATCTAACCAAATCACCTACTCTGTCACTATGGCTACAGCCACATCATCCTAAAGGCAGACAGTGGTTAGAGAGGTTTCTGCATGAAGAGCAAAAGTTAAGACTTTACAAAAACCGAGATGCCCATCATACGTCATGGTTGTAGAGGGATGAGGATCTGATTTGTGTTAAAGAAATCCCTTGTATCCCGCGATTGCCTTCTAGAAACACGTAAGCACTCTAAAAACAATCAACACTTCAAAATCAAGAAAACAACAAACGAGCAAGGTAAACTACTTTGAAACAAGAAAGGTTAGAAAATTCTGCCTTTGTACAGTTGTCTACAAGGTTTTCAGTTAATTTTATTTCTAGAATTTAAAATGGACTTTAAACATAATGTGAGTAGTACAATTTCTACTATATCGCTGATATGGCAACAAATGGAGACACTGTCAAACTCTGTCATCACCAACATTGTTAATTGTCCTGTAATGGTACCGCTCTTCAACAGAGGACCTACATAGAAAAAAGTCAAGTTTGAGATGCAGAATGGCTTGTTTATTTTTACAAAAATGCTCTAGTCACTACTACCCAATGCTTCGTAACTTGGTGGCATTCAAGCCTACTATTTGTGACCAAGCAATTTGTAAAATATGCGGTCCATATAGCTGACATATAAAACGGAAAAGGAAAGTTACTCAAATGTATTGCACAATTGAACCTTGTGAACTGCTATGGCACACAAATGTGTTTCTGTTAAAAGACAACAGACTCATAAGGGTGAATAGAGGCTTTAGAAGGTCACTGAACGCAAAGCCTAAGGAACTAATTGCAGAAGCATACTTTATTCTGACACCTGACATTTATGAAAGAAATATATGGTGAACTATTATCATTCACTGGAGATTTGTAATGCCACACTTACGGCTCAAAGGCTAACTTCGATAACAAAAAGACGAATTAAGATAGTACACCAAGGAGGAAGAGAACTGATGAGTGAGGTATTGTAGTATCAGGCTGTTTCACAGCCACACAAAAAGAACAAGTTACTTACCCTTGGTAATGCTATTTCTGGTGGGGACTCCAACTGGAAATTCCTCACCTTGTAAATAATCTCCTGGTGTCAGACTGGATCTGGAAACTTTTAGAGCACTCCTACTGCACGCCAGTAGGTGGTGTTTTGTGCCTCTGTACTGATGTTGTTCCTCTCCAGAAGTGACGAACCGAGTCACATGAAAGCACAATCTATGTGGGTGGACGCCAGTTGCTTTCTAGGCTGTCCATGATGTCCTCAACGTCAATAAGCAAATTGTTATGGCCAGTGTGCAGATCTCTAGATTAGGACCTTTTTAGATGTAAACAGTACAGTTCTGAGAAGGGGAGGGTCAGTGAGGAATCTACAGGTAAGATGAAGTATCAACCAGAAAGACTGTTACCAAAGGTAACAAGGTTTTCCACCTGTGACTGGGAAGGAAGTGGAGGGTGAGGCATGGTAGAAGGTATGGAAGGGCATAATCCCTATGAACAATTGTCTGTGATGATTGCCAGCCACCTTTGGAGGAAATATCAGATCCTGGCTCCGACAGGGTGGCTGTGTGCCGGAAAGGACAATACAGAATTTTTGTGGTAGCGGCCGCTGCAGGGGATTGATGCGCACAGTGCCCCTGCTGTCCTCATTGTCAAAGCCACAGCCGCTACCACAGAGGGGCTGAAAATCCTGTTGAGCTGGAGGAGAAGTCTGGCACTGACGGAAGGTGAAACCTTTTCTGCCGTCACGGAGAGAGGAAAATTGTTAGTGGAATTGCTTTCAGAGAGCAAGAAGGCTTAAAGAACATTCTATGGCTCTGCTACGATTGAAACGCTCCAAGGTTGAGTCCACTTTGGCATCAAAAAGGTGACATCCATCAAAGGGACTGTCCATTAAAAAGGCCTGAACGTCCCCGGAAAAGCCCTCAAACCTCATCCAGGCGCGGCGCCAAAGTGTCACACTGTCATGTCTCAGATAATCACTTGTGTCCCATTCTTCGCATATCACAAACTTTACCGCATATTGACGAACCTGCATAGCCCAAGTTGGAGATGCCTACTGGTTATCCAGAACAACTGGTGAAACTTTAGCCACCTTATCCCAAACTTCATGTGAGTAGCAGCCGAAGAGACAGCTGGAATTTATGAATTTCCGATCTAGGCTCTTAGATGAAAAAATTCTCTTTCCTAACATCACTGTTCTTTTGGACTCACAAATGGGGGCAGAGTGGTAGGGAACTTGGTATTGCGGTTGACCCTGCTGGTGGACGCCTGTATCAGCAGAGTTTCTGAAGTTGGATGCCGTGTTAGAAAGGTAGGATCATCAGATGCAAGGCGATAACGACAGGAAACTTATCTTTAAAAGAGCAGCCCTGAACAGGGCTTCGCCTAGGAGCCCAAAAGTGTGTCAAGTAAGTGCCTTGTTAGTGGCTCAGTGGGAGTCTGGCCACAGGGAGAGGTGTGGCGCCGCGGCCAGGGCGACTGACGCTGGAATCTGGGGACCATGGTTCTATCCCCGGCTCCGGCGGCAGGTTAACCCAGCACCATGTGACTCTGGGCAATAGCTCGCTTAATCTTCCCGACGGCCCCCCAGCGCCTAGAGACCCTTACGGGTGATTGTGCGCTTTACAAATGTGGACTTTACTTTACTTTACTTTACATTGTAGAAGATCCAAGAGAATATGTTAACTATTAACGTCTATGGTTGGCAATTGTAGATCGAACACTTCAGCTGCCCCTCTCATCACTTTAGCTTCAACTCTGGAGCAGAAGCCGGGGAGACCAAGCAAGTATCAGCCGAAATATCAAGCTCACAGGCATCCTAAAGCTATTCATACTAGTTTTCTTTATTGTATTGAGAAACAATTTGCCCAGTCATCACAGTTGTCACTTTCAGAATTCATGCCTAAAGGATTACGTAAAGTCTGGGCTCTACCGGGTGGGAAGTTCATGGTATCAGAGAGATTGCGCATTGGTGGGCGCCGGACACAACTTTGTTCAAGGTCGTAAAAGCTTCTATCTGAAGTAATCTCCTGAGTAGGTGCTGAACCCAGACTGAAAGCCCCTGGGGCCCAAAGGCGCACCAAAGGGAACCATTAGATTGCTAAAAATGGACTGCATAGCCTCCCTGAAAGTTTCTACTTGCTGAGAAGTCGCCGGTGGACCTGGGAATTTAGGATGCGTCAGAACAAGATACGGAATCTGCTCGAATGGAAAGCTAGACTGAGAGGCACAGTGACGTCCTTGTGTTCTCCCTGGAGTTCAAGGGTGTCAGGAAAGATTCACTTTTAGCTTGGATTTTTTGTGTTTTCTTTCCGACTTACCCGAAGACTCAGACTGCTATAACTACCTGCCGCAGAAACTGGACCTTCATTTTGACTTCAATCAACCATGGCACAGTCTTCTTGTGTTTTTGACAGAGTTTCGCTTTGCCTTTCCGTATAGACTTGAAATGTATCTGGGTTTAGTTGCCTCAGGCCTTGGAGGTTTATTCTCACCCCATGAACCACAAACCGGCTTTGAGAGGGTCCATTATAGACATCGGTTTGTGACAGACGCTGTGCTGTTTTTAACCCTGTGGTGTTTGGGGTTGACACTTCACTTGCACTCTAGATAACATTTTTGTCAAAAAATCTGGTCAAAGACCAGGGAGAAGATCTGCATCTGAAGGCCCAGCAATGAAGGAATTGACGTCAGTCTGCTTGGGTGACACTTATATACGAGTCTGCTTGTCACTTCTGAAGCAGAACGGCATTGGTGTGGAGGTGCACTCAGCAGCACACAGGATAACTGCTCTAAAGTTTCCCGATTCAGTCTGATGACTGGAGAGCAATTACAAGGTGAGGGAATCTGCAGTTAGAAGTGTCCATCAGTATGGTAATTCATTTACTTTTACTCCAAAATAAAAGGTTCCGACACAACCTGCATGCTCCTGTTTACAAATCAATCGAAGGTAGAATTACAAAAAGTGCAATTTACATTCATGAAGTAAACAACGTAATATATGTGTTGAGAACTAAACGGCTATAAAGGGATACAAGTGAGTAAAAGGCTCAAAGGAATAAACTACAAGTAAGGAAAATATTTTAACTAGAGATGCAACCCAAATTCTTCTGGATCTTAAACTTTTTTTTAACATGTGGTACTCATGATTTATTGAATGCACTGCACATGTCAAGTATACTAAGCCAATTCTGGTAGCATTAGTGCTTAGGAATCATAACTACCAAGGTATTAATTACTTTTACATAGAGGACGGCACGATCAAAATCCACAAAACAATTCATGTTTAACAAGTACATGGTTTTATCCTTTTTCCTCTACTCTGTTTAAATAATAGTCTTGAAATTCCATTTGTGCTCAACGGCTATATTGTAGTGATAGAAATCTCCTACATGGTGAGTACATAAATATGAGTATATAGAACAACTCAACAGGCCTCTATTTAACATTTTCAATTGATTGAAACTTGTGTTTCACTAAAGGGTGTTCTTTTAATATAGAAATGCCTTTAGAGTTTCATCCTCGCATGCATATCGGTCTAAGCCCAAAAGCTACCTTGGTTGAACCGTTTTGGTAAAGCAATCTTAAGTCCTTCATATGTTGTAGTAAATGGTATTCACCACAGTTATAGTAAGAGTACAAGTTATTGGCATGCATTTGTCACTTTTAAATTCAATCTAAATTTGTACTTAGGAAATGGCAAAAACATGCAAAAGGATTAAACAAAAAGGGAGAACCGGCCTTAATAGCAGCCTTAAAATACTTGAAACTGAAAAGCATAACGATAAAGCACACAGCAGGAAAAGAAGCACTAGGCACATTATCTAGACAACATGAGTGAAAACTTATTTGTAATGGTTTGTAAGCTTTCATATAATCAATAGCAAAGCCATCGATTGTCGTCCTAGATATACAACACATTTTAATAAATTGGTTACTTACGGGGCTCTCTCTCACCAATGCAAGGGTCAAACCTTTGGCCTTCAAAGGAAGACAGTGTAGCCCCACACCACTTCCCCACCCTTGCCCCTTCAGCATTTTGATCCACAGTACATTACTGTATGTCAATTTATTAGTTATGAAAATGCTACAATGGTAACACATTTGAAGCCATGTGTATCTACCTGGAATACACATACTACTCAATAGGCTGAAAAATGCTTTTTCAACTCAGGTCAAACGATAAAACTCAGTTTTGCAATAGTTTGTTTAAAATGTTGCAAAATTGTTTGGTTCTCACACAAGAGCAGTGTTCCAAATTAGCATTACATTTACATGTTGTTATACAAATAGGCCAAGTTGCCGAGAACCGATTAAGGTGATGTAGTTACAGAGCATTTTTTGGCAGAGCATGGTAAAAAGCACTTGCAGTATGTTTTGCCAAGCTCGCACTTATCTATGTACTGTAATGTGAATCATACTGTCCCACACAGGCATATTCCACTCGTCCCAGCATGCAGTGAGCTAGGGCATGCATCAAATCGGGCTTACACAAAAACAGAAAACAACAAAACAAATGATGGTGAATAAACATGCCACGCAACAAGCTATATGTCGCACATGGTCCAACATCTACTATGCAATGCAAAGGTGAAATCATGAGCGCTAGTCATACTAAGATGATCTGCATAGTATGCTTAGCTGCACAGACACATTATGTATTGGAGAATCAGGCAGGGGCATACACGGATAAGAGAAATTAAATTAAGTGACCGGGCCAATTTAATGAAAAGGAAAACTATCCAAACTTTAACTGATTAACTGGTATAACCTTCGCAATATCAGAATCGATATCGGCTGAAAAAGGTTCCCCAAAAAGGTTTAAGAATTAGACTCGGGTTATATTCTATTTACCGATAACAGACTTGAATGCCACACTTTGAGTTTCCAATATTTGTCAGTTCTAGATTAAACGTGGCAGTTTTGTTTTGCACAGATGTTAGAATTTCATGGAAGCAAACTCAAGAATAAAAAAGCACCATGGGTTTGTGGATGATAATTTGTGTGAATATCCAACAATTAACTTACAGGTACTAATTTCCAATACCACTTGGAAGGAGACTGTTAAGGAAGCAAGGGAAGGAAGTTAAGCAAAGGAAATGGAGAACAGCAAGTTATAAGCAGAGGCGTCGATGGCCTGAAACTACTGTCAAACGTTTTTCCAGCTGTTTGATGAATCCTAGCAAACAAACCAGTTAGTTTAACATTCCAAATATCACACTGATGCTCATAAAGTGTAAAATGTTAGTCATGCACAGTTCCAATGTCAAACATTGAATCAACACAATTAAATCGATTTGCTAAACAGAAAAAAAATCAATGAGCAATCACGGTCTACAATTTGGCCAGAGTTCTTAATGTATTTTTGTTCTTTAGTTTATTTAACAAAGTTTAGCACAAGTTTCTATTACGTCAACCCAGATTGCTTATCCAAGTTAGAGACCAGGGGCAAATACAATCACATCTGCAAAGCCAAAGAAACAAAACACATAAAAACAACGTTATCCTGGCCATGTGGCGTGGGTCCGTAGTGGAATCCTCTTCCCTCGCCACAAGGTAAACGTCTCATCTGGCAGCCGAGCATTCTTCGCACTACTGGCTAGCTTGTGTCAGTCAAGGTGTAGGGCAGTCATGAGGACACATAACCAGAACCAGAAATCCATTCTTGCAGGTCAATACTCTCTGAACTGGAGAGGAAGGGTCAGCCATCAGATGACTGGGGCACTGACTGACATTATGGATTATACAAATCTAACGTGCTGGGACAGTCAGCAAATTCTGAAAAAATCTGCCTCAGTGTATAAAAGGCCGGGATTGAAACCTTAGATTTTTGCAGAATCACCTGGACACCTGTCAAAGGACAGATCAGTTCCACGGTATCGAATGAGTATGCCTACAAAAGGCATTAATTAGTGCACAGGGCCGACCTACAGCTCTCGTCTGTCAGTAAATTATTTTGTAAAAGTACAACTGGTATCCAGTGGAATGAGCAAGAAACCTGTGTGGAACAGCATTTCATAATCGGTCAAACAAAAACTGCTAAACAAAAAGCAAAAATAACCTTGGAAGACACTTTATTGGGGGATAATAGTTCCATGTGAGACAAAACTTTTCAGATCTTCTGAAAGACTGGTTTCTGTTGAATTAAAACTACATGGGCCTGGGAACATTAAGCAACATTTTTCAATTGAAGGGGCATAAAGCCTTTGATGAAAACTAGGGTCACAAATTGACTGGTTCAAAAGAAAATCTGAAACTCTACGGTAAAGCAAAAAGTGTTGAGAATTATTTTTGCTAGGAGGGCAGTTAATGATTAATTTGCTGGAGAGAATGGAGCACCAACTCTCTTTGTTAACGTATTAGCTACTATGACGCCTCTCTTTCAGGAAAAGAGTTATAATAAGAGATGGTCATGGTCTCGAAAGGCATGTACATGAAGAAAACACTCACTACAAGGAGGAAGGAATACGTGTCCTTTTTATTCATTCCAGGTTATCAAATTACCTTCTTATGAGAAATACAACCTGTAGAGTATTTGAATCACACTGGTGGAATTTTACAAACTGCAAGATTCCACATTTCAGATAAAGAAAAGAATCATGCAAACCAGATGAATGTGAATTGTTTGTGAACATATCAATTTAATGCATTTTTCAATCATTCCGTATATACACATCACTACTGATGATCTGAAAACCAAAACATCCGTGCTGGTATATTTCTTTCTCGGAACTTTACTACTTTCATGAATTTTTGGTCACATCTTTGTAAAATAGCAGGTAGCAAACGTCTCAATGTTCATGTAATCCACTCATTATCCAAGACTAGAACCAAGTAAATTAAACTGAAATATTAATGTTTGGAGAAACTAGGTTTACGGGAAACTCCACTTCGACAATTGCCGAGATGGGAGAGTGAAGGCTTTTCTCTTATTATGATACCACCAATCTTATTGGAAGTCTAGCACTGTGTTTCACGATAGGCAAAGCAGATACTTTTTGTGCTAAACAGGCCAGGGCAAAGCAGTGCTCGAGTTCAGGAACTGTTACTCTTGATCTAAACTTTTGGAACAGAAATTTCACTTGCAATGTAACTTTCAGATAATGACCAGCAAGCCCATATGCAAGAATCAAGTACAGGACGCTTAGATTTTTTACTTGAATGTAAAATGGTCTATTTGAGGACAGTGTTATAGTTAATTTACTTCAAAGTAGTCGCCAGAAGATCACAGTACACCAAAAGTATTCTGCTACGTGCAATCGCTTTGGGAAGGGTCCTTTCCAGATAAGAAAGGAAAATCTGCAGAAGACAACGCGTCTGGTTCCTGTGAATCACTAAAGGTGAGCATTAATGCGTCCGATTAGGGAAAGAAGCTATTGCTTATATCAGAACACAGCTTTAATCTGTGCACCAACACTACATTCTTGAAGCTACAACCTTCAGACCGAGAGTAATTACAACAACCCTAAAACAATACTCCAAGGAGCTTCTTTATGAAAATCTGTGGGGTATTTAGAAAAGGTGGAGCAAAATGGTAGTCAAAGTAAAATCGGAAGTAAAAAAAATACAGCCCAATAAAAAGTATTTGGTTGAGAACCGTGATCTAATGCTGTCCAAAGCGAAATGGATACATATTGCTAACGATCTGTTATGCATCCTGAAGCTGTTGCAGAACAGGACATTGAGTAGGTTAACTGCACATAAAAGTGGCTACTGCAGAGTTGAGATTAAAACCTTGAATGGTCTGACACAAAGCTATGTGCTGGTCCCCTCACTGCTTGATCATAACCAAGAGGATCTACCCTGTACATTAGCAAAGGCACAGGAGTATGCATGTGATTCAGTTTCTTTAAGTGTTTTGTTACGAATTCAAATGATTTATTAGAGCCTAATGTTAAAAAGAAATAATATGGGGCCTGGCTGTAAGTCGACCAATTTTCCTGCAAATTGCAGCAATTTCATACTTTTAAAGTATCAACACACCATCCTGACTGCTCCAGGCAGGTGTACATCCTGACTATCGATGGAACAGAATATCGAGGACAAAATATTGAACTTGAAATATCAACAGGTATATATGGATTTCTACACCCAACTCCTCATATATGTACCTTGGCGATATATACTTTTTCAAGGTACAAAGAAGTGGAATTAGGATAGTAAATGTATAATTCCCTATTTGCACTTACCTTCCAACTTTTGTTCTTAGATATTCTGTTCACAATATACTTGTAGGTTCATATTCAGCAGCACAACCCTTCTGGCAAAAGCAACATAGACGGCTCCGTCGGACTGGAACTCTGACGGGGAGCATTAGGCAGTGAAAATGGGTGGAATGTTTCTCTAAGCTGTGAATGGTGGCTTCCAATTTACCACCTCGGAGGCTTGCACATGACACCTGCAACTGGCGAGTGTCTACAGTAGATTATAACCTGTGCATGAGTGGGACTGTAAATTTGTCAAACCTACATATCCCATACACTATGAAATTTGTTCTGTCGAAAGAGCCTCTAATTGTTCTTTGTACCTGCAAGGCCCGCAGGTGAGAGATGTCCCTCTGGGCCCAATGGGTTTATAAAACTTAAAGCACGACTTTGGGTTTTAAAGAAGGGTTTCTAGTTTCCGAATGGGATTGACTATGGCTGGGGGAAAATGAAATGTACTACATTTGGTGTTCTGCTGTGCAGTGACTATCACCTCTGGTTTATTGAAAATAGCTTCTTAACAATTGATGTATGGGAGTTGAATTAACGATATGCCGGAAGTGTCACTAGAAACTATCAGACTACTGTACTGGAATGTGACAGGCAAAATAATCCTATATAAGTAAACATATGCGCTCTTAACTCAAAAGGTACAAATTAGACCTCACTACGCTCTAGGCTCATGAGAAAGAAAATAAATATGCCACTAAAGAGGCTTCCTGAAATTTCGTACATATTAGTTAAAGAATCGACTGACTTCAGGCACACCTGATCTTGCAGAGACCCAGAAAGTAAATTCGTGCTGGTGCAGAGAACCCATTTGTAATTCATACCTAAATCCATTTAATGTTTATTGGTTGAATTATGATGCCACAGAGATATTTGATAACGACTTTCACAAGAGCAGGGAGCTACATACTACTGGTAGGGTGGGGATTTCAACTTAGTCGCTGACCCTTCTCTGGATAGATCGCGAGTGACTGGTAGATACTCAGGTGTGGCCTTAGTCTCCCTGCTCTATTCCATGGAAGAACTAAATCTTGTGGACATTTGGAGAATTTGAAAAAAAGCAGAGAGAAAATATATTCTATTCCCCAAAACAAGATTTTACGTCAGGACCGGAGGCGAGGATTATGCTTTAATTTCCGTCGAATTATTTTCACAGCAGCTATTTAACAACATCAAACAAAAAACTACTATTCTAAGAAGCACTTAGGAACAGAACAGCAGCAGCCAATCAGCTGCCAACAGTCCAGATCAACTCCCTTGTTCATGGTGTAATTGCCTCTTTCGTTGCACGAGTCCTGCCACTGCACGGTCTTCATGGATCCAATAGAATTGAAACTTTCTGCTACGACAGCTAGGAAATTTTTCATTCCAATTCTAGAATGGATTACTGGTGATCCATGGCCATATATTTCACAGATGTGCAAATGTTTTGGACTGCTCGCCTGTTCTTCTAGACAAAGCTTCTCCAAATGATTTTCACTATGATAGCTCTGAGAGGTGGTGTTCCAGAGAGAATTAGGACAAGACCCTATTGAATTCATAAAAAAGAAAATGTGTCGATAGTTCAACAATTCGCCACCATATGCAAATCTTTTAAGGCAGTGATTATTTTTTGGGGGACTTCCGTGGACCTCAAGTGAATCACTACTGTACGCCTGGGAATCCAGTTTAAGCTATTTCTACAATGTGAAATTCAAACCTGTTTTCAAAGATATAGAAATAAGTACACATCAAACAAAAACCTAAATTAGGAATATTTTAATTCACAAACAAAATATACAAACATTGAAATTTTTATTTTGAGTAAGAAAGTTGGACTTTTTCAAAATATCGTTTCATTTTTAAAAGAAGTGATATGCCAGATTCTAGCAAAACATGTTTTTTGCTCCCAATGCTCCTTTTTTCAATAGTGCATAACAGTGCTTCAATTGAAGCCATCAGTCGTGATTACTATATTCTGTTTGCTGTACGTGCACTTCTGCCACGAATCAAGCTAAGGATACCAACTCAATATTTAGCCTCATTATTTGTATTTGTATATACTCAACTTGCTATTACTTTTTAATTGTTTAAACAGTAGTGGACACCGGAGCAGCGTTGTGGGATATGCATCGCTTAACAATCCGGAGTTTTGTGATCAATCAGAACACAACTACTCAAGATCGAGCACTGCCTAATAGAGGTGGACAAGTCAACAAATGAACAGGGAGAATAGAGCCACTGGTCTGGGTTCGGATCTTAGAGCCCATGCACAAGCCGAGCCCTGAAAATCAAACTTCACATAAACACGATACTTATTAAAAGTGTTACTTTTGTATAACTGGAAGTCTGAACTCGCATATATTAGCAGCTTTCATACACAGTAATGAAGAAAAAGCAGTTCGGTTTTCTGGTTTCACTTTGTACAAATCATCCAATAAATGGATATCTATTTGTCTTTCCTTATGTTGAGGCTTTGTTTTTACCTCAGTGCACTTTTCAAAATATGTAGCCCAAACTCGACCCGAAGGTAACTGGAGTGTTTTACATGAGCACCACTTACACTACTCAAGATCACACGCATTGTTTATAGGAATAAGGAGCGGAAGTGATTTGTCCAGAATCACAGGATGTTTAGCCGATGCAGATTCGAATGTGGTTCCCCAGTTACACATTCAGCAGCTCTCCTCATAAGGTCATATCCTGGGGTAGGCAGGCAGAAGCCACATAAAAGGTCGGCTCGTTATCGGCTCGAGGTTCCAAAAGAACCTTGAGCTGAGCCAGAGCCAGGCTTCAGCTCGAGCTTTCAGTGGCTCGCCCACTTCTACTCCCTAAAGAGCCTGGAGCAGAAAAATGCTGGGACGATCAATGCTCGGCTGCTTGAAGACAGAGAAGCTGAAGACAGAGACATAGCCTGTCTGGAACACAGTGTCTGAGCTAAGCACTACAGTGAGCAAGAGTGGCATTGCCACATCCTTAGCCAGGTTTGTCAACAAACGCAACAATGCTTGCATCACAGATTGCGGAGTGGGGGACTCGGTGCTGCCTGATCAATCAAAATGTAATCCCGGAAGAGCCATGACCTATAATCTGCATAATATTTTTGCTCTTCTACAGCAGCTCTCTCAAGACTTAGCAGCTGTTATTCTTTATGTTGACTTCACTAGTAAGGACCCATTACAGTGACTATTTTTAAGTAGTAGGTGTTGGACAAGATCTGCTGACTGACTAAATTAGAAGATTACTTACCCACCCAAGGATTAGTGGGCAAGTAACATCTTTATTTGCATGATTAATTAAAACCAATGCAATAATGAGAATTGTTAATCAATTGCTCAGAATAGTCGACTATAACTGAAGACCAAAATGTACAGTTCGGGTTTGTTCCCATGTTCAAAATGCAATGGTGCTCCGTGTGCAAACATCACGCGACTAAGACTGTAAAAGATAGTTTGTCAAAAGTAAAACCTGCTTTTAGCAGTTAAAAATTGTTAAAATAACGGCACCATAGGACCATAAAATTCAGTATGGGCAACGGGCAGATGTGCAAAGTCAGCAAAATATAAACTCATTCTACAAATAACATGAGCAGAAACAGTCAAAATTTATCAGAGGTAAAATCGTTTCTTAGCAGCTAAAATTAATGAGATTAAGAGCCCGGATACAATACAATTCTGTATGAGCTACAAAAACCAATGTGCAAAGTCAGCAGCGTTTAGACTCTTACTACAGATGGCAGGGCCCGGTAAGCAAAACCAAGCTGTTTATAAGGTCCATTGAATGTGCAAATTTAGCAAATAACTGAGGAACTCCTATAGACTGTGGGTCATTATCTTTTCAAGTTATTATAGCATCCTGTAGTTTCAATGCGTGACCAAATAAAAAATGTACATGATTATCTATAGCTCTGATCTATTCAGCTAAAGATTGTTACTGGTGTTTAGTTTCTTTAGAGCAGTGCTCAGGAATCGTAAAAGACTGCAGGCTAACTGAACATCTCTGCAAGCAAAGCATGCTTCACTGCCTGCCTGCAAGTTCTTATTCCTTGGCATTGAAGAGGGGCTTTAGCGGAAGTGTGTGTTCGTATGGAAGTTTTCCACATATGCACAGCAGATGTATCATGTCCTCTTTTGCTGCCTCGCACAGGTGGCAACTGAAGGTTGCCAGTGGGTGCTACCATGGTGGTAAATGCAGCAGAGATGGGAGGCTATCAAGTCAGTGCCGAAGATATTTCTTTAACTGCTTTAGAGAACCTGCAGCTAGATAATATTGTGGAGCTGCCCTGGGGTAGCTGTGCAGAGCGAACCATCAGTGTGCCCTTCCCCACAGCATTGCTTTGTCCTCTGCTAAAGAAACCCTTTTGACAGTTTTGTTGACAAGCTGTTTGAAGCTGTTGTATGACCCTGTGGCCTACCGGAGATCTTGTAGGCCCAGTTGATCTATTGACTCTTGCGCAAGTAGGATTTTGCTGCACTGCAGTTTTTAAACAGCAGTTCTTCCCATAAGAGAGCATTTAATGTACTGGGCTCTGCTCTCTTAATCTTAAACCAGCTCTTGATATAAGCGCCTCTGCGTGCGAGTTTTAGCATATGCATACCGAATTTCAATTTTACTTGACCCAGTGAGGTATATATTGGTAAGTTAAAAATCATTCTCGGAGCTCTCCTTACTATTCTATCCAGCGTGTTGGTGTTTCTACCCCTCATGCACCCACCACCGTAGATGATAGTTGAAATGAGCTTTGTCTGTATCACCTGGATGAGTGGTGGGAAACTTGGTCCAGCGAATCTGTTTTTGAGATTTTTTAGTGCTACTGCTGTTGTAATTACTCTCCTGTTTAATGCTCTCTTTGTGAGCCGTGACTGTGCCCTAAGCAGTCTAGGATTACCCCCATATATTTATATTTGTTTACTATTTCTAGCAGTTGTACTGCCAAATGCCAGTTATACGAAAACAAGTTACTTACCTGTAACTTTGGTTCTCCAGTATTGGAAACTTTCATAGATTCCCATGCTTGTATCATTCCCCGTCGTCGGAATGGGAGTCCCCGGTATACATAAAACTAAATCACTAAAACAGAACCTAGGCCTAGGCTCATTCCTGCTTTGCAACCTATCCACCTCTTTTTGTAAAAGAGACCAAAAGAAATGAACAACCAATCAGATTGGCCTCACCCCCTAGAACCCTCTGAGAGAAGCTCAGAACCTCAGATTTTCGTAGCCGTTGTGTAACCAAACCACTGAAGATGGAAGAGGCTGAGCTTTCCCAGGGGAGGCGGGTGGGTCGCATGGGAATCTATAAAAGTTTCCAATACTGGAGAACCACAGTTACAGGTAAGTAACTTGTTTTCTTACTCCAGTATTGGAACTTTCACAGATTTCTATGCTTGTATCAGAGTAGCTAGCAGTTATCCGCACATTTTTGGAATCATGAGTAATATGAAACTACGAACAAAGTCATAGTAAAAATATATATCATAAAGACATTTTCAATGGTCAATAACATACTTAGAAACTTCAGAAAAGAACACATGCGGTTCAAAAATGTGCAACAGCTGATAAAACAGTAACATGGAAGGAGGGATAAAAGAGAAAGCTCACCACTACTGAAAGAGGTTCTTCAGGACTGCTTGGCCGACCGCTGTGTCACTCTGTGTCGCCGCATTCAGGCAGTAATGTCTTTTAAACGTTTGTGTACTGCTCCGAGGGGAGAGAGAGGAGAGAGGAAGGAGGAGTAGAGAGGAAGGAGGAAGGAAGGAGGGAGGAGGGAGGGATGAGAGAGGAGAGAGGAGAGAGAGGAGGGAGAAGGGAGTATGGAGGAGGGAGTATAGAGGAGGGAGGAAGATTGACTGGAGGAAAAATTCTGAAAAGTCCCTTGAGAAACTGTTTAATGATCCTTGCCGACCAGAGTGAAGGGCCTGCAGATGTGCGTCTGAAGCGAGAAATCGCAGTCAGGTGTGCCTTAATGGAAGAGTGAGCCAGTCCCGCTTTTGCTAATGATAGAATGTATGGAAGAACTTCATGCGGCTCCGATTTAAAAGGATGGAGACCGTTGTGCTGGCACCAAATACAGAAACGCTTTCACTTCAATCTGCAAGTCTTATTTGTACTTGGGGCTCTTGCCTGAGAAAGCACCTCTTAACATTCTGCTGAGATATTCAGCCCAAGAAATTCTCGCTGCTCAGGAGCCATGCCGAGAGCTGAAGAGACTGAGGATACGGATGCCAGACTTGGCTCTGGGACATCGTCAGCAGCAAAGGAATTGGCTGCAAAGGAAGAGGAAGGTCCGGGGAAAGAAGGTGAAGTTATGTGAAGCAAAACTGTCTGGTTCTGCTTTGAGCTTCCTGAGAATTCTGGTGATCAGAGGAATGGGGAGAAAAGCGTAAACAAATGCGCCTGACCAGGCCATCCCCAACTATCCCGGATGGTGAATCCTGCTTACATAGAACCGGCATTTCTTGTTCTCCGGAGTCGCAAAGAGATCTATGGAAGGTGTGTCCCATCTGTGAAATCCCTTCTGTAGAGTGAAATTGTCCAGTTCCCATTCGTGGCTGACCGACTTCAGTCTGCTGAGCGTGTCTGCTGCTGTGTTGAGGACACTTGGAAGACGTTCCGCTCTGAGTGATACCTCTTGTTGAATGGCCCACTCCCAGATTGATTTGACTTCTTGTGACAACAGCCGAGATCTGGTGCCTCCTTTGTTTATATAATGCATGGCCGTTGTGTTATCCGTATGTATAAGGACTGTAGACTGTTGTATTCGTGGAAGAAAGGCATGCAAGGCTAGGCGAATAGCCCTGAGCTCTAGCAGATTGATATGCAACAGCCGATGCGGAGGCCGCCACCAGCCGCTTACATGAATGTCTTGCAACACCGCTCCCCAGACTTCGAGAGAGGCGTCCGTAGTTATTATGCGTGGAGCCGGGGCTAGCTTGAAAGAGAGACCCTGAGAAATGTTTCCTTTGGTCATCCACCATGATGCGGCATCTCTCGTGGCCTCGGTAACTGAGATCTTATCGTCGAAGGATCCGTTGACTTGGCACCACTGCAAGTCCAACTCTTCCAGGAGTGGACACATTCTTAATCTGCAGTGAGGAATCAGGGGTACGCATGAGGAGATGGACTGAAAGTGACCTTTTTAACAATCTGGAAGCCATGGACATTAGCTTCTTTTGCCTCTCCACGGTCGGGGAAGCCTGGTTTACAGATGTGTTCAGAATAGCCCCCAAAAATCTGGCTGTCCTTGAAGGACGGAGAGAAGGCTTCCGCTTGTTGAGTGTTAGGCCGAGATTGGCAAACAAGCGTGTACATGTTATGACTGATTCTTGTGCTGCCTTTATGGTAGGAGCTTTAAGCAACCAGTAGTCCAGGTAAGTTTAGACCTGCAGCTTTGGTTTTCGCAGAAAGGCTGCTACCGGGGCTAATACCTTTGTGAAGATCCGAAGAGCAGATCGCAGACCAAAGGGAAGAATCCTGAATTGAAAGTGGCTCTTGGCTACTGTGAAGCGAAGATACCTCCTGTGAGCTGGGTGAATGGGTCCGTGAAAATAAGCATCCTCTAGATCCAGAGTGGCTATGAAATCCCCTGAGTTGAGAAGTGGAAGGATGTCCTGTAGAGAAACCATCCAAAAGGATTGTTTGATGAGATGGGTATTGAGCTCCCTTAGATCTAGTACAGGGCGCCATTTTTCTAGCGTCTTCTGGATCAGGAAGAACCAGGAATAAAACCCTTTTCCCCTTTGAGAGATAGAGACCGGTTCTATGGCTCCTTTGAGGAGCATTTGATGGACCTCTAACCGTAGCAGACGGAGATGTTTCGATACCGTGGTGCGAGGGGGCTTGGATGGTGGTGGTTAGACAAACTCCAGAGTATGGCCATAATGAATGATGTTCAATACCCAACCGTCCGATGTTATTTGTTGCCAGTTGTGGAGGAAATATGAAACTCTGCCTCCCACTGATGACACAGGAAGAGAGGGGGCAGTAGTCCGAGCCAGCAAGCCTCTATTGGCGCTTAGAGTTGTCTCTGCCCTGGCGACCTGGTCTTCCTCTGTTGTTCGCGCGAGAGAAAGACGAAGATTGATTCTGCAGTTGATTATAGGTCGGCCTGTAGGATTGTGACTGGGAACCATACGAGGAGTAACGCTGTTGTTGACAACCTCCCCTGTTTGTAGAGTTTTCTTTTCCCCTCGCTCCTCGGAATGGGAACTTGCGGTACTGCAGAGTCCCTAAGGATTTCGCTGTCTCAGTATTCTTCTTAATATCTTGGAGGGCATCATCAATATGTTTTCCAAACAGCGCTTTTCCATCAAAAGGCCTATCCAAGATTTTATTCTGGACTTCCGGGCGGAATCAAGTAGCCCATACCCAGCCCTGTCGGTGAAGAACCGCCACACCAGTTAAGGAGTGAAAAGCTGTTGTTGCAATATCCATTGCACAATCAATGATTTCCGTCGATGTTATTTCGCCCTCCTGAAAAATCCTTTTAGCTTCTTTCTTTCCTTCTTCCGGCAACTGATCAAGATAGGGAGATAGGTCGCACAAGATCTGGAGATCGTATCGTCCAAGTATAGCCAAAGAATTAGCAGCTCTGACCAGCAGGCAGGACATAGATGAAAATCTTTTGCCTACATTATCTAGACGCCTGCCCTCTTTATCTGGAGGAGTGATAAGGGAAGATGAAGAATTTCTAGATTTCCTCTGGGCAGCTTGCGAGATGACGGAGTCCGGTCTAGGCTGGCTGATTAAATTGGCTGGGCTATCCTCCGGAGCCTTATATTTTTTCTCCAGGCGAGGTAGAACTGGAATGACCGTGGCTGGATTTTTCATCACCTCTTAGCCTTCATCCCAAACATGGCCCTCAATTGGAATTGACCAGACCAATTTCTTATAAGATTCCTTAAAGTCATAAAGGAAGCACTCCGATTCCACCTTGGTCATGGGCAGGTAGAACCATTTGGCGGCTCTCTCCATTAAGTTATGGAAACACCCTATATCTCCTGGGGGGGAATCAACTGGTGCCGGGGCAAGAGAAGCTGGATCTGGAATAACAGTCATCCCACTCGGCATCTGGATCTGGTCGTCAGAGGTGTCATCTTGGACAGTAAGCGTAACAGGTGGAACATCCTGCACTTCCAGCATTGGCTGAGGCTGTGGTACTTGTGTGGCCACGGGACGAGCAGGAGGAATAGTAGTAACTGGCACTCCTACTGGAACAGGAGGTTGTGTTGCAAATCTTTTCCTGTAATCCAAGAGCATAGCTTGTAAGTCTGTCAGTAAGGAGGAGGGCATTCGGACCATCTCCTGATGATAGTCTTGTTGATACTTTGAGGGAGGGCTACACTGTTCAAAATCCTCGTACTCTCCTTCGGAATCCGTCTCCTGGCATTTTACGTGAAGCTGAGAAGGGCTATCAGCATAGCCAAAAGGTCCTTCCTACTCGTCCGATTTCTCTTCTTCTAGGAGAAGTGCAGGAGGTAAAGGAGTCACCCTCCTTGGCGAAGTCATCTCATGTGTGATTTGACGTTTTTTGAGCAAGATCGACATTTTTTCAACCGTCCACAATGGGACTGTCGACGGGACCGGCGAAGACGAATAAAGAAATCACAGTCGTCAACGCAGCTGTCGTCGACGTTGTTGGTGTCGTCACACTTGTTGTCGACATCCTCAACTACGTCATCGTCGACGATACAAATACCACCGGCGTTGAACTAGTCGACACAGAGTCCTGTGCCAGGACAGGCGACGAGGAAACCACTGTCGACGGGGTGAAAGATGAACAAGACTGTACCTTTGGAGTTTTCGTCGACTGAATCGATGATGGCGTCGTCGACGAGAGAGTCTTTTTGGATGATTTTACCTCAGAAGTCAACGATGATGGCTTTCTGAAGGTCTTTGAAGCCGCAGGAGGTGACGTTGGAGGAACAGAACTGGATTTCCTCTGAAGACTTACTCCTTTTGATAGCCATTCCCTCTCCATTACACCTTGGTGAGGAGATTCGACAGGACTAAGCCCTTTAGACCTATCAGAGGTCTTTTTCAAGGCCTTACCTAGGCGTTTCTCAGAAGGTGAAGGAGAAGCTCTACCCCTTTTTACAGACCTTCTAGAAGAGGTCGCAGAAGATGCTTTGTCGCTGTCACTGGAAACCGGCTCCTTTCTTGACTTTAGCTTCAGGACCCAGGTCAAATGACGCCCTTCACGATCACGCAAAGTCTTGGTAGAAAAGGTGCAGCATATCTGACAGTCTGCAGTCTTATGGTCTGGATACAGACAGCAAATACAATTATTGTGCTTGTCTTCAATGTATAACCTATTCTTAGCACAAGTAGCACATGCCTTAAAGAGGGCCTTCTTCTCTTTATCCGACATCCTGAAGAAGTTGTAGCAGAAACGACTGTGAAGACTCTCTTGCGCAACGTGACGTAGAAAATCTAAGGTTATGAGCTTCTCTCAGGAGGGTTCTAGGGGGTGAGGCCAATCTGATTGGTTGTTCATTTTTTGGTCTCCTTTACAAAAAGAGGTGGATAGGTTGCAAAACAGGAATGGGCCTAGGCCTAGGTTCTGTTTAGTGATGGTTTCTATTGCTATTTCATGTATACCGGGGACTCCCATTCAGACGACGCGGAACGATACAGGCATGGGAATCTATGAAAGTTCCAATACTGGAGTAAGCAGTGTGACCATCTCTTTTCTTTCTTCAGCCATTCTGTTGTTCTGAGGCTGAGCCTCAACAACTATATATGCATTTTTTTCTAATCAACAACTATTTTGAGGAGATTCCTTTATGACTGGGCATCAGTAGCATTGGTGCATGATGCACATTTCTTTCCTTAATTCTTATATACAGAGTTGTGTTGAACCTGTAGGAATTATATTTGAATGTGATGTTTTTAGGATTTCAGATGATGACCATTCTACACAATCAATGGCACCTTTTGTACACTGCTATGTCTGGCTGGGACCCTACAGGAGTGGGGAAGTGTTTGCTTTCATGCTTGACTGATGGTGACTGACCACCTTTCCTCCCTTATGGTAGTCATTTACAGAACAGAGTTTCAAAATGATGCAGCTGTTAATACTGCTGGGAACGTGCTGGCAGAAGTACTAATGGTATTGGACTTTCATGTGACTGCACATAGGTCAAATGTGCCATTTACATGTCTCTCTTGCTGTGCTGCTTTGGCTGTGTCCACTTCTACTTTCATTTGATACATTTCTTCATCGCTCTGAGGCTCAAACAAGGTTCCAGTAAAATGCAGATCCAAAATGAAACACCAGGATTCAGATCAGAAAAAGGCCTTCCTCAATGAATGTGTGGCGATATACGTAGGCTGATAGTCTGACACGCCTAAATATATGCTTATTATTTGATACAACCTTTCCTTTGCTTCCACATTTTCTCAAATTCAAGAAAACATTGGCATTTGTTTGAACAGGTCTTCTGAAAATAAATGGAGCCCCACATTGAACTGTCGAATCTGGCAAGAAGCACCAAAGAGAGCCTTTAGAAGGCTTTTGTGCAGGTTCTAGAACATTCTCTACATGGTCTGCAGCTTTTATATCCCACTCATTCTTCTCCATTACCAAGTCTTGAGTTGATACTAATTTCAACAAGCTAGGTAACATTCAGTTTGCTGCTGTCACTATTGCCAAATAAGGTAGTGATGGAAACTGAGAAAATGCGGACTCTTAGTCTGGCGGGTGATATTTTTGTAGAAGCTGAGGCTTCATGTCATGAAAACAGATTTTTTTTAAAAGACTTCCACTACAGATTCTAGAAAACATGAACCAGGTTATACATTCTACTAGTAAGGAAGAATCAGAAACATTCTTAAACATTGGTGGGACCAGCTAGAATATAGTGTGCATTGTCTTTTCTACGCCTGCTCAAGTCCACTTTAGTCTCTGGTCTATTCCTTCGCTGTCAAACCAGAAATACTTGGTGTGCCCCTGTAAGTACATCATCCATGACCAGGTTTATGGTCACTTATCCCAATCACTGCGCTGAACTGAGTTCCAAGATGGCACCCTTACACAATATATGAACGATATGATGCTTTTGTTTCAAAGAGGAAAAACAGTTAAATGACCCATCTCACTCGTGACAACACTTTAAGGTTTATTTCAATTCAGGAAATAAAAGCAAAATCTATGCCTACACTCAGCTTTCTGTGAAAAATACATAAAGGTTTTGAGAGACCAAACTCCTTAGTAAAACTCCTTACTAATTGTCCTCAGTGTCTGGCACAGATTTAATTACTATTAATGAGTTTTATTAGAGTGGGCTTGTCTCTGGAACGTGGAATACTTAACCCAAAGACACATGACAATAAAAATAATCAACATACGGAAGAGATCCGAACTGTAAATTGATTGAACTTCTATGTTCAAATAAAACAGAAGGTTTGGCCATCAAGAGAGACTGATGTCGGCACATCTCGAACAGTATTGAAACAGCAGCACCACACACGAGGCTACAAAAGAGCAACTTGTATATAAGATTGATAACAATTCACGTAAGGCTGAATACGGTTTACAAAGGCATACAAAATATGGATGTGCACTGACTGCCTAGAAATTAGTTCTTTTTTGCTTACTTCATATGAAAGCTGCAAAGGGTTCTCAATGTAGCAAATCAGTTCCATACATTATGGTTTGCACTCTAGGCAATCAAATACATAAATAATATAATAGTGTACATAAACTTGCCTATCGATAGACATACACCATTCAAAGCAAACTGGGCAGTTGTAATAGAAGACAGCAGTCAATCATTTCTGCTTTTATCTTACCTTTTGGTGGCCGGGACTCTCTAACAGCTGCTGTTTTAATCTAAGCTCTTTTTCCATTATTTCTCTCATTTTCAGATTTACCTGAAATAAAGGGGCTTACATTAATACCTCCAAAATCTGAAGATATCTACTGAAAACATTTCTGAACGTTCTGCTCAACTCCGGAGCTAACAAAAAGACAGAAAAAAGTCTATTAATTGTCAGATGTTATGTTTCATGGATTCGCATGCTTTGAAATTTTTCACAAGCAACGTAGAGATAGACAGGCAGATGACTCGACCGGCTTCTTTAGGTATTTATGGGCAAGAGTGCATATACATACCACAAATCAAATTCTTCAAAATCTTTACTACATGGTTAAACTGATCGTATAATAAAAATGTTATTTCCCCCCCACAACATGTTTTGGGCTTGCATTCTTAAAATACAATGACCTATGCACTAACTGCAGAAACTACTGCCAAATTAGTCATGCGGCCATTGTGATTATAAAAATATTGCCTGTAAACCGTTTTAAAAAGTAAAACGCAAACATTTGCAAAAAAAATTATATACATATACAGGAAACAAATTATTAAAAAAACACAACTAAACATTTTAAGAAGTAATCCCGAGCATAATCCATACATTCAACAGAATGGCTCTTCAATTGCAGTTGAATACCTCTAAAAACGACACTACTGATATGCGCATATATTGTGTTACGAGGGAGGGCGTTCAGCTTTTGTGCAAAAAAAGCTGAAGCATTGTTTCACCTTGCAATTCCTTGCTCAGAAAGCTGCAGACCCTTTTTACGCATTACCGACGCACACAAATAAGTGATGTTTTGTTTCTGAAACTAAAAATAGTCCAATTATAGTATGAGGCCTTTGCAAGTATGAGCGGATGAGTCCCGAGGAACATCTTCCATCGTAGGTGAGGAACTACAACGACCAAGATCCTTCATGACGGGGGAGGAAAACGTTAGGGACAGACACTGACAAATCTCGCAGCCAGCAGGGGCGGTGGGTGAGATTTTAAAGTGGTGGGGCGCAAAGTGATTTGCATACAGCACCGTAGCGAGCGAGCGAAGCGAGCGAGCCTGAAACGCAAAAGGGGGGTTTGGGGGGATAACTCCCCCCCAAGAATTTTTTTTAAAAAAAGAAGAAAAATCGTGCATTTTCAAGCAAATTTGAGAAAGCAGGAAGATTAATAAAGCAATTGTGAAAGTGCAGTTATTACATTAATAGATGGCATAACATAGGTAGCTGCTTATTCAGTATAACCACAGAGCTTCATACATTCCGTCCTATTACAGACTCCGATATCAGCTTCAGCAAGGTTTCCAACAGCATAGCACCCCTTTGCTACATACAGATTACAGGTTCAGCCACATGATGAAAATAGCAACTTATTCAGTGTGATAATTAAGGGAGCAGAGCGAATGGAAAACATATTTAGTGATGGGCCGAGCAAAACACAACTAACAAATTAACTTCTTTCATCTCCTTTATTTTAAACCATTTACAGGGCTCAGGTGTTTTAAACCTTGTGATAACAACAAGCTAATTTGGTGAAAGCATACTTAGAAATCTTTATTTATGTATTGTAATTGTAGACTGGACCAAAAAAACGAGTGAAGGGGCTTCACCAAAGCAGATATGAAGATATGGCTCCTTACCCAATGCAGATTTTAACATTACAAAAGCCCTCCCTGTGGGTCTACTGACCTCAATAGTGTCAAGCTGGGCAGTGGCAAATTTGAGGTATAAATCTTTTGTGATGGTAACATCCCCGGGGCTTAAAGTGTCATGTGCAAAGAAAAGGTCTGGCCTTCCTATGTCCTGGAAGGATTCCTTTATATAACGTATCCACTGGATTTTTTTTACCATATTCCAAGGCCAGACAATCTGCTAAGATCAGGCTGGTTAAACCCTTATCTTCACATGTCCACATCTTTATGCAGCAAAGTAAGGGTCTAATTACCACTTGGTCCACCATAGAATCAACCTCAAAGTCTTCATGCACAGACCAGGTTGGCGTACCTTGGGAGACTCGCAGGACCCGGTGCAAAAACTTGTTTTCCACCACATGTAGCCTATGAGAAGGGATGTACCCCCAAACCTCACTGCTGTATAACACTTTCGCAGAGGCCTTGGATTTGCACAATTTTAAAATGACCTCCAGTGCCCATGATCCCAGTCTGCTAGCAAAGGTTCTAATAGCACCCGCAGATTTGTCCAACTTGCTAAGCTTCGCATTTAAGAGGGTTCTCCATTGTAACCAGTCGTTGAATAACACACCTAAGTAGGGAAAGACCGGAACCGTTTGCGAAAATATGGAGACCAACTTTAATACTTTTCATCCGTGTCCCCCGACGTCTGGCAACTAATACAATCACCTTAGCAAAATTAACAGACAGGTCCAGCCTACCCATAAAGGAGACAACGTCGTCTATTAAAATCTGCAGGCAGCTGGCCGTGCGATCATAATTGTCAAGGGATTAAAACACCACATTAATATTTAAAGGCAAGCCTATTAGTTTTATTAAAAGATCACCATCTTAATAATAAAAATAACTTTGATTTGATAGGGAATCATCAGTAAAATCAATGCATTTCAATGCCATATTTAAAGATTGTGAACAATAATAAGAAGCATTGAAATGTTTAACAATAAACATGAAGATTGTGAACATTAATAAGAAGCATTGAAATGTTTAATAAACATGAAAGCAATTTTTTATTGAATGCAATGTTAAACATGTGTTAGAATCTTTCTTCTTCATGTCTCAGTCCTGATAATAGAGCTGTAAGACCAACCACAAAGGGTTCCTGCAGTCGGAAGATGAAGAGCAAATACTCTAGCTTCAAGAATGCTTGAAATTATCACAAGCTTTTCCTGCAGTCATGTCCTCTATACCCCAAGAAACACAGGGTCCATTTTTGTAAGCTATTTTTAGGGGCCGCAACACTCCCTGCAACTTACCCAAGCACTTATAAAATACTGGTGGTATCACTTCCCAGATTTGGGCACCACCATGCAGCAACATTTATTTAAAGTAGCCAAAGAAAGGCAGGGTACGGTGTTCCCGGGGATGGGGTCGCCGGGGAGTACCACAGCTTGGAGAGGGGGTTTCAAGCCTCTTGGCCCATATAAAAATAGATGCGCACCATCTTTGTTGTTGTTGAGACAGCCATTGAGATCTAATCTTTTGATCCACTGGGTCCACTCATCCTATGCTTCAGAAAAGGGGGTGGTGATGAACAGAGTGCCTGAATTAAGCAGGCCACTCTTACCCAGTCCAAAGATCAGGGCTTGATCCATCACCGTTTTTTAGCTCACTGCACCATCCCAGCTCAGAACTTGGCTATATGCAAATTAGTCTGTTCCTGTCCCAGTGCATGATGGGAACAGGGCAAACCAAACTACCAAGCCAATTCTTGTACTGGGAAGGAAACAAGCTTCCGGGGACCGGTTTCTGCCATTTCAGGTGTCGTCGGCCCGGCTTGCTTGAATCCTGATGGTGCAATGAGCAAGGGACTCACATCTGAGTAAACCCTTCCACGCTTATGGTGGACAAAATGATTCAGAAAAGGGGGTGGTGATGAACAGAGTGCCTGAATTAAGCAGGCCACTCTTACCCAGTCCAAAGATCAGGGCTTGATCCATCACCGTTTTTTAGCTCACTGCACCATCCCAGCTCAGAACTTGGCTATATGCAAATTAGTCTGTTCCTGTCCCAGTGCATGATGGGAACAGGGCAAACCAAACTACCAAGCCAATTCTTGTACTGGGAAGGAAACAAGCTTCCGGGGACCGGTTTCTGCCATTTCAGGTGTCGTCGGCCCGGCTTGCTTGAATCCTGATGGTGCAATGAGCAAGGGACTCACATCTGAGTAAACCCTTCCACGCTTATGGTGGACAAAATGATTCAGAAAAGGGGGTGGTGATGAACAGAGTGCCTGAATTAAGCAGGCCACTCTTACCCAGTCCAAAGATCAGGGCTTGATCCATCACCGTTTTTTAGCTCACTGCACCATCCCAGCTCAGAACTTGGCTATATGCAAATTAGTCTGTTCCTGTCCCAGTGCATGATGGGAACAGGGCAAACCAAACTACCAAGCCAATTCTTGTACTGGGAAGGAAACAAGCTTCCGGGGACCGGTTTCTGCCATTTCAGGTGTCGTCGGCCCGGCTTGCTTGAATCCTGATGGTGCAATGAGCAAGGGACTCACATCTGAGTAAACCCTTCCACGCTTATGGTGGACAAAATGATTCAGAAAAGGGGGTGGTGATGACCAGAGTGCCTGAATTAAGCAGGCCACTCTTACCCAGTCCAAAGATCAGGGCTTGATCCATCACCGTTTTTTAGCTCACTGCACCATCCCAGCTCAGAACTTGGCTATATGCAAATTAGTCTGTTCCTGTCCCAGTGCATGATGGGAACAGGGCAAACCAAACTACCAAGCCAATTCTTGTACTGGGAAGGAAACAAGCTTCCGGGGACCGGTTTCTGCCATTTCAGGTGTCGTCGGCCCGGCTTGCTTGAATCCTGATGGTGCAATGAGCAAGGGACTCACATCTGAGTAAACCCTTCCACGCTTATGGTGGACAAAATGATTCAGAAAAGGGGGTGGTGATGAACAGAGTGCCTGAATTAAGCAGGCCACTCTTACCCAGTCCAAAGATCAGGGCTTGATCCATCACCGTTTTTTAGCTCACTGCACCATCCCAGCTCAGAACTTGGCTATATGCAAATTAGTCTGTTCCTGTCCCAGTGCATGATGGGAACAGGGCAAACCAAACTACCAAGCCAATTCTTGTACTGGGAAGGAAACAAGCTTCCGGGGACCGGTTTCTGCCATTTCAGGTGTCGTCGGCCCGGCTTGCTTGAATCCTGATGGTGCAATGAGCAAGGGACTCACATCTGAGTAAACCCTTCCACGCTTATGGTGGACAAAATGATTCAGAAAAGGGGGTGGTGATGAACAGAGTGCCTGAATTAAGCAGGCCACTCTTACCCAGTCCAAAGATCAGGGCTTGATCCATCACCGTTTTTTAGCTCACTGCACCATCCCAGCTCAGAACTTGGCTATATGCAAATTAGTCTGTTCCTGTCCCAGTGCATGATGGGAACAGGGCAAACCAAACTACCAAGCCAATTCTTGTACTGGGAAGGAAACAAGCTTCCGGGGACCGGTTTCTGCCATTTCAGGTGTCGTCGGCCCGGCTTGCTTGAATCCTGATGGTGCAATGAGCAAGGGACTCACATCTGAGTAAACCCCGGTAGCTTGTCTCCTTTCTGGTGAAGAATTGGCTTGGTAGTTTGGTCTGCCCTGTTCCCATGATGCACTGGGCCAGGGACAGACTAATTTGCATATAGCCAGGTTCTGAGCTGGGATGGGGCAGTGAGATAAATAACGGTGATGGATCAAGCCCTGATCTTTGGACTGGGTAAGAGTGGTCTGCTTAATTCAGACACTCTGTTCATCACCACCCCCTTTTCTGAATCGTTTTTGGCCACTATAGGTGTGGCAGGGTATACTCAGACATGAGTCCCTTTCTCACTGCTCCATCAGGATTCAAGCAAGCCGGGCCGAAGAGGCTGAAATGCCAGAAACCGGTCCCCGGTAGCTTGTCTCCTTTCTGGTGAAGAATTGGCTTGGTAGTTTGGTCTGCCCTGTTCCCATGATGCACTGGGCCAGGGACAGACTAATTTGCATATAGCCAGGTTCTGAGCTGGGATGGGGCAGTGAGATAAATAACGGTGATGGATCAAGCCCTGATCTTTGGACTGGGTAAGAGTGGTCTGCTTAATTCAGACACTCTGTTCATCACCACCCCCTTTTCTGAATCGTTTTTGGCCACTATAGGTGTGGCAGGGTATACTCAGACATGAGTCCCTTTCTCACTGCTCCATCAGGATTCAAGCAAGCCGGGCCGAAGAGGCTGAAATGCCAGAAACCGGTCCCCGGTAGCTTGTCTCCTTTCTGGTGAAGAATTGGCTTGGTAGTTTGGTCTGCCCTGTTCCCATGATGCACTGGGCCAGGGACAGACTAATTTGCATATAGCCAGGTTCTGAGCTGGGATGGGGCAGTGAGATAAATAACGGTGATGGATCAAGCCCTGATCTTTGGACTGGGTAAGAGTGGTCTGCTTAATTCAGACACTCTGTTCATCACCACCCCCTTTTCTGAATCGTTTTTGGCCACTATAGGTGTGGCAGGGTATACTCAGACATGAGTCCCTTTCTCACTGCTCCATCAGGATTCAAGCAAGCCGGGCCGAAGAGGCTGAAATGCCAGAAACCGGTCCCCGGTAGCTTGTCTCCTTTCTGGTGAAGAATTGGCTTGGTAGTTTGGTCTGCCCTGTTCCCATGATGCACTGGGCCAGGGACAGACTAATTTGCATATAGCCAGGTTCTGAGCTGGGATGGGGCAGTGAGATAAATAACGGTGATGGATCAAGCCCTGATCTTTGGACTGGGTAAGAGTGGTCTGCTTAATTCAGACACTCTGTTCATCACCACCCCCTTTTCTGAATCGTTTTTGGCCACTATAGGTGTGGCAGGGTATACTCAGACATGAGTCCCTTTCTCACTGCTCCATCAGGATTCAAGCAAGCCGGGCCGAAGAGGCTGAAATGCCAGAAACCGGTCCCCGGTAGCTTGTCTCCTTTCTGGTGAAGAATTGGCTTGGTAGTTTGGTCTGCCCTGTTCCCATGATGCACTGGGCCAGGGACAGACTAATTTGCATATAGCCAGGTTCTGAGCTGGGATGGGGCAGTGAGATAAATAACGGTGATGGATCAAGCCCTGATCTTTGGACTGGGTAAGAGTGGTCTGCTTAATTCAGACACTCTGTTCATCACCACCCCCTTTTCTGACTCATCCTATGCAGCATGTTAGATACATAGATTTTGAACTGTAATTTCTCAAAACGTACTCAACAGATTTACACCAAATAAAAAAATGCTTTCTTGCTAAACATCTAGCTTGCTGCCAAATTTGGAGTATTTCTGTTCAGTCCTTTTTTTCTGCATCAGTGTTCAATTCCCCCTTTTTCCTAGGCCCTGCTTGATGGGCCACCAAAAGAACTTTCCAGGAAAGAACCTAGGTTGATGAGACTATTTTTTGAAAGTTTTGTGAAGATTCATAATACGGCGTCAAAGTTATTGGGAAACCCCAAAATCTATTTCCTATGAAAACATAGTCCTAATTATAACTACCCAGTTGCAAGTGTTACTAGGTAGTGTGTGTATCTATCTAAATATACACAAACACATATATATATATTTATATAAATATATATATATATATATATATATATATATATATATATATATATATACACACACATACATACACACACACACATATATATGTAATAAATACATATATATGTGTATATGTATGTATATATTGCACACCAGGTGCTGTCAGGAAACGCCGTTTGCCTGCCTTCAAGCGCCGGTCCCAGCCGTGGCGACAGCTACCACGATACAGCAAAAGTTCAATTCCACAAGATAGGAACGAGGCGCCACACAAAATTCGATTTCTGGTAGGTTTAATCACCAAACAACAACACGTTTCAGCCGCAGAAAGGCCTTTGTCAAGTTGTTTTACGATACCTCACAGTCACCATTTTGTATGCATGATGTCACAATGGACATAGAAGAAACACTACGGTCCGTAATTGCGGATTTCACCAAAACAAAACACAAACTCTTTTATACATGATTATGTCTCTAAAAATGATTATAAATCATTATTGAAATTCTGTTGTGTGTATTTACATAATTTGGTACCGCAATGCCGATTTGATCATCATGATTCCATTTCTTCACAGATTTAATGGAAAGGGAAGAAAAGAAAACCGAAAGGAATTGCTGGTAAAAGCATCCATGTTCTTTCTCTTCATTAATTTAGGAGAAAGCGACGAAAGGAAACATAGGAAAATATACACCTTAAGTGCTGCCTTCCCAATGACATGTACCAAGTGAATTGTTGAATAGAACATATATACAAACAATGCAAAAAATTATTATAGTACAAGTTAATTCATTAAATTGATTAGACGCTTGGTTATACACATATTCAATTAATGCCAAGTGGCCCATTATTCTCGATGTGCAATAAATGATAGTTTCATATTCAATTGAATATTTAGTCATGTGAGATATGTTTGTTAAAGGGGTTCCTCTAAATCATCCATAAAATATACTGGTGAAACACCCACGTATGATAACAACATATAGCGCAAGATCAAACAAACTGTAAAGACTAATGGGCAAGCATTGGGAACTCATTCAATCAGACACCACAATAGGTAAAACCATTGGCAATTTTCCTGTCATCACATATCGGAGACCAAAATCCCTAAAGGATAAATTGGTCCAAAGCTACCAAAATCCTGAAACAAAATCTACATGGCTTCAAACCACCCAGGAATTGTACAAATGTAATGCCTGTAAGGCTTGTAAATCCATCTCCAGCTGCAAAACCTATAAAATCCACAATGGGAGAGAAAAGTGCCCCTGTTTACTTTTCTTTTTGACCTGATCTTCCTTTCCCTTGAGTATCTCCGTTTCTCGCATGTGTCTCTGTAGCTTTTTGTGTTCATGTAACATAGAAGGTTTGTATAGCACATACTGTGAACTGAGGCAGTTTTAGGAGCCTGGCTGAGTTCAGGTTCTGGATGGGGTTCACAACAGGGAGTGCAGGTGCATGATGGAGAACATTGTATCTGAAGCTTCGGCCAGCGCAGGTTTATCACTCTCCCTGTCAGTGGATCATAAAGGTGTTAATTTTTATACAATCCCATATGTGCCAATTGCAGAGAGATTGTGTGAGAGAGGGCATGGCAAAAGGGAGGTGGATGCAAGGAAGGAGATGCAGAAAGACAGTGAAAAAAACTGCTATAAAAGGAGGTGGCGTAAGGAGATGCAGGCAGAAAAGGGATGTAATGGGCTAGCAGTGAGATACTACAGAGGAAAGTGTGAAGGGGGAAATGGGATGGACACTTTAAAGAGTGCTACTCCTTCTCTCCACAGACCTTATTATTGTTTAATTCAGTCTCATATTTCAAGATTTAATTCATGCTCAATGCTAGCTATTGTCAATATCATGCAATTTCATTCATTTATCTGATACTGCTAGTAAGCACTGGCAAAGACGGCCTGGCTTGGTGTGTGTTTGTTGTTGTTGTGTGATATGCCTGGTTGCAGTATCAGAAATATTAAAGACAGACATCTAGGTACTGCTCATGTGGCATGCTGTGTGAAGCACGCAATTCTCGCTGCCATACATAAGGCCGTTCACAGATACACATATTTTGCCCAAAATAGGAGGTGTGTGAGATTCAAAGATTCCCAACTGCATCGATGTCCAGAGCCATGTGCCCTTCCTCATTAAACCATCTGCTTTTGCATGTGAACATGTACAACCATGCTGGTTATTTTTTCTAATATTAGCCCATTTTGCATATACTTTTACATTTACATGCAGCTGTTTTGGTTTTATTTTGAAGGTATAGTGTTTTTCCCCACAGGTGTTACCTTTCCAACTTCTTACTGCTGGCCCCTTTCATAAGGCAGCTGTTTTTTGCACTAGCGCTAGGAGAAACACAGGGGTGCGCCATATTCTTATGAATACAGCGCATCCCTGCATTTAAAATATGTCAGACCTCAGCAGCATTGCCACATTTGGCGTAGTACCGCGCTCAAAATTTATTTTGAAAATCTGCTCCTGAGTGTCCTACACCACAATAGAGAAAGAGTAGCCAGGAAGGGAGTGATCAGGCTATTAAAATGAGAATGTTAGATGGTACAGCAAAATATAAAAGAGATTCAAACACCTTGGTGTACAGAGTACCCTGCCTATGGAGCGCATAGTGAACCTTTTGCATATGAGAGTCTTTCCTGCTTACAAATAATGTAATGTGAACACCAAAGATTCAGAGACAAGTGCACGGTAGTACTGAGGGGCACAGGAAGCAAGTATATGCTATGAAATCACAGCAAATACTGCAGTTTGGTATAAGTGATACTGCCCATGACATGGATTAAAAAATACTTTGGGCTGAAGTAAAAGTTGCCGTTTTTGGTGCAGAATAATTTACAGCTTTCTACCACAAACGATATTGGCCCTTTATTCAATGTATTCTTTCCAGGTTCTCCTACTGCACAAAGTATACATCAGCACGGACAAAAATAATCTGTATTTTGAACGGTGCAATGGGCCCAAAATGCAAAAATTATGTGATAGCTTTGTGTCATAATGATTTTCTGCTGTAGGGATGTTCGCGTGACTGCACTTTTTATTTTGAGAGGGAGCGTACCAGCAGGTCTGAGCAGATTGTGCTATACTGAAGTGTGACGTAAATCGTGTGGGTGACAGTCTGGATTTGTGCAAATACTTCTGGTACATTATTGTGCTCTGCTGCCTGTCTACCGCCTTCCGTAACTAACGGCATGAATAACAAGGACAACACATCTCTGTCGGCGCCGCCTGCTCCTTAGCGCCCTTTGCCCGGACCCCCATATCCTTTAGCGGTGTGCGCGGCATGTGTCTGTGAGAGACTGAGTGAGGATTGAGGAAGGCAGGCGGCGCAGAAGTTTTTATAACTTGAGCCCATGATGAAACGTGCAGGCCCTCCTCCCTGGCTTGTGTGAAGAAGGAGCGTGCCTGAGTGTGAGAGAAAGTTTACTCGCCTTCCTCACGGCACTCGTCCGCGCCGCCTTTCCTCTTGTTATGTTGGGAGTCATGCCTTTCGCTTTTGTCCCCATCTCTGCGCGTGTGTCCCCGTCAGGTATGAGCACTGAGCAGCCACTGCTTATTAATTATTAATAATAATATTTATTAACTTACCAGCTCGAGTGACGGTCTGTCTGACAACGCCGAACTCAGTGTCAGACTCTAGTGCGCAACTACTGGAAACGTCACGGCGCGCACGTCCCCGACGGAGGGGGGCACAAAGACTACTCGCCCTGGCGCCATTTCAAAGGACGGGGTCCAGCAGACACACCCCCTGGTCCCTCTCAGTCAACTTGACTAAGTTGGCGCTAAGGCGCATGCGCGGGCAAGTTTCCGCCCGTAATTAAATTGCGCAGCAGAGTCAGTCGACTTGTAACCTAACCCAGCCCCACCCCCTGCGCACTCCCTATTCCATCTGGGCTGTCCCGGTCGGAACTCCCGAAGCGCTGCATTTTATTTAGGTGCTCCGTGCTCTCTCTGTTGCAGCCGCAGGTGCGTCCACCAGGCTTAGTGGGGCTACGCCCCTACGCCCCAATGGACGCACCGCTGCTGGCAGCCAGAGGAAAAGACACACCTACCTCTCATGTCTTTCCACAGCACAATACAGAGGCAGAGAGGGATGAGTTGACCCCGGAAGCGGTGTTTCGTCGTCCTTGAAAGGGAGGACCACCTAGGAAAAGACGTCGTTGACAATCGGAAGCGAAGCCCGGAGCGAGGAGTCGAGTGCGGAAGTGCGAGGCGACCAGCAAGAAAGGGAACGCGAAGACGGCGACCGGAGCAGAAAAGAGGAAGAAGAAGCCGACGACCACTGGACTGAGGAGTGGTGGCGTCCACCGGAGGAGGCTGAGGAGCGGCCGCAACTCAGGAGAGTTGCGGCGGAGCAGGTGAGTGACGCTGATTCAGGGGAAATCGGCGAAGCTTTACACGAGGGCGGCGGGAGGCTATCGGGTGAAGGGGGGGCGGGGGGACGCTCGCATTCTGAGACCAACAAGTGAGGAAACCTTGATCAAGATCGTTGGCACATTATTTTATTGTTTATTTTGCACCGCGTTCGGATCCCCTTCACACAAACCTACCCTTTTTACGCCTCCACATCACCTCGCATTTCCCTAATGTCGGAACAGTAAGGAATTCCTAGGACACACCGAGTGTTGGTGAGGGGAGTTATAATAGTACTAGCTCATTGCAGAATTCACTGACGGCCACCATTGTTTTTCCTCTTTTACGAGCCTCCAGTTAAGGATAATGGTGATACATGGATGAAGCCGAGCACCAGTCCCTGGCCACCGGCCTTACCATTGAAGATACAGAGACGACAACACCACCAACCCATTCGGAGGAATCTGAATTTGAGGAAGAACAATCCCCTTCTGCCATACAACCCCACACTGTATCACTTGACAATAAAATACCTGCTGTTAGACGGTATATAAACCCTCTGCGTCTGTATATCGGACCTGCCCCCCCACAGCAAGTATCCAAGAAATGTAGTGATCATTCTGCAGCACTTGTTGAATTTTGAAAGAATGCCTTTAAATAACAAGTTACTACCTTCGTTAACGCCTTATCTGGTACAAACTATCTAGCCATAGTTTCCAACTTTAGAATATTCCCCAGGCATCAGCCGGGTTCCGGGTATTTTTGAGCAATAACCCTGAGCGCCAGTAGGTGAAGTAGGCTATGCATCGGGTGTGTCATCTGCGCAGGAAATGAGATGCGCGGTCCCTCTATAGACACCGTCCTGGGGCGCTGATGTCAGTTACTTTCGCTACTTTCCACACCAGGAGCACAGAGCCACTATTAGAACTAACCACTGGTGTGAAATACTAAGGCCCTGAGAAAGGTGTTCTTAAACTGCAACTGGCTCACTGAGCAGGGGCGATGGGTGTGCCAGTAAGGAATCTGCGACTAGGTAGAGCCTATACCAGAGGTAAGTAACTGGTTCACCTGATAAACAATTCTAGCTGCAGATTCCTTACCTTAGTAGAGATAGCCAAGCAGTGCCTCCCGGGAGGTGGGTCTGCAAAGCCAATTTAAATCAGAATGGCCTGCAGGACCGAACGGAAGTGTCCATTGTGATAGACTAGATTGTCCAGACAGTGTTTGATAAACATGTGCAAGGATGCCCACGTTACTGCTTGGCAGATGTCCATGACAAGCACTCCACAGGATACCACAGTGGTCGCAGCCTTAAGTCTGATGGAATGAGCACACACATCCTCAGGGGGTTGCTTCTTGGCCAATGAATAGCAGATCTTGATGCAGAGCACTATCTTTCTTGAGCTAGTTCCTTTCTGCACAGCCTGCCTTCTCTTTCTTGGCTCCTATATACCAATGAAGAACAGATCTTTCATAAAGAACTCTTTTGTGCTATCAAGGTAAACGACAATGCACTTTTGGGTCCAGCTGGTGGAGTCTCTTTTCCTCTTTGGAGGGGGGAATTGGAGCACAAAAAGGTAGGCCGAGTGATGTTCTGGATTATATGGAAAGAAGTTTATGACCTTCGGAAGGAGGCATGTGTCCAGGGGACCAGCTTGCCTGGGTAGATGGTGGTGTAGGCAAAGTGCACCAAGAGTTCCTGCAATTCGCAGACCCTCGTGGCCGATGTAATCGCCACCAGAAAGGCAGTTTTGATGGCCACTAGTAAAAAATGGAAATTGAGCAGAGGCTCAAAAGCTGCTCACATTAAGAAGGTTAGAACAAGATTTAGACCCCATTGGGGCATGATGAATGGCCTGGGGGTGGGGGGGGGGGGTGGGGGGGTGATGGGCATGCTGCAAGCCTTTAAGAAACCTAGCCACAACAAGTGACTTGAATAAAGAAGGTTGGTCGGATAGTCGAATAGACTGCAAAAATGCAGAAATGGCCAGTAACCTTTAACTGTGCCCACAGCTGAGCCCTGTTGGGCCAAAGATAGAGTAAACAGAAGAACCTTAGAGGGAGGTGTAGAAAGAGGGCTGATGTTTTTAGAATCACACTATGTTACAAACTTATCCCAACGGCACACTTATACCGACTTGGTGGAATGGCACCTGGTTGCCACAACAACATCACAGACTTTAGAAGGAAGGTCAGAAACTGCCAACTGTTGCCGCTCAATCTCCCCAGGTTAAGCCTGCATATGTCCAGGTGCAGAACCCTGCCCTGTTGCTACGACAGAAGATGATTCTCAAAGAGGCAGCCTGATTGGCGGACCGATGGTCATGGTCAAAACCTCAGGATACCAGACTCTTGAAGCCACAAAATAACTTGGGCCGGTTGTTCGTCATCTTCTTGAGAACTCTGGGCATGAGTGGTATGGGCAGAAAGCCGTACAGGAGACCGGAGCTCCACTTGAGACAAAAAGTGTCTGAGTGAGAGTCGCCTTGGAAACTCAGCACGCAAAACTGCTGACACTGCACGTTCTCAGAGGTGGAGAACAGAAGTAACCACGGCTCTCCCCACTTCTGAAAGAGATCTTTCACCACCTGTGAAGCAAAGAAATGTTAGAAATAATCTACCTATTCAGCATAAATTAAACAACAAATAGTCCAAAGAACACGATTAGAAGCATTTATGTCAGGAAAGAAGTGCAAATAAGAGTTAACCAAGCTGATTCAGTTGTGTGCTAAATGTAAAAGTGAATACTATATAACAACGGTTATCCAGTATTGGTATATTTTATAGAGTCACATGCTTGAATCATTCCCCGTCGTTGAGATGGGAGTCTCATGGTAACAATCAAGCAGTAAAAGATTATTGCCATAGGCTATAATGGCCATAAGCCTTGGCCTATCTATGTCCTTATTAAAAACGGACCAAACTTTGAGCACAGTCAATCTGCTGCTAGTACCCTCGAGAACACTCCCAGCAGAGGCAGTTACCCTCAGATTTTCTAAGCACAAGTGAGAAGTAAGAATTTTAAAGTCCAAAGAAGAAAGCCTCTACGGGGAGAAGGGTGGGTTAAATGCAAATGTATGAAAGATACCAATACTGGATAACCATAGATACAGGCAAGTCATTATTTTTCTTATCCAGTATTGGCGTATATTTCATAGATTCACATGCTTGAATCAGAATAGCAAGCAGTACCCTAAAAGATCAAACTGTCAGTAGTGAAAGAAGGAAGACATCTAAGATATTCATGTATAAAGTCTGTAGCAAAACAGAAACATTTGTAAATATCCAAATACCCTTCCAATCCTATAAAGATTATCACATTTGGCATGATAAAAAAAACACTTGTACAATATCCTGTACATGAAGAATTCAAAGGAACATTTTCACATATTAAAGATAAAATAGGTTGTTGTTGCAAACAAGAATCTTGGTCTAGAATTTTACTCCTTTTAAAAAAAAAAACATTTTACAAATAAAGTTAATGAAATAGTATACAGGCAATGTCATGAGAGATTAATAAATTAGAATGTATAAAATCCCTCTGTACCAGAAAGAGACCCACTTTAAATGAGGAGCTGACGCAGTACCACCAGGCCCACAGTTGCGTCTTCACACCGCGTAGACTGCAGACAGTAATGCTACATGAAATTATAGACGCTTTTCCATGTTGCAGGACGGCAAATATTGTCTAGGGTCACTCCAGCGAACACAGCTGCAGATGTGGACACTGCTCTATGCTGTAGTCCTTGTTAAGGGCTTGTAAGCCATGTCATGGCAGAACTGAAATGCTGTAGAGAGCCATCTGGAGACAGTGGCCTTAGTAACTACCATTCCTTCCAGGACCTGTACATAAGCCACCAGAAGCTGATAAGTCTTCTACGGTCTTTTGTTTTTTTTGTAGATAGATCATCGCTTTAAGTCTAGCATATGCAACGCTTATTCTGCAGGAGTCAATGGATTTGGGAAGAAAGATCAGAGTAGGACTGGCTCGTTAAGATGGAACTGGGTTGGAACTTTTGGAATAAAGGTTTGTTTTAGTCTTGGAGACTCATCATTTTCTGTGAAGAAATGGTTCTTTGATGGCAAATGCCTGAATTTCTCTAACTTTCCTCGCGGAAGTAAGAGCCAAGAGAAGAGTTATTTTCCAAGTCAGAGATTTTAGCTCGGCTTTGTGATTTGGCTCAAATGGCTGTCTAAACAATTGCGCGAGGACTAAAATGGGACTCCATTCTGGAGGGGGCGCACGCAGAAGAGTCCCTTCATGAACTGTTTCACTAGACTCGAGGCACAGAGAGGAGTCTGAAGAGACACTCTGTAGCAGGAAATTGAGGAGAGGTGCACCCTAACTGAAGAAAATGTGAGACCTGACTTTGCTAAGGAGAGGATATATGGCACAATCTGCTCGAGGGATGCTTGAAACTGATGTAAGTTGTTTCTTTGGCACCAGCAGCAGAACTTTTTCCACTTTAGTCTGTACGAATTATTAGTGCTTTCAGTTCTGGATGTTGCAAGGATGTCTCTGCATTCCGCTGATACATTCAAGTCCCTGAACTCAGGAGCCAGGCATGCAAATGAAGAGGCCCCAGGTCTGAGTTACATACTTACTCCTTGTTTATGGTCAGGAGAGATTGTGATGGCTACAGGCATATAGGTTTTCCATAGACAGAAAAAGTAGTTCCGGGAACCAATGTTGCCTGGGCCATATTAGTGCTACCAAGATGAGACAACAGAGTTCTGTTTTCATTTTGGTCAGCACCCGGGGAATTAATTAGATGGGGGGGGGGGGATAGAAGGCATAAGCATATATCCCTGACCATCACATCAAAAGGGTATTCCCGCAACAACTATAGGAGAGGGATCCTGCTGGCATAGTATTAGCATTTTGATGTTCTCCCTCGTGGCAAAGAGCTCTAGAGTTAGCTTTCACCATACTTTAAACACTCTGTCGAGCTGGTGATGTTCAAATTCCCATTCGTGCCAACTAGACTCCGCTCTGCAGAGCGCTTCCACTAGAGTGTTGTATAGCCCTTGGAAATGCTCGGCTCTGAACAAGCTATCCTGTTGCTTTGTCCAGTCCACACAGCTCCAGCTCTTCCTGTGATAGTGTGATGGATTTGGTTCCTACTTGCTTGTGGACATAATACATGCTGGTCGCATTGTCTGTACGAACCAGCAAGGAAGTACTAGCTATCCTTGGCAGAAAAACCTGAAGAGACTGGAAGATAGCCTTGAGCTCTAGCCTGTTGATGGGCTGCAGTCTTTGAGCACTTGACCATCTGCCCTGAAGTTGAGCTCCTGCAGATGCCCCCATTCCCCAGCCAACCATATAGGTGTCCGTCGTTAAAATGAAACCTGGGATGATTTGAAGGAAGGTAAGGCCCTTTGAGAGATTTGGCCTGTGACAACCACAACTGCAGGGCTTCCCTCATATGTGCAATGATCTATATCATATCCTCGAAGGATCCCTTGCAGCTTCTGAAGCTCATCCGAAGAGGTCTCATTCTTAGTTTGGCTAGTGGCATCAGGTCTACTGCTGATGAACACATTCCCAGGAGCCATTTGTATGTTCATACTGAAACAGACCTTTTCTTGACATTTTCTTTGCTAGCTGTTGAAACCGTACGAGAGGAAAGCTTTGCACTGAATGGTATCTATTGTAGTTCCTAGAAACTATGCGAACTGACTGGGAAGGAGTGAAGATTTTTCTCTGTTCACAGTGAGCCCTAGAGCTCAGAACATTTGAAGGTACTGTAGTGTAGTTCCTATTATCCCAATAGGCTCTGCGCATTGGAATAATACCTCCAATAGTATAGACCTAGACCAGACGTTAACTAGGTCTTCTACTGTCGATATTAGACTTAAAGTTTTGGGTTTGCCAGCTAGCTCAGAGTTCACTAGAAACTTTCTCGAATAGGCAAGGAGGAGTTGAACCTCCCTGGATAGACAAGAAGGGATTTCGTTTCTGGCAACCATAGAACATGACAACTTTGCTCTCCCCTAATCAAGAGTGTATCTCTAGAGTCGTGTGAAAACAAAAGACAACTTATTTTACTCAGTCAGTTCAGTGCATTCTTAGTTTCACCAGATTGTAGAGAAAAGGAAGAGACGGGCGTGTTCAATAAAAGATGTTATTTATTGATCAGTCTCTTTTCTCGTACAAGAGAAATTAATCGATATTATCGCAATACTTATGGTTAAGTAAAGTGCATACAATAAAAGCAGAAGTATAAAATAATACTGTAAAAGCATTGATATGGTTTCTAAGCCATATGCTATTTAAAATGGATAAAATATATACATATACATTCGACTAATCGTACTCAACTGGTGCTTCTAACCACGCCTACCCCGGTGTACCTGACCTAAGCCTAATACGTGGGCTGGAGTAGAAAGTAGCAGTTTGAGTTAAGTTTGTTTTGCCAAGTGACTGACTCAAGAATTCTCTGCAAGGGGTTATTCAGTTCTGTACCTGAGATCTAGGATGGTTGAGGGATGGTATCTCTCGTCTGTGGTCTCGATATTCCAAGCTGCCTGCAAGGGCTGCTCGGAAGCGCCGGAGCTGGATTTCTCGGCAGGAGAAAGGCAGTGTCTCGTTCTCAGCGCGTCAGGAAGGCGGGGCAGCGCCAGTGGGCTTCGCTCTCTGCTGGGCTTCGGCAAGTCTCGCTGCTCCGATCTCGTCACCACCGCGTGTGTTTGCTTAAGGCAATGTCGGTAATATTTATACCTGTAAGGTGCCGAGATTGACGTAAGGATGGACATAGATACGTCAATAAGGATGTCATACGAGCTGGTCGTTAGCACATTCTTTTACTGAAGTTCTTTGAGAAATCAAAACAATGGCCGCAGGGATTTTCCCAGGTTGTCATAGGTTTGATTTGTTTTGAGAACTCCGTATGCCTTATCAGGGGCTGGAGGAATATTACTTGCCTAATTAGATGGCAAGCGTTATGACCTAATCAGATAACGCGCTCCTGTGCCGTGGTCTGGCTTAATCAGATAACGGTTTCTGCATCATGGGATGGCTGCCAGTTAGTTTGTTAACCAGAATAGGGTCAGGAATAGGGGGATCGATACAGAACCTATAGGAATACATCACACCCACTCCACGCTAACTATGGCCATATTTACGAATCTAGGCATAGTAAAACATACTGTAGAGTATCGTGTATACCTTACCACCCCAAAATACACATAATGCATTTTGAAATTATGTAACATACGGGAAAAAAATAGTCACATATACTATATGCACTCAAGCAGTAGAATAATGTTAAAATAATCACGCATATGTATACATTATTAGTAATTGAATATGAGAATTACACATGAAATGGCTCTTAATACAGAAGAAAAGTTCGAGACCACTTCATCACAGTTCAAAAATATTTATGACCATACCAGCGGGCAGCTAATGTCTATGAAGTTTCTAAAAATAGAAATTAGTTCTCTAAGAATAGTTCTTACTTTAAGCAGAAGGTAAGTGTCCCGAAAAAATTATAAAAATATTTTGGGGCTGCTAAAAAAATTGCTGTCCGTGAACTGGAGGGAAAAATTGTTCTTGCTACTTTATTATTAAAGTTGAAGGCCAAATTCAAGGTGTCGGGAACGCCGTGTGCTAGCTTGCTCAAGAGGCGTTATTTCTGCTCTGGTGAGAACATCATATCATTGAGACTGTCGAAAAAGCTGTCAACAGCTTCCTGTGAGAGTTCCACTAACTCGGAATAAGATGTAACCATGCATTCATGTGCATGATTGTCTCCATTGACGTTTTGATTAGTATTGCTGACAGAAGGTCGTACCTGATCGATGCTGCTTTCATCTTGAACTTCACTACCCCTCAATCGTAGTGGTAAAGTTTCCACGAATGCCGTCATCAGGATTGGCAGCCGTTGAGGGCAGCACAATGCATGAGCCGTTACCGGACCCAACAATGTTTCTGCATCCATTGGCGCATCCGATTGTAGCGTCAGACAGGTGTCCAACACGCATTCTTCTCCGCACAGCATGCACCTTAATACAGGTAAAACACATCTTTGCCATATCGGTCGAAATGAAAGAAACCAAGTCATGTTCAGGTCTCTAAGCCGGGTTAGTCCCAGGATTTTTGATATCCGGTCCCGGTATCCAATGGCTCGGATTGTTTCTTCCCTTGTCGCAGGTGTTTTGTCTGTGACATGGTTTGCCATAACGAAATATAAGGACCAAGAATAGGATTCCTGCAATTAGTCCCAAAATGAGGGGAACTCCTCCAAAAATCGAATGGACGAGGTCTGGAAAAAAAACCAGTATGGCTTTGAATGGTGTTAATGCCCCTGAAAACAATGTCTTAAATACATTTGAGACTCCACTGGTATCAGAAATATTTAAGATTTCATTCAGGATTTCTGCGAAATGTATGGGGGAATTAGTTGATAACAATGAGTGAATCTCTGCAGTCGTCCTTGCGACTAGGAGATCATATGTTTCTTTTGATGACGTGAGCCTGGTCGGCGTCTGAAGAAGCACTGTTTTCATTCTGCTTAAAGTATCAATTCGAATAGAAGTAATTTTCAAGTTAGGCCATGTCCTTGCCTCCCTGTCTGGAAAGGAGCTGGGGAACAATAAGCGTCCACAGCACATGACCTTCGCAGTCGTACTTATGAGATAAGGAACCCCGGGCTGTAGACTACAACATCTGTGATCCACAATTAGGATGTAACTCCCGTTATAGAGTCTTTTAAAGAATGGTTCTATCTGTGATGCAGGTGTGCCTAGCTGGTGACATGAAAGGTTATTTGAGTTCCCTTCACAGGCTCCATGCAAACTAATTCCATTACACAGAAGTGTACCGCTTAGTGACATTGCACAATTATTGCCACTAAGAAACACTTTCTGTCCTTTATTACTGACACATGCATGTGAATAGGGCAAGTTCCATGTTGACTTAATGTACCCTTTTCCTAATTTTTCGTACATGCCAGCCTGTATATATTTTTGGCAGTGTTGAAACCTGAAAGCAGATATCGGAATATTAATTATCCCATGTATTATCCATTCAATGACAGGTCGTTCTGACATTGTCAATGGTAATCTCTCGAGTTTCTCAATGCTCAGGATTGTATAATCAGCACCCTTTTGTGCCATACTGATTTGTTTATCAGTAAGGTTAAATATATTGAATAGTGACGTTGTGTTGATTAAACACCACGGCACATAGCCTGAACGCAGATTTTGTAACGTCCATCCAAGCTGTACAATAGAACGCAATTGCGACTGGCCGTGTTGTAACAACAGTAAGTCTTGCGATATTATGTCGATTGCTGAAGACACAATGCTGTCCAATGAAAAAATTCTGGAGGACAGAGTCATTAACCCATTGTCCACTACAGAAAGCGATTTTTCCAAATTAATACGGTCAATTTCCCGTATACTTTCTGTTGTCTCAATTTGAGTTATCTTCCAGGCCTCGTTGTAAGCTGCATATATAGAGGCTGCTATGAAGCGTTTTTGACGCTGTTTGCGCGGTCCCATAATGAAATCACGCAAGTCAGCACCATCAGTAAGTGAAGTTAGGTGTTGCTTAATTTCTGTCAGTGTGGAAGTTTGTAGCCATTGAAGGCAGAGTTTGCCCACACTGTAGGTGGTGATTATCCCTGGGTGTTGTCTTTGGGAATATCTAGGGTCTGGCCTGGTCAATGTGAATCCCTGTGTTTTGTTCAGGAATCTGTCTTGACAGGTATTAGTATCTGTGGGCCAGATTAACCATTTTTTCCAATCAGGATTTGTTCTGTTTTGGTTTAATACATAGTTTACGTCTATCTCTTCATCTGCAGAGCTATTGCTGTTCATTGTTGGTTTTGGAATAGACGGTTTATTTAAGTCTTTGATTTTGGCTAATCCAAGACAGGTAGTTTGTTGAATAGTGTCATTCAAGAATATAATTTGTTCTGGGATCATGCAGGCTCGAAACAATGATTCTACACCCTGAACTTGCCATTCTCTTGTACCCCAAACACTTTTCACTTCCACATTTTTGTCCCAATAATCAAAACCAAATGTATTCATTTGTTCAAAAAATGAGTCCGAATATATCAATTTTGTGTTTGTAAGCATGGTTTTTGTTCCTGTCTTATTTGACAATTTAAAATAAAATGTTTCAGCTTTACTTGTATTGAACCCTGAAAAATATGAATATTTGTCATAAAAGGTTCTTGAGCTTCCTTTTGGAGGGGTTGCACAATGTTCCCATTGATTATAATTTAAAACATTTCTAGGTTGTGCAGATTTATGTAGAAAATGGTTACCATAGTGGTTGTAGCAGTACATATCATAATTAGACGAACCCTGCAAATAATCATGTTTGGTAAATTTAGCAGACATCACTAGGTCAGACATCATGTCATTAATACTTTCAAAGTCCCAATCATCAGCAAATGAGTTGGATATTGGAGTTTGGATATTTGAAGATTTCAACCGGACCATAAATTTCATAGTCCGTATTGTCCCATGCTACCCCACCCGGTATAGGATTGGCTGTGAAGTTGACTGAAGAAAGTTCTCTTTTCTCGACGTGTGAAGACGTGTGTGGCTTGAGGATCAAGTTGATTTTCTGGCTTGCTGTGTCCATTTTTGCATATTTTCCCTCAATGAAGCGTCCCAAGCATAGTACCATGATGAGCCAAAGTATGAGGATAAATACACCAAAGGACACCCAAAATTCAATCCATGGAGAAATCAGATAGGTTTCTTTCAGTTGTTTCAAAAGTTCCTTAGCTTTGTCTTTAAGGGTTTTTGTTGATGGCTGTGTCTTTGTTTCACTGAGGTCTTCAGAGGAATCATTGAAGTTTATGAAGTAGCCGGATGCTGTTCTATCAATTGTTCCAATTGTTTCAGGATTACTGTTTCTTGCATATTCATTTGTTACTTCATTGTAGGTTGGTGTGTCTCTACTAAACGTTTTTATTTGGGTTTTCAGAGGTGTGAGTTCCATTGCATTGTTGCATAGTCCTTGTTGTTGTTCTGTAGGCGTTTCGAATGTGAGTAGCCTTTTAGTTAGCACCTCTGTACTTGTAGCAAACCTCGGTGTTCTACTACTTATCGGGAGTCCACTTGGCCTACTGTTTGTTATCGGCCACATGATTGTGGTTTTACCAGGTCGATGGATACAACTCGGTTCTCCTTTTTACCAGCAAGCGGCGGTAGTACAACTGATCTTGTCCCGTTAATGGACAAGACAGGAACTGCTTTTCTGTAAGAAGGCCCAAATTCCTTCTTTACCGCGATCTTTTCTCTGACTAGATCCCCGATTTTTGGAATCCAGACAGGTCTTGCTGGGACAGGTGGTGTTTCTTCAGTGGTTGTTGGCTGTTGTTTCAACTTTATGTTACTCAGGTCTTTTCTTGTTTCGATTAAGTCCTGCAAAATAGCCAAACGATCTTTGATATCAAAGCTTTTTTCTTTCACCACTGAAGTCTGACTGTCAAGATCTAAGACTAAAATCCTAGTCCCAAACAATAATTCGTACGGACTGAATCCCTTCAGAGAATTTCTTGGCAGGTTGTTTAGACTACGTTGGACACTTATTAGATGTTTGACCCACCCAGCTCCCGAACCTAATACCTTTGCTGTTATAGATCGCTCTCTGCCTTTGGTTTTTTCTTTACACCATCCCGTATCCCTCAGGAAGGAAGTGAGAAGATTCCCGCAAATGCAATGCTCATTCTGGCCAAGCACTCCCCACAAACCCGAGAGGCAATGGAAAGATATTGGTCAGTACGTAGCATGCTTCTAGCGTATATGCCATTATAGACTTGCAAATCTTGATATAACAGTTCTGGCGTCAGCCGAAAGTTGGGGTCTACATTATAAGTGAAAACTAGTCTCTGTATGTTAATACGACGCATTTTTCATATTGGGATTATTTTTTATTGTTGATCCTTTCTGGTGTGAAACGCCAAGGTAATATACCGTTTCTTTCACCACTGCGATTTCTGTTACAGTTTGGGCAGTTTTTTACAAAAATGGTATGATGCAGGCCCATGCCTGGCCACCAGTACACTGATTGTAATTCTTCCAGAGAATCTTTTAATTTGAGGTGTCTGAGACCCTCGCCCATATGTGCGTCTGCTATTAACAAGCCTCTCCTGTCCATGTTTGGAATTACTCTATCCCCCACTCCAGGGATTCGAGCAAAAGGAACGGAGTTTGCATCGATTATGTATGTATATTTGAGTGGGTAACTGATCGGTAACGCTGAGCAGTCGCCTTTTGATGACGTTTTCACCGCCAGCATTGTTTCACCGTCAATGTATTTTACTGCACGCTTTTTTCTAGCTACGGAAGCCGATTCAGTTGCTACCGTTGTGGCTTTCTCAGCCAATGAATTCCCTGCAACGTGAACGCCATCACGCTGATGACTCAGTGAGTGTATCACGTGAGTCTTTGGTAGTTCTCTTTTTAACAGAACTATTTGTTCCCAAAGCAGTTTTTGCTTTATTGTTGCACCTGTGTCATCTTTGTAACCGTTTTGAATCCATTTCTGCAAATCGTTGTTATATGATTTGACGCAGTAATATGAATCGGACACTATAAGTGTCGGGAATTCGCGATCTGCATTATCTAGCGCCATTTTCAATGCTATTATTTCAGTCTGTTGTTCTGAATTAGTTTCTACTGAGTGTGTTTTTGTTAATAGAGGTCTTAGTATACCTCCGCGCCACACTTCTTTTGTAATCTCACATGTGGGGTTGTATGCTTGTTCTCCCCAAACGAAGGGTTGAGCATGTCCGTCTGTATAGATTACACAAGCGTACTGTCGTAATGGCAGAATGTCGATTGGCAGAGGGAATGTTCTTTCATATTCTAGATATTTTAGTTCCTTTAGTTCCGGATCAAAGTAGTATTTTACTTTGTCCATTGTAATGGAATTCACCCATTGTATCCATTCCGGATTCAATGCTGTTGTTGGTAAATTACACGGGGTTGTTAATGCCTCAAAGGCTGATTCTGCTGTTCTGACTGTGATGTGTCTACCGTCAGCTTTATCTTTTTCACTAGCTATTGCGGTTTGAACTGCATGAACATTGTTTTCTTTAATGCTGAATTTCTTTTCAGCTTCTGTGTACAAGTGTGATTTGAATGCAATTGGTACCTTTTCTCCCTCGTTAGAGGTCAGGTAAGGGAATCCGCATCTTCCTGGGATGACTCGAATCACAAGGTTGCGTGTGTTATCACGTGTTTCTAATTTTGTTTTAATTAACATATCTGTTTGTAAGGATCTCAGAATTTCTGTGTGTATTTGAGTCCAATTGGTTTTTTTAAAATCTGGTTTTATTAGATCATAAAGGGGTTTGACCCTTTCTGCGTAATTTGCAATGTATGTTCTTCCGAAATTTAGGAAGCCTAGAATTGACTGTAGGTTTTTTAGTGTTCTAGGTGCTTGGAGTACGGCACATTTCTCTAGGAAATTGTCAGCCAGGCTTTTGCCTTCACTTGATAATTCATATCCTAAGAACAGGACTGTTAGATGGGCAATTCTAGATTTTTTAAAGTTGAATTTGTAACCCTCTGCTGCGAACCCAAGTATTATGGTGTTCACTCTCTTCAAGTGAGTATCCAAGTCATCATCTGTTAGGTATATGTCATCGACATAAGATAATGCTTCGTCATCATATGTTTGTAGTAACTCTGTTACTCTCGCTGAGAATAATCCTGGGCTGTTCTTGTACCCCTGGGGTAACCGACAGAATTCCTTTTGAGCGCCATTTAGTGAGAACGCTGACAAGTATCTGCTCTCTGGTGCTATATTTTGACAAAAGAATCCATTAAGGATGTCTAATGTTGTTTTATATTTTTTGCGCACTATGTTATTCATTAGTGCAGCACTATGCGAATTTTGCACTGCAAAAGTTTTGCAACATGAGTTAAGGTGTCTGTAATCCAAAACTAGACGATATGAATTGTCTGGTTTGGAGACCGGAAACAAAGGGTTGTTCATTTGTGAGGTGCAAGTTTCAATCACCCCCTGGTATTCTAGTTGATCTAGAATTTCTTTTACCTGTTTTTTAGCTTCTTGCTTGATCGGATACTGCCTTTGTGCAGTAGGTTGTGATTTTAACTGGATTTTGTGTGGAGGAGATTCCTCATCCCATCCCACATGATTTTTATATAAAGCAGGAGCTTGAGCTACTGCCCACTTTCTTGCAAGTGTATATTTTTTATAAATTGGAATATGATTTGAGAAGGCAGGCATAATTATTTCTTCGCCATGTGGGCACTCCCTGACAAACTCTGGTGGCCAATCTTTTTCAGCTAGAAGGATGTCATAGCCCTTGGAGAGATTATCCCAAAAAAGGCCCCTTATTTTTCTAGTCTTATCCCCTTCTATACGTAAAGTTATTTCATATATTTTGTGAGGTTTGCTAACTCTGGTGTCTGCAGTTTCCACTTGAATGTATTCATTCGTGTCCACTGTCTCCAGATGATTCATAAGGACTTTGCGTGCTATGCTCACTTCTGCTGCGCTGTCTAGCATTGTCTGAGCCCACTCTCCGTTTTTCAGCTGTGTCCTCAGTATTCTCGGCATTGTTGAATACTTTAATACTGGCTACCTTCTTCTTTGGAAACTGTAATTTTTTATTTGGATGAGCAGGTTCCTTGTCTTTGGACTTGACGTGCCCTTCCCTGGGTTCCGATCGTCCTCTTCTTTCCGATTTCTGCGAGGAAGTCTGAAAAGATTGAGAGGGACGTGTATCAAAATCTTGATATCTATCAGGTTTCTTTATGTTATCCCTATTTCTAAGGTTGTTTCTTTTCACAGAGGGCTCCCTTTGGGGAGACTTGGGTCCTTGGTCCGGAGATCTTTCTCTCCGCCGAGGAGACCTTCCTCTGGACTGGAATCTTTTTTCTTTTGGATTGGATTGTTTGTTTCCATCCCAGTTCTTCTTTTGACTGTTTAGATTATTTTTCATAAATATTTTTTCAGGACTTTCAATTAGTTGGGGCTTCGCTGGTATTCCACCCAAACTATCTCTACCTAGTTCTTCATAGGATTTTTCTATAATTCTGGCAATTTCAGCTGGTTGGTCTGCTATATCTGTCTCTTTTAACCTCTGGCGGATCGCCACATTCGCTGCTTCTCCTTTTATGTTGGCTAGTAATATTGCCGAGACCTGCTTGAAGTCTTTTAGTAATTTCATACCGAGAGTTAAAGCGGGTTCTGGATCGTATTCGTCTTGAATTTGTTTTAGCACATCTGGTATTACTGACATGGATGGAACTCCATGTGTTTTTGTGTAAATGGAAGCAAAGACTGTACCCCAAGTGTCACAGTCCTCCACGTGTGGTGCGATTCCCATTGGAAGACAGATAGTCAGAATCCTGTGTTTTTCTACCGGGGTGGTATCTGGAAATACCGCCTCTATTTGGGTGATTTTTTGTGCTAACCAGAATGGTATTTGTTCCCGTTTAGCTGGTACTTTACCTAGGCAGGACTGTATGTTCTGTGGTGTAATTTTATTTGTGTTCCCCTGATGAGGGGTCAGCTGTGGAATTTTAATTTCTGGTTGGATTGTTGAAGTCTGCATTACATATTGGACTAATTGTCTATATATTTTGATTAATTGTTTTAGTTGTACTAAAAGTTCTGGTGCAGGCATTTCTTCAATGTCTGGATGTGGTGTGTATCTGGCTAGGACCGGCCACGTTGCTCCTGGTCTACCTAGTGGACCGAGCCTGGTGATGTGTTTGTTGTGTTTTAGGGCGCCATTAAACAAGAGCAGGTGCTCTTGAAATTTTAGTGGTACTTCCACCTCCTCGAAAGGAGTGTACTCATTAGGAGGTTCCTCTATTTTATAATAGTGGAAGTCCTTTGTTACAGCATTTGCTGCTGGAAAGTTTATCCATGAATAGAATACCTCTGTCTGCCGATATTCGTGTGCCTCTATTACGAATATGACTGTACCACCTCTTGGTGTCAGTCCATTTTCTATAAGTTTTAACGTTATAGATCTTCTTATGTTGACCGGGATGAGTTTTATATCCGGGTCATTTTCCTGCAGAGTATTATCAGCTTCTATTAGTTCAGCTGCTAATCTAACTCTCTCTCTTTCATCATCACTTTCTGACATTTTACTGTCAGGAAGGTTATTCTGTTTGTTTGCAGATCAGGTTTCTTATGGAAACAAAGATTAGATGCACAATATTTTGAAACAGTGTATCCTTCAACGTTGATTGAACCAAGAACCATACATAGGAGTTCCCTCCTGCGAGGTTTGGCGGATTTTACCTCTCACCCACTCCAGATGTCTTTGGAGTATTATGGGAAAAAAGGGTCTGAGTGAAAGAGCACGACTGAGTTACTCTAAAGTCTTGCGTTAGTTTTATCGCCTTTCCAAACGTTGGGCGCCATGTAGTGTAGTTCCTATTATCCCAATAGGCTCTGCGCATTGGAATAATACCTCCAATAGTATAGACCTAGACCAGACGTTAACTAGGTCTTCTACTGTCGATATTAGACTTAAAGTTTTGGGTTTTCCAGCTAGCTCAGAGTTCACTAGAAACTTTCTCGAATAGGCAAGGAGGAGTTGAACCTCCCTGGATAGACAAGAAGGGATTTAGTTTCTGACAACCATAGAACATGACAACTTTGCTCTCCCCTAATCAAGAGTGTATCTCTAGAGTCGTGTGAAAACAAAAGACAACTTATTTTACTCAGTCAGTTCAGTGCATTCTTAGTTTCACCAGATTGTAGAGAAAAGGAAGAGACGGGCGTGTTCAATAAAAGATGTTATTTATTGATCAGTCTCTTTTCTCGTACAAGAGAAATGAATCGATATCGCAATACTTATGGTTAAGTAAAGTGCATACAATAAAAGCAGAAGTATAAAATAATACTGTAAAAGCATTGATATGGTTTCTAAGCCATATGCTATTTAAAATGGATAAAATATATACATACACATATACATTCGACTAATCGTACTCAACTGGTGCTTCTAACCACGCCTACCCCGGTGTACCTGACCTAAGCCTAATACGTGGGCTGGAGTAGAAAGTAGCAGTTTGAGTTAAGTTTGTTTTGCCAAGTGACTGACTCAAGAAGTCTCTGCAAGGGGTTATTCAGTTCTGTACCTGAGATCTAGGATGGTTGAGGGATGGTATCTCTCGTCTGTGGTCTCGATATTCCAAGCTGCCTGCAAGGGCTGCTCGGAAGCGCCGGAGCTGGATTTCTCGGCAGGAGAAAGGCAGCGTCTCGTTCTCAGCGCGTCAGGAAGGCGGGGCAGCGCCAGTGGGCTTCGCTCTCTGCTGGGCTTCGGCAAGTCTCGCTGCTCCGATCTCGTCACCACCGCGTGTGTTTGCTTAAGGCAATGTCGGTAATATTTATACCTGTAAGGTGCCGAGATTGACGTAAGGATGGACATAGATACGTCAATAAGGATGTCATACGAGCTGGTCGTTAGCACATTCTTTTACTGAAGTTCTTTGAGAAATCAAAACAATGGCCGCAGGGATTTTCCCAGGTTGTCATAGGTTTGATTTGTTTTGAGAACTCCGTATGCCTTATCAGGGGCTGGAGGAATATTGCTTGCCTAATTAGATGGCAAGCGTTATGACCTAATCAGATAACGCGCTCCTGTGCCGTGGTCTGGCTTAATCAGATAACGGTTTCTGCATCATGGGATGGATGCTAGTTAGTTTGTTAACCAGAATAGGGTCAGGAATAGGGGGATCGATACAGAACCTATAGGAATACATCACAGTACGCATCCGTAGTCTGTGTGGTTTTCAGCGCAGTTGGTGCTTTGAGTAGCCAGTCGTCCAGGTATGTAAATACCTGGGGACCTTGGGATCGTACGGGCAGCGGCTACCGGGTCAAGATACTAGGTAAAAATTATTGGTGCTGATTTGATGCCAAACTGAAGTACTTTGAATTGGTAGTGGGTACCAGCTACCATAAATCTTAGAAGTTTTTGATGCTTTTGACAGTGATGTGATAATTCCATGTCTAGCAAGGTCATGAAGTATTGTCTGTTAAGGCGACGAAGGATCTCGGTGAGTATTACCATTCTGAACATCTGTTTTCTGAGGACCTTGTAGAGATTCCTGAGATCCAATATTGGTCTTCACTCCCCTAATTTCATTTTTATCAAGACAAAATGATACGTATACAGGGATCTCTTCGATTGCTTCTTTGGGGAGCATGACCTGGACTTCCTTGCACAGTAAGTGAAGACGGGGCGCGGGCTCACCTGGGTGGAGCATTCAGTGGTCGCTGAGTGAAATCTAGGGTATCTCCAAAGGTTACAAGGTCTAACATACACTGATCTGTTGTTATATTGTGCCACTGATGTACAGGATTGTAAATCTTTGCACCCACAGGTTGGGAGGGAATCTGGTACCCGGTCGTGATCAATGCTTTCTGTTAGAGTCTCGACCTTAGGATGGCGTTCTGTTGCGGCCTCATTGGCGAGAGAAACCAACTGTAGAAGATTGTATGTTGGAGTTTGATAGTTTGGACGGTATTGAGATGGGCAGGCCTGATACCACGGGGCACTTTGATAACCTCCTTTACAAGAGGTATAACCTTGTCATGTAGGCCCGTCTGAATGGCACTTTCCGGTACTGTTAGGTGCCTAAGGATTTCGCTGTCTCTATCGGTCTTGATAGCTAAGAGCGCCTCATCTATGTGCTTTCCAAACATGGAATCAACATCGAAAGCCATATCTAAGATTTTGTTTGTACTTCCGGCCTGAAGGTGGAAGCCTTCAACCATCCCTGTCTTCTCAGTACGGCGGAACCCGCCAATTGTCCAAAACCGGTATTGGCTACATCCATAGCACAGTCAATGATTTCTGACACTGCACGTTTTCCCTCCAACAAGATCTTTCTGGACACCTGCCTTTTATCTTCTGATATTAGGTCCACCAAAGCTCCCATGTGCCGACCACATCTGGAAGTCATAACGGCCGATAATAGTTAAAACATTGGCAGCCCTGATTGCAACTGCCTCCACAGTAGAGAAGCGTTTCCCTAGAATGTCCATCCTGTACTCCTCTTTATCAGGTGAACTAGTGATTGGGATGGCAGGGTTCTTAGATCTTCTTTGCCCCACATGGGAAATGACCGCGTCTGGGGTGTCCTGTGAGGCAAGACTGAGCTCTGTATTTTTAATCAATTCATTGCAGTACCGGCGGTAGGGTTGCAGGTGTTTACATAATTTTAACACCCTCTTGCAATATGTAATCTATAATAGGGCAGAGCGTACAGACTTCCTATGGTCCTCCTTGAGGCCATAAAGGGAAACAGTCGGTCTGCTTGACTGACCTTGGCAAGTGGAATCTGGTGGTTTCTCTCGCCATTAAGTTATGGAATCTCCAGTATCCTCCGGAAGGGAATCTAATGGCAGATGTGGAGGAGGAGAGGGTGTCAGTATGATGTAATCATCCCAAAGATCTGGCACCAAACAGGATCCGGGAGCGCTCTCTCCTCTCCATCTGAAGCCAAAGTATCCTCTGCCATGGGACCTGCTATGGGGCGAGGAGCAATACCAGGTGTAACTGGCGAGCTCTGTGGGTCTGCTTGAGGTAGCGGTTTCTCTGATTGATCCCCTTATGGTGGAAACCTTTGTCTGTAGTCCGCCAACATTGCTTGAAGTTCTTGAATGAGAGAAGGTGGCAGTTAGGCCATGTCTCTATGACGCGGTTCTGGTTGGAAACCCTGGTAGTGACTAGGTGGGACCACATAGCCCTGTTGATAATATTGTCCTTCATCATGGTAATCCCTCATCCTCATCCTCCTTATCATCATCATCCTCTCGACATTTAACATGTAGGTCTAATGGGCTATGAGCCACACCATAAATACCATTGTCCTCAGAGTTCTCCATGTCCAAGAGATGCGATGGGATTAAAGGCAATACTGACGGGGTGATCATTGATGGAGCACATTCCGACGACATGCTCATAGACCTGATCTTTGTCTAAGTTATTTACGTCGACAATATCTTCGTCGACCGCCGTCAATATTGATCCCAAAGTAGACAAGCTTTTAGAGAGCAAGTCTCTCAACGGTATGGGACCTAATATTGCCGCTGTCTTAGTTGCTGCCGATGACGGTGCCGACGATGTAATGCTCGCCGTAGTCGACAAGTGTGGCAACATCGTCAGCGATGGTTTTTTGCTAGTTTTATGCCTCAAAGGGTCTGAAGAGGCAGCCCTTGCCCTTTCTGGAAGGTGTATTAGGCACAGATGAAGTAGGCTATCAGGAGTATTTCAATCCTTTCTCCTTTTTAGAGTCCATGGTCCCATGGACCCATGAGAAGGTTTGTGGTGTTTCCTACCTTCTCTAGAAGAACTCTTCGGCAACCTGGCTCTCTTGTAAGACTTAGAAGATTTATCACTTTTCTTAATCTGAAGAAATTGCCTTGCATTTAGTGGTCTGGAGCCACAATAACAACCTTCCTTCTGTATCCTTGAGAGTCTGAGGAACAGGTACGGCAGATCTTGCATTCCCTTACCTCATGTTTAGGATGCAGGCAATATATACAATCCTTGTGTGGCTCGTCCACATCAACCCTTTTCCTGCCACAGGTTTTACATGGGCGGAAAAGGCCTCTCTTGTCAGTCATGGTGTCAAATTTGTAGAAAAAATCCAGTAGTTGTAGAAAATACAGAGTAGCATTCAGGAAGACTCCCTTCCACACGACCTGTAACTGCCTCTGCTGGGAGTGTCCTAGAGGGTGCTAGCAGCAGACTGGCTGTGTTCAAAATTTGGTCCTTTTTTTTTTTATATATATATATTTTTTTATTGAAGAAAAGCAGGAGTAAACGTTACACAAGTCTGGTGTCATACTCCATTACATTACAATATTTGGCAGGCGTGTGAGGAAAAGCAGAGAAAGCACTACATGTAAGAAAAATATACCAACAGAATGTATTATATGAACAGGAGAGTCAATACGGTCAATCAATTCGATAAACTACAGTCTGCAGAACCCTTCCACCCACGACTGAGAGAACACGATTCAGGATATACGAAGCAACTCCCACAAAAAGGAAAAAGAAAAGAAAAAGAGGCCATAGAACTAAACTAAGACAAAATAACAACCCCCCCCCCCCACCCTGCACCCCTGCAATGGCTACAGCCTTACCCCACTAGCAGCGTGCCTGTCGCCCCAGAAACGTGCCCTAATAGAAGGGAGCAGGAAAGTGGAGGAGGCGAAAACAAACAGGCCCCCGGTCTCCCGTACCCCCGGCCAGAAGCAAACCACCCCCGATCATAAACAGGACAATATTAAGCAACAGTTAGCAACATCGGGGGAGTTCAAAAGGATTGCCAGACTCCCACACTATTACAAACTACAAATCCCGCGTCGAATGATACCCTTTCGTCAAACCCAGGCAATCAAATCAACCTTGGCCACGTCGACTTTTCGTACGAACCCTCTCCGCTCGGACCGCCATATCAGTAGTGAAGGTGAAATGTTTAACAAAGTCAAAGTCAATTTGGCTGGAAAGAAGCCAAGACATCTGCGCTAGAATACCACAAGTCAAACGGCAATCGTCCGCAAAAGAAAGGTCCAAGGAGAGAGGTTGCAACAGTAAGGAGGGAAAGGACGGTGAATCACTCCCATGGTCTCCGATAAACTTGGTAAAGCGTACAGGAACTTCTCTGTCCATCTCGGGCGGTGTCGGCATTAATCGTACTGAGAGTGTGGTAGTCACGGGCTCACTATCCGTTGCGTGGGAATAGGCTAAGAACGCCAGATCTGGCTGCGGCACGGGGTCCTCAATCACGGGCATGGTCTGTTCCGCGGGTAACAAAACTTGTTGGAGACAAATCGAAGGGCCGGTGTCCGGTATAAGACTGATAGAGTCAGCTTTATCAATCAGTTTCTGGATGATGGCGGTGACCCTCAAGTGGAACGCCCCAATGGCGGCTATTACGGTCAGCAACGATGGCTTAGTCTCCACTCGCTCCATCCCCTCTGGCAAAACAACCGAGCAGCTTTTGAACCCCGGAGGTCGACTACTCCGGGGTAATAGGCATAGGTGGTGCCGTTGGAGACAGTGGGCGCTCTCAATGTCGCAATATCAACACCGTCGCCTCCTGCGAGGGCCCAAGCCCGTCGACCCAGGGCAGGCAGCAAAGCCTCCGGGCAGCGGACCCCTGACCACGGCAACCGGTGCAACGCGCAGTTATACTTCGGATTCAACCGACCATCAAATCGCCATTCAAACCAGGCAGGATATACTCCCCTTCGGGGGACCGGACACGGCCCAAGTCTCGCGGCTGATGTTGTGCACTTCCAACCCGGATGGATTCAAAATTGAGGCCCTGGCTTTCCGCGCTGGGTTAGGCCAAGAATGACACACTGCATATCTTCATTATCCGAAAAGATGGAAATCTCAGGATTGCATCTCCAGACTCAGGAAGTCTTCAGCCACGGGGGAGCCCGGTGCAAATTCAGGATATTTGTCAGGATTGACGAGTGGCTGGCGGAGGTCGGCGGAGGCGGGAGCTTATGCGGCCATCTTTGTTGCGAGCGTAGCTCCTCCTCCGTTTGGTCCTTTTTTAATAAGGACATAGATAGGCTATTAAACCCAAAGCCTATGGCCATTATAGCCTCTGCAAATTATGTTTTACTGCTTGATTATGATACCATGGGACTCCCATCTCGACAATGGGGAATGATTCAAGAATATGAATCTATGAAAGACACCCCAATACTGGATAAACATACTAAACAGCCCAAGTGATACAAGTGATAAAAATATCTAAAGTTGCTGACACATTCTAATTAAATTATACATGAATACATTTGCACAAGCTAAATCTGAATTCTGAATTATAACAGGTTTTTACAAAATTACTTCATAATTGTACTCATTCATGTATAATTTCATTCAAATTTTGGTCCAAAACGCTGTACCAACTTTTCATATTTTTCTCACTTGTATCACTTTCGCCATTTACTATGTTTTCACGAGAACAAAGTGTTCACTTTCACATTTAGTACACAACTGAAACAGCATGGTTGACTGCATATTTGATTTTATTTGCATTTCTTTGCTGACATAAATAGATCTAACAGTGTTAGTTAGATTATTTCTAAAATACTTCCCTTCATTGATTCTTGTTGAGACATTGTCGTATGTTGCTACTTGTTATCAGTTTGGTATCTTCAGTGGAGTTTGAGCCCCTTGTGTTCAGAGAGCCCACCAGGTGTTCCAGCCATGTTCAGAGACGCGGAAGACTATTGACAAAGGGTCCACAACCCCACCGTTTGTTGCAGTATGACATGGCATTGGTGGTGTCCATGAACACCTGCACCAGTCTTCCCTTGATCAAAGGAAAAAAGGCTTACAAAGCCAAGCAAATCGCCCAAAGCTCCAACAGGTTGATGTGGAGCCCAGACTCAGCCAGAGACCAAAGTCCTCTCATATCCACTTCTCCCAGATGGCCGCTCCGTCCCAGAAGCGACGCATCTCTTACTAAAGTCCGCTCTGCGTGGGGAAGGAAGAGGGGACTGTCATGGACCCATTAGCGGTGCATCAGCCACCACTGCAGATCTTTCACAGTTCCCTTCGAGATCTAGACCAGGGCAGAGAGATTTCTCTGAAGCTGCGCCCGCTGGAACTTCACGTCCTACTGCAGAGTCCGCATATGCCAATGGGTATGGGTTACTAGCAGGATGCAGGGGGCCATGAGGCCAAACAAACCCAGGGTAATTCTCACTGAAATCCAGGATAAAGGCTGAAACATCAGTATCATGGCCTGAATAACCTGGACTCAACACTCGGGAGGGTAGGCCTAAAACTGCACTGTGTCCTGAATAGCTCCGATAAAAATGAGTATCACAAAGGGTGTCAGATGTGACTTTGGCACATTGATAGTGCAGAAGGTTTGCCGTAGTCTGAAGGCGCGAGCCTGCCTTCAATAGCCAATTATCAAGATAGGGAAAGACGGAAACCCCTGCCCAGTAGAAGAGCTGCAACCACGGCCATCACTTTCGTGAACACCCGAGGGGTGAAGGGGAGCACGGCAAACAAAGTGCTCTTGCCCCACTGTGAACTGCAGGTAATGTCTGTGGGCAGGCAAGCCGGGAATGTGGAAGATTCCCCTGAAATGCTTCCTCAGCTCACGGTCGTGCTGTTGTTTTGTTGACCCCCTTTTCCCCCAATTCCTCCCTTTCCCCTGTCCGCCTTATCCCCCAGCTGATGCTCAGAGGTTCGCATCCTCCCTTAACTAGTTTAAGGGCCACAACCCATCCCAACCACTGAAATACAACACACAGTCAACAACCTAATGCACCAGGACCTATTTTCCCTGTAAGCTGCGTGCAAGAGCGCGTGTGCAGTCTCCTCTATTCTGCTGCGCACAGGGACTATCGGGCCGCGCACAACTACCAACTAACAACCCCAAGAAACACTGTCCGGACTCAGCTGAGAGTTTGAAATACCTTCTGTGCTGTTGTGTCTGTATGTCACCATTTTGTAAAACCCCTAAGCTCGGTACTCCGCTAATGCACACATGTAGCCCCTTGCATCACATCGTTCTTTTTGTACTTCTAGCCAAGTAGATCGGCTGGTATTGTCGTAATCCTGTCCCTCTCCGCGAGACTACTGGCTACCAAGTCTTGCCATTGAATAGCCTAATTTCAGGCTCGTCACCTTGAGCCTCTTGACCAGGGAGGGAAAGTGGCGTTATAGCCAGAGCTTCTGACCTTGATGCTGGAAAGTCAGGCTCGAGGACAGACATTGGCTCAACATCCTGCGACTCTAGACAAATCACGAAATCTCTTGTTCCTAAAAAAATGAATATAACATTGTGCAACGTAATTGGAGCTCATGTAAGTTTCACAATGCCTCGGTCCAATTTCTAGCTATTTAAAACTGCAAAAAATAAATAAAATAAAGACAAGCAGAGCTTTCCATATGTACGCCAGCTTGATTTAGCAGGAACCCTCGTTAATGATCGCACAACTTACAATCGTTGTGGTACAAGTTCATCTCATTTCAGGCAATGCTTTTTAGTGTTTTTTTTTATTGCATGTTTTTTCCCAGAAACAATCATATGTTTTCTAGGTGTACAATATCGAACTTCAATATCGCATTTCAGTGCAGGTTGGTATACCTTGCATTTTGCAAAGGAGGTTACAGGGCCAGGTACTCCATTAATCAGCTCCTTATTTCTGCAGGCCTTTGTATTAAAATTCTACCTTAAGAGTAGGACCAGAGACCAGCTTATTATTTTTTAACTCATTCATTGCCACAGACCGCATTCTATACCAACAATTTCCTCTCTACTTCGACTACGTGACTTCCAACACTATTCAGTGCCCATTCCATGGTACTTCCATGTCAAGGCTTCACATCAAACTCTCTCCATTTTTGCGGATGTCAGAGTTGTGTCTTTTTTTGGGCATTGTGGTTGTTCATTTTAACTATTTAAGTGGCTGAATAGTGACTTTAAGTTAATGAATATGTTTGGATCATCCTTCAGGGAAACATTTCTGGGTATTGTACCTTGATATGGAAGATCCATTGCATACTTTGTGCAATCCTTGTATCCATCAAAAGTGACCAACTCCTGTGCAGAACCTCACTCTGCCCCACCAAGCTTATAACTGTGTCAAACTAGTCTAAACTTATAACACAGATGTGTCAGCAATCAATGTACCTAGAGCCGAATTTCCATTCTGTTCCATGAAGACTAAGAGGACCAAGAGGACGAAAAAGACCAGAAGCACCAGGACGACTACTACGAGGAAGAGAAGGAAGTCACTAGTGTGATTCTGGGCCATTTGTATTTACACTTAGTGACAGAAGCCACTCCTGGTACAGATGGCTCCTCTACAGTGTCCTCCAACTTTGTCACCCTACTTAAACAATCCTAATATAACCACATTGAAAAGGAAATTCCAGCCATAAAACGTTTGCAGGAACTATGGGAAATACTTTAGTAAACCTTAGAACAAATCCATTTGCACTAAGTTATTATGAAAAATGAGGAAAATCTCAAACTCTCTCTAGAAGCCGGTAGCTTCCAGACTCTGCTTTACGTCACACCCAACTCCATCACTTGCGAAATGTGCGCACATAGGGTTCCAATTTCATCACACAGAGAAAAATAATTAGGAGGAACATTGACCAGGAACCAAACCATGGTGTCATCGCTCAATTGTGATCTCTCAAAAATTAGTCTTGTAACATGCTGTGGAATAATCAAAGCTTAGGTCTCCTGCACTAAGCTTGTGTTACTTATTTCTCTAAAATGACTCATAAGCTTTTGCCTACTGTTTCTCTGCAATGATGTCACATACCACAATGTAACAGAAAAAGAGAACTGTTATTAAAAGTATGAAAGAAAGAAAAAAGGGAATGTGGAAATATGAATCCTGCAAGTTCAACACCACAATTCAGTCTCCCGGATCCGGGGCAGACTGAACTTGCCCCAGAGTGAGCATTTTTCACTTCTTTTTCAGGAAAAGGTTGAGGAGGCACAGGTCTAGAATAGAACAAAGGCCTCCATAATTCTTGGGCACCCGAGAATAGCGGAAACAGTATTCACTACCTACATCAAATGCCGGCACCCTCTCTATGGATCTCTTGGCCAAGAGAGCCAGCAATTCCAGACGGCGCAAGGAGAGCTAGACCATGGTCAGCCGGTCATAAGTAGGTGACACGGGTGGAGGGGTTGTCACAAAAAGGGAAGAAGTAGCCCCTTAGGATGATTTTCAAAACCCAACGGTCCAAAGTTACTGACTGCCACGATAGAGAAAGAGGCTTCCTCATCCATACCTACATTAAGAGATGGGATCAAGCCAGTGTCAGGTGAGATGTCCAACCCATTGGCTTTCGCCAGTTCCTCATACCAGTTGTCATCATTCTCATCTAGGTGAAGCTAGTATCCATAAGGCTCCACAGACCCCTCACATTCATCTCACTCTCCAGGCTTGTCAAAGGCAAAAGGCACTGGCTACGAACCGGAGAGCATGTTCCTAGTCAGCGGCATAACCAGCCTATTAGGACAACTGTCAGGGAATGATTATGGGGATGATACCGCCGGCACTTGAGCGGTTGCTGAGAAAGGTCTCGGTCTCGACAGCGGCTCTGCGCCGGATCCAACATGAGGTCCATGGGGTCCAACTGGCACAGAAGGAGAACCCGCCAGTGAGGATCCAGTGGGGGCCCTCCCGGTCCTTTGGATGCTACAGAGGGGCAGCACAGCCTAAATATGAGGTGCGTGGCTTTATCAAATTCTTTAAGCTGGGCGAGATCTTTCAGGCTCTGGGAAAGTCAGTGAAGGGCAGAGCAGACCCGGACTTGGAGACTCTGCCGAAGTGCGAGACCTGGAGTGCAAATGCTCCCGCACCTTGGCGGAAGACTTCGCTGAGCACAGTGAAGACCTCTTCAACTTCTTATGTTTGTGGGACTTACACAACTTCTCCAAAGACTTTGAGCTGGTTGACGATCGCCGGGTGCAACTCGGCCAACGGTCCAGGGACCTTTCAGCTACCTGGATTTTGAGTGTGGCTGGGTAGTCCGACAACAAACAGTGAGGAGCTTGAGTGTCTGTAGACGAGGGTGCCTCTTAGGGTGGTCTTGGGGTCCGTGTGGATCTGAAAGTGCATGTGTTTGGCGGTGTTGAGGGTGTTGGTAGAGACCCTGATGGTGCTCTTGTGGATGATGGCGATTCCTCCGCCGACTCCGTTGGTGCAGTCCCTGCGGGTGATCTTGTATCCGTCGGGGATGGCCACTGCGATGTCTGGGGCGGAGGCTTCGTTCATCCAGGTCTCGGTCACAAAGGCGATGTCTGGTGATGTGGAGTCGAGCAGGTCCCAGAGCTCGACGGCGTGTCTGCGTGCGGAGCGGGTGTTGAGCAGGATGCATCGGAGCTGGTTGGGTTCAGTTGGGGCGGGCATCTCGGCGTCTTTGATGCAGAAGCTGCAGTTCCGGCAGGTGAAGGGGCCGTGTGTGCGCTTGGGGGCGGCCTTGTGGCAGCTGAGTGGTCGTCCGTGGTTGAGTGCGATGAGGGTGTTGGCATCATACCGGATGCGGGCTACCTGGATGGTGCGTGGACCAGGGGTCGTGGCGCTGGGTGCGGTCCAGGCGGGACGGGCGGGTACGCCTTTGGCGCGCCAGTGGCGCGGTCTCGCAGCGGCTGCCATAAATGGGGAATGGGGAGGGAGGCTGGCTCAGCTGGGAGGCGGGGGAAGCAGTGCCGGCGACGAATGAGAAGCAGGGGGCGGGGCCGCAGGGGAGGCAGCGGCGGAAAATCTGGAAGGAGCGCGAGGTCAGGGAGGGAGGGGGGCTGGGGCCACGGGCAAGCAGGCGGCGAACAAGACCGGAGCACAGGAGCAGCAGGCAGGCGACTGGCAGGTCAGGAGACCAGACCAGAGCACAGGAGCAGCAGGCAGGCAACAGGCAGGTCAGGAGACACCAAAATCGGCACACAGCGGCGGAGCTGCAGCGGGGAGGGGAGCGACCTACCGGATGGGTCAAGGCTAACTGGGCTAACTGTAGCAGATATGTGGTGTAGCTTAGATACAGATTGCACATTCTCAGCGGCAGCAAAAAGATCAAGCCAAGCTTTTCCCCATTGCTGGAAGATGGTCAACATGAAGTTCATCTATCCTGGTATTCAGAGGTAATGTCAGATAGTTTACCACCAGAGAATTTCCTTGGCGGTCCAGCCCCTTCCAGTGGTACAGAGCCTCCTTAAACAGGGCACAAGATATTACCCCGCACTGATTGTTATAGTAAGACATGGCACCTGCACCGGCCTAAGGACGGTATCCTTCTCAGCTCCAGCAAATTGATGTGGAGTTGAGTCTCTGACAGAGACCTCTGACCCCCATCTCTCCTAGATGGCATCCCAACCCAGCAGTGATACATCCATAACCACTCCGAGTGGGGCCTGCCATGGACCCAGCCGCAGACCAGTAGCCATCACTGCAGACCTTTTGCATTATCTGCAGAAACCAGATTATAATTCCCCTAATATTGTGCCTAGTAGGATTTGAAGTCTCACTGCAGAGCATGCATGTGCCACCTGGTGTTTTTGTCTAGCAGGATGCAGGAGGCCAACAATCACAAGAGCCTCAGTCATCAATACTGATATCCAGGACAGAGGCCAAAACATTAGGATCATAGCTGGAATGTCCCAGACTACCCACTCCAGGGGAAAGGCATAAAACCATACCATATCCAGAAAGACTCAGGTGAACGGGAGCGTCTACAAAGTCAGGTGTGACTGACACATTGATAGTGAACCCCAATGAAGTTAGAAGGTTTACCATCAGCAGCCAGTTGTCATGGTAGGGGATGACAGGTAGCTCGACCCCCCCCGAAGGTATGCTGCGACCACAGTCATTACTGAGGGGCACTGGTGAGGAAAAGGCAGAGCTCTGTCAATCGAAAATGCTACCGGCCCACTGTGAAGCGCAGGTACTGTCCATGGGCCCAGAAGACGGTGTTATTAAATTAAGCATCCTGCAGGTCCAACTACACCATCCTGTCTCTAGGGTCCAGGGCAGACAGAACGTGGACTAGCATGAGCACCTTGAATTTGTCCTCCTGCAACGAAGGCGATCAGAGGGTGAAGATCTAAAACAGGAAAAAGGCCTCCGTCCTTCTTCGACACAACACAGTAGTAGGAGTGACACTTCGTTCCTACGTCTGAGGCCAGAACCCGCTCTATGGTCCACTGGCCAAAAGGGCCTGCAATTACTGCTGTAGGGCAGACTGATGTTCCTCCGTCATCTGCTGTGAAGTCAATGGAAGGTTTGTCGGGGTAGAAAGAAATGGAAGAGCGTAGCCCGGTGGACAATGTGGAGGACCCACTAATCTGTAGTGATGGCCTGCTACCCTTGGAGAAAATCAGATCCAGTCAGGGTGGCTGTGCGCTAAAGCGGTTTTGTGGCTGCGCTAAAGTGTTTTTGTGGCTGTGGCTGCTGGAGGGAGCAGGGGAATGGGCTGCATGTTGTCCGGCTGTCTGTCATTTGAAAACCATGGCCTCTGCCATTAAACCGCTGAAAGACCTGCTGGGCTCAAATAGGAGTCTTGCGCTGGCGAAACGGAACTCCTTTACCATATCCCTTCTCTATCCCTCCACTATTCCTATCAATCCAAATAATCTGACTAACATATCCACCACTTAAATTACTTTAATATTTTCACTTTACTAATTCACCACTAATCCTTTATGGGTTCCGAAGTAGCGTGCGACTCGCCGAAAAAGCGCTTTAACACCCCATCAGAGGTAACAAGTGCTACATAAATGCAAAACTTTTTGCCTTCTCTATCCCTCCACTATCCTTCTCAATCCAAATAATCTGACTAACATAGCCACCACTCAAATTACTTTCAGATTTTCACTATACTAATTCACCACTAATCCTTTCTGGGTTCCGAAGAAGAGTGGCACTTACCGGAAAAAAGCGCTTTGATGCCTCATCAGGGGTAGTAAGCGCTATATAAATGCAATTACAATATAATATAAGCAACGAGTGAGAAATTGATGATAAAATGGCCTTGGGGGAGCATAAAAGCCCAAGGAATGCTCTGTGGCTCTGCTCTCTTTGAATCTTTCCAGGGTGAGTCTGCTCTGTTGCCAAAAAGATGAGCTGTCAAATCGCATGCCAATTAAGGATGTTTGAACATCTCCACAGAAGTCTGTAGACCTCATTCAGGCTTGTCAGAGAGAAACACTGTTACCCATTGTGTGTCCTAAACAGTTGGATGTGTTCAGTCTAGAGCAAATAACTGTCCTTAATAGCCTACGGTCGTCCCGAACAGCCAGTAAAACTTGTGCCAAGAAGACCCACAGGTAATGAGAATAGCAGTTTAGGAGACAGCTGGCATTCGCAAATCTCTGGGCCAGGCTTGTATGTGAGAAAATCCTTTTACCAAATGTTTAAATTCTCTTCGATCCACGATCAAGCAAAGTAGTCGAGAATGCATTTAGATTTGTTTTCCTGATGGAAGCCGGTAGCACCAGACTCTCTGAAGTTCAGTGCTGAAGAAGAAAGGCAGGGTCGCCAGGTGCAAGGCGATACCGATGAGCAACCTGCCTGTTAACAAGCAGACGCGGACAAGGCTTTACCCAAGTGCTCAAAGGAGTCTGTAAGGGCCCAATAAATGGCAACAGTGGCTCTGTGGGAGCCTGACCAGGTTACAATAATTCAGTCAGTACATTATTCTTAATGTCTAAGGTTGGTAGTTTTAGGTCCGGAACTTCTGCCGCCCTTTGTATAACAGCAAAGGTGGTGCTTTGTTCTGTGGCAGGAGTTGGTGTGGGGAAACAAGAGACCAGTATCTGGGGAAATGTCCAGCTACTTACATTCCTGAAGTTCCTCATACCATGTTTCCTCATCATATTGAGGAACATTGTTGTCCCCATCATCAATGTCTGTTTATATGCCAAAACGATTGCTCATGGTCATGGCCCTACCATGTGGTAAGGGAAAAGTATTAGAATCTGGTGTTGGCCAGTGGCTGTGTGCCAGTTGGCATGCTGTGCATCTTCTTTCGAAGTTGTAGTGGATTCAGTTCAGAATCAGACAGCAGTATGGGCTGTACCTCCTCATCTGCAGTCGATGCGAGAGGGACTGGTGCTGTAATCAAAGCTTGCACCAGAACCAGTGCTGAACCCGTTGCTGCTCCAAAGGGCACAGACAGTGCCGAGGGCGGACATTGGCAGATGTCAGACTGGAGGCCCCTGCAGATCCATGGAGCCTTAAGTGCCAAATATATGCAGCAAGGCGTCCCTGAAGGCCTCTACTTGCTGTGGCATCATCAACATACCTGGGAATTTAAAGTGCATCAGTTTCAAACTCTTAATCAGATCCTATGGAGCTCAGGAGTGAGACCAGGAGGCATGCTGATGCCCTCACATCTCTTCTGAAGTTCAAGAGTGGTTGGAAGGGCCCGATTCCTACTTTAAGTTTGTGTGCTCTTTTCTTGGACTTAACCAAAGACTTCAACCATGACTACTATCTATCGCAGGAACGGGATCTTCCTTTCAACTTCAATTAGCCACAACGTGAAGTCTTCTCGTCTTGGATGGCAGAGTTTGGCTTCACATCCCCTTTTGGTTCATCTGGGAGCAGTCGCCACAGGCCCTGGAGTAGTGATCTAACCCCAAGAACCACAAACAGACTTAGTGAGAGTTTGTCACTGACCTCTATCTGCCAAAGTCCGTAGACTGCTGTATAAACCCTGTCATTTTCCATTACATCCTGGAAGAATTTCTCGAAAATTCTACTCAAAAGACCAAGATGAACATTCAGATCCAAATTTGACTGCATGGAAAGAAAGCTGTTGCGGTCAGCTCATGGCTGGCATGTATGTGGCTCCGCTCGTCACGAAGTGGAACAAAATCAGCACAGAGCCTCACGAAGTCACCGGCTTGTGCTGGCAAACAGGTCTAAATGTTTCTGGATCAAGTCTGACACCTTGGAAAGGGAATTCAATTAAATTGGGAAGGGTCATGGGAGGAGACAGGGCAACGTCCAGCTCTGGTTATGATTTCTCTCACAGCAGATGCTCCAGCATGTTGTTTTCCACTGAGTCTTTTGGTAGTGGCAGTAAAAGTGGTGAGGGCAGATGCATTGAGCTAGAGAATGGCTAACTAATAAGATGGTGGGTTCTGCAACATGAGACTGTTGTGGTGAAACTGGAGCGTGCTTCCGCCTCACGATCACAGCATCCACACCACCATTCTAACGTGTTCAGAAAGAGTCACAGCCTCTAGAACCTTTTCTGTAATAAGAGCTACTTATTTTCAATACAAATCCTCCCGAGCTACTATTAGAGGTGTCATCAGAAAAGATTACATTAGTGGCCATCATTTGCAAGAATAAAAGCAGCAATCACCTCTGTTCATCAGACACAGTTGTGAGCAGTATTGTATATGATGCTTTGTCAATGTGACATGCCTCTATATGGGTAATACATAACAGCCATGGCTGCAATGCCCCTAGCACCAAGTTAATATTAATGATAGAAATAGTCTCCGTAAAAGCGTTTGGTTTTTATTACTCAAATATTAGATTTGCAAAAGCAACAGTTTTTCTCCATCAGCATATGAATTCTGTAACTACACACAATTTCATTCAAATACACGCGCTCAATTTTGAGATAGAGATAAAGATAGATATAGATATATATCTACATATATCTCCAACCAAGAAAAAGCTGGAGAGCTACCAGTAGCTTACGAGCTACACGTTGGAGAAGCCTGTTCTAGCACAGAAACATTTTCAAATGGTGCTGTGGGTCCTGTGCTGTGCTCACTGCACAAAGGTGAGCCAGGGCTGGAGATGGCTTCAGGGCATTCAGCGACAGGCTGTCGAATAGAGTCATTCACTCACTACAAGTAGGAAGAAGGTGGGGCTAGACTTACACCGCCTACTTCTTCCATCTGTTAAGGGCAGGGTGGATGAGTGGTCACAAAAATACACCCACTACCTCCTTCTGCAAACAGAGACACTAAATGCTCTTTACCTCTGGTCCACCTAATGGGCCAGGCAGTACCACTGCCATAGTAATGTGACATTGCTGCTTGTGCAGACGCGGAGGTGAAGTCTCTCTTGTCCTTAGTCAAATGATGGGATGGAACTACTTCACTGCAATAATCTTTCCCACATTAGCAGCTCTACCTAACATTGCAGATGCTGCTACCACAGTCACACGACACTGTGTGAAGTCCACACTCAGGCATGAAGCCTTTCTGGCTGTCAGTCACGTTATGAGTCACAAATATATGTAGGCGAATAACCTCTTAATTCCCAACCAAATATTTGTACAGTGTCAAATCAACGAGTGGACGGAGCCAAAAGTGAGCCAATTGTGCTTAGTAAAGTTATTTTTCTGGTCATCACAATCTGGCTATTCGGTCAAGGATAAACATATTGATTCTTATTCAATAGAAATATACAATTTAGTTTGTTGCTCTGAAACGGACATAAAACATTTAAGACGACATCTTTACCCCTCTTAAGTAACCCTTTTTCTTTTTAAATGCATTTACACCAATATTAGTGCAACAGACAGCCCAAATGAATGATATTACATGCATAATGTTACCTTATTAATCCAGAAAACCATAGCATCCTCCAGATCATAGGGTAGCTCCTTTGAGGCACTGAACGTAGAAAAGCGTTTGACACTGGCAACCACCTTTTCAATGCTAATCATTTCAACAGTATACGCCATCATTAATGCATCAATCATTGACATGTGAGCACTCTGTGGAGCAAATACGAAAAACAGGTCTTACTTATGCAACCAACATGTGCATTAAGAATATTTTTAATATTAGTATTTATGATGCACTTAACACTTTGTGACTTATTAATCAAACATTCCTTTCAATCAAAAGTACCTATGAGTGCAAAATAAAGCAAAAATATTCAATTTATCTACAAACAATGAAATCCAGAATGGACAAATTTAAAAGTAAAAAAAGGTATCAGGGAAAACATAAAAACGCAAATAAGAACAACTGCAAATATCAATGTCATAATTTACTAGCTTCTCCCCTTAGATTCTCTTTACTAACACCCAACATCTCATATGGCCCTACTATCGATGGATGACTTTATAGAAGAGGCCTGTGGCTTAGTCTAATTTTTTGCACTTTTTCTTCTCCATTCTGAAGGAGTCCTAGATGTGAGGGTGCAGAGAGTTTATCGGATGTATGACGTTACAACGCATACTTTTACAACGCCTACCATTACAACGAATTTTTTACAACGCAAAAACTTTTACAACGCATACCATTACAACGCAAGATTTTACAACGCAAGTACCTTTACAACGCATACCATTACAACGTAAATATTGGTAAGTATATAATATTTTTTTTGATATAAATTATTTTAAATTATTAAAATATAATTAAATTGTATTTAATTTTATTTAATTAATTTAATTTAAATATAATTTAAATATAATTTTAATTTATTTTTACAAATTAACCCTGTACAACAAAAACCCAAAACTGACCCTGAACCCTAAAAAATATTTTTTTAATTTAAATTAATTTAAATTATTAAAATATAATTAATTTATATTTAATTACATTTAATTAATTTAATTTAAATATAATTTTATTTTATTTTTACAAATTAACCCTGTACCCCAAAAACCCCAAACTGTCCCTGAACCCTAAAAATACCCCTTTACCCAAAAACCCAAAACTGTCCCTGAACCCTAAAAATACCCCTTTACCCAAAAACTGAAAACTGACCCTGAACCCTAAAAATACCCCTTTACCCAAAAACTGAAAACTGACCCTGAACCCTAAAAATACCCCTTTACCCAAAAACGGAAAACTGACCCTGAACCCTAAAAATACCCCTTTACCCAAAAACGGAAAACTGACCCTGAACCCTAAAAATACCCCTTTACCCAAAAACTGAAAACTGACCCTGAACCCTAAAAATACCCCTTTACCCAAAAACTGAAAACTGACCCTGAACCCTAAAAATACCCCTTTACTCAAAAACTGAAAACTGACCCTGAACCCTAAAAATACCCCTTTACCCAAAAACTGAAAACTGACCCTGAACCCTAAAAATACCCCTTTACCCAAAAACTAAAAACTGACCCTGAACCCTAAAAATACCCCTTTACCCAAAAACTGAAAACTGACCCTGAACCCTAAAAATACCCCTTTACCCAAAAACCCAAACATATAATATTTTAAAAATAATTATATACTTACCAATACTTACGTTGTAATGGTATGCGTTGTAAAAGTACTTGCGTTGTAAAATCCTGCGTTGTAATGGTATGCGTTGTAAAAGTTTTTGCGTTGTAAAAAATTCGTTGTAATGGTCGTTCGTTGTAAAAGTTGCGTTGTAAAGGTTATTTCCCGAGTTTATCAGCCAGGGTGCAGGCAGTGATGGCGATGTTGATGTTACCGCTGGCTTTGAAGGTGGTGGGGGACAGACAGGGAAAAAGAATGTGGATCTCTAGCAATAAGTCAATAATAAGGTTATGTTTCTGAAAGCCCCTTAAGGCGTGCTGCATCATGGAGGATACTTCAAAGGGGGAGCAATGGTAAGTCTGGGAAGAATACTGGGTAGGAGGGTTTGCGCAGCTCTGAATTCACTCTCTGGGAGGAACAGTTTCACCTTTAGTAGAGTTGATATCAAGCGATCTTGGTTTTCTTGATTCTAGGGGATGAGATCGGTACTAAGAATGCATCAGAGTGGCTTGGTCATGATTGAAAGTCAAGGTATCAATTAGTCCATGTTGAGGAGTAAGGTTTGGTCTAGCTTTTTGTTCTTGACGAAGAACAGAAATGTATGGTTGTTAGGGTCCAGGTCAGTATGAAATGCAGGCTGTGTGCTTGGGGCTTTGGATATCTAGAACGCAGGATATTTTTGTGTATAGCTGTGTGCTATTGGCGTGTTTATGGATTTTTATGCTTTTATTTAGTATGCAGAGGTCTAGGGGGTTCCCTGTAGAGATTAAAGAGGACAGGCAACGTGAGGGAGCTTTTGGGATTTCATAGGTGATAGGGAGCTTTTAGGATCTGGAGCATCCCATGTGAATGGACTAGTGTCAATTGGAGAGGCAGTAGGAGATTCTGTGCAGGACGTTGCCTGTGAACCTCATTCAAGACTCTACGGTTTAACTGATGCTGGGATGGTCAACTTGGAGAAGCTGCAGCAATATCTGAAACCAGTTGGTGCTAATGACGGAGATTGCTGGCGTTTGAAGTGATATCGGAGTTGAGCGCGGCCTAAGTTTATGATGATCTTGATAATGAAAGCATAGGCTAATGATTGTCAGTGACACAAAGATCAACCCAGCTTCACAGCTCTATATGGATACTTAGAAGAAAGGTGCATATTTTCATCACTTTAATGAGCAATACTGGAAAAAATGACCTATTCATTGAACACTACAAAACAAAAAATGGTTTCTTTAATTGTACCGTCAATATCTTTTGGCTGAATATATTTTTACCGCTTTTATAACAATCATTGTCAGGCGCACTTGTGGCCTGCTGTAGTTGCGAACCGTGCCATCCATAAAGTGTACCGCTGTGTGAAAGTCTCCAAAGCATCCCTCCACAGCCCTTTCTCATGATATGGGGGAAACTGTGTGCTTCAAGCACTAACCTACACAGTCTCATGCTTGGAACTAAAATGTGCATGCGCAGGGCTCAGAGCCAATGGTAGCCACGTGCCCCACTTCACCAATATAATGCATTGGCACTGTAATGTCAGTTGATCCCTAAGCATGATGCCGCTGCTCCAAAGGGAGAGAATTTTTACGGGCAAGTCAAATGACCTGCAATTCCAGACAATTTTTGAGACCTGTGTTCTTTCGTTCATTGACAAAGATTTTACAGATGGGTTCACTAAACCTCAGTGGCATTTGTTCCCCTAATTAACTGCGACCAACTTTCCAAACCACACCCTATGCTGAAGTCACTCCACAGATATTAGGAAAAAATATATTTGGGGAAACTGCCAAGCTAATGAAGACATTGCAGGTAACCTATAGATTGTTCAATGTGCAGAAAGAAGCACAGGGCTTAATCAAACAGCCAATAAGTATATGTACTCCAGCAGCAGCCATCATGTTTTTTTTTTGTTAATTGTAATATGCAAACCACAAATACCACAAAACAAAGCTTCAAAAAGCCAACAAATTAAAAAAGCAAGCACCCGCATAAACAATAGAAAACATAAAATATTAAAGAATAATAAGAACATATGCCTCAATTACAAGCAGCACAGACAAATAAAAATAAATAAAAGCACAATATCAAATATAATATCAGGGGCGTGGCCAGCTGTCGATGGGAATTGCTGCACGGTAGCTGTACTCCGTCGTGCCACTCCCGATAAGTCAGTTTTCTCCCATCCGCCCTGGCCCGATTCACACCCTATTTTCGTGTTGGGTACTGGTACATTCCAATGCTGATGTCTCCAATCTCACAATCAGTGCAATTGTTCATGGCATATATGTGGCATCCATTCTGGCTGTCTTCGGCAACGATTGATAACCTGGGACTATTTGATTCCTATTGACTTGACGTGATGACCCAAGGTGTTACGCTGAACACGGCCACGTGGAACGTTAATGGTTTGGGGGACAAAATCAAGAGGGGTGTTGTGCTGCAGTACATTAAGCGGCATGAGCTTGTGCTTGTGTTGCTACAGGAAACGCATCTGGTGAGGAACTCTTGTAGGGCCCTGAATAGGAAAGGCTAAAGCCTAATGGTTCACTTCGGCGTCACCTCAGGTTCCAGAGGGGTGGGGATTTGGCTCCGGAGGGGTTGTCCCTATATCGTCCATGCCACCTGCACCGACCCTGAGGGCAGATATGCTGCAGTGACGGGCACCTGGGAGGGATGAGTCATCAATGTTGTTTCGGTCTACGCCCCCCCCCGGACTGCAGCTGCGGGACGTGGGCCCCCTACTGCTGGAACTGCCTTTGGTGGTGTTAATGTTGGGAGGGTCTTTAATCTTACGAAGAATGGTTCTTTGGACCGTCTCCCGCCCTGGGAGAACCCGTCTAGAGGCTCACAATTGTTGGAGTTCGCGAATGCCCTGGGGGTTGTAGCTATTTGGAGGTGGTTCAACCCGCTGGACACACGCTTCACGTTCCAATCAGGAGTACACAGTAGCCAATTGCGGATTGATTACATGTTCACACATGCCCAGGATGTTCATGTTTTCACGGGATCCAGTTCTCTGGCCCGAGGGATTTCCGGCCATTCTCGTGTTCTGGCGACATTGGGATTCCGCCGAACAGGTTGCCTTTATTCTATTACCATACAGACCCGGGCACTCAAGATTTCGCATATTAAAGAGGTTCTCCGGACTCAGACTATTACTTTGCTGAGAATGTGGGCTCTGTCGACTCGGCAGTGACACTATGGGGGGCTTTTGGGGCAGTCATAAAGGGCAGGGCATTGTCATTAGAGGCAGATGTTTCAGTTCAAGAGTCGATTGCGCGAGATCCTAACCCCACATCCCAACACAGCCTCGCAATCAAGAGCCAGGATTATAGACGGCTCCTTTTTGAGGGTGCCACGGCAAGCTCCCTGGCGTCCCGCCATAGGATTTATGAACAGGCTGAGCGAACAGGCAAGCTCTTGGCGTGGCTCGAGCGGAGGGAACAAGCTGCCGGATGGGTGCATGCTACAGCCGATCCGAAGGGTACACTTCTCACCGACCCTCAACTGATAGCAGACACCTTTGCGGCCTATTATGAGGAGGTCTATACCAGCTCGCCCACATCTCCGGCCCCATTGTCGGCTGACCTCCTAGTCAGAGGAGGTTCAGAAGGCTGTACAGGATGTCCGATCCGGTAAGGCCATGGGTCCCAACGGGCTCCGCATCAAGCTTTTTAAACCCATGTCTACACTCCTTGCGCCACATCTGTTGAATCTATACACTGAATGTTTCGATTCAGGCCTCCTCTCCGCGGATATCCAAACTTCAGCCATTATGGTCATTCACAAACCAAATAAGCCTGTCGAGGACTGTGCATCATACGGCCCCATCTCCCTCTTGACAGTCGAAGCCAAGATCCTGGCTAAACTACTGGCGAATCGACTCCTTCATTATGTAACGGACTTGGTCCATCTGGAGAGAAACAGCTCGAAATCTGCGACAGGTGCATGGGGTTCTCAACAGGATTCCTACTTTAGAAGACGACGCGATCCTATTATCAACAGATGCCTCTACGGCATTTGATACCATTGAGTGGGAATTTCTCTTTGCAGTCTTGGTCCGCATGGGGTTCGGACCCCAATGGATACGCTGGATCCGACTTTTGTATACCCAACCCACTGCGCATGTCATTGTCAATCATTACTCTGCCACTTTTACTCTTCATCGGGGCACGAGACAGGGGTGTCCCTTGTCCCCATTAATCTTCGCTTTAGTATTGGAACCGCTTGCGGTGTGGGTTCGTGGTGACCCGGGGATATGCGGGCTTAAGTGGACGGCATCTCATGAGCACCGGATCTCACTCTATGCAGATGATATTGTCTTGTATCTGGCTTCCCCCGCGCTAACTGCGACGGGTGCTCCATATTTTCCACATCTTATGTGCCCACTCTTGATATCGCATAAACTGGTCCAAATCCCAGATGTATGCATTATGGGGTGCTCCACCGGCGAGTCCTCGGGGCTACGAGATTTCGGTGGCCACCGGGGTTTTCAGTATCTAGGCATCTTCGTCACCCCAGAGGTGACCTCTTCTTTGAAAAAAACTTGCTTGGACCGCTTCAGCGCTTTAGGTCGGATGCCCTCCATTGGCATTCTCTCCAGGACTCTCCTGGGGCGGGCGTCCTTAATTAAAATGCTCGCACTACCGCGTTTCCTTTATGCCTTGCAAAATTCCCCGAACCCGGTTCTAGATTCTTATTTTTCCCCAAATAGAGAGTATTACGGGGCTTGTTGTGGGAGGATCGTACACCGCGAAATGCGATGAACAAGCTTACTATGGGATGGTATGATGGGGGCATCGGTTTACCGGATTAACGACTTTATGATCAAGCATCACAGTTGATCGCAATCAACAGATGGGTGTTCGGTCGTCATTTTCCGAACAGACCATTGGTAAATGGGACAGGGCGATCACAACAGAGCGTTATATACCAATCATGGGAAACTCAACTTAACCGGGCCCATGGCACGGACGGTCGAGACTTGGCATAGTGTCACCAAAAAGTTGGGATGCCATAATAGTTTGACGAAAGAGACTCCCTTCTGGGAACCTGATATGTTCGGTCACCTCAGTACATGCTCCGGGTTTGATAAATGGGATACAATTGGAATTTCTGCGATCGGAGATATCTGGACGAAGGGGAGGCTGGCCACATTCACAGAACTTCTGGCGAAATACCAATTGGCTCAATCCGAAACATTTAGATACTTGCGGATCAGGCATGCTGTATCTTCTGCTCTGCGAAGGAGGGACCCCTCCCGACTCTTCCCCCTTAGAGGACTGGTTGGTGTTGGATCCTATGGAGCGCAAAGCCATCTCACTCACATATAAGAAACTAGTCCACAACTGTGTAGACCGGATGCAAAAATTATGAGTGGGCTGGGAAAGGGACCTGGGGGAGATGGAGGGCGACATGTGGCGGGATGCACTGGCCTCCCCTTGCGGAGTTGCTATTCCCATGCGTATGCGACTCCTCCAGTTCAAGATACTTCACTGGGTCTACTTTAATGCCACATTATTGTTCAAAATAGGCAGACGCCCTGACCCACTCTACCTCCGCCATTGCAATCAAGTGGGTACCTTCCATCACATCCTATGGGAATGCCCTCGAATTCAGGGATAATGGGGAAAGATTACCCGCCAGCTTGCGAGGGCGAGTGGCATGTCCATTGAGCCATTTCCCCAACTATGCCTGCTTAATATTTGGGGTGCGACTGACCTATCCCAAGCCGAACAGACTTGGGCCTCGATGGGCTTTGTCATTGCGAAACGGAATGTCGCGCAAAAATGGGGGGTGGAGGCAGTTGACTGGGCAGAGGATATGGACACTGCAATGATTGCCCAAAAGTCTGTGCTTAAGAGTTGCGTTTGCCCCAGGAAATGGGATCAAAAATGGGGAGGATGGAACAAATATAAGGGAGACATTTGCATTTTCCTCGACGGTGGAGCTCCAGAGGGACAGACAAACACTGATGGCCCAGTTGACAGAGGAGGTGATAGCTTCTCCCCCTTAGATGTATTGTCTTTGCCAATTCCTAGCTCATGCTACCCATCACGTTATGTTCCAGGTTCTTTGGGTGCCATTGTCTCGTTTGAGGGATCAGATATGGTATGGATGTTATGCCTGTAATGATTCTCATTTTGTCTATACGTGGAAGTTAAAATGATGATATCAGTATTGGAGGGGGAAAAATCTTATAGTAACTTTGAACTGCTTGTACCGACTTCCAGTTCCTGCAGTAAATCAATAAAAAAGCTTTTTGTTTTTTTAAATACATATAATATCTGATAGTACAAATTTGCTTTCAATCTCCGAGATGGCAATGCTCATAACAATTTTAGGAGATCGCTTCAAAGTTTTCCCCAAGGTATTGACATGGTTTTTGCTTCCTAGAACCGCGTATCGACTTATCTTTCAGACTGAGTCATTGACACTTGGATCACTGTGGGGAGACTTTAATAGCATTTTAGATAACTTATGACAGGTCGGTGTCCCCTCTCCCCTAAAAATTGCCAGCAACTGTTCGACATCTGGGATTTGAGTGAGACTTGGTGAATACAACGCACCGCATGAATACTCTATTTTCCTGTACACAATATGCACTCTCAATTGGATAGGTTTGTTTGCACATCAGATCTTCATACTCGTGTCTTGACTACTTCATATTATTCAAAATTCTTATCTGGCCACAATCCCCTGTACATAGCTCTGACCTCAGGGTGGATGCCTACCCCAATTTAATTGCAGTTACAATTAAATATATCGGACTATTCGGTGTTCCGTCAAACAGTGGAGGATCATATAGACACAATATTCCCCAATAAAAAGCAAAAGCATCTCCTCCCCATTACTGCAGAAGGAAACATTTAAAGTGTTCACTAGGGGCTTATGCATCATGACTACAGAAGGGCTAGACAAAACCTAACCAGAGACATTTTGTAGCTCAAGACATCTATTCTGGACTTGAAACAGCTTATTCCTACTAACCTAGACAAAGTCGCAGACTTATGCATTGTAAGATTCACCTACTTTGATAGATTAGAAATTCTCTTAGATGTCAATACTACTGCTACTTCTTGGACTGAACACACAACAAGTGGCAGATTTAGTTAATTCTCGAGTACTGAGTACTAACCCCATCTACATAAAATGTAATCCCGGAGTTGTGACCACCCTCTCCCCATCCACCACTCCCATCTGTTGAATTTAGGGTGGTTCTACTGGACCTTCTTCGTGGTAAGATTGCAGAATTGGATGGGCATGTGGAGCGACCTTTGACCCCACCAGGTAGGTCGCTCCCCCTCCGCACAGCACCGCGTGTGCCTCCCTGCCACCAGCCGCCGCTGCTGAGGAAGTTCGAGGCCCTCCACCACCCGCAGGCTACCACCTGCGCCTCATCCCTGGTGGCCAGTGGTAGGCCGTAGGTAGGTTTGCTCATCCTCTGCTTTATTGCCTTTTTGTATTGCCTGTATTTTCATTGTGTGTCTGTGACTGCTGTTGTCTGTCTTCCCCCGCTGCCTGCACGTGGTCCGTGACCCTTTTTCTTCCCTCTGTTCCCCTCGCTGACCCTGTGCTCTCTCTGCCCGGTCTTTACTTCTGTACCCCTTGCTGCCCTGTGTCTCTGCCCGGTTTTCCCTTCTGTACCCCTCGCTGCCCCCATGCCTCTCTGCCCGTTCTGCCTACTGTTCTTAGCTGCCCCAGTACTTCTGTATTCTGGCCTCTGTGCCACTCGTTTATGTGGTATTTCTGTGCCCTTTTTGCCTTCTGTGCCACTCGTTCTTCCCTCGTTTTTGTGCCCCTTTTGCCTTCTGTTCGACTCGTTTTTTGTGCCCTTCGGCCTTCTGTGCCACTCGTTCTTCCCTCGTTTTTGTGCCCCTTTTGCCTTCTGTTCCACTCGTTTTTTGTGCCCTTCTGCCCTCTGTTCCACTCGTTTTTTTGTGCCCTTCTGCCCTCTGTGCCACTTGTTTTTCCCTCGTTTTTGTGCCCCTTTTGCCTTCTGTTCCACTCGTTTTTTGTGCCCTTCTGCCCTCCGTTCCACTCATTTTGTGTGCCCTTCTGCCCTCTGTGCCACTCGTTTTTCCCTGGTTTCTGTGCCCCTTTTGCCTTCTGTTCCACTCTTTTTTTGTGCCCTTTTGCCTTCTGTTCCACTCTTTTTTGTGCCCTTTTGCCTTCTGTGCCACTAGTTTTATCCTCGATTTTGGTGCCCCTTTTCCTTCTGTTACCTTCGTTGTCCCTCACCGCCCTCGCCGCTGTGTCCCCTGCGGCCCCAGCCTCTGACTGCCCACTGCGCATTCGCTGCCCCCGCCTCCCAGCTGCTCCTCCTTCCCACCTCCCCATATATGCCAGCCGCTGGTGTGCAGAAGGCGCCCCCAAGGCAAGCCCGTCTGCGCCCGGACTTCGCCCAGAACCCCTGGCCCCCGCACCCGCCACGACGACCGCCGCCACTACGACGCCAGCACTCTGCACGCTCTCAACTCCAGACGGAGCCACACCTGCTTCAAGGCCACCCCGAAACGCACACACGGCCCCTTCACCTGCCGGAACTGCAGCTACATCACCCTCAGAACCGACTAACCACCCGCCAAGAAAGACCCCAACCACCTCAGATGCATAATACTGAACACCCGCTCCACACGCAAGCACGCCGTCGAGCTCGGAGACCTGCTCGACACAACATCTCCGGACGTCGCCTTCCTGACAGAGACCAGGTTTAACGACTCCTCCACACGCGACATCGCCATAGCCACAGGGCCATCCCAGACAGCTACAAGATCACCCGCAGAGACCGCACCAACGGAATCAGAGGAGGAATCGCCATTGTCCACAAGAACAGCATCATGGTCTCGACTAGCACCGACGACGCGCTCAGCACCGCCGAACACATGCATTTCCAGATCCACATAGACCCTAATTCCACCCTCAGAGGCACCCTCGTCTACCGACCCCCCGGACCCTGCCCCCAGTTCAGCGACTCCATCGCCGACTTAATCAGCACGCACGCCCTGACCTCCACCGACTACATCCTTCTCGGAGACCTGAACTTTCACCTTGAGAACAACAACTCCACAACCCTGATCGATAACCTTGCCAACCTCGGACTGAAGCAACTCGTCACAACGCCCACCCACTCCGCCGGCCACATGCTCGGCCCAGTCTTCTCCTCAAGCCCGTACGTCTCCATCAGCCACTCCACCGAACTCGTCTGGACCGACCACAGCTGCATCCACTTCGCCTTCCAGAAACCCACCACACACCACCGCACCCAACAGAACCCCCGCCGCTGCTGGAGCAAAATCACCGAAGACCAACTACACGCAAACCTCGCTCTCATCCCACCCACTGAACCCTCCAACACCGATGACGCTGCCCACAGCCTCAGATGCTGGATCTAGGACTGCGCCAACACCCTTGCCCCACTAAAGAAACCCCCCCCCCCCAGAGAGACACCAGCAAGAGGGCCAGCTGGTTCACCCCAGAGCTCATAGCCACCAAGCAAGCCTGCCGGAAACTAGAGAAGAAATGGCACAGTGAACAAACTCCGGACAGCCACGCAGCACACAAGGACGCCATCTGCAACTCCCACCACCTCAACATGGCGGCCAAGAGGACCTCCTTCAAAGACCCACTCAACAACAACTCACACAATAGCAAGGAGCTCTTCCACATCGTGAAGGAACTCTCCAACCCCAGCTCCAACACCGACATCCCGCAGTCGCAAGCCCTGTGCGACTCTCTCTCCACCTTCTTCCACCGCAAGATAGCAGACATCCACAACAGCTTCAACACCCAGACAGCCCCAACAGACAGCAACACAACAGACCCTCCGTACACCATCGACCACGACCCCCTGCTAGCCTGGGCCAGCGTGAGCATCGATGACACCATCAAGACCATGCGCTCAATCCACTCGGCTCTCCGTCGGACCCCTTCCTGCACCACATATTTAACAGAGCAAGCAGCTCCATCGCACTCCACCTGCGCAACGTCATGAATCTCTCCCTTGAGACCGCGACATTCCCAGAGATCTGGAAACACGCAGAGATCAACGCCCTACTCAAAAAACCTAAGGCAGACCCAAGAGACCTCAAGAACTTCCGGCCCATTTCTCTGCTCACTTTCCCGGCCAAGGTCATCGAGAAAACCGTCAACAGACAGCTAACCCGATACCTCGAAGAAAACAGAATCCTGGACCCTTCCCAGTCAGGGTTCCGCAGCAACCACAGCACCAAGACTGCCCTCATCCCTGCCAACGACGACATCAGGACCCTGCTGGACAACAGCGAGACCGCAGCACTCCTGGACCTCTCTGCCGCCTTCGACAGCGTCTACCAACACACACTACACTCACGCCGCAGGGATCCGAAACAAGGCTCTGGATTGGACCACCTCCTTCCTCTCCGGCAGAACCCAGAGCGTCCATCTCCCCACATTCCGTTCCAAAGCCTCCGAGATCATCTGCGGCGTACCCCAGAGATCCTCACTCAGCCCAACGCTGTTTAACATTTACATGGCCCCGCTCGCACACGTAGCCCGACCTCAACATAATCTCCTACGCCGACGACACTCAGCTGATCCTCTCCCTCACCAAGGACCCAATCACAGCCAAAGCCAACCTCCACGAAGAAATGAAGGCCGTCGCCGACTGGATGAAGACCAGCCGTCTGAAGCTGAACTCTGACAAGACGGAGGTCCTCATCCTCGGCTCCAACCCTTCAGCCTGGGACGACTCCTGGTGGCCTACGGCACTGGGGGCAGCCCCGACGCCCACCGACCACGCACGCAACCTGGGAATCATCCTCGACTCAACGCTCTCAATGACCAAGCAAGTCAATGCCGTCTCCTCCTCCTGCTTCAACACCCTCCGCATGCTCCGCACGATCTACAGATGGATCCCGACAGATACAAGAAAGACAGTCACCCAGGCCCTCGTCAGCAGCAGACTCGACTACGGAAACGCCCTCTACGCGGGAGCCCCGACCAAGCTCATCAAACGACTACAAGGCATCCAAAACGCCTCGGCACAACTGATCCTCGACGTACCATGCCACGGCCACATCACTCCCCACCTGAGAAACCTGCACTGGCTCCCCGTCAACAAGAGGATATCCTTCAAGCTCCTCACCCACTCACACAAGGCACTCCACAAGACTAGCCCAGCCTACCTCAACAGACGGCACTCCTTCTACATCCCCAACCGCCAGCTACGCTCCGCCGATCTCTTACTCGCCACCGTCCCGCGCATCCGAAGAACAACCACTGGTGGGAGATCCTTCTCCCACCTCGCTGCCAAGACAGGGAACACCCTCCCACTGAGCCTACGACAGACTCAAGACCTGCTGACCTTCAGGAGGATTCTCAAGACCTGGCTGTTCGATCAGTAGCTCCCCTCCCCCCAGCTCCTTGAGACCCTCGCGGGTATGTAGTGCGCTTTACAAAATGATTGATTGATTGATGTGACAGAGGTTTATTCTTTTTTTCCCCAGACAATTGGCACCTGGATTGGCTACGCACTCTGAAGCATTTTTTAAATTAGGTACTCTCCTTTCCCCTTTGAATAAAGCCATTATTCCTACAATGCTGAAACACCATAATGACTCCTCAGATAAGGCTTCCTAACACCCATTATCGATTTTAAATACCGATTATAAGATCTTAGTAAAAATACTAGCTGGTCATCTGTTGCCAGAACTCCCACACATGATCCCGGGTGATCAATCTAATTTTGTTCCTGAATGCATTAGCTCTTTCAATCTTTGAAGGTTACGGAATGTTAAGTGTGATGCGTACAAATTGTTCCACAATGCTGCATGTATCTCGTTCGACTTTGAAAAGGCATTAGATTTCCTTCACTGGGGATATATGCAGAGTTCTGACACGATTTGGAGTAGGTCCATACTGGCATAAATGGGAGCATATTCTATACAAAAACCAAATGGCTCATGTAAAAACGTGGGATTGTAGCTCTGATTCTTGGGCTGTTGGTCAGGGTACTGGTCATGTTTGATCATTATCACCATTACCGTTAGCTTTGGCAAAATAACCCATAGCAGCTCGGTTGCGAAGCCCTATGACACACTTAGAGATAGCGCTTCGTCAACTATACATGCAGTGTCGCTATATGCGGATGACTTGTTGCTGTATGTAAAAAAAATACAGGAGGAGACTTTTCTTCAATTGAGCAACTATTGGGAGACTCATTGGCTCCACACAAATTAGGCCAAATCTTTAATTTTTCCCTGCATACAGGGCATAATGTCTGTTCCCATGTGCACTTGAATCACAGATTGGTGCATGAATATGAGTCATTCTTATTTAATGTTTCCAACTCACCTGAGGATTTGAGAGACGGTAACTTGGGTAGGGCAGTCCAACAGCTTCGGGGACGAAACACACTCTGGACCTCTCTCTTCTGTAGGCCTTGGGTTGGATTGCATTTATTAAAATGGGGATACTCCTTCGCTTGTTATATTATTCTACAAACCTCCCATTACTTATTCCTAGGTGCTTCATTAAGGAAGTCAATAAGCTGCTTAGTAATTTTATCTGGTCTGCAGGGTGCCGTTGGGTGGCTTTGTCTACCATTAAATTACCAGTTGAGGGAGAGCTACTAGCCCTTCCTGATTTTGAGCATTATTATTTAGCTGCCCAGTTGCAGTAGGTATCTCAATGGCTGGTAGGTGGCTCTTTATCTGAAAAGGGGGTCTGTGTTTTCAATTAAAGGGATGGCTCACTTCACTCCTTAATGTTTCCCTCCAATCGTTCACGAACACATTTTCCTGTGTTGTTCTGTTGTGATGTCTCAACAGAACACGTGTGATAACGAGGTCAATTCTGCCCTGTGCTCCAGCAATTCCCCTGCTTAATTCCCTCCACCCACATGGGATAGATTCAGTCTGGTCAAGTTCATTCCTGGACCGACCTGGGTCTGGTCTACGTTGGGAGAATTATGGGTTTGTAGCAAATTGCTGGATTTTCCTACCCTTACGACATACTATATTCTCTCACCTATACACATGTCAATATATGTTCTCCGTGATCTAGTCAAAACTCAGCTACAGAAGTCTATCACACACAATGTATATCAAATGTTGTACATAATGGGCCATTGTGTCAAATTGATTAAATTACTGTAAAGGGCCGATTTATGCCACTGCGACCATTGCCCAATGCAGAACATTCCTTTGGGAATCCTGGGAGCTGAACATGACAAATTCAGTTCATGGTGCCTAATGATATGACTAAAGGTATACTAAAGGTAACTCAGGGGGCTCGTCATAACGGGGAGGCATAATGCGTAGCCATAACATGTACATTCACCAGCTTGTCAAGGGGAAAAAGTAGTGAATGGCAAAAAGACACTCCACATTTGCAACTCATAGGCCTGTCTCACCAAAGTAATGGCAACAAAAAACACAGCTTCATAGTCAACAACCGTAACTGGCAACTGTGAAGGGGCTCAAATGTACACACCATCAAAGAAAAGTAAGGGCAAGATTTAGTTACCGTAGTGGCATTACAAAAGGAATAGAGGGATACAGATTGTTCAACTCTTTGTGCAACTTCATCATAGAGTATATGGACAGGGATTGCTGGCCTAGGAGACAGAGGAACGCCTCCAACTCTGCCCGACAACCCTTGACCACAACTACCGCACTCCCTCTCGGAGCCAGAGAGAGTACAAACTGGAGGACCTCTGACAATCTAGTTCACAAGGGATCAACTTGGTTTTCTGTGCACAATGCAACAAAACTGCTCGACCTCCCAAAGTATACAGACTCCGTGGAGGGATAGCTAGCAGTTAGGATGATATCCACATCTCTGGCAGAAGCTGAAAAGAGCTCAGGCACACCCACTCACTCTGCCGACATGAAGGTAGAGGTTCTGAAGATTAGGGAGCAGAGTCATACTTCCCAGTCTAACTGGGAAAGGAAATCCACACTGAGAGGAAGGAAAAGTGAGGGATATAGGGAGAGGTGCAGAAGGTCTGCATACCACACCCTTCTTAGCCAATCTGGGGCAACAAGAATGACTGCCTTAGACAGGGTTTAGTCAAATCTTTTTCAGAACCCATGGAATCTTGGGCATTAGGGGGTAAAAACATGTAGGGAAGCAGAGTTCCACCTCAATTTAAACATGTCCAAGGCTGTCTCAGCAGATACTAGAAAGCGCAGAACTTCAGGCACAGCGTATTTTCCAAGGAGACGAACACGTCCACTTGAGGAGTGCCCAACAGGCAAAGATATCCAAGAGTACCTCTTGTAGAAATCAGATTCTCTGAAAAAGAGGAAAAGCACAGAGGCGCATAGTGACCAGAAGTGCCCCTATGAACATGAGACGTGAGGGCTCTAGGTGAGATGTGGGCCTGTTAATTGACAAGCAAATGACGAACAGAAGAGCTGCCATCAACTGCAGATAACGCGTCATTACCTCTGCCAACTCAGCTTTTATTAGCCAGCAGTCAAGGAATGGGAAAACTGTGATCCAACTGTCTGAGACGTGCCACAACCACCACAATCACCTAGGTGATTAGCAGAGGTGCCGACGTTAATCCGAATGGAAGTACTACACAATGGTTGTCACCCCAAACAGCAGGTGTTTCGGATACTGCAGTGGCATCAGAAAATAACCGTATGTGTCCTGCAAACCACAAACCAGCCTCCTGCTTCTATCGCCAACAAGGCCTGAGCTAGGATCAATATTTTGAACTGTTCTTCTCGGGTAAAAAGGGCCATAATCCAGAGATCTCAAATTGGACACAAAACTGCCATCTTTCATGGGAGTATCGCGGATAGCATACTTGCCCAATTTCCTGCTCTTTAACACATACAGTGGTTCCGTTGGTAGCTTTTTTCAATAAATGTGTTGGGCTAAATACACCCTGGCCCTACTCGATGGCCTTCCAGGGCGTAAAAGGAAGGATACCCTGCCTCCCACAGACTTCCGGTTCTCTGCTAAGAGAAAACTAGAGCTGCTTCACCTGCAGCACAGAGGAGGAGGCAGCGATGATAGTGGAACGTTAGGACCATCTGCCCTTACCTTTACATCTGCCTCTGTACTGCCTGATGAGGGGATTTTGAGTTTGCTGTTGCTGCTGAGATTGAGCGGATTGCCACTAATGAAAATTGAAGCACCTCAGGAAGCCTTGAAAATGGTGAAATTGCCTATAAACTCTTTGAGGCGGTTATTACATGCCTAGAAATCTAGTGGTTGCCATGCTGGTCTTCAAGCTCTCTAAGGCAGTGGCAGGTTAGTTGACAAAGAGGCAGGAGCCTTCAAACAGAAGATTCAGGAGAATGGCCTACACGTCTGATGACAAACTTGATGTGCAAAGTCAAGAGGGACGCATACAGTTACTGTAAACACCACAGCACGGGCCGCTGTGTCAGTAGCATCTAGTAAAGACTTAATGAAATGCTGAGATGCACCTTCGTCATTCCGAACATCAGAAAAATAAGGCTTGAGGTCATCAGCAAAGTAATAAACAACTAGCTGGACCATATCCTAACAGGGCATTTGAATATCTGGCCAGAGTGCCCTATAGTTCAACTATTTCAACGCTAATCTGCTGAAGTACAAGAAGCTTGCATCTTCAAGTTTTTCTGCTGAAGGGTTTGCTGACAAGGAGGGATACCTAGGGGTTGGGTGACGAGGTCTTCCCGACAACTTACTCACCACTAGGGTAGCAGTGGGTTTCTCACATGCAGCAAGTATTGGATGCAGTAAAGCGTCAATGAAGGGCAGTAAAGCGTCAATGAAGGGCAGCAACAGTTCAGAAGCAGAGGCGGGAGGCTGCAACACTTCAGTCGAAACATTAGTCAGTCTTGATGGATGGCAGGGTAGCTACAAAATCTCTGCTACCCACCCTCACCACTGAGTAAAAGGGTGTAAATTCTGGAGGAGGAGGCCTGAAGGGAAATCCTTCTACAGCTCTGGTGAGGTATCCAGGCAAGTGGGTGAGGTATCCAGGCAAGTGGCAGAAGTGAGACCAGAAACCTCCACAGCTGAGTCAATGGGACAGTGGTGAGCCGCTCTTCAGTATCATAAGGATCTGCACCCTGCTTCCTACATACCCGCATACAAGCAGAAACACAGGAAAAAGGTCTGGTGAGAGGCAGATCGGAACCAACGTGAGGAAGCCTAGGGAGAGCCCACTGATTACACAGGAAGCACTAGCAAAACAAAAGGGCATGATCAAACACCCTATAGGGGAAAGAGGGGGGGAATCGCGATGATCACACACTCTAAATTATGGCACAGAATAACAATACCGATTTGTTAGCAAACCTAAAGATAGTATCCCTCAAGTGAAAGGCCTCAACCACCCGGTCAAGAGGTAAAAGTACCTAGCTCGGACCAAAGGGGATGTCATATTGCTACATGAAACCAAGCTATCCCTTGAGGACGCAGCAATAGTCAGAGCAAGATGGATAGGACAGGTAGCCTGCTCACTGGCGACAGGGAAGAAGCGATGAGTGATCACGCTGATAAATAAGAACTCGAACATAACCATTGGGGACCAACAACACGATGAAGCAGGGAGGCTACTAATAACACAACTGAAAAGAGGGGGCAAAACCATCCAGGAAGTAAACATATATGCCCCAAACACAGATGACACCGCCTACTAGGAGGGAGTCCCGAGGAGACTGGAAGCAATGCCCCAAAACGACATGACGGTGCTGGCAGGTGACTTTAACTTAGCACTAGACTACACATTGGACAGACAAACACAGGCCCAATCCCTCCCACCAAGCTCACACAACATTCTAAAGAACATATGCAACAGATTCAACCTGAAAGACCCATGGCGACTACAACACCCTGACACCAGAGTCTACACCTTTTACTTCAACCTGCACAACTCCTACAGTAGAATATACTACATCTTCATTTCGGGCTCACACACCCACTTAATAGAACACTTGGAAATAGCGGCTATAACTATCTCAGATCACTCATGCATCAGCTTACAGCTGTCGGGGCGACACAACGAGAACCTCCCCCGCAGGTGGAGGTTTAACAATGAAGTTCTGGCAAACCAGGAATACAAAAACAGAATAGAGCAAGCCATTAACGACTACAATAGACATAACACACAAGGCATGGACGCCAAGACCCTGTGGAACGCGCTTAAAGCAACAGTCAGGGGGACACTTATAGACATCAAGGCCAAACTAAATAAAAAAGCTAAGCTACACCTAGACCAGCTAGAAAAAGATATGAAAAACCTAGAGGCAAGCTACATTAAAGACATAAGGAAGTCTAGCGCCCTAAAAGAGTTGACAAAAAAAAAAAATAAGAATACAACAAAATCCGGAGTGAAAGGGCTGGACTGTGGATAAACAAATACAAAGAGATTAACCTCTGCGAGGCCAACAAGGCAGGGAAGATCTTAGCGTCATACCTGAACCACAAAGACAACGCACCATCTCATCCATCACTGACTTACATAACATGCACACACAGCACAGGGACATCCTAAGCACGTTCAGTGAGTTCTATCAAGAGCTCTACAAAAGGGACGAAACAGTAGAGCAAGACAGATGCACTGGATACCTGGACAGACTAAACCTTCCAAAGATAACAAACGAGGAAGAACTGACACTAGGACGTAAGATAAGCTCAGCTGAAATTGAGATGGCGATTAACTCTCTTAAAGACAACAAAGAGCCGGGTACAGACGGTTACTCGGCCTCCTTCTATAAAAGTTTTCGACCACACCTACTCCCAACTATGAAAAAAAGTTTTCAACCACTGCGAGGGTGTGGGAACGGTGTCACAGTCCATGCCGGAAGCAAACATTATAGTTATCCCTAAAGAAGGCAAAGACACACAACTGCCCCAAAACTACAGGCCCATCTCACTTAACAGACTGCAAAATCTATGCCAAAATCTTAGCCTTAAGGCTCAACACGGTACTCCCTCAACTGATAAGCAACTCGCCAGTAGGATTCCTAAGGACACGTATGTCACATGATAACAAGACTCCTGTGCCATGTTCTCGAACAGACCTCAAAGTCTGAAACCAGCTGTGGCAATCACACTTGACGCAGAGAAAGCGTTTGACAGTGTCCTGGCACTTCCTAGAACAGTGCATGCGAGCGTACAATCTGGGAGATAAGCATACGCGGAAAGTGTTGGCACTGTACGCACACCCCAGTGCACAGATAGCTATCAACGGGTCAGTCTCAGAACAATTCACCCTTCAGCGAAGGACAAGACAGGAATGTTTCCTGTCCCCTGGGCTGTTTTTACTGACTTTGGAACCCCTGATCAGGGATATTGGAGCCAATAGAGAAATGATGGGGGTCACCATCAACGAGGTCAGAGCCAAACTAGCAGCTTACGCAGACGACATTCTCAGTCACTGAGAACCCCAAGTCCTCCATCACTGCCCTCATGGAAACCACTGTTAAATACTCAGCCCACTCCGGCTATAAATTAAACAGAGATAAATCGGAATGTATGCCACTTAACATCCACACCACCAGAGAGGTACTAGACAACTCAGGACTAGCCTGGCAACCCGGTTTCGTCAAGTATCTAGGGATTCAATTAGGCAAAGACCTCAAAACCATACACGACCAAAATAAGAAACTAATACTAGAAAAGATAAAAAAATCTTCTGGAGTCCTGGTCGCCCAAATTCATAACATGGTGGGGGAGGATAGAGACAATTAAGATGATGATCACCCCGGTGATCAACTACCTGGCGGGAATGCTTCCACTTACTCTCACAGACGAATTCCACCGAAAAACGGACCAGTTCATAAACAAGTTACTATGGTGTGACAAAAAACTGAGGATAAGCCTGAAAAAATTAAGACTAGATAAGAAACCAGGAGGACTAAACTTGGCAGATTTCAGAACATTCCAGACTGCCTTTCTAGCGAGACAGGGAGTCTATTGAATCCTGTCTAACCAGGTTTACACGCCGGTCTAGTTCAGGATTGAGAAAGCCATACTCAAAATCTCGACCCAATAACACTCCTCACTGCAAACAAACAGACACAAAACACTAGGCCAATATTTAAAAACACTAGATAGGCCCTGTATAAGGTAGACCAAAAACTGGAGCACAGCGTTAAAAATTCTAACTGGGAATCTCTGTTGGCAAACTCAAAGATAAAATATAGGGGGAAACCTCTAGCCATAGACTCATGGAAAAGGCTTGGGATCTCATACCCAGCCCGCTGGACGAAGGCGGAAGCCCCCACACCTTCAACATACTAAAAAAAACTGCATAACCTACCAGATATAGAACTCTACACCTTCCTTAAAATCAGAACAGCCCTAACCAAATCAAAAATAACAAGACAAACCCTCAATTATCCAGTATATGGAGAATCTGAACAAAGTAGGCCACCAGGTTTCCCACATCTACAGACTACTCCGTCCCAGTTCCTCCAAGCCTGACAATAAAACAACCAGAAACTGGGAGACGCATCTAGGTACCGCACTTAGAAAAAATGAAAGACACACCCTCTGAACTTCCCCATCGAAAAATTTGATCTCCCCGGTGTTAGCTCAGACAAAATTCTGGCTTCTGCACAAGACCTACTGGACCCCGGTTCGCTTAGCGACCCTGGGTCTGAGGGAAAACAACCGCTGCTGGAATTGTGACAGAGAACAGGGGGAACCTGGCACACCTCATCTTCCACTGCACAAAGGTCAAAAAACGTTGGAACATAATGTTCACCTTCATAAACAAAGCTTTAAGGTGCACACTTAAAGAAGAGTTTGCCACACTCACCACCACATTTATAACATCTGAACTTGACACGCAACATGACAGAGACCTCCTAGATCTCCTGCTAACAGCAGCAGTCAAAATAGTACTCACCAAATGGAAGAACACCTTCAAGGGGTGGCTCAACTGGGTGACATACCTGAGAGGAGCAGACATCACAGTCTTACAAAACACCTCATGGAGAAAACCCAACAGGGGTATGTGGGCATCCTTGGACAAGTTTCTAGGCCCTTACGAACCCCCATGACAGTGCTAGTCAGAAATATTCAACACGCCCACTACCACACCACCCACTAGAGCAGAACACCCTCCTCTCCTCCCCCCCTAAACTTTTCCCTCTTTCCTCCCTCTTTCTTTTTCTCTCAGAGTAGACAGATGGACAGGGGGTCGGTCAAGCATATACTTTGATGCAACCCAACCAGTCTGACTGATACCCCCAGCACAAAGCACCAAAGACTATTTGTTATATGTGTTAAAGTAGTAAAGCAGGGACGGACAAGCTTATCTGATTTAAGGGTAAACTGTACTGCCAGCAACTAAGCCACGTGGGCTGTCACCCCTGTATTGACAAAGTGATAACGATTATATGTTATATGTCATAGGTTGCAAGTGTAAAAACCAATACAATTTTTTTGTAAAAAAGGGTGTAGTGGACGAGTCGTAATATGCTATGAGAGAGTTCTTAACGTCTAGGTCAGAGATTTGTTCATAAATAGCAATTTTACATCTTTCTTGAAGGAGGTAGTTGAGGGGTTCAGTCTTATTTCAGGGAGAATGGAGTTCAAAATTATCGGAGCGATGCAAGAGGAGGCTCTGTTGTAGGTTTTTATTTTGGAGAATCTCCGTGTTTAGGGCAATAGAGTGCAGAAGCTTCTAGAAGGTCTGGAAGGTCTGGGACCTCCCATAAGGTCAGGTTTCTGAGCGAGGTAGCTAGGGGTATTGAAGTGTAGAGGTTTTTGGGTCATGCATGCAATTTTCAGTTGAATTCTTGCTTCGTAGATTAGCGAATTGAGGGATTTCAAATCAGGGGTGATGTGATCATTTCTTTTTGATCCAGTGATGAGCCTTGTAGCAGCGTTAAAGAAGGCTCCTAATGGACAACCTGGGTATAACTTTTGAGGAAGGATTTTAATTTCCTTAAGATGTTTATTTGATAGTTCACTCCTTTGGTGGCAGCACTAATGTCCTTCTGCATATTAAGGTTCTTATCAGGAGTTATTTCCAGTGATCTTGCGGGTCTTACCATGGTGTCCCTCCGTGTGGTGCATTGGCTCCAATTCTGTAGGATCATTGGCATGGAGCTCGTGTGAATGGGGTCTAAGAAAGTGGGGAGGCAGTGGCCTTGGTGGTAGAGCCATTTGTGCTGCCAGCAGTAGGCACAACATTACATAGCTATGGACCAAAGTTGAGAGGTGAGCTGGGACCGCACCAGAGACTGAAAGGTCTGAGCTGAACAATACTGGTGCAGACACGAAAAGCATGAACATAGCCATGCCACACAGCCGCACAGGGCCTAAAAATCCGCCAGAAGAGGTTGGCGCTCTAGAAAAGACGCCAAATATGAAATTAAAAACCGTTGCCGGATCTGACCCTGCAGCTGGAAAATCGGGGTACGATGCATAGGCATTGAAGACCATTGAGGCTGGACCAGTTGGCCTTCAGGTTGCAAGGGCAAGACCAGGGGAGAATCCATCAGGTGCACTAACTCAGAAGGCACCACAGGCCCAAACTCCAGCTCAGGGGACGAAGGTCCTTTGGAAGTCTGGGGTGCCTGGGTGACTTACATCTTTAAGAGTGCTTCTTGTGCTTTTTATGTTTCCCTCGCCCGCTTGAGTGAGAATTAATTGACCTCAAGCAAGTGAAGGAAACCAGGCCAGCCTCATTTGTCGTTGTGGGCAAGCGCCATTAGAAGTTGTGCTTCTGTCTCTTTAAATGCATTTGCATACTTTGGCAGGACTCTCATAACTTGGAGTCATGGTCCAAAGCCATTTAACACAGGTAAACAGAGGAAGTGCTGGTTATGACCATCTGTCCCTCCCAGTCCATACATGCCTTTAAACCCCCGAAAATTTGGAGGGGGGAACATCGTGGCACTGCACTAAAAAATAAATGTATTGAGGCACTAAAGCATGAAAACTCTCCATACCTTATGTTTTGTGTTCCTCATTCCCCTATCCATTACTTTATTGTAATCTTCGAATGAAGAACTGTGAAACCGAAAATTCTCCAAAACGGAAAAAGTGATCTGACCCTGTTGTGCAGGGATGAGTCATATATGGCTTCTGTGACATCAGCAGGAATCACTTCCGGTGCCGACATGGAGCCAGCGCCCCATACCAGTCAAAGGACTTCAAAGTTTCCGAATCCAGTCTGGTGCTTGGAATTATTCAACGAGTGGGGGTTCTGAGGGTCGAAGTCTCCATCAGAAGCTATTTATTTGAAATCAATTCCACATGAAAGGCGGTTCAAAAAATATTACGTCCAGATGTTACGGAGAACAAGTGGCTTAGAACTTTTTAGACTGTAGTGCAAAGCCTTGCTGATATCAAGTGTCTCTTCCGCCTAACACCTAGGTAGGCATACCAAGCATTAACTGGTCTATCTGGAAGTTCCAATCTTCCCCTTCAAATAATGAATGCATGCTAAACATTGCTTTGGGTGCTATGCAGGCAGCGAGCTTTGAAAAGCAATTTAATAGCTATCAGCAAAGATGGTAAACCATATATGCTCTCACATACTTAGAATTAGATTAGTGAGAGGTAGGCATCATTGCTCTGCACCAGGTGTCTTGCAAACCTTGTTGAATAGATTGTCCCAATATTCAATCCAATTCTACTAAGAGAAGATCTTTGATCATCTATACGTTTCACAGGCACTAGGCAGTTTTGAAAGGGTATTAACAGACTTTCATGGAGTATCAAAGAAGACACCGCCCCTTTGCCTCCTATCCTGTAAACTTTCACAGTGTCTTGTGGGAAGAAGAGCAGCACCAGTCCCAAGCATTCGTGTCAAAATTCCGGAATATTTTTTATTGTTGGTCTAAATAAAATGGCGGAATTATCCGTCCATAAGAAAATGTGAAAATGTTTGTAATCTCCACAGCATCGAAATATGAGGGTTGTTTTATTATGTGTGCTATTATCTCATAGTACTGTGCTTGAGAAGTATTTTTCTGAGGCTTTCAAACAATTTGGGGGAAATAATTTACGGTGTAGCAAAAGATTTGGACAAACATACAATTCAGAGATTAAATATGTTCAACACAAACACTCACATTACTTAACTGCCCATATAAAGGAACACTTATTTAACATCCTTTTTCATTGGTCTCTAAGGTCTGGTTATCATCGCAACTTTACTATGTAAAGTAGACTTTCCATATTTGCTGCTAAATCAATGAGTAACCAGACATTTCCTTGTCCTGCAGTGTCAATTCCAGGTTCCCCAAATCTTACTGGATAAAGGGACAAGATTCCAACTCTCCATTTAGTACCACATTCCTGCGTCAGACTTCCGACCCAGTTTCAAAAACTGGCTGAAGGCGTCACGCACAACATGGCTTTCCACTTACTTTTGCAAGTGGACATAACAATCCCATCTGCAACTACAACACCAAACTGCCAACAGAAGGGTTCATAGCTTTATACACAAGTCACCTTCAACAGCAAAGGATAATGATGTGATTGCCCCTAATCGGCCTGTCTAGAGAAAGGTCAGAGTGGGTTCTTCACTGCCAAAACATTTAAAGATGATTTATGTTAATAAAGACACGCATAGTTTTGAATCTAAGATAATTGATATGCATTTAATAAATCTTGCTCTGGTCACCCTAGATGATAAAATTGCATTTGACACAGTACCTTACAACTATCTGCTCAGTACCCTAAACTACATTTGGAAACAATTTTTTAGCTGGGTGAGTCTATCAATGGCACAGATGAAAACCAACTCCACAATCTCAGAACTAGTGACTGGTGAGGCACTATATAGGGATACCCTCTCTCTTCACAATGACCAATGAACGACTGACTGGTGTGCAGACTAATGATATAAAGGAACAAGCGTCCCTAAACCAAACATGTATATATTATTACTGGAAGCAACAATTATGCCCAGAAGCAATCTTCACTAGACATATTAAAATCACATTTATTTAACAAATTAAATAGGTGGGTGGAGACACCAAACACAAATGCCACTAGATTAAACAAACAAAAGGGTTCAGGCAATAAGGTGTGACATTAATAAAAAAAATGCTTAATCACAAATAAATCTACAGCAGCACTTCTTCCCCTATGTTCATTACTTTATACAGTTTATAGGGTCAGTGCACGAGAGTCAACGGCCTTTCAATCCTTACACAATAACAGGATCATAATCAGGACATTACAATTCATGCCTGAAGTTTTTCTCAATGGTAAGAGAGAGTAACTGAAAGGAAGGAAGGATTAACTGAAAGGAAGGAAGGATTAACTGAAAGAAAGGAAGGATTAACTGAAAGAAAGGAAGGATTAACTGAAAGAAAGGAAGGAGTAACTGAAAGAAAGGAAGGAGTAACTGAAAGAAAGGAAGGAGTAACTGAAAGAAAGGAAGGAGTAACTGAAAGAAAGGAAGGAGTAACTGAAAGAAAGGAAGGAGTAACTGAAAGAAAGGAAGGAGTAACTGAAAGAAAGGAAGGAGTAACTGAAAGAAAGAAAGGAGTAACTGAAAGAAAGAAAGGAAGGAGTAACAGGAAGAAAGGAGTAACAGGAACGAAGGAGTACCAGGAAGGAAGAAAGGAAGGAAGGAAGGGAAATATCATCAGTTGCCATTGGGAAGATACCGATATATTACACGATAAGCCGCACTCACAAATGTGAGAAGCATTAAGTGCCTAGGGCCAAGTACACAGGTGGGCCCAAACAAAATGAGAGGTGCTCACCATGCGAAGAACCGAGGGCGCAGTTCAATAAGAGAATTAGATGCAACCAGACTGTGCCAACTGCTTGTAATATAACCGTGGAATTACTACCAGACGTCAACTGCAATTTATCTGCTGACTGGAACGGAATGTAGGCGTGAAATTGATGGTAGATGCAGGACTGATATAAAAACTGTCAACCTTTTATGATACAGAAGGTAAATTTCCATTTTTAGAGTGAGTAGCTTCACTTCAATGTATACAAATGCTTGAAAGGATAAACTGAAGACACCATAAAACACATACCATTGCACAGCCCACAAAAGTTAAAAGTTCTGACAAGTAGTAAGAGACATGAATATGTTTCAGTGGTAGAGCTGCATATGTAGGGTAATGGGAGATGTATTTATGAAAGTGATTTACACAACCTTTAGAAACGCACACTATGTTTGAAGAACACACAGGACATTCCCTAAGAGTATTATACACTTATGAAAGCGGCAAGGGACACCTGGAATAGGTTTCTGTAGACACCCTCAGAATTGTAAACCCTTTAAAAACTACAAGAACTGATAGAGAAGATGAAGCAATAACTGTGCTCTGAAAAACAATATGGAGTAATCAGATGAAAACGGATTTGGGGGTGACTAAATGGAAGACAAGTATTCTGAAGAAATAACAGAAGGAGAAGAAGCTTTTGTCCATATAAAAATAAGCCCACAAGTAATACTAGATTTATTATTTGGTGTTTTTGTAAAGCCCTAACTACCACCAAGAGGTGGCCTCAGAGCATTTCAGCAGTGGGACAAATAATTTGCTTATACAGTGCAAGAAGCTGGTGCAGATCTAAAACCAGTCAACCAGCTACAGAAACAACAGTGGCAATGTTGCAGGGATTCTGCGAATACACTGAACTATGCGCAGGAATATGGAACCTTGGTGTATAGGGGCTAAGCTTTCCCACCACCTTAGTGCCCACGAACCCAGGACCAACTAGCTATAGTGTCTCACTAGATCTCCTACACACTCACCAAGAAGCAAATGATTAGACACCCAGAACACAACACTCCCGCATCTCTCAGGAATCACGGTAACAAGACACCTTTTCACTCACCCTCCAGTACCTGTCCACAATTAGAACAGACTGAAACACAAGTATAGTTTAAAATGTTTATTTTAACTATTGTGTTCTAAAATGCAGTATACAAGCCACAGCCAGCAGAAAAATGCATAAAACTAATACAGTTAGCATTGCAGCGAGGCCATATATCATAAAGGGAGATGTTTGACTGTCTTTATATGATGACAAGGACTATAAAGCCTGCCCACCCTCCCCTTGGTAAGAAGAAGTATTATTATATAATGGAAGATCTCTAGGCTTTGTCAGCAGACCCCATACCTTAGTGCCTAGATGGTATATCGACATCACAGGAACCTCATTGCTCTTCTCCCTGGAAAGCTCACTCTCCAAGTGTGCGTTACCTAAATATGCATCCCCATAGGATCAAAGCATGAGTTTCCAGCAGCAGCTGCATTAGCATGTCTTGTCTAGGTGCTAGGGACTGACCAGATCAACATGGGGCATTGTTTATCGACCTTGCTCACAGTGTTCAGACTAAACTCCAGGAACAGGCAGAGAACGAACAAGGCAGACGGTTCTCATGTGAAAGGCATAAACAGAGTCTTGCACAAATAAAGCCATGTAGCAATGTGTGCAAAAGCAGCTTAATGGCAGCTGGGCTCATGCTATATAGGAAAACAGAATGCAACGGTAAGCAGAGTCACAAAATGCTTGTAAAAGAACCAAATCGAAAAAAGCATAAATTCTAATTTAAAAAGTATGTAAGGCAAGTCCTGAAAATTCGCCAAATTGCGTGAACCGTGGAATGCAAGCTGTTCCAAAAGGTCTTCCCAGTCGTTCATAGCAAAGAGGGACGCCATCCAGTTGAGCAGTTTGAAGAAACACACGTGCTCCTCATAATGCAATGCCTCCAGGAGCATACCAAGGTAACTTGTGTGATATTCAATGAAATTCTGTTGTAAGAAGCGCTGTGCAGCCTCACAGGTATTCCAGCCTGCCAACACTCCAAGTGCTTACTGCCGCATGCATCAAACGGCCGTCCCCAGAACAGGCCTGGTCATGGGCCAACAACGGACCCATTAACAGATCATAATACAGGTCAAACAAAGCCATGTAGCAAAGTGCGCAAAAGCAGCTTCCTGGCTGCTGGGCTCATGCTAAATTAGCGATCTCAACAATGTCCCTATCGGCAACGTGACAGCAAGACAGTCATTGTCAGGTGAGTCACAAATAACGACAAAGCTATGAGGAGACAGAGGCCAGGAGAAGGAAGGCCGGTCCTGGTTGTCTGACTGGGAAGGTCTCAGGATCAAAGTAAGGTAAGTTGGAATGAGCCTTGGTAATGGTGTCTGAATGTCTAGATGGAAAGAGGAGTATTAAATGAGCATCTGAATTTCACGTAATCCTTTTTCAGGCTCATTCAATTCAAAGTACTGCTTAGAACACGTCACACCCAACTCTACAATTAAAATTACCCTATTACGCAGGATATATCCCTAAAATGAAGTACATTAAAAGTAAACTACATACATATTAAATGGTCCTGCCATATAGTGCAGTGGCATGCTAAGCGAGTAGACAACAATGGCATTCTTTCTAGGCCTATGTCAGATTAGAACCAAAAATGCAGTGAGGAATAATGTCACAACACATAAATCAAAGATGGGAAAACTTGCAACACCCACTCGGCGTATGAATAGTAAAACACCTACAATAGAAGACTAGCCCAAATGTGTATAAAAATGGGAAACAGCAGAGGTAATACATATGAGGAATATGAAGACAGAAGAGAAGCTCCAGGACTCGCAGAATGGCACTCGCACAATATCAACTTCACCCTGAGAAAAGGGTTTTAATTTAGATACAAGAGTAACATTAGAAAACTGAATTAGCATACCTCAACACATGGAAGGGTAATCACCACAGAATCTTCCACTAAGGAGTGGAAACTGCAGAGACATTCAAATGATTCAGGACCTTATGAAATTGAACGCCCCAGACTGGCAGGAAATCTAGGTTGTAAAAGAAGTTAAATATTTGATTCCTACCTGGCATTAGGAGAACATGCTGGTATTCTTTTGCTTGCTGTATTGAGTTTGCTTAGATTAATTATAATGTTCCTTTAAAAACTAAGTAGCGATCTTTAATGTAGATTTACATTTATAGAATTCACAAAAACATCCCAGCATTTATCCCGGAACTCACAGACTGAGAATTCCAAAACGGAATCAAATTTACTCATGATAATTTCTTCCAAAGTCGAAAATCTGCCTAAGTATGACATGCAGAATTTTTCACTTGCACAATTAACTTTCTTTTTGAAACGGCGAACAGGTTTCCCTACGTAGAAACTCTTTCCCCTATAAACCCAACCCATTCTGCACTCTGGAAAGGTACTTACTTCTATCTCTTTCTGGAGGACATATGCTTATTTCCAGGATGAGGCAAGTGGTATGTGAATACCTATAAATGTACATGCTTGATTGTACTCTTTCTGACTTGAACCACAAATTTAGCTCTGTGAAAAATCGAACACTGGCAGATTTTCCAACACTGTATGAACTATACGCCTGTAAAATTAACACATTCTGATAGCCTATTAACTTACAAATCCCTAGTTTCCATTATGGGCGGTCAAGTACCACTTACTTTCACAACAAATGGTGACGCTCAAACCAAATGAAAGACTCAAGGAAGAAATAACCACCAACTTTATCCAAGAGCCATTAATTACGCCACCTGCTGACAAGACCCCATGCGATCAGTGCCACAGAAGTCACTACAGTAGTTATCTCTTAGACATGAACACAATAATATAGAATGAATGAATTACATTGCAAGTATTGCAACTGTTTTAAAAGCTTTACAAAGTTCTTGCTGAATCACAGCGGATACAGATGAGAAACTGCTGGCTGTATGGATTTAGCTTCAAACCCACTGGGGACATACAGAATAGCCACCAAGAGTACCACAAAAATGCTCTGATTATATGAAACAAAATGTTCTAAACCAGCTTAAGCCATTATTTAATGAATTCTCTGTTCAGCCTTGCCATGGCTTTTTTTCATTCAATTAAAAGTATTCAGATGCTGATCTCTCACTAGCACCGCTAAATACTGCCTTCCTGTCCAACATAATCATGCCACATGGCTGGGTAAATCTATACAATATAGATTTAGCAGAGACCTTTATCAGCAGTGTTCAACTAGCAGTGAAGGGGTAGACATTTTTTTGCGTTTACGTAATGTGCTTGCAATTGGATCACGCACTTGAGTGCTAATCAGTAAATACATAACCAGAAAGGGTTTTCTTTTTTTTTTTTTTTTTTAAATATGGCCTGCAAGGCCTAATTAAGTCAGTTTTAGCACCCCTAGGTCCACAACAGTGTACAAACACCATAATTTATAAGGCAAAATCTCATCCCGAACTCAGATTCAGCAACCATCAGATTTTACGCCTGCAAATCTGATCCTGTGGCCAGTCTGTGGGCATAGGTTTACCAATGAAGATGGGTGAGCATTCAAAAGCTTGAAACTGTCTAGGTATTCACATATTGTGCAAGTAGTTTTCACCAAAAAAAAATGTACAGATGTATCTGTCAACGACTGGAGTAGGGAGCACATTACCCTGCAAGCATCTATTCCAGCATGCATTGCTGCAGATTCACATGCTGCGCACACTCCTGCCATCTAAGGTTGGACCCAGACTTTGCAAGTTTTTATTTCTCACTGAAGTTTTATAGTTGGCGACGTATCCCCTTCCTTCTCAAGGTATTGCGCATGTTCAACGGCTCCTTTGTTAGATTATAATGTTATTTCCTTGCCATACAGGAAATGAGGATATAGTCTACTAAGTTATCACTTGCTGTTGAATATGCTGAAAGTTTTGGTATTTGAGTCACCATCTAATACCTGCCGGGGAGGCAGGAGGGTACATGTGAACCTGCAGCACTACACACTACAAATACATGCTTACAGGGTAAAGTAACATGCTCCATTCGTAGCATGTGTTGGCTGCAGATACACATACTATGCATAGACTGTAAAGCAGCACTCCTCTGACTGTGGCTTTAGGCAGCAGATGGTGCATTTGCTTCAAATAATGTGTCTATAACTGTTTGCCCACCACAGCTTGTTCTCTGGCTTGCACATCTGCACAACAGTGTTTAGTAAAAGTGTGTGGGTTTGTCCATGTTGCTGCTTCACAAATGCCCGTTAGCGGGATATTTCCTAAAAACACATTGATGCTGCCTTCTTCTGTTGAATGAGCTCTTGGCATTGTAGGTAGTGTTTGTTTTGTTGTAGCAAATATGGATACATTTTACTATCCATCTAGCAATTCTTGCTTTTGATACTGGATTGCCTTACCATGAGTTTGAAAAATCTACAAATAGTGTTACCTGAAGGTTTTTGTTCTTTCCACATAGTACATAATAGCACGTTTTACATCTAGTGTATGTAATGTTCTTTCTGCGACTGCTTCTGGTTTTGGAAAGACACCACGCAAATTTGACATTTAATTTAATGGAAAGGTGATATTACCTTTGACAGAAACTTTGAGTTTGTGCGTAGGCTAACTTTGTCCTATAATGCTACTCAATAATGAGTGCATGTATTTCGTTGACTCTTCCTAGCGATGTAATACCGACAAGGAATTCCACCTTTCATGTTGGGAACAGTGTTTTGTATTTGAGCATTAGTGCAAATGGTGTAAACGTTAGTCTTGTTAACACAATGTTTAGATTCCACGTTGGTACAAGAGGTGTGCGTGGTGGAATAACTTAAGTTCCTCCATGAATGTTTTTATAGCAAGTATACTGAAAAGAGATTGGTGTTTTCGGTTTTGTAGGTATGCTGTGATTGCTAATAAATGAAGATGTATACACGGGTATGCTAAATCTGCGTTCTGCAGCTGTAGTAAGTAACATACTAGTTGTTGTTCAGATGGTGAGGATGGGTTTATGTTGTTTGCAGCGCAGTAGTGGAATTATTTTCCATTTTGCTGCATAACAGGCTGACTGTTCTGGCCTCTTTCAAAATGCTCATGTATTCTTGAGGTAATTCTAGATACCCAAATTCTAGGACCTCAGGAGCCAGAATGCAAGATTCAGTTGTTGAACATTGGTGTGTCTCACTCTGCCCCCACTGTGAGTGAGAAGATTTGGAATGTTGGGTAGCTTCTCGTGACGTACTAGGCATAGCTCCAGCAGATTTGTGTGCCAAGGTTGCCGTGCCCATGTTGGAGATACGAGTATCATAGTTAGTGAAGTCTGTCTGAGTTTCCTGACCACATATGGAATGAGTGGGAGAGGCGGAAAACTGTATGCAAAGATCCCTGACAAGTTCATCCACGGAGCTTCCCTTTTGGATTGTGGGTGTCTAGATGTGAAGTTTTGGCATTTTCTACAGAGGCGAAGAGATCTACTGTTGGTGTCCCCAACGTTGGAAGTTGAGGGCGGAGCTAGCCGAGCTGAGAGATGGCCGCGTAGTAAGCGAGCTTGTCTCGGACGCCACGAAATACGCAATAAACTATGCATATAAAGAGCTCCTTGAACTGGGAACAAGCCGGACCAAGTATGTGACACCTCCAGCCCTGACATCTTGATGCCATATGGCCCTGTGAGATCCTGCAGACATCGAGAGAGGCTGACTCGCAACTGGGGCCTGGTGGGTAAAAGCGAAAGCTGAGCACCGGACTACAGTGCGCAGGAGCGCTGCAACGTGGAGGTGGAGCCGACCCGCAATCGGGCCTGGAGGAGGGAGACACCGCCAGTAGCTCGAACGCTTGCCTGCCATGAACGGAGCCCCCACTGCCCCCGAGGCATGTGCCTGGCACTGTCAGATGCGAAGAACGTGAAAAGAGGACGGTAAGGCGCTGTTGTGGCAAACCACAACCGTAGCACTTCAGGTTAAGGGGACAGCGCCCATTATGGAAATGTTCGCCTGGTGAATGGCCCAATACCCACGCATATTAGTCTATGCACGCATCGATGCTGACATACCTCACGTAACAGGACATTGACATGGCGAGACCCATGCGTAGAGTCTGCTTCAGATTGGCCTGATAGACAAGTGTGTTGCAGAGACAAGATTCGGCTCCGGCTAGCGAGAACTGAGAGACTCCACAGCTTCGCGGCCTTTTCACCACGTGCCTTACTGGGCCCAAGATAGCTTGTTGGTGCTAGGTCAAGTAACTGCAAACTGCTGCACACAATATAGGTACCATAGAAGAGGACATGAGCTGTATGGGGAACAGCTGCTGGTGACACTGCGATATTGCATTTGAAATCTGGGAACTGCTACACATTGCTATACCGGCCAAAAAGCGGGCGATTGTGCGCCTCCGCCTGCCGGGAGTAATAACGAAGACTAAAGACTAAGAGCGACAGGACACCTGGGGGGGCCTGTCTGAGGCAAGAGGTGGCCGGCAGTTGATTTTCCTCCCCGTGAAGACATATCCCCGATCTACAAACAAACTTGACACAAATCTGTGAGGCGGTGGCCTCAGCCGCAGCACGGGCGGTACCTAACAGCTGCACAGAAAGCAATATTCACAGGGAATTATTGGGCCTAGTAGGTAGATTTAAGGAGGGCCGGACTGCGGACAAGATGACACTGGACACCGGAGGGGCATTGCTGACGAGTGAGATGTAATGAGTCAGGAGGAAAACTGTGTACACTAGGTGCAAGCAGCAGACAGTCAGGATCAGCGGAGTGCCATTCACCTATACAGATCCTGCGCAGGGCAGGGCCAAGCAAGCCCATCAGAATAACACCGTGGAAAAGCCTGGGCGTGCAACATCTGAGGTCCATCGGGGGGGGGGGGGGGGGGGTTGTTGTATTTCCTTCCTTAAAGTGCGGACTCCGTCAAGCTCAACACTATGGGCAAACCAGAGAGAAATAAGCTGAAGCTCAATTTTGATCAGTCCAAAAAAACAACAGAAACAAGCACAGATGAACACCAGCCACCAATGCAGGCAAAAGCATTGGCCAGCAATATCACAAATAACGACGTGCAGGCCATGTTTTCCACTATCCAAGCTGCCCTCACGAATATCGATGGCAAGATTGACTCTCTCACATACAGAATGGACCGCATGTCCGAACATATGGACCGGCACACGGAAAGGATAGATATGGCTGAACATCGAATATCCGAAACTGAAGCTGCCCATAACCAAATGGAAACTAAACAGGGCAAGATGGATAAACAACTGGCAGTGCTAACGGCGAAAGCAGAAGACCTAGAGGCAAGATCCTGTAGAAGTAACATGCACCTGAGGAGCATAGCAGAAACAACAAATACAGGAGCCATGGAACAATATGTAGAGCTGCTGCTGATCGCCCTTCTAGGCAGGGACAGCTTTTCTGATGTCTTCATAGTTGAAAGGGCACACAGGTCCTTAGCAGCACCTGGTTACATTGCAGCATGAGGAAATGGAGATCTCTCTGTATCCTGACTTTACACCAACACTACAAGAGGCAAGGAAGAAATTCGATCTGGCCAAAAAGAAGCTTTGGGACCTAAACATCAAGTACACAATGATATATCCCGCCAGACTTAAAGTAATGAAAGATGGCAATTCCAAAATTTATAATAAACCCAAAGACATTCTGAAATACCTCCAGCAGAAAGGGTCGCAGAGCGCAAGAAGGTGGTCTCCAAGAGAACGGCTGGAAGAACAAGCAGCCACATCGGACGTTGAGTGACACCCGGGAGCCCGAGTAGGCTGATGTTTGTTTCTTACATAATAGACCATTTGTGACACTTACAGCACACATTTCAACACAGAACAATTGAGGTACTTAAGTGATATTACATCGCGGTGCGAGGCTACGGGGTCTGAAATCATGTCACAGATTGGATTTACAGGTACCAGTGCATTGCCCAGAGGTGGGGGTAGCTGGCGACAATGTACTCAATTGTGAGGTGACCGTGGGTGAGGGGTAGCAGAGACTGTTAATCATTACACATGCATCAACCCTAGACCCAGACAGCCTGGCGGTGCTCCCTACGGTCCCCCAACAAATTACATCACTGAAGTAAGTGCTGTACTATACTATAATCTGTGGGCATCACTGGATGCTCTGTAGTGCATCAAACATATACGAGATGGCGTCCCCCTTGTAGACTCATACAAGTATTAGGGATGGGCAGCTCCCGCCCTCTAGTGTGTACCACACCAGTTAGTTTTTTTTTTTGGGGGGGGGGGGTTCTCTAGGGATGGGGGGCCGCCGGAAAAAGACTAAGTACATGTTTGTGGGGATTGTCTCTGCTGATAGGGATATGGAGGAGTGGGAGGGGGTTTCATACAGAAACTTTCGACCAGCAGCAGAGGCGCAGACAAGTACATATATGGCACTGTAAGTTCTTACCGATATCAGCAATTAATAGATGGCAACAGAAAGATGAATGGCTGATACTCCGAAACATCATAGAACATTGACGTTAATGACCTGGAATGTTCAAGACTCCATAACCCACAGAAAATACGAAAAGTCCTAGCCTATCTAGACAGACATAAGGTGGATGTTGCCTGTATACAGGAGACACACTTGACAGACCTCAGAGAGCATAAGATAGGTGCCAAATGGACTGCATACAAGATGGCATCCTCTTATTCCTCATATGCAAGAGGGGCACTACTGTTAGTCAAACAAAATACCCTATTCAAGCATATTAAATCTATCAAAGATGATCAGGGTTGTTATATTATAGTGCAGGTTGTTCCTGATTTTCTTAAGAACTCTACACAGGAGTGGTATCGGCGGAAATGCATACAGAAGCATGTGGTAACCTTGCATGTTCTCGGTGGTGACAAATAGATCTTAACAAGGTTCTCCCCAATCTCTGACAAGACCTTGTTACATCTCTGGGCGGAGATGCCATTTGTGATCCGCTAAGTATCCTGGGCTGAGTTTTTCTGCTCTGGTATTCCGAGAGCCCACCAGATGTTGAACCACCAGCAAAATGTACTGATGACGTTCTAGCCACAACCAGACATGCAGGGCCTCTTGACAGAGTCCAAGATCCCAACCCGCCCTGTTTGTTGCAATAACACAAGGCAACGATGTTGTGTTGTTCATGAACAGCTGTACCATCTTCCCTTGATGGAAAGAAGAAAGGCTTTCAATGCCAGGTGAATCACTCTCAGGTTGATGTGGAGCCGAGACGTCGCCAGAGACCAGAGTCATCTTATCTCTACCTCTGTCTGCCGTAGTCTGGAGGTGGGAGACGACTGCCTGGGGCAAGCCCGCCATCAACAGCCAGTCGTCGAGATAGGGGAAGAATGGTACCCCTGACCACCACAGATATGCTGCAACCACCGCCACCAGGTGCGCTGGTGAGGCCAAAAGGAAGCACAGTGAATTCAAAATGCTCATGGCTCACCATGAACTACAAGCGACACCCGTGGGCAGGCAGGTATATGAAAGTGGGTGTCCTGCAAGGCCATCACTACCATCCAGTCTCAAGGGTCCAGGGGAGACAGAACCTGAGCCAATATGAGCATTTTGAATTTCACCTTCTTCAAAAAGAAATTGAGAGCGCACAAGTGTAAAAGGTGGTGGACCGGGTAGACGAGGCTTATGAGAGGCATGGCCACAAAAGTACGGAGTACCCTGTTGTCCTTGGTGGCTGGTAAATGGGGAATGGTAATTGTTGGTAACTGGTAATTGTTGGTAACTGCTAATTTCTACCTTAGCCATGTAATGGACGAAAGGCAGAATGGGGTTGGCATGGGACCATGAAGAGACAAAGACCGAGGCAGTAGCCCGAATATCCTTAAAGCGTTCCAGCACGGAATTTGCAAATTGGCAGGGGCCATCAAAGGGCATTCCATTATGGACATCCCCTGAAAAGCCAATAGATCTCAATCAGGCATGGCGTTGGGAGTGGCACTAAGGATACACTCGCTTTGCCTAGAGAGTCAGTTCTTTCTAGTCCACAACGAATGGTGAACTTTGCCACATCCCTGACATCAGCGGTAGCCTGGGTCAGTATGGTTCAGGCCTACTCCAAAACTATGGAGACTCTTTCGGGTGGTAAGGAAGGGAACATGCCGGGATTGACTTTGGAGGTGGCGGCCTGAAGAACCAATCTTGCCGCAGTGGAGTACTGGGAGAGGAAAGCTTGAGCCCCATGCACAGGCGGTGGGCAATTGTCCTGTGCACAGAAGCCCCAGTGCAGTGCTTGGCCCATGTCCCAAGCAGGACAGCTATGACTTCATTAAAAGGGAGAAGAGGTTCTGTGGGGGTGTCTACCGGTTGAAGCAAATCTGTCAAGACGTTTGCCTCAACTGCCACTGAGGGCTGCGTAAGGTCCAGGACCTCAACAGCCCTTACCATCACCATGGCAAAGAAAGCCCCTTCCTCCACAGCCACACTAGGAGGAGAGACTAAGCCAGTGTATGTAGAGGTGTCCAGACCAATGGCACTCACCAGTTTCTCATACCAGTCTTCCAAGGGGTTATGGTATCAATAAGGCTCCTAGGATCCTCCCCAATCATACTCCTCACAAGGAGTGTTGAAAAAAGCAGACCCTGTCTCGGATTCAGAAGGTTGAGTGCTAGTGAGTGCCAGAGTCGATTCCGACCCAGCTCTGTATTGGAGTCTGGTATGATAAGGGGTTCGGCACCACCGTGGGGCATCAGCAGCACTGGGAACTTGAAATGGCTCCAGGGAAGGTCACAGTCTCGCAAACCCAACTGGTGCAAAAATTTAGAGGGGGCACAATCAGATTCCATGGGGCTCGAAGGCACTCCCGTGGTATCAGCCCGCCCAAACAGGATGTGTGTGGCTTCAAAGACCCAGAGGTGGGCCCCACTGCTGAAGCATGGAGGCGGGGCCTAGAGAGATGATGTCATTCCTGCGCCTCGAACGATGACTTGGACTCAAGCTGCAAAGTCGAAAAACACTTCACGTCTTGTATTTGTGAGACTTACACAACAACTTCATGCGCGATGAAGAGCACCTGGGGCAGCACCGCAAACAGGCCCAGGGCCTTCCACACAACCGAGACCTAATGCATTGCGGAGTCAAATGGCAACTAGCAACCAGAAGCTTCAGGGATTGCTCCCGCAGAGCTTTTGGGTTCATAGAGTGACAGCCTTCACAGTCCTTGGAGTCGTAGCCCAGCTCCCTGAAAAAACGACAAATCAAACTAGGCAGCAAGAAGACCTCCTGGTTCAACGATGACCGTAAGAAATCCAAGAAACTGTCGCTCCCTCGAGAAGGCCTGGAAAAAAGACCCAACCACCAAGGACGCCTTCAAAAACGCCACCCGCATACACCACCAACTAATCCGAAATGCCAAGAAAGCAGCCTTCAAGGACCATCTAGATAACAACGCCCACAACAGCAAGGAATTATTCAACATTGTCAAGGAATTTACCAACCCCTCAGCCAACTCCAACGACATCACCCCTTCTCAAGCCCTCTGCGACTCCCTAGCCTCATTCTTCCACAACAAAATTGCTGACATCCACAACAGCTTCGACAACCAACCCGGAGACCAACCCACCCAATCCCCTGCAGGACCACCACCCCCCCTGAACATCCTCAATGACTGGAAGCCAATCTCCACTGAGGACACCATCCGTCTGATGAACTCTATCCACTCAGGATCCCCCACTGACCCTTGCCCTCACCACATCTTTAACAAAGCAGACTCCATTATTGCACCGCACCTCTGAGACGTCATCAACTGCTCCCTCAACTCCGCAACCTTCCCGGAAAGCTGGAAACATGCCGAACTCAGCGCGCTCCTGAAGAAACCCACAGCTGACCCCACCGAACTCAAAAACTATCGCCCTATCTCACTCCTTCCATTCCCGGCCAAAGTCATCGAGAAAGCTGTCAACAACCAGCTCGCCGCATTCCTCGAAACAAACAAATCCCTCGACTCCTCACAGTCCGGCTTCCGAGCCAAGCACAGCACCGAAACCGCCCTCATCGCAGCAACAGACGACATTCGAACTCTACTGGACAATGGAGACACAGTCGCCCTAATCCTCCTCGACCTCTCCGCAGCCTTCGACACAGTCTGCCATAGCACCCTTCTACAGCGCCTCAAAAACATCGGAATCCAAGGAAAAGCACTGGAATGGATCACCTCGTTCCTCTCCGGAAGAACCCAGAGAGTCCGCCTTCCACCATTCAAGTCAGAGGCTACCGAAGTCATCTGCGGCGTACCTCAAGGGTCCTCACTCAGCCCCACCCTCTTCAACGTCTAAATGAGCCCCCTCGCGGCCATCGCACGCCAACATAACCTCAACATCATCTCCTACGCCGACGACACTCAACTGATCCTATCACTCACCAGAGACCCTAACACGGCCAAAACCAACCTACACGCAGGAATGAAAGAAGTAGCCGAATGGATGAAGCACAGCCGTCTGAAATTGAACTCAGACAAAACAGAAGTCCTCATCTTAGGTACCTCCCCCTCCGCCTGGGACGACTCTTGGTGGCCAGAGGCCCTTGGAAAAGCACCCATCCCGACGGACCACGCACGGAACCTGGGCATCATCCTGGATTCCTCACTCTTGATGAACAGACAAGTCAACGCCGTCTCTTCATCTTGCTTCAACATTCTTCGCATGCTCAAAAAAACATTTCGCTGGATCCCTACCGAAACTAGAAAAACAGTCGCCCACGCTCTGGTCACGAGCCGACTGGACTACGGAAACACCCTCTACGCCGGCACCACCGCAAAACTCCAGAAAAAACTACAACGCATCCAGAACGCCTCAGCCAGGCTCATATTAGACATCCCGCGTAAAGAACACATCTCTGATCACCTGAAAAACCTCCACTGGCTTCCCGTCAATAAGAGGATCACTTTCCGTCTCCTAACCCACGCACACAAGGCACTCTACGAAATCGGACCCGAATGCCTCAACACATGACTATCCTTCTACACCCCCTCCCGCCAGCTACGATCCTCCAACCTAGCCCTTGCCACTGTACCTCGCATCAACAAAACCACCATGGGAGGTAGATCCTTCTCCTACCTAGCAGCTAAAACTTGGAACTCACTTCCCACTCACCTTCGCCTTACTCAGAACCACCTAGCATTCAGAAAGCAACTCAAAACGTGGATATTCGACAAGTAACTCCCCACCCTTCTTCAAGCGCCTTGAGACCCTCTGGGTATGTAGCGCGCTATACAAATCTTCTGACTTGACTTGACTTGACTTGAATCAAAGGCAAACCCGATAAGGATCGGTCACATGCATCTGAATCAGCAATGTTGAAACCCACATGTTTTTGGGTGACATCCATAGCACAATTGGAGGAAGATCTCAAAAAGAGTCTCCATAGTGTAAAAAATGAGTCCCAAAAAAAGTGGACAGAGGTAGCTCTCTCTGGATCTGCGCTGATGATGCCAAAAGAAAAGAACTCATGTCAGCGCACAGGGGTGGCATCTATATAGGTACCTTATATGTCACTTCCAGATTGGAACAACGTGGAGCCGAACGCCACCTAACGGCACGCAGAGGTACTGCTCATGAATTTACGGCTCCAGCTGGACACCTGGGGAATATTCTAAGGTAAGGAATGTGTGGCTAGAAGTCTGTTACAGAAGGTAAGTAACTTGTTCTTCTGACAGAGATTTCTAGCTACAGGCTTCTATCATTTTGAATAGATACCAAAGCAGTAACTATATGGAGGTAGGTCTGTGGATGGACTCAATCCAGAAAGTCCCATAAGACTTAGCGGGCAAAAGGACGATCTTGGCAAATCAGACAACAGTGCTTTGCGAACGTATGGAGGGATGCCAACATACCTACCTGGCTGTGAGGAAGGAGGTTCCGACACCTCCAGGAGACTACAGGATCCAGAGGTCCCCGGGACTCTGCACACATGGGACAGCCGACGGTCACGCGGGAATCAGGAAGTTGGATTACCCATCTCTCGTCTTTCTTCACAGAACGCTCGGGAAGACAGTGAGGGCGGAGTTGACCCCGGAACAGGTAGCGTGGCCGCTTTGAAAACCAGCGGACAGAGAGAGGAGAGCGCTTCATCCAGCGGAAGCGGAACCCGAGAGGAGGAGCTGAACACGAAAGCGCCTGTGGAGTCGGAGAATCGGGGACGCGAGGGGGACGCGAGGAGGACGCCGGAGACGAGGACGGAGAAGACGACCACTGGACAGAGGATTGGTGGCATCCACCGGAGGAAGCTGAGGAGCGGCCGTAACTCTGGAAGAGTTACGGCAGGGTCGGTGAGTCATACCGCTTCAGGGACATTAGAGGGGGAGGTAGGGAGGGTGTAGAAAAGCACGGGAGATTGTTGTTTGTTTGATTCTCCATTACTGTGGTGCCGGGGTATTCCTACACTCGACTATCTCTCTTTCCACTGCCTTAACGAACCGAGAGCACTTTTGACTTAAACGAACCCAGAGCAATTTTGTCAACCGATAAGAACCCCCCCCCACCCACCCACCCCCAACCCCCATCCCTCAACCCTATTCTTGGTCATAAATCCCTATCACCTTCGTTTTCCTATCACTTGGATATCACTCTGAATCCACCGGGTGTTGGTGACGGAAGTGTAATCTCCCTCCACAACACGGCTAACGACCCTCATTCTTCTTTTTCTCCTACACGTACCTCCGGATTCGGACATCATCACGGAGAGAGAGGAGATCCAAGCCCCGGCTTCCGGCCCCATACTGGAAGATATCAAGAACCCTGAGGAGTCAGAAGAAGACACCGGCCTTTCCCCATCACCTCACCCCCCTGTACTTTCTGCCAATAAACCAGCCACTGTCAGACAATATATTCAGCCTCCGCGTTTATATATCCGACCTGCCCTCCCACAAGTGGTGTCAGAAGTGGGATCCCCTGGAAAGATGGAGGCTGCCTTGACGAAAATGGCGGAAAATCAGGAACACTTGGGCAAGGTCATGGAAAGATTCTTGAGTGTAGTCGAAGAAGATAGAAGCAAAATACAGAAAGTCTTGGAAGGACAAGGACAAGCACATGGTACTGCGATGGATAAACTTGCAGAAGCTTTGGGGCAACTGCGAGGACACACCACACTTCCCTCTATGGTATTGCAAAAATAAGTCAATGGAGAAGACCCCGATTTTTTCTTTAACAATTTTGAAAGAATAGCTAATGCTGCATCATGGTCCGCTGACAAATGGGGCCAGTACCTGGGTCCACTTTTATTGGGGGACCTACAGGCCGCCTACGAGGCTGCTACCGTTCAAGGGGTAGTTCCTTATGCAGAGATAAAACGATGTATAATGGAGAGACTGGGTATTGATGATGAATCATACCGGATCAAACTCCGCCAAATAAAAGAGGGCCCACAGGAAACACCCCGAGCATTGTTTTTTAGGGTAAAAGACATGACCGATAGAAGGTTGAAGCCGGCCACCTCTGACAAAGACGGCATCATGTCCAAAATATACCTAGAACAGTACTTGGCATCCCTTCATCCACCCATCCAACGATGGGTAAGACAACAAGCCAATCTTACACTGGAATCTGCTATCGAAATAGCCAGTGCCTATAATCGAGCTCACGAAATTCAGCGAACAAAAGAGGATGGCACCTGGAAGGCCACCGGACCAGGTGGTACTAAACCCCAAAGACCACCCTTGGTGAAAAAACCAGAACCCATCACTATTGTGCCTGGAACCCCGGGGACACCCGTGATAAGAACACCGTCTCCAGGACCACAGTGTTTCAACTGTGGTGGGCTAGGACATATTGCCCGCTTCTGTCCTCAAAAGGAAGAACCTATGGAAATAGGGATGGCAAGGAATTACTACTGTTCCGCTAACGATCAGGTTCTTCCCCCTTATCATTGTAAGGTACTGATTAATTGACAATACGCCACACCCCTGGCAGATACAGGTTGTAGACAAAGTGTTGTTAGACCCCAGGACTTGCAACTAGGGATCGGCCCTGTTGATGGAGTCGTAGCAATTCGATGTGTTCATGGAGATACCAAAGAATATCCCACCACCAAGGTTCGGATACAACATCCGTATGATTCCGGTACCTCTTTAAAAGTGGGCCTCATACCCAATCTCCCGGAGCAAGTTATTCTTGGAAGCGATTATCATAAACTACCACAAATGATAGCCCAACCGCCCCTAAACGAAGACGAGTGGTGGACCACAGCCCCATATGCAGGAGAAGAAAACCCAGAATGGATGACGTCCAAGACCCGGAAAAGTAAGAAGCAGAGAAAAGCAGAAAAAGGAAGAATCCCCACAGCATTGCCGATTGTACCCAAAGACAACCCTTGGGAAACAGACAGGAACTTTAGGGCTGCTCAACAAGAAGACCCTGTTTTACAAGAAGCTTGGAGGGTGGCTCTAGATCAGGAAGACCCCCTACATGTAGGTCCTTACTTTTTTACTAGGAATGGGTTGTTGTATCGGAAAGGGAACCCCTCTCAGACACCTCAGTTGTTAATACCCACTCCTTTCAGGGAAAAGGTGTTGTTTTTAGCTCACAGTCATTTACTGGGGGGACACTTTGGGGCTGAGAAAACTGAGAAGCAAATTACGGAGAGATTTTACTGGCCAGGGATTTATCAGCAGGTAAAACAATATTGTCGTGAATGCCCTGTTTGCCAAAGAAACAATACCTTTAGGCCACCCCCAGTTCCACTTCGTCCTCTTCCCATTATTGAGGAACCATTCAGTAGAGTAGGAATGGATATCATTGGCCCCTTATTGCCTTCACGTAGTGGACGTAGGTATGTGTTGGTCCTAGTTGACTACGCCACTAGATATCCTGAGGCAGTGGCACTGCGGCGCCCTGATACCACAAATATCGCCAAAGCAATGATCACAGTCTTTTCAAGGATCGGGTTTCCAAGAAATTTTGACTGACCAAGGGACCCCTTTTGTATCCAAAGTGATGAAACAGGTATGCACACAATTGGGCATACATCAGATTAGAACCTCCGCGTACCATCCGCAAACAGATGGGTTGGTGGAACGATACAATGCCACCATAAAAACCACCCTGAAAAAACTACTCTATCTAGAAGCCAGGAAATGGGAGGATATGTTACCTTTGGCTCCATTCGCCATAAGATGTAAAGTACAGAAGAGCACAGGATATTCCCCCTTTGAGCTATTGTTTGGTCATAAACCCCGCACCTTGCTAGACATGGCTCAGGAACAATGGGAAAATGAACCCGATAATACTCGGCCCATCGTGGAGTATGTTTCTAACCTGAAAACACACTTAAGCCAGATCCGTGCCATTGTTAGAGCCAATCTCGAAAACGCCCAAATAACCCAAAAAGCCCAATATGATCGGAAAACGAAAGAGAGGACTTTGGCAGTGGGTGATCCAGTCCTTCTTCTGATGACCTCATTAGACCACAAATTGATAGGACAATGGCAGGGCCCCTATATTGTAACAGAAAAAGTGACCCCAGTTACCTATAGGATCATGATAGACCAGAACCGGAATGTCTCCCAAATATACCACATTAACTTACTTTAAAAAATGGGGGGCCCATACCAACCCTGATAGCTGAGAAAGAGAACCATTGTTCACCCAGTGTATTGACCCAACGTTGTCTGATTCGCTAAGGCATAGGTTGTGTCATACCCTTATGCCCTCAGGGAAGTCTTTTCTACCACACCTGGTCTCACGTCCTTGATAGAACATTCGATCAAAACCGCACCCGGTAAAAAGGTTCGTCTAAAACCCTATAGAATACCCGAAGCCCGTAGACTAGTCATCAAAGAAGAAGTCCAGAAAATGCTAAACATGAACATCATAGAACCCTCCGTGAGTGAGTGGAATTCTCCAATCGTACTCGTACCGAAACCGGACGGTTCGGTTCGTTTTTGTATTGATTTTCGTGAAGTTAACAAAATCTCTGAATTCGATACCTACCCCCTCCCTCGAGTGGATGAGATGGTAGAGAGAATAGGAAAAGCCAAATACATCAGCACACTAGACCTCTGTAAAGGTTATTGGCAAATACCCCTGAGAGAGCAAGACAAAGAGAAGACCGCTTTTTCCACTCCAGACGGACTATCAGTTCAAAGTTTTGCCTTTTGGGCTCTATGGAGCCCCGGCTACATTTCAGAGAGCCATGAATCACATCTTACGTCCACACGAGCAATATGCTGGTGCCTATATTGACGATATTGTCATCTATAGTGATGACTGGTCCCAGCATATGGAACACCTGAAGACAGTAATTTCAGCCCTGGGACAACAGGGACTTAAGATAAACACTGCCAAAAGTCACTTAGCAGCCCAAACAGTGAAATACTGGGGTATCTATTGGGTGAGGGAGTCATTCGACCCCAAGAATCTAAACTAGCAGCCATCTCCAAGTTACCCTTACCTCAAAATAAGAAAGATCTTCGTGCGTTCATGGGCCTACTCGGTTATTACCGAAGATTTATTCCTAACTTTTCCCAGTTGGCAGCTCCTCTCACCAATTTATTACAGAAAAACGTGAAGACTGAAAGTCTGTTAAAATATCCCACCCAAGAGGTCTTACAAGCCTTTCAATCCCTCAAACAATCCTTGACTTCAGATAGTGTATTAATCAGTCCTGATTTCACCCTACCTTTTGTTCTACAAACTGATTCGTCTGATCAAGGGTTAGGAGCTGTCCTGTCACAAGTCAACAAACAGGGAGAAGAGAAGCCCATACTATATATCAGTAGGAAGCTGTTTCCCAGAGAGCGCAACTATGCAGTAATTGAGAAAGAAGCACTAGCCATCAAATGGGCCATAGACACTCTAAAATATTATTTAGAAGGGAGGGAGTTCACTCTTTTCACAGATCATGCCCCTCTAGAGTGGATGGAAGGGAAACAACGAGCGGGTATTGAGATGGTTCCTAGCGTTGCAACCCTACAGGTTCCACACCCGACATAGAAAGGGGACAGAACAAGGGAACGTGGACTTCCTATCTAGATATCCCCAAGACATTTTCCCCAGTAATAAGACAGCAAGGGAAAGGGGATGTGAGGAAGGAGGTTCCGACACCTCCAGGAGACTACAGGATCCAGAGGTCCCCGGGACACTGCACACATGGGACAGCCGACGGTCACGCGGGAATCAGGAAGTTGGATTACCCACCTCTCGTCTTTCTTCACAGAACGCTCGGGAAGGCAGTGAGGGCAGAGTTGACCCCGGAACAGGTAGCGTGGCCTCTTTGAAAACCAGCGGACAGAGTGAGGAGAGCGCGTCATCCAGCGGAATCGGAACCCGAGAGGAGGAACTGAACACGGAAGAGTCTGTGGAGTCGGAGAATCGGGGACGCGAGGAGGACGCCGGAGACAAGGACGGAGAAGACGACCACTGGACAGAGGATTGGTGGCGTCCACCGGAGGAAGCGGAGGAGCGGCCGTAACTCTGGAAGAGTTACGGCAGGGTCGGTGAGTCATACCGCTTCAGGGACATTAGAGGGGGAGGTAGGGAGGGTGTAGAAAAGCACGGGAGATTGTTGTTTGTTTGATTCTCCATTACTGTGGTGCCGGGGTATTCCTACACTCGACTATCTCTCTTTCCACTGCCTTAACGAACCGAGACCACTTTTGACTTAAACAAACCCAGAGCAATTTTGTCACCCGATAAGAAACCCCCCCCTATTCTTGGTCATAAATCCCTATCACCTTCATTTTCCTATCACTTGGATATCACTCTGAATCCACCGGGTGTTGGTGACGGAAGAGTTATCTCCCTCCACAACACGGCTAACGGCCCTCATTCTTCTTTTTCTCCTACACGTACCTCCGGATTCGGACATCATAACGGAGAGAGGAGATCCAATCCCCGGCTTCCGGCCCCATACTGGAAGATATCAAGAACCCTGAGGAGTCAGAAGAAGAAGACACCGGCCTTTCCCCATCACCTCACCCCCCTGTACTTTCTGCCAATAAACCAGCCACTGTCAGACAATATATTCAGCCTCCGCGTTTATATATCCGACCTGCCCTCCCACACTGGCAAATGTCCAGGACAAGGACTCCACATGCTAATGTAGCTAAAGCAGCTCCTGCCCTAGCAGACAGCCTGCACTCCTTCCAGAGGCTGCTGTTTAGCCAATGTGGAGCAGATTTTAATGCAGAACAAGATCCAGCGGGAAATGGCTCTCTTCTGCATAGTGTTGTCTTCTTTCTCTCCAGAGAAACGCACAAAGAGCTGATCTTCCGCCCAATACTCTTTATAAATGATCTATTTAAAAGCTCTGCGCTCTCCTAGGGTCCTAGCGATGACTTCTCACCACCTCCTCCGAGGTGTGAGGCGGATCATAGAACGCTGGCAAGAGGTTGTTTTGACCAACGTGGAACTCAGTCACAACTTTAAGTAAGAAAGATTCCTGTGTTGGCATAGCCAGTTTATCTGGGGAAAAAGGTGGTTGACCCAGTGCTTGAAGCTCACTCACACACCATGCCGATGTTACGGCGATGAGGAATACTGCCTTGAGGGTGGGTAGCGGCTCAAATGGGGCACACATCAGAAATGTGAGGACCAAAATGAGGTCCCACTGCGGCATCACAAAGGAAGAGAGAGGAAACAAATGTTACAAACCGTTCAAAAATGCATAACAAGTATACACTTGAATAATGAGGGCTGATTCAGCAAACACAAACAGGCCAAAAAAGCCAAAAGGTAACCTTTAACTGTGCCCAGTAAAAAACAGAGTGAAAAAAACATCAGATAATTTTGCCTGGATGGAGTCTATCTGCCATGCACAGTACCATGCTACAATCTGTTCCTATGACAAGCTTATACAGTTTTGTCGAGGGACACCTAGCTACCAGGGTGAAAATGACCACCTCCAGAAGAAGATCGAAGGTGTTCAGCTACTGCCTCTCAAGAACCCTGACATGTAGGGTCAATGGCAGGCCTTGCCAGAGGGACAGGCTGATCAGAGGACAGATATTCGAACCAAGGAGTTCCACATACCATGCTCTTCGCGACCAATCAGGGCCACTAGGTTGACTTGGCCTGGGAGTTCCTAAACTTTGAGAACTCTAATCAGGAGGGGTATCCACCGAAATGTATACAGGAGTCCTATGTTGCACTTGAGGTGGTACAAGTCTCCAAGCAAGAGACTCCTTGGAAAATCTAACTCGGCCAAAGTACTGACATTGCACATTCTCAGCCATGGTAAACATCTCAAGTCAATGTTCTCCCCATTCACCTAGGAGACCTTGCGTCACTGCGGGGAGCAATCGCCACTTGTGATTCCCATACACGATGACAGCTGAACTTGTCCACCATGGAATTCAACAATCCTGCCAGGTGGTTCACGGCCAGGATTCTGTGGTAGTCTGGCCATTTCCAGAGTTTTAGGGTTTCCTGGCACTGGATCTGTGAACCCATTCACCCAGTTAGTTGCAGAACCACATGGTGTGGTATTGTCCATGAGCACCTGAACCAGCCTTCCCTTAATGGATGGAAAGAAAGCCAACAACAAGCAGATGGCCCTCTGCTTTAGAAGGTTGATATGGGGCTGGGACTCCGCCAGAGACCAGAAACATCTTTATTTATTTATTGAATTTATAAAGCGCTAATCACCAAAGGTCTCTAAGCGCTGCATCATAGAACAACAGTCCAAATTCCGTTGTGTCACTAAGCCTGACATCAATCCTGGCAAACCTGGTTGAACGCCTCCATGAACAATAGAGTCTGAAGCCTTTTTCGAAATGGGAGCAGTCTCTCTTCCTTGCACATAACGTCTGGTAGCATAATCCACATCTGGGGACACAGACCGAAGAGGCCCAGCCTCCAAATGTCGCCAGGCTGACACGAGGGCAAGCAAGAAGACTGGCCTGGGATGAACGGAGCTGGCGGGCCGGGGCATATGGCTTCAAACGATCCTTGATATATTTGGGGGCTTCACCAAACAAGGATTTATGTGCAATGCACAAGCCCTTGAAGCATACCCTTTGCTTGATAGTCAACCAGTGCAATTGCCGCAGCAAGGGGGTAGCATGTGTTCTACGGGGCCTTTTAAATATTAGCCTAGCTGCAACATCTAATCATCCCAGATCCCATCTAATACTCCCAGATGGCCACCCCATTCCAGAAGCAGTGCATCGATCACCATGGTCAGCTCTGGGTAAGGAAGGGAGAGGGATCTGCCACCGAGCCAATCGCAGTCCAGTAACCACCACTGTAGATCTGTTGCAATCTCCTAAAAAATCTGAACATGTCCGAGAGGTCCCCTTGATGTTGGTCCCACTGAGACTTCAGATTTGAATGCAGACTCTGCTTTTGCTGCCTGGAGGCCTCGACCAGCAATATGCAGAATGTCATCAGTCCCAGCAGCATCAAAATTGAACTCAATAAAATCTAGGACGAAAGCCGAAATATGGGATCATAGCCTGAAATCCCTTTCCAGGGGGAAAGACACTAAAACCAAACCGTGTCCAGAATGGCTCAGATGAAGGGGGGTTTATGAGAAGGATTGAGATGTGACTTCAGCAAGTAGATAGTGAGCCACCAAAGATGACAGGAAGTTTGCATTAGTTTTGAGGTGGCTGACTACTACCGCGGTGAGCCTGCAGTTAACAGCCAGTCGTTGATATAGGGGATTATTGGCACCCCTGACCCCCAACGGTGTGTTGCCACCACATCCATAATTTTCGTGAACTGAGGGGCGCTGGTGAGACCAAAGGGGAGCAGAGCAAACTGAAAAAGCGCCTGTCCCACCACAAACTGCAAGAAGAGCTGACTAGCCTGCAGGACAATGATATGGAAATAGGCGTTCTATAAGTCAAAAACCAACATCCAGTCTCCATGGTCGAGTGTAGGCACGATCTGGGCCAGTGTGAGCATTTTTAGTTTTTCATTCCCGAGATGGATGTTGAGAGAGTGAAGGTTTAAACAGGAGAAATGCATCTGTCCTTTTTGGGCACCAGAAAATAGAAGGGACAACAACCACGTTCTATCTCTAGCATGGGCACCCTCTTTATAGCCCCTTTGACAAAAGAGCTCACACTTCTTGATGTAAAATGAATAGTTTGTCCTCCAACAGTTGCCAATGGGGTGGGAGAGGGGGGTGAGCCCCAACTCATCCAAAGAGTCAGAGCATAGCCTCACAGAACTCTCAGATCTGTTTTGGCAATGGAGATGGCCCCGGAAGTTCTGGTTGTGCTGGAACAAGTTGCGGGATAGGCTCAGACTTCAACCAACTTTGGGAGCGAGAATTATTGTGTCTTAGGAGAGAAAGTGGCAGGAAGAGTCTGAGCTTTTTCTTGGACTTACCCAACTACTTTAATCGAAACGAAGAACGTCCCCTGGAATGACTCCAGCAACTTCTGGATTTGGAATGGGACAGGGGTCGAACTTCTGAGCGGTCCCATCGCGGAGAGTTCTGTTGCTTGGCAATGTAGAATTTTACATCGCAGTCTCAGATGGCCTCCAGGCTCATTGACGCCCAATCGCTGCAGGTCTTAAAGTTGTAAACCGACCCCAGGCTCTACTGGCAAACCGGAGGAGGGTGTGTCAGACATTTGTTTCCAGCAGTTCCTAAGTTTAAAACCTGTCGTTTGGGGAGGTGACACTTTTTCTTGCACACCGTTTTACAATTTTAGGAGAAATCTTGAAGATACGAGAGAGAGTTCCGAATCTATGTCTGGCAGCTCAGAAAGAAAAGAACAGATGTCAGCGTGCAGGAGTGCCACCTATAGAGGCTCTGAACATCATTTCGGGAGCAGAATGGAGTCAGTGCGGAGCCACAAGTTGCAACTCACTGGCACTCAAAGGCACTGTTGACAAGTTTGCAGATCCAGTTTGATCCCTGGGGAATATTGAAAATGTAAGGAATCTGCAGCTAAAAGTCTCGATCAGAAATTAGGTCACACTCCATACAAGATGCTCTTTGGAGTATCTATGTATGTCCCCAATGTTGAGTCTCCTGGAAAGGTGGTGGTAGAAAATGAATTTGACTTGGACCATCGTTTCAGTCTCTTCCAGAGTGTTGAAGAGGTCAGACAATCCATCTTATTTCAAGCATTACGACTCTGCCACCAGCTAAGATAGTTTACAAGGCTGCTGTTTGACCTGACAGCGTCAGGGTGGTATCACTTTTCTGACCATGATTTTGCTGGCTTTAGAACTCGGTGCACTTTGCCACTGCTAACCATGTGCTCTCTCCCCTAAACATGGTAATATTGGTTCATCCCCAATTGGCATACTTAATTTACTTAGAAGTCCCTAGTAAAGTGCACTACAGGTGCTAAGGGCCTGTACACGAAATGCTACTAGTGGGACTGCAGCACTTATTCTGCAACCCACTTCTTACTGTGCAATCTACTTAAGTAGTCCTCTAACCAAGGCTCAGGCACGCCATTACAGAGTCATTGTTTACACTGCCATTTTGATTAGGCACGATAAACCTCTTGCCAGGCCGAAACCTTTATTGGACTTATAAGCCACCCCTAAAGTAGGCCCTGGACAACCCACGGAACAGGGTGCAATGTATTTAAAAGGCAGGACATGTACTTTTAAGTTTTACATGTCGTGGTAGTGAAAAACTGCAAGGTCTATCTCTCCCATACCCTAACATTGAGATTACCTTACTGCATGTTTTAAGTGTAATTCCCAATTGTGAAGAAATACCCTTTCCAAGTTTGGCGTCTCTGAAATCACAATTTAAATTTACAACTGATGGTGAAGTTTAAATTATAGTTTCGAATATGCCATTTGTAGAAAGTTGGCCTTTTCTTACTTTAGCCATTTGGAGCATGCTGCCTGTCTCTGATACATGTCGGGGGAGGGTGAATTTGGCGTGGTCAACAGCTGGGCTTTGTGTATTCCCCCTGGACGCCCGCACACCTAGGTGTCACTTGATGGGCCATCCTGGCAGAATAGAAGGGAGGATCTGGACCCAGCCTCACTTACAGCTGAATAGGCTGTATATTGTCCCCACACAAAAGGCTGCATACCCGCCTGAAGTAAGGAGCCAGGGCAGGAAGTTAGGACCTCCATGCACTTCAAAGACCTCTCGCTGAAGTCTCCCCCACTTCAAAGGCACAGATATAAGTATTGGACCTCAGACATCACTACTTCAGTATACTTCTGGACCTGTGAAGACTGCCAGGAAGAAGGACTGCTGTGCTTCTGAAAGACAGCCACTCTGCTGAACTGCTCCTTTGCTGGACTCCTGCCTTGCTGTGCTGCTCTGCTGCCTGTTGTTCCCCTGCCTGGGTGAGAAGGACTGTACCTGCATCATTTGAACCCAGCTAGACACCAAGGGATAGCGGACTGGCTTCCTAATCTGAAGTCCCAGGGACATGAAAGACTTCTAACTGGCCTGCTTCTGCATATGAACTCTGCCATCTGGAAATCAGGCCTGCCAAGTGGTCCACCTCTGTCTTGAACACTTGGAAGGGAGTCCTAAGGTGCTTGCTTCAGCAAATTCAACACATCCTCCGGAACCGGCACAGCGGCACCGTTGCATGAATCAGAACTGCCGCACCTCCCTTGTTGGGTGGATCTGAACCGGCGTATCGCTCTTGTTGCATAACCGGAATTGGCGCATTGCCTCTGCGGCGTGGATCGGCCCAGACGCAATCGATTTTAGAACCACCACTGCACAATGTCTCCGCATCTCCATTAACGGCATCCTTAACACTGAATCTCCACATCGCTTTTCTGAGCCGACACATCGCCGCTGCTGCGCAGATTAGGACTGGGGCATCACCCCTACTAGGTTGATCAACACAGATACACAGCTTCGGCTGCAACCAGCATATTCGATCGTCAAGACAGCCAGGATCAAGGTACTTTTTTTTTTTCCAGCAGCCCGCACTTGGCCCCTGTACCTAAGCAGCACTCCATTGTGTTTGGTCTGAGCTTTTGACTGTCCCGGTCCAGCACAACAAGATAGCCCAAGCAAGTGTTTATTGCTTCTAAGCTCTATTTTACAGTTTATTCTTTTAAAAAAACATCTCTCAAGTTTAACTTATTGGATTTTTGTCATTTTGGACTGGTTTTATTTATTAAATTAAGTTTTATTTTTCTAACCAGGTGTGAAATCTTTTTGTGGGGTGCTTTCACTGTTTTACTGTTTGAACCATTACACAAATACTTTACACAATGTCTCTAAGTTAAGTGCCAAGAAACTAGAGGGTGAGCACAGGTTAATTTAGGGTTGGCCACCTTCTTACTCTGACTAGGATTGTGATTGCTCATTGACTAGGGCTCATACTCCAGTCAACCTACAACACAATTTCTAACGGTTGTATGACGGCAAAAAGCTAGTAAAACATTGCATGCCTTTACAACTCAGTGGTTACCCCTCTTTTGTTTAGCACGCATATGCATTTACCTCGCATGCCATTACCACACATTACTACGGTAAGCTTAAATGCAAGGTAAAGGCATGCGTGGTAAAGGCATGCGTGGTAAAGGCATGCGTGGTAAAGGCATGCGTGGTAAAGGCATGCGTGGTAACGGCATGCGTGGTAACGGCATGCGTGGTAACGGCATGCGTGGTAACGGCATGCGTGGTAACGGCATGCGTGGTAACGGCATGCGTGGTAACGGCATGCGTGGTTAAGGCATGCGTGGTTAAGGCATGCGTGGTTAAGGCATGCGTGGTTGAGGCATGCGTGGTTGAGGCATGCGTGGTTGAGGCATGCGTGGTTGAGGCATGCGTGGTTGAGGCATGCGTGGTTGAGGCATGCGTGGTTGAGGCAGGCGTGGTTGAGGCAGGCGTGGTAGAGGCAGGCGTGGTAGAGGCAGGCGTGGTAGAGGCAGGCGTGGTAGAGGCAGGCGTGGTAGAGGCAGGCGTGGTAGAGGCAGGCGTGGTAGAGGCAGGCGTGGTAGAGGCAGGCGTGGTAGAGGCAGGCGTGGTAGAGGCAGGCGTGGTAGAGGCAGGCGTGGTAGAGGCAGGCGTGGTAGAGGCAGGCGTAGTAGAGGCATGCCTGGTAAAGGCATGCGTGGTAAAGGCATGCATGGTAAAGGCATGCATGGTAAAGGCCTATACGTGCTAAACTAATGCAGGGTAACAAATGCGTGGTGAAGGCACTGCGATGTAAAAATCGCATTGCAAAGACAGTTTCCCATTTCTAACAGCTTCTGATTGGTGGCTCCCTAAAGTGGGAATGGTTGTTTAAGAAAAGATTCCCAGTAAACAAGTGTTTGTGCCATCTTACAGGACACCCGTTCCTGGGGTAAAAGGCATACCAACTATAATTCTGTCGCTACTGCTTAGTTCAAAAATAGAACAAGAAGGTGTTGATCCATCACATTAAAAAGAATGATATGGCAGATTCTGCTCAGCAGATCCTTGTAGATACTAAAGTGCCCTCGGAGTAAAACTTTAAAGTCTCTCGCTACTCTGAAGGCGCTACCCCTTGAAGAGAACAGTCATGCTGAAAATCCAAGTCCCAATCCGGGTACTGCAAAACCAACAATGTCTCTAGCTTTATAGCAATTGCCAGCTTCCACAGAGAAACCTGATGCTGCGATTTCAACAATCCCAACAGTATCAACAACTGCTATGGTTTACCATGAACCACCAACTGGTTTCATTAACATCAATTAAAATTATGCCTCTGCAAGAAATAACACTTTGAAATCGATTCTGATTGAGTTAGAGGAAGTACCTACACACGTTACAATTGTTTAAACCCACTGCTGTCTCTCAGTTTGGTACTGGTTTCCTGACAAGTATTTCATACCGTGTGGTCCTATTTCTGGATTGCTACTGAGGGTTTCTTCTTAAATTCTATCATAATACTGATTACAGTATTGCAGTTAATAAATCGACATTACATTCCCGATACAAACGACTGCTGTTTCCTGTGGTTGAAGAACTGCAACCACATTCTTCTTCTCACAGAGCATTTCAGGATCATCATGCTGTGAACATCACCTCACATCCTGTGCTAGACAGCGTAGTTTGGGAAAAATTTCCTTTTGATCAAGGGACCTCCGGAACAGTTACATCACTTGTGTTTTAAAACAATCTTGATGAAATAATACCTGGTTCCTTTTCAGATCAACAGGACATAAAGGCTGTTAAAAACTTACTAGCATATATTATGTTAGACAATGAAGACCCTTATTAAAATGTTGACTATCAAAGAAATGTATTATCTTCGAACACCACTACAAAGATACTACTAATTATACATAGTAGAAGCATTGTAGGATTCCTCCAATAAATAGCCATCCAAATTTGCAAAAGGAATTCCCTTATTTCAAAGGTATTGACAGGTCAGACCCATCAGCCTTCTATTATATATACAAAAAAAAAAAAAAAGAAAGCCTCAAAAGAACTGGATTACCAATCACAAATCGCTATATTGCCATAGATTTGTTGAACTCTTACTGTGCAAGGCTAGGAGTGTTGGAAAGAAAATGTTGAAAAGTATTTGAGGAACACAATTTTACAAAGTCTGGGCAAAGAAGCTTTATTTAGAGCATGTATAATTCCCAAAGAAATGTTCCTGAACAAAAACGTCCAGCAGATCACGTGTCTGGAATTTGGATCCATTGGAGACCACATGTCTGGAATTTAGATCTATCAAAGACTTAAAGGAGCCTTTAATTCTAAGCCAATTCAACACAGTTTTCAAAGTGGCAAAGGAAAGAAGACATTACAGATTCCCAACTAAAGGACACAGATCAGAATGGTAACTACGATTCGACCATGTTATAACCTGATAGGATATCCCTATGACCAACTGATATTGAAATATGCAGGAGTCAATTTCTTTCAAAGACTCCTGGTTCTTTAGCTAATCCTTCAGACCCCTGGTATAATAAATATATACGCCTGCAACTGTCATTGCATACAGTTTGACTAAGGTTTGCAAACAATAGTTATTATATTCCAACATTGCAGCTGTGAAGGAGCATCTGTCCAAAACTAGTGCAAATATGCAATTAAATGATTCCCTCCTGGGTCTTCACCAAGCTTCATACTTGTAGTAAGGTATGCAATGTATAATCAAATGAAAAGAAATTCAGAAAAAAAGCTGCTGCAAGATTGACAAATTGACAGAGAAATTATGCAAACAACATTTAAAGTTATTGATAATGGCAAGCATGCACACTCTAGTCTATATTCACTATAATATCCTTTCCCCTTGACCTTCTAAAAGACGACTTACATTTTCTGCAACATGGACAGGCTCAGTTGAGATCTATTACACATGTAAATTGGGTGTTACCAACATTACAAGTGCCTTATCAGCTCATTAACTCGATTACCATGTTTGAACCAAATAAATTGACATCTACAGAAAGAATCAGGGCTAAAAATGAAGCCATCTATATCCCCTTAAGTATACAAGAAATGACTGCCTTAAACAAGCATTGAACTCGGACTGTTCTTATCTCGTTTCTTAGCCACTGTCATACTACAGACGACAGGTCAACATAATGAGTATACTAATAGTGTTGCAAGTGCCTCACATTTTGTGGCAAAGACCCCTGGATATCATGGACATTACATGATACCAATAGTAATTGGAAAGTAACGAACCAAGTTCGGATCATTTGTACAGTTTATCCCCTATTTCTTAGTGCTATTTTTCAGCGTGTTGTTCATTTATGAAAAAGAGTCAGGAATTTCACTGCGTCCCTAAACTCATTTAGGGAGACAATTAATGAACAGAAAACACTTCCTACACAGTACTGCTCAGTGTGTAGCACATGGGTTGCAGTCTAACTGAAGTTCAACGTTTGTACTTGTGAACTGAACTAAGCCCATGCACCAGGATGTTAGAAATCAGAACCCTGCACCTCCGGGGTAAGGGAGGTGGGTTTGGATAGGGCAAAGCGTGTGACAAAGATAGTTAGTACACTTTCAGTATTGGTATCCTTTGACTCATTCGTAAAAAAAAAAAACACTGAAGTAACTGCAACCTGCTGAGCATGATGAGATACTGGAGTGCTGAGGGTCCTTAAAGGTGCAATGTCAATTTTCATGTTAACATAACTGCAAGCCCATGTGTCTACAGTGCCAGGAGTCTTTCAACTACATTTCCTTTAAAAAGGTTTGTGACTACAGTTTTTAGAAAAAGTTACTCATTTCTTGAAAATGTTCTAGTCTTTATTATTCTGCCTTTTTTGAAAGCAAATCAAAGGAATCACCCAATGTAGCTTCTTTTACAGGCTGTAAAAATGCTTGACGTTACATGAAAAGATTTGGCCTTCCTGAAGAGAAGGCGAAATGGAACACAAAAGAAGATATATTTCAATGAAGTGCTTTAGGGTCCCGTATGGGGGCAGGACTGTTTGTTCACTGCTTATAAATATTAATGGAGATCCCCTGAAGAAGAATATCCTTTTGCAATGGAAAGAAGTACAAGTGTTGAGTGTGGCTCATTTATATTTGCAAATGCAACAACAAAGTATTTGGAAGTAAAGATCGTATATCTAGAGATACACTCTTCAGGGAGAGTCTAAAGAAAAATATCTCTAAACTAAGCAACCACACCTTGGTCCATTAAGGCACATTTTACATCACAATTCTAGGGAGAAGAACAAACTCGTATCCAATCATAGGACATAAGCTCGATTTCTGCTTCATAAGAGCTTCCTAACACCAAGCTGTAAAACACAGGGATGGTCGATTCCATCTTCTTGGTCTCTTATTTTGACCCCACCTTATGATCCCTTGCTGCTGCTCTTCTTATCTTCCTTCTCATTCTGTCAAGTTTTGGACCTTAAAAGCCAATGTTACCCATCACAACATCAACCCTAGCTCAGAGTACAAGATCTAGTCAACCACCTTCTCTTTTTAAACAAAGAATACGTTATTATTCTGCAGTGAGTAAACGCATTCAATCGATGATATTTCGCCTGCCTTGTATACTCGTGATCTTCCCTGATTTTTAATGGTTTCACAATTGATAAAAAAAATATCTTAACAGAAGAAATAGTGGCATCCTGTTGTGTTTACCTATGTATGAACTTGATTTCAAATTAGGGGGTGGGATCCCTATGTAGGGGGAAGTAGTCATCATGCCTTTTACACTAGCAGCTGTGACTGTTAATTTTATATATCGGTCCTGTAGTAGTGATCTGCTCTGTATTCTTTAGCTCATGTCCGATGTGCACTGTTGTTGAAGTTTCTACTTGTTGCAATCCATTTGCTCTTAGTCAATGATTTTTTTGTGTTCTGTTATCATCGCCTTTAGAAAGGGCTTGAAAACCTGGCTGTTCCAGAACTAGCTGACCGTGTAGACCCCCGCTGTCCATAGCGCCAAGACACCTCCGGGTATATGTGCGCTTCACAAATTAAAATAACATAACATTATATGTAAAGCTTGTAAAAAAAAAAAAAAACTTTTTCGAATTTACATTTATGAAGGCCATATTTTATAAATATGGACTTGCCTAAACATTAAAGATTTAGAATAAAAATTAAGGTACGATTTTACAATCAACTACAACGTACGTGATTAAATATGTTGCATCGCAATAGACTATGTAAACGTAAACAGTAGTATTCCTGACAGTTCTACAATAGTTTGCACTAACCATTTTGATGGGCGCACTGCTGAGGTCGGAGTCAGATACAGGTGTGTCGTCGCTCTCCATGACGTAAATCCCCTTCCGGGAGAGAGCCTGGATGACTGGCTGGTGTCCCTGCAGGGCGGCCACCTGGTCCCCCTTCAGAATGAGGCTGCACACGCGACAGTACAGCTCACTGGACAGCAGCACTTTAATCACCGGGGGTTTAATGTGCTCCTGCTCGTACTGGTCCGTGTAAAACGGGTCCTTCAGATCCTCCGGGATGTTCTCTGAAAAAGATGAACGAACAAAGGTTACCCGTATGCGTCTGAGTCCACAACAAGCAAGATCGGTAGACTACCTCGCTCAAAACATGAGGCAAAATTAAGCAGTCGGTCCTTGAACCTCGAAACCCAAAACGTACTTATTTAGATGAAAAGAGCCGGCTTGGCAGCGCACCTGTCCGAATAACCAATGCTTTAAAACATACACGAGAGTGGGCTTTAGCGCCAGCTAGAGGAGGAACTGTCTCGCTAGGTGCTAAGGAGAGTTAGGTGTGTCATTCCGCCTCCGGGCGAGTACTTGCAACCCATGAGGGACTATGTTCATCTAACTGTCTGGCATCATCACACATTCAATTCTTTATCTCATCGATACAGTGTAGAAAGACAGCAGCCGTCTACGCCCACTGCAGCACGGTTTATTAATGTATTTGGTGAGAAAAAAATTCCTTATAGCTTTGTCATGCATTGACAACTTAATAACCTTTACCTAAAAACAGAAAAATTTAAACAAGTACACAGTCAGGCTAGCCACGGGAGAGGATGATTTAACTACTGGCAGCAGATATTCTACATTAAAATTGCACTTAAGGTGGCAAAAAGGGGTCAACAACTGTTAGCTCAAAAGCGGTAACATACCGATAACTTAATCTAAACATTCTATTCTGCATTCTATGGGGGGGGGGTTAACTTTGGAAATCCTATTATGGCAATGTTCCATGCAAAATGCGTCTTCCACTTAACACAACATAAAAATTGTAACGTCGATCTCTGAACTGCGGTAGCAGACCACAGTAGGTGGTGTGGTAATAAATTATTAATAGCCAGCTAAGCACGGCGAATGTCAAAGCAGATCTCTTCCGGACAGACTGGTGACTGATGCGGCGAAAGGGAAAGGAAAACAATGCCCTCGCAAAATGATGTTTCAATGTCCCTTATCCTAACCACCCAAGTCTCCTGTCTCCCCAAAGAGCTTCCAACAATATCTTAATTGGAGCTCGCTGGTGTATTTTTTTTGTCTCAACAACTTCATGTTTCCTTCTTCAAAGAAATAATACAGAATGACTTGGAAACCGGGATAAAATGCCCAAAAAAAAAAACGACAAAAGATGCTTCTCTCGGCGTGAACAGAAAACCCTTCGTCCAAGTGAGCTCGTGCAAAAGCCCATAAAGGCAGACTAGCAATACAATGAGATTAGGCGAAGTAGCTGCAGTTCGGTACATTATGCATCTGTAAACTGAATACGTACACTGCCATGCACAGATTCAAGTTTCATAACTATAAAAAAAAGCATTTGGGCTCTGTCGAGGATTGCTTTGTTTTGTCACTGTATTTAGAAAACTGTATTGATGTGGAGCCACTTTGTTCTGGTGTCAAAAAGCATGCCCTTAAGCCCCAGCATCTCAGGGAACTACTTTTTCAGTGAATGTGTGCCTTCAAAAAGAGAACTACTTTTAGTGTGAGTGTGCTCTTTGTGAAAACGATTGCCGCCACTGACATTGAAGTTATCTTTGGGGAGACCTAAAAAGTTAATGCAGATTGAAATTCAAATAAGTAAACCAAAAAACTCAGGATATATGTGAGAATGACAGAAAAACAGTGTGTGAGAAAAAGAGTGTGTGTGTGGCTGTCTGGGAATAGACAGAAGAAATGTGAAAGCTAAAACAAGCCCACAATTCAACCGTGTATTAAAATGACAAAGAATGTGATGAGCTAAGGCTATTTCTTTGCAACACAAGCTTCTAAAGCGACACTACAATTTAAAGTTTGTACCAGCAATAAGTGGCACTACAATTAACAGTTCATTTTACTATTTTATGATAGAAACTTTCTTTTAACTTGAAATTATGCAAGTACCAATTCAATCGCAACTTTAACCACAAGCACTATGGCAAAATAAAATGGGCAATTTTTACTTGATGTTAGATCATTAACTGAGCAACCAAGTTAGGACACGAATACATGCTCAATGTAAGCACTCTATAACAGGTCGAAAGACGCATCAAACAGCCAATAGCACAGGTTGAGAAAGAAACACTCAGTTGGAATAACTCCTAGCCCACTCTATGCATTTAAAAAATAGGTAACAGGCCATTGACAGCTATGCGGTCAAGCCGGACCTAAAAGTGGTAGAGGTCCGACAGGAAAATAACGAGGTAAATGCTCAGATTTTGGGGGCGTAAGAAGTAAAAGATATGTAATGAATCATGGGTATAAGAACGCCATGCGTCTTAGACAGCGGGAGCACCTACTGGCAGATAAGTTCATCATCTCTCAAGTCGCATAAAGCCCCATTCTGCCACAGAACTAGAGTGACCATTGTCCTGCTTGCTGTAGTTCCTATGAGTCAAAATGGCACCTGTCACACCATAAGTCTTTCTTAGCCACAGTCACTTGAGATTTCGTCTCAGGTAACTCCAAACCCCACAGTTCCAGTTTGTGCCGCGATGTTTTTGAAATACCCAGAAGATGAAGATGAAAGCCTGGGGGCGGACACAGCAACTACTGGGGTTCCTTGCCGGTATACAACCTTTACAACGCAACTTTTACCACGACCTACCATTACCACGCATTTTTTACAACGCAGGATCCATGACAACGCATACCATTACCACGCATGTATTTACAACGCAGGTACTTTTACAACGCATACCATTACAACGTAAGTATTGGTAAGTATATTATTTTATTAAAAATATTATTTGGTTTTTTTTGTAAAGGGGTATTTTTTGGGTTCAGGGTCAGTTTTGGGTTTTTGGATAAAGGGGTATTTTTAGGGTTCAGGGTCAGTTTTGGGTTTTTGGGTAAAGGGGTATTTTTAGGGTTCAGTGTCAGTTTTGGGTTTTTGGGTAAAAGGGTATTTTTAGGGTTCAGGGTCAGTTTGGGGTTTTTGGGTAAAGGGGTATTTTTAGGGTTCAGGGTCAGTTTTGAGTTTTTGGGTAAAAGGGGTATTTTTTGGGTTTAGGGTCAGTTTTCAGTTTTTGGGTAAAGGGGTATTTTTAGGGTTCAGGGTCAGTTTTCAGTTTTTGGGTAAAGGGGTATTTTTAGGGTTTAGGGTCAGTTTTCAGTTTTTGGGTAAAGGGGTATTTTTAGGGTTCAGGGTCAGTTTTCAGTTTTTGGGTAAAGGGGTATTTTTAGGGTTCAGGGTCAGTTTTCAGTTTTTGGGTAAAGGGGTATTTTTAGGGTTCAGGGTCAGTTTTCAGTTTTTGGGTAAAGGGGTTTTTTTAGGGTTCAGGGTCAGTTTTCAGTTTTTGGGTAAAGGGGTATTTTTAGGGTTCAGGGTCAGTTTTGGTTTTTTGGGTAAAGGGGTATTTTTAGGGTTCAGGGTCAGTTTTGGGTTTTTGGGTAAAGGGGTATTTTTAGGGTTCAGTGTCAGTTTTGGGTTTTTGGGTAAAAGGGTATTTTTAGGGTTCAGGGTCAGTTTTGGGTTTTAGGGTAAAGGGGTATTTTTAGGGTTCAGGGTCAGTTTTGAGTTTTTGGGTAAAAGGGGTATTTTTTGGGTTCAAGATCAGTTTTGGGTTTAAATTTAAATTACTATAAATTAAATTGATTAAATTAAATTAAATTATTTAAATTAAATTAAATTAAATTAATTAAATGAAATTAATTAAATTAAATTACATTATATTAATTTTAATTAAATTAAATATTAAAAAATATTATATACTTACCAATACTTACGTTGTAATTGTATGCGTTGTAAAGGTATATGCGTTGTAAATACATGCGTGGTAATGGTATGCGTTGTCATGGATCCTGCGTTGTAAAAAATGCGTGGTAATGGTAGGCGTGGTAAAAGTATGCGTTGTAACGTCATACATCCTCCTTGCCTGCTGAGCCGCCAAGGTGATATCAAGGGGCGCTAGAAGGTGCAAGCTAAACGGGATAGAGGAGAAGAGTGGACCGTGGACCGTTGACCTAGCGCGGTCCTCCTGCTTTATTAACAAAGCATCAGCTGGTTGAAGTGACCTTTAGCTATGTGATACAAAGTCACTGGGAATCTTCCCTGTTTGGACTATTTTGTGTGACCTTGCTGCCCAGTAGCGTAGTTGGGGGTGGGGGTCACTCTTTTTGGGGGCAGCAGAGGTGGGCAAGTTGTGTCTGTCAACTACCACCATCTCCCCACCCCCAATAACAAGTCGCCCGTCAGCCACCTCCCTGCCCCCTCGAATAAGTAGTCGGTCGGATGCCACAAACCATCCTTCTGCTCTTGCCTGCACAAGCGGCAAAGTCAGAGCCCACCCCGGGTAGTAGTACGTTTAGCTACGCCACTGTTGCTGCCTCACAATGCCCCGCACAACAACATGACTAGATCAAAGGTTTAAATTGATCCACAAAGGACTGCACTAACAAAGGAGAACAACCATTGACAAGAATGTCTCAGTAATGGAGGGCACTTGGACCAGTTGAAAGTAAAGATGAAGAAGCAGCAACAGTTTGACGTTGAGATGCAAAGATCAAGGTCCTACAAGTTTCACCCCATGACAAGAGGAACATTTGAACACTTGAGCATACTTTCCCGAGGTCACGGGCCAGTAGATGATTTTGAGGCTACATTGGAGGTAAAAGGGGAAGTGAGAAATCCAACAAAGTGATGGGATAGCTAGTGTTTGGACTTTCATGTGGAAATGGGTTAGACCAGATAGCGTCAGTGACCAAAAAAAGCTTTTAAAAGGGGGATCTTCATTTAAGGGGATCCCAAGCTTTGTATTCCCAGACGCAAGTCACAAAACCCAGAACAAGTAGGAAGAACTGCAGAAGATTAAAACTGAAATGTTTACTCTTAGGAGGACTCTCATTTTCCTACCAAACCTTGAAATGTAGCACTTTCCACTTCATAGAGTCTAGTTCAGACCAAGAGGAGTGCCCATGGCCCAGGTCGCTTGAGACTTTGAGGTTTGGTTTATATGCAGTGCAATGCATTACCCCTTATTTGGCTTGGGGTTTCAGAGACAGTATTTTCAGAGAGGTCCCTTTTTGGATGTGTTTTATTTTCCCATTTCCCTCCTCTCCCATGCCCACATTCCCTCTGTGGACATTCAAAGTACAGAGCCGTGTGTAAGACGATTCGAGATTTGCTGAGAATGGGATGGGTGACCGCGTTTTTTAAACTAATTACTTCATGCAGCTGACTTTGTATGTTAGACTCCATAATAAATGGCAGATTTTTTTTTATAGTAAGCACCTGCTGTGCAGATACCAGCCACTCTAGATGCACACTCCCCTTTATGTACAACAGATTAAAGATGACAATTTCCTATTCTAAGCACCTGGGTTTTAAAACAACTCCAATAATCCAATAATATAAAAAAATGATAGTCCCATAAAGAGTATGTAAAACTTAAACCAATGCAGATAACGATTCCAGAGTCTCTCTATAAAGAAAACCTCAAGGTCATCAAAAGATGGCCAGCATGTGAGTGGAGGCCCTTAAGGCACATGGAACGGGAGGGAGAGCAAGGGAGTTGGCAATCTAGGATTTTTAATCAGGAGATATCCCCTTAACCATGGTCCCCATACTCCATCTAGAAGACAAATTAATATATCATCCAAAATGAGCTCCAAGCCAACTGCTTACAAAAGTAACGCGAGGACACAAACCATAATCATTTCTTTGCTACTAGATACTTTCTAAACAAATTCAAAGCAAGACAATAAAATTATAGAAAACAAAAAATGTGGTCCCTTTTCAGGCAACTCTGATCTAAACATCCGATTTCAGTCAAATGTCTCTCTGTATTTATTGAAGACAATCTGCTCTCGGACTACGTAACAGATTGCAACATGGCCATTGCCCTAAAGAAGTACCAACAGTTGTCCTGGTGCTTCTGTTATAAACTGGGAGTTACAAGTACTGGAATGCAAAGATTACCCTAATCCTGAATAAGAGTCTTAGCCATCTGATAAGGAAACTGGACAGTTCCTAATCAAAGTGTTGTAGAATTCTTCTGTTGCCGAGACTGATCGGGTTGGATGCTACCAAAGCCAACAGGTAAACAATGTTAGGATTCTAGGGGTGAATAGTTAGTTGGTGGAAGAAGTGATCGGGTAGTGGCTAGTGAACTGGTCTCCAAAACATAGTATTGTTATTACTATTTTTGAGCATTCTGAACTGTTGCTTTTCAGGATGCAGGTTGGAATGTAACCTTAAAAGAACTCATTGGAAAAGGCATAGAATGCCCAAAATTCAGTCTGTACTAGAAAATAAAGAATGAAACTAATAGGTCTCACCTGTGAAACCTACTGGCGTTGCCAATGCTTTTGCACACACTACACAGCACCAGATGCACATGTATCTATGTCAGCCAACTTAAAATGGATTAGTAAAACGTTTCAAAAAGCATTAAAAGATGGCCAACACAGATGTGCATCCATTTACACCATAGGTCATTGGACCTGACTGTCAAATAACACAAAACCAACATATGCCAAGCACAGCCATCTTGGAATAGTCTGAAAATAAATTTAAGATGGCCACCCACCAGTAGCGCAGCAGGGCAAGAAATTACCAAAAAAACACTAGGGGAGTGGGGTTCAAGAGGACACCAATTAGAAGGGAAGGAAGCAGGGGGGAAGCGACAGAGGAAATAAAACCCACTCACGCATTGAAAACAAGGTAGGTCGGACACCAGGAGTTAAGGAATACATCATCCAATTAAAACAGAGCTCTGGGTGGGATCAACACAAGTATAGGAACGAAAGTCATTCAATCAGGAAAGAAAGGCCGTCAACAACGTTATCCAATCCTGATTAGGAGGACGAAAGAAAGTTCACTTAAAGCATATGTTACGTTTGGAAACATAACTTACTTTTTGCCAACAGCCAGCTAAAGCGATCTGTAGCCAAAACCTAACAAGCAGTCTCAGCATTTTTAAATAAATGTACACTTAGTTATTGAAACAGAAACAAAAGTCCCTAAACAAGCTCACTTTTTAAACCTTACATGACACCGAAGGACTTCGTGCCTCTTCTGATTCTTCAATGCGAGTAAACAAAACAGACTTAAGTTTGACATTCTTTACAGAAACATTTTCTTTCATACAAGAAACTTTGAACTCAACCCTTTCAAAACAATGCAAATATTATAAAACTAGAATAAAAAAATGTAATATAAGTGAATAAGGTAGCACACTAACTCTGAAACACCAGCTAAAGTTCTTTATCACATTGTAAATGTACCGATTAGTAAAGCAGGCAGAGCAAGACAAACACATTGAGGGATTTCCACTAATTGTTATAATCTAAACAGATGAACCACCCAGAAAGTATAATGCTCGGACTAACTCAATCATACAGATCATCTGGCCATCTTTCCATATGACTTCGAAGGTTGCCTCTTCCTTGCAAATCTTGAATGAAATATGTTATGTTATGTTAAAATTTCTTATACCGCGCACGTACACCGAACGGTTTCTTGGCGCTCATAAGAGATAAGGCGGTCACGGGCAAGGGAATCATTCATATGCTGCTACAAAAAGGAACGTCTTCAATGTCCTACGAAAGCTTTCATAGGAAAGACAGTGACAAAAAGAGGAAGGAAGAGAATTCCAAAAAGTGGGGGCTAGGAAAGAAAAACAGAGACCACCATGTTTCTTGCGTTGAATTTGAGGAATGCTCAAGAGGTTATCAGCAGAGGAACGAAGATTGCGAGTTGGTATATACCGCTTGAGGTTGGAAGAAATGAACGCAGGTGCAAGATTGTGAAGGGCTTTAAAGATAGTGCATCCGAGTTTGAAAGTGCAACGTTTAGCCACCGGGAGCCAATGTAGGCTCCGAAGTAAAGGTGAAACGTGCTGATGCTTTGGCTGATGGAATACTAGGCGAGCGGCCTGATTTTGGATCAGTTGTTGCCTCTGGAGTTGATAGGAAGGAATCCCTACATATAAGATGTTAGCTAAGTCAATCCTAGAGATGACAAGAGCAAGGATGACTAAGATGAGGGCATCTCTGGTGAGGAATCTACAGATCTTACGAATCCTGCGTAGGTGGAAGAAGCAGGACGATGTTACCGCCGAGATCTGAGCCTTCATAGATAAATCTCCAGAGATGACAACGCCGAGGCTTTTCACCGTATTGACAGGGCAAGGGGGGGCTTCAAGTGATTGGGGCCAGAAACTGACGTTCCAAGGATTGGCCAGCCCGCCCACCAGCACAAGTTCGGTTTTTGTGGGATTTAGCTTGAGCTGGCTGTGTGCCATCCAATCAGAGATGCCTAGCATGGTAGTTTGGAAGTCTGAGGGAGGTGGGAGAGGAATCAATAGGGAAAATCAACTGTAGATCGTCTGCATAATTATAAATTGTTGCAGGGGATGTGCGAAGGGAAACCATGAGGGGCTGCATGTACAAGTTAAACAGGAGGGGGGATAATGCTGAGCCCTGGGGAACCCCACAGGAAAGGAGGAAAGAAGAGGCACAGAAAGTAGAGAACGCTTGTCCAAAAAAGAGCGGATCCAGTCCAGGGCAACGCCCTGAATGCCGGCGTTTCCGACACGGCCGATCAGTATCGAGTGATCGACCGTGTCAAAAGCCGCCGACAAATCCAGTAGGACAAGAGCTTGATGGATATTGTTGTCGGCACCAGTTCTCAGAGTGTCCAAGACGGCGGTAATAACCGCATCGGTCGAATGGAGCGGTCGAAAGCCAGCCTGATGGGGGTCCAGAAAGGAGGAACTCTCAATAAATGCGCCCAAACATAGGGGAGAAGGGATATAGGCCTGTAGTTACTCATGACCAAAGGGTCAGCATTGGCTTTTTTTTAGAATAGGTAGCACCACTGCCTGTTTGAAGGAGTCAGGGACTACTCCAGTGGCCAATGAGGTGTTAAGGAGAGTCAAGGCAGGGCCAGGACAGGCCAAGAAAATATCACGGAGTATCTGGGGGGTGCAACAATCCTTAGGGGACCCAGAACTGACTTTGTACAGGAGTCTCTGGAACTCGTGAATAGAGATTGGGGGAAAAGAATCCAGAAGCTGCGGGTTTTTGGGGGGTAGCGGAAAAGAGAGAGAAGATGGGGGCTGAGGGATATTTCCTTTGATGGTAGCAATTTTGTCCTGAAAGTATGTATTTATTTCATCACAGAGGACCTGGGTAGGCGTGGGAGGGAGAGTCACCCGGTCAGGGAGGGAGAGCTCATTGACAATAGAGAAAATTTCTTTTGTCTTGGCGGCGGACTCCATTATTTTACGGGAAAAATAAGCTGTTTTGGCCTTGAGAATAGAGGCTTTATAAATTTTTAGGAGGTTCGTGAATTGCAATTTGAGAAGGGGATCGTAATTTTGGCGCCATCGGCGCTCCGCCTGGCGAAGAGCCAGTTTATCGCATTTAAGCTGATCCGTGAACCATCGCTGGGCGTCATGAGGGCGCATTGCTTTTATGGATTTTAAAGGGGCTAGGGAGTTGCAAGCCGATAGCAGCCAGTGTTCAAGGGAAGAAGCTTGATGAGTGGCTGAGCCCGAAAGCATAGGAGCTGTGGATGCCAGCAAAGAGTGAAATTCAGGTAGGTTCACTTTCTTCCAGTTACGAGCTAGAACGTTAATTGTAAGGGGGGCACGGCGAGAAATCGATAAGTCAACAGTGAAAGATATAAAGTAATGATCTGACCAAGAGCATGGAGTTACCCGGGGGGGCGAAATATCTAGATTGGCCGTCCAAACCTGGTCCAAAATGTGCCCCTTACAGTGAGTAGGTGTCGAAATGAGTTGCCGGCAATTCATGCTTTTAAGAAAATCTGAGAACTCTTCCGATAGGCGGCTTTCCCGTGGGTCATAGGGCCAATAATTAAAATCGCCAATGATAATGACTTTAGCGTTATTGATAATAAGTTCGGAAGTGAGAACCCCAATCTGTTGCGGGAAGGAGGGCATATGGCCAGGGGGTCTATACACAGGGACATAGGTGAGGGAGGACCTAGAAGAGCAAAGTTTAATAGCAAGAAGTTGTGTGTTGGGGATTGCAGTGCAGGCTACGGTGGAAAAAATATGTTCTGTACGGATAATGGCTGCGACTCCGCCACCAGCTTGCCCCCCAGGACGATTGGATTGTAAGATGTAATAGCCAGTGGGGATGGCCGCAAGAATGTCAGGAGCTGAGTCGTCGGAAAGCCATGTTTCAGACAGAAGTAAGATGTCCACAGCACTGTCATCTAACAGACGGAATATTTCCAGCTGGTGTTTCACCAGGGACCGAGTGTTAAGATACAAGATGGTCAAGGAAAGTGTCCTGGCTGAAGGTGGAGAGTTGGTCAATGGTGCCTTTTCAGGGGGATAGGGGAAAAACCCAGACCCATTGAAAGAGAGGGAAGCAGAATACCACAGTCGTGAGCCGCTCTGGCGGCGCGATGAGATATAGGAAATGCTTGCCGAAGAGCAAGTAGATCGGCAGACGAGTATCTATAAGATAGGGCAGGGTGGATGGCCGCTGGGCGCGATCGGCCGCGGACGGGCGCAGACGGGCTGGACTTAGGCGCGACTTCGGCGCGTAGTCGGCGCTCCCGCTGCGCTCGTCCGCTGCGCTTCCGCCATATTGCCATGTTATAGAGAACCTAGGTGAGCCACTGGACCGCTAACCTGCGCTGTGTAGAGGCAGGGCGGAAGTGGTACTGACAATGCGGAAGTGACGCTCGAGAAGTCGGCTCTCCGCGCAAACGGCACTCTGCCGGGGCGGAACGGGGCCTGGAGCGATCAGCAAGCAGGTGAGAAGCCCTCACAAGAAAGTGCAAATAATCACAATTAAAATAACATTACACGCAAGGTTTGTTTTTTAAAAAGAATAAAGTGCGGTAAAATCAAGCTAGTAATCAGCTATCAGATGTCAGCATATCAATCATCACACAGTAGCAGCCACAATCGCCGCGTCTGTCAAGTGAGTTGCATTGTTATGATATGCTCTAGAACCAATAGTTTTGTTAAGGCCTGAATTTGTAATTATTTGTAGTGCAGGATTTCCAATTTAGCAAGGTTGTGCACCACACAAACTCTCCAACCAATAACATATCCTTCACTGTCCACTCAAAGAACTCACCCTGAATTCATACAAGATGTAAGCCTTTTCACAATACAAAAACAGCCCTCCCTCTGCAGCACATAAGTCAACCTTGTGCTCACGAAGCACAAACGTGATTCTTTCCCAGACGCAAGAAGCGTGCATCCAATGCCAGATTTACTTTTTTTTGTTAGGTCTGGGTTAGTCAAGACATTTTAATTTTACTAAAATTATGTGTTTAACATAGTTACTTAGATCCAGCCTTCATCCTTTGGTCAGTGTTTACATTCTTCTTCCGCCCACTCCAGCATGCATTAAATAGAAAACCCGTTGCGTATTAAAGCTGTCAGCTGCACGGTCTGGGTTGTAAAAACCAAATCTTTCAGTACATTCTAAATCTCTCCTCGAACACTGTAACACAGGCCCTTCAACGGGTTTTATTAAGAGGGTATATGACCTGGCAGTTGGGGCTGTGTTGTTCTTATTAGAGCAGTACCAAGCTAGGTTTGCTTATGTTTGGTCGGCTATAATGGGAGAGTGAGCACAAAAACAACCGATATGGATGTGGCCCAGAGTAATTATCTACAAGTTTTTTACCCATCACTTAAAAAAAATGTTCTTTCCGGTAATTCAACCAATAATATTTATGTGCGAGTTTAGGGTGGTCTTTGTGCTTTTTTAATTCTTATTTACAATGGACTAAACTGGAGGAGTGCATTTCCTTCAATGGTTTGCAGCTTTCTGGTTAGGCTGGTGCGATATGTGACAGTTATGCTCTTGAGGGCCCTTGGACAGCCAAGGACGTTTCGCCTCTGGTTAATGTGATCTTAGCAAGTCTTGTGCTTCTTGCATCAGACCTGCACAGCAGCGGTCTGGTTATCCTCGGATGTTCTGAAGGACTTTATCTTCCTGCTTAAGGTGTGCAGTGGAAACTTGTAAGTCAGATGGAGGTAAAATCCTACACCTATTGGTACATCCATTCTAGCTTATTGACGTCTCTTGCATTACCACAGATGTTGCTGTGTCACTAGGTTATGTTGATTCTGTTACTATCTGTAAAGGTTTTGCAAGACCACACAGCTTCATAGGTACCGCAGAACGCCTCGATTACACTGGGATAAGTCCTCATGTCCGGCTGCCTGCTCTGTCTGTTCAGACGTCAGTATATTAGACTCTGGAATACTGCACATACTAAATAAACTAGCACCCATGCGGGAATCCAGGAAACGATCTCAAATGGAGAAATGGTACACACCTCAATTGAAAAACCTCAAAAGGGATTGTCAAAAACTTGAACATCTCTGGAGGCAGTCTAAAGATAGCGCATCTAAACTACGTTATGTTCTTAATCGGAAATTGTATAACCTTGCTATAAAAAATGCAAAAAGAAATCATTTTTCCCTGCGTATTCAGGAAAACAGTAATTCAGCTAAAGAGCTCTTTAAAATAGTGAAGGAGCTCAGTAAACCATCTAGCATTTCCCAAACACTTACCCCCTTGGTCGAGGCATGTGAACGAATTAGCACTTTTTTCGCTGAGAAAATTAAGAAAATTTATTCCACCTTCCCTCCCCAACACTCCCATAACAACACAGACAGACCTCCTAATACTGCAATCACAGCAACTGCCGTGACTGGTCCGCAGGACCTAGGTACTATACCCACCCTAGCTGGCTTTGAGCCATTTACACCGGACGAGGTTCTAACAGCTATGAAAACAGTTAATCGGGTTCCCCGTCGGACCCCTGTCCCCATTTTGTGTTTTCCAAAATTGCTCCCACGATCTGTCCCCTGATTACTCAGCTTTTTAATAAATCATTAAGAACCGCTACCTTCCCGGACGTTTGGAAGCATGCCTCCGTGATTCCGCTTTAAAAAAAAGCTGGATCAGACATTCTGAATCCCAAGAACTACCGCCCTATCTCCCAGCTTCCTTACCCCTCCAAAGTCTTGGAGAAACTGGTCAATGGACAGCTGACAAGATATCTGGAAACAAACCTCCTTCTGGACCCTTCTCAGACGGGTTTCAGAGTCAACAATAGCACGGAAGCAACGTTGCTGGCAGTGTCGGATAGTATCAGATGCACCACTGACCAAGGCGGGGCAGTGGCACTGATACTTCTCGACCTGTCAGCGGCGTTTGACACGGTATCCCATAACTGCTTGTTGAACATCCTTAATAGTAAAGGAGTCCAATCCACTGCACTAAGTTGGTTGCACTCTTTTCTGAGCAATCGTACTCAGGCAGTACATATGGGACAGGCCCATTCCAAGCCTAGCTCCATCGGTTGTGGAGTCCCACAGGGAGCCTCATTATGTGGGAGAGGTGTGGCGCCGCGGCCAGGGCGACTGACGCTGGAATCTGGGGACCACGGTTCGATCCCCGGCTCCGGCGGCAGGTTAGCCCAGCACCATGTGACTCTGAGCAATAGCTCGCTTAATCTTCCCGACGGCCCCCAGCGCCTAGAGACCCTTACGGGTGATTGTGCGCTTTACAAATGTGGACTTTTTACTTTTACTTTATTAAGCCCCACCCTTTTCAATGTCAATATGTCATCTTTGGCCGACATTGGAAGGAAGTGGGGCATCGGCATCTGCTCCTATGCGGATGACACGCAACTGATTGTGGCTTTGGACGAGAGACCAGACATTATCAAATCTATATTACATGACTGTCTCTCGGAAAAGGCCCAGTGGATGCATTCACATTATCTGAAGTTAAACGCCGGAAAATCCGAGATCCTGCTGTTTGGTGGCGCCAAACGGGTGTGGGACGATTCGTGGTGGCCACCTTTGCTTGGTATGGCCCCCACCCCTAAACCACACGCTAGGAATCTGGGCGTCATTATGGATGATGCCCTGTCCATGAAAGATCATGTGCGATCCCTCTGTGGCAAAGGTTTCGCCATCTTGAAGCTTCTTGCCAGACTATTTCCCTGGATACCCCTGGACTGTAGACGTTCAGTTACTCAAGCCTTATTGGTTAGTCACCTTGATTATGGCAATGAGCTATTTGTGGGTATGAATGAGTACATGTTTTCACGCCTACAGTTATCGCAGAATTCAGCGGCCAAACTCATCTGTAACAAGGGCAGATTTGATTCGGCCTCGGAATGCATGAAGAAATTGCACTGATTGTCAATGCGCCAGAGGGCGGACTTCAAACTGCTCTGCCATGCCCATAGGGTCTTAAACAAGACTGGCCCTACTATTCTTCAAGGAAAGATTGAATTTTACGTCCCCACAAGGAACCTTCGTTCACTCCAGTCTGCCCTGGCCAGGACTAAACGAATTCATAAAGTAAGGACAGGTGGTCGCTCATTCTCCCACTTAGCATTAAAGAAGTGGAATGAGCTTCCCCCAGACTTAAGACACACCTCCAACTACATCCTGTTCCGGAAAAAATTAAAAACTCACCTTTTCCCACATTCCTAAATGTTCCGCTAGTGTTAGTCCCCAGTAGTTCCTGCCCTGTATAAGCGCCTTAATATCCCTCGGGATGAGTGTCGCGCTCTATAAATACCGCAAATAAATAAATGTCAGTGGTGCGGTTGCCGGTGACCAGGTTACCTCGTGCTTGACAAGGAAGATCGTTGCTTCCTAGAAGAGGAAACAGGTGGGAATGCTTCGGTTTTTTAACTCCTTAGTCTTGGCTGCTGATTGATTAGGGGAGGGGGCAAAGAGATGTTGAGACATTTTATGCCATCTGTTGGATGGAACAATAAATAGAAGAGCCAGATACTTAATTTTTATTAGGTGCGACTTAACAGAACACCTGTCTGTATGCCTATTGTTACCAAACCTTAATAAAATAAACTTTGTGTGGTGTGGCTCCGTCCAGTTTCTCTTTGAACGTTATGCTGTTGGTTGTATCATTGCGCCTTCTAGGAAGGGCTTCTATTGGAATACATGAACTCCTGTAAAAATGCAAGAAGTTCACTCAGTCATGAAACGTTTTGCCACATTTGCTTCTTTATTGCAGATGTAGCATTAATACTGAAATTGCCCTAAGCTTTGGTAACGCCAGTAGATCGGTCTTTAATATGCTAAATATCATTTTTGCATATAGCACACGCAAACAGTATTTTAGCATGCCTGTTTGCATGTCTTAGCACACTGAACCCCAGCCTATTGGCTTTGCCAATGCCTGGTACACCGGTGGCCCTTCTGCCATTAGTCTTATCATCTCCTTTATTTAATTTTTAAGAGATTCATCCAAATAGCTGAAACTTGCATTTGCCCACGTGGCATTTAATGCACCTGGGCTCACATACCCAATAATTTGATTCTACCCGGAGGCCTATGTGTGGACACATAAGCACACTTCCACGGAATGCTCAAGTCTGGCCTGTGACATGTAAATGCAGATATAGGGGCACACCCAGAGTGCTGCAGTCCAACCAGAAACTTGTAAATTCGCACATAGTTGCCCATTCACAGTCCTTCAATCCTCCTAGTGCCCTGTGTATGGACGCGTAGGCACAGAGCGCTAGAATCTGCTCAGTGATCCTCAGATGGGCACATCTATAGACCCAAAATAGGCCCTCTGACTTAGAAGTGCACACAGTGGACCGGGAAATCATCACAGTGGGCTTGTAAGCTCTGCCATACACTTATAGGGGAATGAAATGAGAGACCTTCAGGTACACTGAGGGACCACAGGTTCTCTTCCCAACAATGACCAGTGTGCAGGAACACCGATTAATTTGACAGTGACCAGGGTGTGCACCCGAGAGGACCTGGGCTCTAAGATTCTTGGACTGAACTCTGAAGCCAGGCTACTCCTACAAGTAAAGCCATAAGCCCACATCTCCCCTGCCGGGTTCCTGTTTGCCAGAAGATGCACATCCAACCCACTTTGTAGCACCAACAAAACAATACATGGAAAAGGACCACTTATCATCCGGAATAAAATCACCAAATACATTCAACAAATGGACCTCTGCTCCAGATTGGCTCTTCACCACAAAATCCTACTATACAAGGAAAAAAAAAAAAAACAGATGGGACATCTTTCTCTGTTTAAGCAGCCAAACTATGGAATTCATTACCCCCAAATATAAAATCCACAGATAACCATCTTATCTTCAGAAGATTACCCATGGGTTAGCTCTTTCCTGCATTACCACCATACTCAAACACAAATGTAGAGCATAACCCTGTGTATATAAACATTTAATTTGATTATATGTATTAAGAAAAGTGTACTTATTTATATAAATATGCATAATATATACTTGTGTATCTTTACTGTATTACTTTACTTCTACTGTAAAAAAAAAACTTTGACTCTCTCCAATGCACTAACCTATATTTCACCTTTTACCTCTCTCAATATTTCCTCCACCTCCACTCTCCAATTCATTCAAACCTCATCCTACTATGATCTGCAAATAACCCTTTCTTGACTCTTCCCTCCTCTATCCCTCCTTGGATCACCACAAACATCATTTTAATACTATGATCTCCCAAACAACCCTTCTAAATTCTTCCCACACCCTTCCCTCCTTTGACTCATCCCAAAACTAATTTTACTACTAGGATCTCCTAATTCATTTCTAGAGATTCTTCCTTCCTCTATCTCTCCTTATACTAACCCCAAATCTCATCTTACAAATTATGAGCTCACCATAAACACTTTCTAGACTCTTCACTATTCTGTCCCTCATTATCCTTTTCATTACATCTAACAGACTCACATGTCCACCACTCAGATTAACTCATATTTAACTATACAAATCAACCACTAATCCTTTTTGGGATCTGGAGTAGCATGCTACTTGCTGAAAAGAGCTTGGACGCCTGGTCAGGGGCACTAAGCACTATATAAATACATTGGTTTCAAGCAAATGGGTGGATCCTGTTCGAAGGGAGGCCACAAAGACAGTACCCAATATGTGTAAAAAAAGTGGACTACAAAATGGTGGGAAGCAGCTAGCTTAAAGACGTACTTAGAAGCAGACAGAATACCAAGGGGCATTTGAATACTAATATTTCCCCCAGTGGAAACAACCAAACCTGACCAAATCTCCAAATGGGAAGAGAATTTGAGAGAAGCATCGAATAATATGATTCGACAACTCATCGACATTGCAGAAGAGTAACATAAATATAAAACTGAAGTGCATGACCTGACGAAAAAAAATTGAAGATTCAAATTGGGAGGACATAACCACAAAGAACTACGAGATCCTCAACAAAGTCATTGATAAATACAGGGAGGAACGAATACAACGAAAAAACAGTAAAATTTCGTGGGGACCAACTGGACTACCATTTAGGAAGGGTTTACACCTTCGCGAAATGATACGACAACATCACCAAGAGGATCACTGCATCGCAGGCACGACAACAACAAGACTCAATCACAAGTTCTAAAGCAGAATCTCCAGGCAACAAATTAACAGCTTCAACATCACAATTGGGGTACATTTTTTTAGAGGAAGATTTAAGACATCGTCTGGGGTCAAAAGCCATCCTACACAAGATACCAGTGCAATAACAGAAAAGGCACAACAGATCTCAACATCAACCACAAAAGGAAGAGTAATAACAAAGGCCAGGAAGAAACAAGAAACCGAACCGAAAGACCAAACAAGTTGATGATCAACATCTCTGGAAACAAACCACTCACCATAATATGAAATGGCAATAAATCAAGACCTGTCGTCCAGTCCTGTGGCATTCTGGGATCTCACAAAAACCACCATAGATCTTTTCAAATTTACCCACAAACTAAAATTAACATCTTTTTTTCACAATAGATCGCCTACTCCCAGAGATGTAAGACCACCCATCACCAACTCCCTGACAGAGCAGGATTTGGACAACATTCATTTGATTACCACTAACAGACGATGAGGAAGTTCAATCCCCATCTACACACACTGTGGACAAAGAACTGAGAATTGACATTACATATGCTGTACAGAGCAATATGCGCTAAATCCATCTTTTGTCCCTAACTACCAACCGGCAACACCATTGATCTCTTCTATACAGCCATTAGTAAAGACCTGGCTCTGGAATACAATAAATACTAGAAGAAGAAACGCTACTTACTAAGAAACTTGGAACCTCATGAAACCAAAGCTGTGGAAGACCTGAGCAGAAATCCAGAAGTAGTGATAAAAGAGGCTGATAAAGGAGGGAACGTGGTCATACTGCGCACTGAAGGTTACATTGCAGAAGCACTAAAATGAATGAACAACTAGAATTTTCCCTGGTTTCACAAAGGACCATAAAAAAAAGGGATTGGATCAATTGCAACTCTACCTATTTGAGCTATGTAATAGCTGGAAGATCTACTCTTTCAAGAGGAATGGTCGCATCGGACCCCCCGTCATTTTATTCTGGAATGTTGCCACATGGCATTGAAAGAAAATTATTTTGAATACAATGACCAGCTCTTTTTACAGTGCCATGGAACCTCTATGGGCAGCGCCTTTGCTCCATCGGTAGCTGGATTATATGTCAGCCAATTCGAGCAAAAATGCGTCCTACACAATGATAATCCATTCGTTTCCAGTGTATTATACTGGAAACGATATATTGATGACGTTTTGCTAATTTGGGACATCAGAAAAGATTTGAAAATGTTCATCGATTGGCTCAATGGTCAAGATCGATGGCTGAAATTCACGTTCTCTGCGAGTAACCATAGTATCGATTTTTTAGACCTGACTATCTTCTGTGAAAATGGAAAACTAGAAACAAAAACCTATACAAAACCGACTGCTAAGAATAGCCTTTTGTCGTATCTGAGCTACCATCCTCAACCTCTAAGAGATAATCTCCCATATAGCCAGTATTTACGACACAAACGTAACTGTAGTAAAAACAGTGACTATGAACAACAGGCACTAGTCCTAAGCAAGAAATTACGAGCCAGAGACTACACACCACGGGTCATCTCCAAGTGCAGAAAAAGGGCACACAATCAACCGCGTGATTGCTTGTTACAGACTTATGAGAAAGAGCCAGTTAAAGATCTTGTGACATGCATAACGACTTTTTGCCCAGCAACATATCAGGTCAAAAAATTGATAAAGAAAAATTGGCCTATTATCACATCGGGCCCATATAATTGGCCCAAGCCCAGATTCGCCAACAGGAGGACAAAGAACATCAGAGACGTTCTAGTCCATACACGTCCAAAGAAGAAAAAATCAACACCGTCGATCACCAGAGATGTGAATATGGCCCCAGTGACAGGCCATCATTACCCCTGTGGGATGTGTGGGGTCTGCAAATTTACCAGTAACACCAAATCATTACAACTTACGGAACACTTGCTTTGGACTCAACGTCAACATACAAACTGTAATTCCACACACGTGGTATACCGGATAACTTGCCCTTGCCAACAGCAATATATAGGTATGACCTGCAGGAAGGTTAAAACCCGTATAGGTGAGCACAGAAGCAATGTTAGACTGAAAAAGAACACTACAAAACTTTGTACACATTTCGTGGAAGCAGGACACACTTGTGACGATCTCAGATGGACTGTCCTCAAGATGCTTTATGACAAAAACACCAACGCGGAACAAATTTTGTTCGAAAAGGAACAAAGATGGGTGAATCGTCTTAAAACACACGTGTCGGGAATGAATGATAATATTCCTTGGCACCATTTCTATTAATTCCCCAGCTATCACATCGAACAGAATTAACAATCCCACTGCAGGGTGTTGTACTGTCCCACTGTCAAGTCACCTTGAACACATACCCTTTACCCTTAACAACTAATGTGAAGGGTTAATTACTGGCCCTCAGAAGAATTAATGGTCCACTCTCAACTTATACCGAATGTTCATTCCTCTGATATTTATAAACATATTTGAAGGGAATAGTCTAGTTCCAAGACACGTCCGCAGTCTTCTATCAATATTTCATTATATTGACGGCTATTATAATAGTCCATTATTCTCATTTAGTGTGCACCACGTAAGACAAACTTTGTCTATATGACCTGTGTCTAGAGAATAAGTGCATGAAGCTAGTGCTTACTAACCTGGTTACATTAAACACTCACTATTGTATTTTTCCAATAGCCCAAGAGTAAATACATAAATTTATTTCTCAACAGAATGTATTGCAATTAGAACCTAGCTGGAGTTGCTTGACGATAGTCTCTGGAGGATAGGTATGTAGATTACTCTCTTGCCTACTAGCCAGGTCACATTAACAATTACTTATTTTAATATTCCTGGAGAGCATATGAATATATTGAAATTTTCTTAAAGTGTGGGTGGCTATTGGAAATTAGTTCAATCTACTCGACGAAAGTCTTTTTTCTTGAAGAATTACCTCTTCTATGTCCACGTGGGAGCCTTTAGGCGAGGTGAACCGACCGCGCCCACTGTTTCCAGGGGCAGAGTCAGCACAGGAGCACAGAGACTCCACGTGGGTAAGAATGGCGTTCCCGATCCCCCGCGGGAGCAGCGCCTTACTGCCATTTATAAGGTATTTACATAGCGCTTTATTTATTTCCCCTGCTTTAGCAAAAATCACCACCTAAGTGACTCTTCGCGCCCTGAAGAGGAATACTTTTTTCCAATTGAAGGTATTTCTAACGTTATTTTTCCAGGTTTCAAACGCGTATTAATGCATTTAGTCGTAATGTTAACAAGATACTATGGACCTTAATCCTGTAACATGAATGTGTGCTTGACCATATACATGCCGTATGGGTGATGATTCAAGAATCCATTAATATATACCGGTATTATTCAATATATGTTAAATCGGTCTGCACTAGTGATTTTGTTGACCTTCGGCAAGTGACCAATACATGCTGGTATGAGTAAACTATTGAATATGCACTTTTATACGAAGAAATGCTGGACCCCAATTTTTTTCATGATGTATAGGGGGTGAAGAAAGAAGCCCATTATAACACACAGTGGACATTTTACCGTTCTGCACTAGTTGCAGTAGTTACTCTCGGTGTAGACTTGAACCCAGTTGCCCCTCTCTTCACTGCTCCCCTTAGCTTTAGTGCACCGAGTGTTGTGCATGACAATTAAATAAGCATCTATTGATTAAAATGTTTGCCTATGGATTTGTAAATTACGAAATATGTTTTTACAAGTGAAATATGCCTAGTATACTTTCATATGAGAACAGTATGATGTTTTTGTTCTTGTTCCCAATATGCAGGAATACGAATTTGTGAATTCCTTCACGTACAAGAATACTGCACAAGTTGTGTGAGTAAACCCCCCCCCCCTTGTTTTGTCCTGACGAAAGCTCTTCAGAACCCGGCTGGGCCCATAAGATCTGAAACATGTCGACCGTTCTATAAAGTCACATATGATAATCCAGTAACTCGATTATCGAATATACCGAATCATTTTTACCAACAGTATCCACCTTTTTCTAATAAAATTCCTATTTTGGTGAGAAACTGTTTTTTAATTCGCCCTCTAAGTTTGTTCCATACCTCATCCCTCTGGAGGTGTCACAATATTCCTGGACACTTCTACTTTCGCCAGAGGTTGCCTCGGGTGAGGCAGGCATATTACTCTTTTGACGACCCGATGACTATGCCATGACGCTAGATGAGGGTCGGAGAAACAAATACACCGCATCGTTACAATCTTAAGCGCCTATGAGGGTTGTCAAATATAACCAATGGTTATAGTAGATACCAGTGTCCTTTTCTTATTGATTAGGAGTTTACCACAATGCCCACCATCACGTTCCAAAGACACTTCAGAAACACTAGTACCTCTTAACAAACAATATATCTATTACCAATGAAATAGAAAGATTTCCACAAATGGGTTTCAGAAGAGCCAGATACCTCAAACAAATTCTGTGCAAGTCAGAATTTCTGGACAGAAGACCGGGACAAAAAACAACCTTCCTGTCCAAATCGACAGGCTTCTATCGCTGCCACAATTGCAACGCATGCAAATTGGGAATGAATAAACAACTAGAATTTTCCCTGGTTTCACAAAGGACGATAAAAATAAGGGATTGGATCAATTGCAACTCTACCTATTTGAGCTATGTAATAATTTGTCCATGCAACAAACTGTATGTGGGAAGCACAATAAGACCGCTCAAGCTCACAATTCTGGAACATTACCGCAACTTACATAAACCAGAAATTAGACCACCTTGACTGAACATTTCAGAGAGTTCTATCCTCATCAAAAGACTTTCAAATTCTTTGGGATGGAACAGATCAAACCAAAAGCAAGAGGAGGAGATCTGGAACTGCGAAAGAGACAGGGAGAGAGCGAATATATTATGCGCATGAGTACAGTCGCCAATGGCTTGAACAAAGATGCTAAAATGCACTATTGGCTCGAATGACTATACTAGTCTATAGGATCGGAGGTTTCAGAAAAAGAACAATCATTACTAGGTTTTCTTGTAATGCTGAAATGCACTATTCGCTCTAATGACTATACTCCTCCATTGGTTCGGAGGTTTCAGAAAAAGAACAACCATTACTATGTTTCTTGTACTAACAATATCTCATCCCACTTGGCAGGTCACTAAGGATAGTTGATCTTGTGGGTTATATAAGGGACGTTTCTTTCTTTTCCCTTGCCCCTCTCTTTCCCCCCCCCCCACCTACCCTACCCCAGTTTTTCTGTTCAGGAAGAACTCTACACTCACAAGGATGAACAATAGTTACTTACCTGTAATCTGTGGTTCTCCAGTATTGGTGTCTTTCATAGATTCACATGCCTGAATCATTCCCCGTCGTCGGAGTGGGAGTCCCACGGTACATAAAAAAGCAATAAAATGCTATAAATATATAGTAATACCAATAGAAATGAACCAGGAAGTAAAACAGCCAATGGTACAGTAGGCAAAACACTTCCACATCTATGACTCTCATAGTCATTATGTATAGTCCAAACTACAGCCAATCAGGCGCCAGCACCCACCAGAATGTTCTCCCCAGAGGCTCAGGCTCTCAGATTTTCTCGCAAGGAGTGAAGGTAAACCATAATAGCCTAAAAAGCCTAAAAAGCCTCTGAGGGGAGGTGGGCGGGTTGCATGTGAATCTATGAAAGACACCAATACTGGAGAACCACAGATTACAGGTAAGTAACTATTGTTCTTCTCCAGTATTAGGGGTGTCTTTCATAGATTCACATGCCTGAATCAGAGTAGCTAGCAGTACATATCTTTGCTGAACACCCAGCTTGTCAGTTAGTAATGCAAATAACAATGCAAAGTGAATATACACATATCGTATAAAGCATAACATCATGCAATCATGGAAATATGTGAAAACATAACATAAGAAGCGTCTGACAGCAGAAAACAAGGAGGTGGGAAACAGAGGCTCACCTTAATGAAACAGATTCCGTAGAACAGCTCGACCCACAGAAGTATCAGCCTCGCTGATGGACTCTAGACAGTAATGTCTGGTAAAGGTATGGCGACTCGCCCAAGTAGCCGCTTTGCAGATCTTCTGAAGAGGGACTCCAGCAAATAAGGCCGTAGATGAGGAGACTGCTCTTGTAGAGTGCGCTCTGGGCGCAGATAGTAAAGGTCTCCCAGCCTGTGCATGGCAAAAGGCAATGGCAGCAGATATCCATCTTGCAATAGTCTGTTTTGATACTGCCTGCCCCTTACGAATCGCACCGTAGGTAATGAACAACTGGTCAGAGGTGCGTACAGTAGAAGTTCTTTGTAGATAGAATTTAAGACATCTTCTAATGTCAAGCGAGTGTAAAGCTCTTTCCGCAGGAGTTTGCGGGTCTGGAAAAAATGATTTAAGAACAACAGGTTCGTTCAGATGGAAATCCGAAGGTACTTTAGGAATGTATTTGGGATTTGTGCGAAGTATGACAGAATCGCTTGTGAATTGGAGGAAAGGATGATGAACAGTGAAAGCTTGGATATCACTAACTCTCTTGGCGGATGTTAAGGCTAAAAGCAGTGATACCTTCCACGAAAGATACTTCAAGTCAGCTCGATGGATGGGCTCAAATGGGTGACGCATGAGTTGACCCAGGACCACATTCAGATGCCACAAAGGAGGTGGACGACGTACGGGAGGGAACATTCTAAAGAGGCCTTTAAAGAACTGTTGGATAATTCTTGCTGAATACAGAGAATTGGACCCATCCTGTCGATATCTGGATATTGCAGCCAGAAATACCTTTAAAGTAGCATGGGACAGACCTGTTCGTGCCAACTGCAAGAAAAAAGGAAGAATTTCCTCAGGCTTTGCCAAAAAAGGGTGAACACCTGCTGAACGGCACCAGATACAGAAGCGTTTCCATTTGAGACTGTAAGTCTTGATGGTAGCGGGTGCTCTAGCTTTGGCCAACACCTCTTTACAGTCTGCCGGGATGTTCAAGTGTGCAAACTCATGGTGTTCAGGAGCCAAGCCGCTAATCTCAGCGATGCTGGGTCCGGATGGAAGACTTGACCTTCCTGAACACTGAGCAAGTTCGGGATTGGATGTAACTGAATTGGTTTGCTCTCTGATAGTAGGAGGAGCTCTGTAAACCAATACTGGCGCGGCCATCTGGGCGCGATCAGGATCAGTCGGCAAGGTTCCTTCTTCATCTTCCGCAGAACCTTGGGGACTAACGGAATCGGTGGGAAAGCGTACGCAAACATCAGGGACCAATCGATGGAGAACGCATTCCCCAGAGAATTCTTGTGGGGGTGCCAGCTGGCGAATCTCAGGCATTTGCTGTTGGTACTTGTCGCAAATAGGTCCAGGTCTGGCCAACCCCACTGATGAAAGATGTGGTCCACTGTGTCCTGGTGAAGCTCCCATTCGTGGTTGGTGATCGTTGTCCTGCTGAGTGCGTCCGCAAGGACGTTTTCCGTTCCCGGAACATGCACCGCATGCAACTGTACATTGTGGTGAAGAGCCCATGTCCATAATTCCTGCGCCTCTTGAGACAGGAGAAGAGATCGAGTTCCTCCCTGTTTGTTGACGTAGTGCATACTTGTTGTGTTGTCTGTTCTTATCAACACATTGGTGTTCTGAATGATGGCACAAAACGCCTTGAGGGCAAGAAAAATGGCTCTGAGTTCCAAACGATTGATGTGCCACAGTTTCTGTTGCGCAGTCCATTTGCCACTGATCGTGAGGCCTTGTAGATGAGCCCCCCAGCCCTCGAGGGATGCATCTGTAGTGATGGTGAGACTTGGTGGTTCTTGAAGGAACGCATGACCCTGACTGAGATGACACCTCTGTGTCCACCACAGAAGAGACTCCTTCATGAGTGGTGTAATTTGAATGAGGTCCTCGAAAATGCCTGAAACCTGTTGCCATTGCAAGGTTAGTTCCTCCTGAAGCGGTCTCATTTGAAGCCGGCAATTTGGAAGTAATGGAATACAAGCCGATGCCATCCCTAGAAAGGATTTGTATAGTCGGACAGAAACTGACTTTCTTTGCATGAGATCTTGCGCTAGCCGACTTATTTTCATTTGTCTCTCCTTGGAGACGAAAGCTTTGCATTTGTGAGTGTCCAACATTGCTCCTAAGAATGCTATTCTTTGAGACGATTGCATTTGGGATTTGGAGAAATTTATTGTCAGGCCTAGAGACTGAAACAGGTGGAGACACTGTTGAAGGGGACGTCGAACGGTGCCATGAGAATTGGCCTTTATAAGGCAATCGTCCAGATATGGGAAAATTTGTATTCCCTCCAGCCGGAGGTGCGCAGCTACTGGAGCTAAAACTTTCGTAAAAACTCTTGGGGCTGACCGTAGTCCAAAGGGAAGGACTTTGAATTGGTAGTCCCTGCCAGCCACCCTGAAGCGAAGGAATTTCCTGTGGCGAGGTAGGATGGGGATGTGGAAATATGCATCTTGGAGGTCTAGGGTGACCATGCAATCTCCTGGTGTTAGAAGATGCAAAATTTCTTGAAGAGAGAGCATCCGGAATGTCAATTTCCTTAGATATTTGTTTAATGCACGAAGATCGAGGATCGGGCGCCACTCCCCGTTCTTCTTTCTGATCAGGAAGAACCTGGAGTAAAATCCTAGTCCTCTCATCCTCTGAGGAACGCTCTCGATAGCTCCTTTTTGTATCATCATTTTGATTTGGGTAAGCAGCTCCTTCAGGTGAGCTGGAGGCGGGCCCTTTGGCGGTACATTTGGGGGGGATTTTTCGAATTCTAGGGCATGGCCCCTGGCCACAATATCCAGGACCCATTTGTCCGTTGTTATCAACTGCCAATTGGAGTAAAATTTGGATATTCTTCCGCCAAGTCTTTTGAGAGGGTGGAAAGACGGTGGTGGCAGGTGAAAAGTTTCATTGTCGTTTGTCCTTGCCGCGGTAGGTAGCCTTACCCCTGTTTGGGGTGTATTGAGATCTTTTCTGCCCATAAGACTGGTAGCGCTGAGTCTGGTAGCGCTGATTACCCTGACGGTATGAGGATTGTTGATGTTGTTGCTGGTATCCACCTCTATTGAAGGACGTTCCTCGTCCTCTCGCTCCTCGAAAGGGCGGCTTGTGGAATTGTAGAGTGCCTAAGGATCTGGCTGTTTCGGTATCCTTCTTGATAGTTTGTAAAGCCTCCTCTACCTTGGGGCCGAATAAATATTCGCCATCAAATGGCATGTCTAGAACTCGGTTTTGTACTTCCTGTCTGAAGGCAGTGGAACGTAACCACCCCTGTCTACGGAGAACCGCAGCTCCTGCTAATTGGCGAAAACCTGTAGATGCAACATCAACAGCTGAATCAATTATCTCTTCAGAGGTCCTTTGACCTTCATGGAGAATTTGGAGTGCCTCTGCCTTGGATGGCTCAGGGAGGAGATCGATGAATGGTGAGATGTCAGACCACATTTGACGGTCGTACCGTCCTAAGATGGCTAATGCGTTGGCAGCACGGACAGTCGTTGCAGCCATGGTGGAAACTCGTTTTCCTATTGAGTCTAGGCGTCTGCCATCTCTATCCGGCGGCGCCGTAACTGCAGAGGACGGATTTCTGGCCCTTTTCTGAGCCGCCTGGACAATTACCGAGTCAAGTTTTGCTTGTCCAATAAGACATGCAGGCGTCTTGTCTGGAGCTTTATATTTCTTATCAATTCTTGGCAAGACTGGAGGAATGGAAGCCGGCGTTGACATCACCTTAACACCTTCCTTCCAGATGAATTCCACGATGGGTATTGTCCTAATTTGTCGCCTGGGCTGATCTTTAAAATCGTAAAGGAAACATTCTTGTTGTGTATGCTCCATTTTCATATGAAAACGTGCGGTTGCACGCTCCATCAGCAAGTGAAAATTCGCTACATCAACAGGAGGGGAGGCCGACGCAGTCTGAGGAGATGTTGAAGGAGATTGTACCGGATAGTCCTCCCACTCCGATAAATCATCCACTTCTCCTTCTTCCCGTTGGTCGTCATCTTCCGAGGATTGCGGGTCCTCTTCGTGAGCAGGTTGTGGGTGTGAAGGTGGACACACCGATGGGAGCACGGGTGGAGGCGTTTCCGAAGTTGGAGTTGCCTGTCCAGAACCTGCCGATTCTGAAGGGGGAAACCTCTGATAGTAATCGTCCAGCATAAATTGTAAGTTGGATATTAAATCCAAAGGCACTTGAGCAACAGGGGTACTCACAGGCATCGATACCTCAACAGGAGAGTGAGAATCATCATATTCATCATCTTGAAGTTTAATATGTAACTCCGATGGACTAGTAGCTTGCCCAAAAGTATTCTGGACCATCTCATTGTCACTGTCAGAATCCAGCAGTTGGTCTGGCACTTCAGAGGACACCTTGTGAGGTGAAACACGAAGGGGTGAAAGCCTCATTACAGTGTTGCGCAGTTGTTCTGCTGCTTGCCCTGGTGTTAAAAACACAGTCGACGGAGACCACACCTGTAGTGCCGTGCATGAGGATAACTGCGGCGTCGTCGGAGGGTTAACTCTCGATGGATTTGTCGTCGACGGATCACCTCTCGTCGACGGGACACTTTTCGCCAACGGAATAGTCGTCGTCGACGGGACACTCGTCGTCGACGGGACACCCTTCGTCGACGGGACACTCTTCGTCGACGGGACACTCTTCGTCGACGGGACACTCTTCGTCGACGGGACACTCTTCGTCGACGGGACACTCTTCGTCGACGGGACACTCTTCGTCGACGGGACACTCTTCGTCGACGGGACACCCTTCGTCGACGGGACACTCTTCGTCGACGGGACCGTCTTCGTGGACGAGTCACTCCTCGTCGACGGTGTTATTTTCGTCGACGGCGTAGAGCCTGACGACGAGCTCGTCGACGGAGCCTTTTTTTGTCGGCGGTAAAGCCTTTAACGGCGTCGACGACGAGGCGTCGACGACGGACGTCGACGAAATAGGCCTCACAGAAACAAAAACCATCGTTGGAGACGCCGTAGACGAGGACATAACCATACTAGGTTTAGGAGATGAAAATGTTACCGTAGATGTCACTGAAGTCGTCGTTCTCGTCGACGAGGAAGCTGAAGAGGACTTCACAGGAGGCGGAGATGAAGTCTGTGGTAACATCCTCTCAGAAGATATGGGAAGCTTGAGTTTTTTCCCCTTTGTGGAAGCAGAAGCGCTTTCCATGCCCTTGGAGGTGGGGACAGCCTGAGAAGTGGAAGGCTGATCCAGTCCTTTAGCAGGTGGTTGTTTTTTAGGCAGTTTAGCCTTGGGAGATGACATTCCCTCAGGCGCAGGTCTCTTCCTGGAGGCTGAAGTGGAAGCAGAGGTGACACTTCCTACCTCAGAAACAGGATTAGAAGAATCCTTTAGCCTCTTCAACCACAGCAGTAAACGACCCTCTCTATCCCTGAGAGTCTTTTGAGGCATGGTCCTGCAGATCTTACAGTCAGAGGCCTGGTGATCTGGGTAGAGACAATAGATACATTTCTTGTGTGGATCTTTCTCAAAAAGCCGAGGCTTACCACAGCAGTCACAGGCTCTAAAGAGAGATTTCTTTGAAGACATCCTGAAGAAAAGACACAGATGAAGTTAGAAGTTAGAAAACTGAGCAGAGCTCAGGGAGACTCCCTTCACACGACGTGCGGTAGAAAATCTGAGAGCCTGAGCCTCTGGGGAGAACATTCTGGTGGGTGCTGGCGCCTGATTGGCTGTAGTTTGGACTATACATAATGACTATGAGAGTCATAGATGTGGAAGTTTTTTGCCTACTGTACCATTGGCTGTTTTACTTCCTGGTTCATTTCTATTGGTATTACTATATATTTATAGCATTTTATTGCTTTTTTATGTACCGTGGGACTCCCACTCCGACGACGGGGAATGATTCAGGCATGTGAATCTATGAAAGACACCCCTAATACTGGAGAACTACCTTTCCCCTCAAGCTACAGCAAGTAAGAATGTCCCAATTTTGCTGAGGAATTATTTGACTGTCCCATGTATGAGCATGCCTTTAATTTCCAACCTCTCCCTGACTGACCCCCTTCCTTTGATTGAGAACCCAGCACTTTGGCTGAATCCGTGTATGATTTGACTGTCTTCCTTTCCCATACCTATACCGTTTTGTACCTGTTTTTGTATTTGCTCCCTGGTTATCTTTGTAATTCCTGTTCTAATTTTCTGGAACCTATTTAAAGCGCACAGCAGTATGCACTTCTAACTCCTGACCTTAACAGACCTACCATGCCCCGTTGTGTGTCCATTTCTTTATCATTATTTTGGCTGTCTTGTCACTTTATTTTATTTTTATCTAGTTACAATCGATTTGTATTCTACTTCAAGGACTCTAACACTTTGATATTTTTTTGCACGCTAAGATCTCAATTTTTGACCTTTGCCCACATGTATTTATTATATTTCGGTTGATACTTCCATACTCTTATAATTGGCTCTCTGGAGACCTATGTTATTACTTGGAATAGCCTAGGATGCCCCCTTTGTTCAATTGTTTTCTTGATTGTTTTGCGTATTTCACTTCTTCTAATTATATTTTCCACTTGCATTAGTGCAGTGTTTAGTTTCGCCCATATTCAACGTCCTGACCTCACCTAGTTCAACTCCTCACTCCTCTTTTCCGCCTTTGCCTCAAGGATGGTATATCTTCTTTTCCATGCCGTTTTCGTTGACTCCACTAACACGGTGATGATGCTTGATGTCGCACCGGCCTTTCTTAAGTTGAAAGAGACGCGCACCTCAGCTTCATTTACCGGGACCGCAGGGACAAGACTAAACGCGCTTTCAAATTGTGTGAGTATTACACTTTCTTTAGATTTACCGTCACGAAGAAAGGATCAGATGGCCTCTGACTCTACTTCATTGTAGCATCTCCAATGCGCATTATTACCAGGGACACCACTACCTGCCGTAATCAAAGTCGCTGCCTCTGATTTGTATGATCGGGTGACCTTTCACTTGACGTGATTGTAGCCCTTTTCATGCACAACCTTTACTGTAGATACCACCACCTGTCGTAATGTAATGGCTGCCTTATTCCACTTTCACTATCCCGTGACTAGAGGTCACTCGTCACTTGTAATTGCGGGAACCAGCGTGTACGTTGGCCCCGCTGTTTAATTATGTTCCCACTCACTTGCATTTGAAGGAGCACTCTGGTCATTTAATTAACACGGATGACGCACAGTGCGCTAGCTGGTTCCTTTTGTCCATTCGTTATATCTCATATTTTAACCACGCCTGCAGGACTGCTGGTAACTTTGAGCGTGACCTCGAACTCCTGACCTCATCCCCCTCCCCCTCTCACATGGCGATGTCCTGCCCTGGTTACCTTCATTTTCTGACCAACAATTATGATCTATTTCTTTGCGTCTTTTGATTTCAGTCCGTTTTTCCTTTATCTCCTAAGGATATATAAAATATGGATGAATCATTGGTGAGTTCATCAATTTAGCTATAAAGTGTTTATGTGTTTTACATAACGAGACTGTGGTGGCATTATGAATGTACAAGTGTACCGGAATGTACAAATATTTAGCGATAAGGTGTTTGTATGTCTTACTTAACTAAACTGTGTTGGCTCTATGAGTATGCAAATGTACCGGAATCTTCATACATTTACCTGCTTTTGGGAATTATTCCCAGACCTCATATTTTTTACCATTAACGCATTAACCCTTTTTGGGAAGCTCGAATGAACTATACAGTGTGTTCTTCGTAGTACTTGCTCGCTCTCTCCACCACTCCAAATATGAAGGCTAATCGCTAAATCTCACTAAGCCTATTGGTCAGATTGCATTCACACTGAATTAGAGCATTATTTTTGCCTTGCCTTTACTGATTATCCAACCATATACCTATTTCCCCTATTATGTAGCGTTAAGAGCTGATTCATTAGAGGATGCACTATATCGTACACCTTGGAGCAATGCACCTCATACCAATGACCACCATATTACTTATGTTTTATGGATTTCGTTTTTTGTATGTTGACAACTAACTATGCTACACCTTTTATGTCCATCTACTTTCCTCACTTGCACATATAACCATCCTCACTGATTTGGGAACGTGTTTTCACCTCTAAACACACATTGCTCTGCTTTTCTATTTCCCTCTCTGCTTTTTCGCTTTTCCATTTTCCCTTTCCTTCTGGTTTTCGATTCTCTCTCCATCTCTCTTATCTAAGTCACTCCCATAAATCTGACCTCATCGCACTTGAGTCTTCGTCTTAACCCTCTACCCCCTTTTCTTATAATCATGGTACTTATGACTTTGGACTAATCATGCATTTATTATGTACAGCCTTAAGAAAGCCCTCGGCCACTTAGGCGCCAAATGCGAAACACATGTCAGCTATTTGCTTTTCTTCCTTTCCTCTGTCTGTGAATGTGCACCAAATAAAAGGATAAAAAAGACGTTTTTGACGACATAATTCTTACCACTACAAATATGAGTGCATCTTTCTGCCTCAAAAAAACCTGGCAACTATATAAATACAATTGCAATACAATACAAAAGAATCACCGCTCATCCTACACGCATGATAGCACATAGCTCACTTGGCTCTTCCCTTACCAAGCACTCACATAGATACACTGTTCACCCTGCACTCAGATATTCGAAACACTCTGCCCCCATGCAGATACTCACCTCATCCTACACGGTCTTCTCTCAGTACTCACAATACAAGCCACTCACCCTGCACTCACAATACACCGCACATCAAAGGGCTGCCACCTCCCTTGACATGCTTAGTTTCAAGACTGCTGTTGTGGAGTGCTTGCAGATCCGATTCAGACAGCAGTGCTGAGGGGTCAAGACAGTCCATCCAATGAATACCGCGTCTTTCGATCAGGCTCAGCTCCACTAATTTTTATCTGGATAGGCTAACGGCGTGCCACAGCGGGCCCAATTTTTGGCTGCTTCTGGAGATACCTCCACCTGGATCCAGCGGCGAGGGGTAGGTGCTATACGCGCAGCTCAGGAACTCCCAACCTTGCGGTGGAAGATCCTACCTGAAGCTTTACCCGCTGGATACTGTTGTAATCTGACAATTCCACTTTTTAGGGTTTTGCAGCTTTACACAGGCATTTCAACGGAAGAAGGGTAATATAGGGATAAGGAAATACATTTTCTCCCCTCCACCCTCCCCTTTGCTTCCATATATTTTACTTTTCGAATCACACTACTGTATACACAATATTTATACATTAGGGACAATGATTCTATGTAGACAGTGAACTTAATAGATACTTGCTTAAATAGTTCTTTGGTCCTGAAGAATCGCCTGTTAATGAACAATAGCGAGAAACATGTTGACCGAACAATAGCACTCTCTAGAGGGTCCCTGGAAGCATAATATTCCAGCCTTTACCCTCTAGAACCTTTATTAATTAAAGCACGGGACCGCCAGAATAAGTTGTTCCTTGGTACCCTTAGCTTTATTTTAAACCACCCCTACACATCTACAACCCTCTCTGGCCCCACACCCGCATTTCATCCATACGGCAGTTGAAAAAAGATCTCCGCTAAAGAGCCCCTCTTTGAGGTGTTGCCCGTTGGGTATTGCACCGCCGACCCAACAAGGAGCAGGCCCAAATGATGAAGCAGGACACCTGCAAAGGTGTGTGAGGGCACTAAATCCAACAAGAAATTCTTCTTTACCCAAATAACATCCTCCGCATTACATGACTCATACCTAACTCCCTTTTCACCACCCCTTTTCTAGGAATGGCGCAGCATTCTTTGAATTCCTGTAGTTCTGGGCTTTGGCTGTCACTGGACCTTCTACTCTGGTTTTGAGTAGTAATAGTCCGTTCCTCCTCCTTTTGAATAGATGCTTCTGGAGGTAACCTACAAGCCTTATATTACATCATGTAGACTTCCAAACAGGCACCATGATACAAACGATAGATTCTGTGTTTATAAAGAGCATGTGGAGGGAAATGGTAAATTGAGCCAAGGTTAATTTGAGGGTTTAGGGCTAAGTAGTGGTAAAGGGATGTATGGGGGATTTTATGGTTAAGGGGTGGGTAATGGTAAAGGGATGTAAGCAAATGCAGTCTTAAGTTAGCTTCCATGAAATCCATTAGACAAACACTGAATAGCAATGATTTGCGAGTTTAAGTGTATCACTGGAAACAATGTCCGTGTTTAAAAGGAGGAAAGTTGTCATCCTACACACAGGCAGACACTTATGGGGGCTCCAAAAAAGCTTCCTAAATGGAATGGTGTCTAGAAAGAACTACTGGAAATGGGTTTGAAATCACCAACTCTTCAGGCTGCAATCACCCCGTCCTTTGCACAGGAGTCTGGAGACACCATATTACATGAAAGGGTAAAGTGTTATAACCATATTGCTACCCTCTCAGACTGAGTAAAAGGAGTAAGGAAGGTATGCAAGAGGAGGTTAAGCAACAGGTGACAAAGCAGATTCAAAAAGTGAAGATGGGCAGAAGAAAATCCCCAAGAGCAAACATTTAAGGGTTCAAAAGAAGTGAGGGCATTCAGAATAATCTGGTCTACCTCCAAAGAACTTCTATCCCATTCAGGATGACATTTAATAATAATTTCAAGATAAGGCCCCACAACAAGATGCCACCTTTCACCCTAGACTGACTAGAAGCTGGTTGCGAGGCACACAGCCAAATCCATGATAGCTCACTCTGGGTTAATCTCTCCTTTAGTCTATTAGAGCACCTACACAAAACTTTCCAGGAATGCTGGCTGTGGATTAGAGCGAACAGCAACTCATCACAACAAGCTCCAGACCTCCAACTGGCTCACACATCGACTTAAATAAATGTTAGAGTGTCTGTCTCTTTTACAAGAGTTAGCTGCCACTTACAGCGGTTGGTGGCAACCCCCTATGGGGCCCCATTTAATCCAAGGTCAATGAATATCAGTGGTATGGGAGGCTCAGAGGTCCCTCATTATAATCTGCAGGAGGGCCCAATAATGCCATCAGCAGACTAAAACCTGCCTGTTCCACTTATATTGGTGTGTGTGTAGTGCCAAACTTTCATTAATGAACTCCAATTTTCCTTTTGTAGTTTACATTTGAGAGCGGTGTTCAAGAGGACCTATATTCTGCATGTTTCTACGTGCTTTATAGCTTATGTTAGAACACTCAGGAGTGTAACCAGGCCCCTGCAGCCCCGACAGTGCAAGAAACACTAAGAGGCCCCTCAACCATTCAAAAGGCCCCATTCACCCCAAGGTCAATGAATAACTGTGAGATATGGGATGCTCAGGGCCAAGGTGTACCAACTTCACAACACCTTCAATAGTTGAAGGAGAAGTTACAGGGCTGGGCTACAATATTTAACTCGAAACAAAGTGTAAAAAATATTTTTCCATGAGTTTTCATCTCTGGCAGCTGTCAGTGTAGCCTGTGTGTAATGGGCTCTAGTGCAATAAATAAAATGGGCCCCTTTTGAACTGTGAAATACCACAATAATCACGGTTCAGTGGGTTCCTGGTGCCACTACAACTGCTGTACCCTGGTATCTCTTGCCTTCTGCTTACCATTTTACCGGTCCTATCCTCACCCCAACATCCCTAGCCTCCACTCAAAGTATCCAATCTCTCTAAAATAGATCACTGCTTCACAATCTATATTCAGTACAAAAATTAGCAAAATCACAATCTCGATATGGTTTCCCCTTTCATACTTAAAACAGTTAACACAAGTAGATTGCAGTTTAGGATGTGTTCACAGTTGCACATATGACCCAACTAATACATAAAAAAAAAATCAGAAAGGATATGTTTAAAATGAAAATAAACGATTGTACATGAAGTTTTAATTATGGATCATTCCCGAATCTTTGGAGCATCCCAAAAACAGGAGCAAATGGTCAGTATGTTTTTGTGGGAAAGGTGTCAAGACCTGCCCCTCGCCTGTTCCTGCTGGCATTACAGCACACACGAGTGGCTGCTCTGACTGGAAGTGGGAAAGGAGCGAGGAATGGGGTAGAAGAGGGGTTCTCTGCTTTAAGGGGCAGAGACTGGACACTGATGAGCAGAAGAGAGATGCCAGAGAAAAGAAAAGGTGCGTTTGTCTCAAAGAAAATGAGAAATGTCCAGTTGAACAGCAGCGCCTGCCCTGAACTCCGAGGACGTGAAGGAGGAAGACAGGAGCGGTCTGTCAGGAGGGAGGCGGTGGCTAGTCAAGGGAGTCTGTGCCGAGTCCCGGGCGACGGTGGGGTTAAGTCATACTTGTTCTCCGACAGGATTTGCCAGATGAACAATACATAACGTGCGCTACACACTGCACGATGAAATTATATCCTAGTGCTTCTGCTGCTTACATTAAATACTGCTGCTCTCCTAAAACGCCAAGAAAATATAATGTTATGCCAGCTATACCGCGGACGGCTCACGCGCAGTGTTAGAAAAAAGAAAAAGAAGGAGCTTAACAAATAGGATTACGGCACGATGAGGGGTTCCCTTTGCACGATGCCTTGATAGGTTCTTTAAATGAGGCAGCAATACTAAGTAGATAAAACCCACCAGGAGCAAATATGATGTGTGATCCAAGCACACTTTCAGTGCTAGCACAAAAATCTGCCCAATTAAATGCAGTACTCAATATAACTAACATGTAGGCAGACCCAAAGCCCTGCTCTCAGTCAGATGTTCTTTTCAACCTTTTTATTCCGATGAAATCTGGCGACAAATCACAGTGAACGACATTGTTTCCAGAAAGACATTTCAAACGTATCCCAGATTAACAATATAATATGCCCTCTTTAAATTGCAGAGAGTATGTCAAACCAAACATGGCAACATATTTATATCTCATTCAGATTGTCATTGCCTTTTAAACATTATTATGGAGAAAAAAATATTTTGTTTTTGAGCAGAGCCCTGCATTTACTTGGCAGCTTAGAATGTCTGAACCAAGGTATCTGATCATCCGGATTATAGTAAATTGTTCTCGATTTTCTGAAAGTCAATTACAATGCTAAACAAAGCAACCCAGGTATTTTGAGTTACCCTTGCTATCCAAATTTGCTAAACCACAATTAAAATAGACACAAATACATGTAATGACCTGCCTTTAAAGAAACCCAATCACTGTAGCTGGTTTTACATCGACTTGGTCAATAGGGGTTAGAGAGAATGATGCCTAAATCTATGTTCATCTACTGAGCTGTTTTTCCATTCCATTTAACAAACTTTATTTTGGTCAATGTAGACCATCAAAGGTAGATGATACAAGTGCATATATAACTGAATTTCAGCAGTATTAAAAGTTCATCAAAAGCAGATTATAAAAGATAGTTACAATGTATTTTAAGTTAATCAAGTGTCATTACAACAATAATTCAAATAGTAAAAACAATTAAAAACAGGTTAAAAAGTTTAAAAAGTCAAGATGAGACAAGGTACAAAGAGAATTGTTTAAGGTTGCTGTGGTGAATTTAACAACACCCTACACGTATGCCACATAGAATTGAGGAATCGGGACACGGCAAAAACTGTGGGGGGTCGAGTATCCGATCTCAGTATTCTATATGCCTCTGAGCACTGCCTACACCCCAGATTTCATACAAAGTGGTACGAGCCACTGGCGTCATTCTGTTTTATAGCCAGGGCAAAAGAAAAAAGAACATGAACATCAGGGATACTGTAAGCAGGACAGCCAAGGGAGGGAGCTTTTGACCATTGGTTCATAAATGCATTAACAGGCAAGGTCCCTATTCTTAAACTGGATTTATAGCTTCCTTGCCATGGAAAGTTGTATATCATTCAGAAAAGGCTCAAAAAGGTACTGAGCTTTAATATTAAGGAAGTCAGCAGTTAGGTGCCCAAGTTTAGTGTTCCCCTGGATATCGGCTAGTCTGAACGATCTATAGGCTCTTACTAGTTCTAGTCGTGGAATTACTTCCTCTGGATTACTCCATAGGTTAGTAATGCCTAGTCTGTGGCATACATCTTTTATATACACAAGCCAAGGGAATTTTCCGCCCCCAGGAGTCCCATTATTCCCTTTAAGTTCAGACTAGTAGACTACTAATTCAGGGGTCGCCCACAGTCTATGCCAAAAGGTCAATGACCTGAGGCCAATCTCATCCACAATAGGTCCAGGCATAGTGGGATGAGGGGAGTGCTTGGAGGTAGGACCAAGAGCTGTCTCATAAATTTGTTCTCTACTTTGGCCAATCCGCCAGAGGGACGGTGACCCCAGAGTTCCGCCCTATACATTACAGCACTCTTTACTTGTACTTTATATATCTCAGCCACCGTGCCAGGTGGTTTATAAGAGGATTTCCTAAAGGTTTTTGCAATTCCTCCAACCATCTGCGCTAGCCTCAAGCTTGCCTTGTCTAATTGCAGGAACCATTCAAATGTTTCGGACGTGACACCAAGGTAGTCGAAGACAGTCACCCTCTCTAGCGGGGTGCCATTTAAGGAGGGGTTTGGACAAGATGCTTTGGCTGGGTTAAAGACCATACGTTTGGTCTTTGATGTACTTATCTCCTGTCCCAGGTTTTTACAAAATAGAAACTGTCAAGAATCCTTTCGATGCCCATGGGGGGACTTAGATAGCAACAAGTTGTAATCCGCAAACATCATTGCTGGCACCATGCACCAGCTTTGGGGCGTTGTTGTCCACTACCTCATTTAACTGGGCCACCAAAGCATTGATAGAGACAAAATAGGGTAGGGGCTAGCACACACCCCTTCCTTACGCCTCGATTGACTGGGAAGCGGGGGTCTGTTCCCCGAATTTCCCATACCGGACTTGGTCAAAATTACCTGCATGCAATTGCATGATTTATACAACAGGTAGGGCGGGATACCCAGTTGTTCAGGAACCTCCCACAATTTGGCTCAGGGGACCAAACTGAAGGCTAATTTAAGATCAACGAATATCAACTAGAGAATGCCACCCTCTATTGACAGTCTCCAAACATAATAATTGGAGCCAGAAGATTTGGTCGATAGTGGAGATATTATTCCGAAAACCAGCTTGATGCGCACTCAGAATTTCACGCTCTTCCATCCAGGAGTGGAGACGCTCGAGGAGAATCCTAGCAAACAATTTGAGTGACGTCAATCAGGCTGATCAGCCTAAAGTTGGTGGGCAGAAGAGGTGAACCCTTCTTAAAGACTTGGAAAATGGCAGCCCCTAACGAGGTGTCCGGGATATTCATGCCATTCACAATGGCTTTAAATATTGCCCAAAATAGGGTCCCCATACATTAGGTTCCTCCCGAAATAAATCTCCAGGAATCTTGTCTAGTCCGGGGGCCTTTCCAAGGGGAAGCTTCCTGATTGCATTTAAAACTTCTGTTAGAGTAAACCCTTGGGGGTCTTCAAAAACGGTCCCTGTGATTACTTAAGATGTTTCATCTTTGAGTTCTAAGGCTCTCTTGGTGGAATACAGAGCTTGGAAGTGAGACTTCCATTCAGCTGCGGCAATATTCGGCTCTAAGGCAAAGTTCTCTATACTAGTGTCTGGCTCACTAGTGACCAGAACATCTTCATGTCCCTATTTGAAAGTGCTGTTTTAATGGCATCCCATCTTTCAAGCTCCCAGTTCTTCCTGGCTAGCTTGGTACTATCTCGATAAAGGGCCCTGTTTAATTTGATTAGGGATTTATCCTCACTTTTGATAGCAGCTATGAGGGCAACCTTAGCCTTGCAACAAGAATTATTAAACTAAGTTTGTTTGGCACCCTTGTTTGCTTTAGAATGCATCAGGAGGATACAAAATATTGGTCAGGCTAGTTGTCAATTCTGCATGGATAGCCTCAAATCTACTAAAAGTTTGAGGAGAGTTAAGTGACAGGACAGCCTCCTCCATTTCCATTAAGGGTGAAATAGTTAGAGAATATAGTGTGACTGCCTTGTCTGATGACTGCTTGAGTGTTCCCCATCTTACTCTCCTTCTATTGTTAGCAAGTGTTTAATTGCTTCCTAAAGAGGTGCTAGTGGCCGTAGGATTGTAAAAGTCTGGAGGCTCCAGCTCCAGTGTTAGCGCGTTGTGGTCACTGTCATGTATCGGTATGACAGCGAAGTCGACAACCCACTGCCAAAAGCTTGTCTTCACTAGGATATAATCCAACAAAGACAATTGTCCTGTTGTATTAAAGGTTAGTTTCCCTGGCTGGTCTGACTTGGTATGGCTGTTACACGCCCTCAGGGAATGGGATAGTGTTACTGCATTAACCAGGGGGGTCAAGGCCTTTACCGCTGGAATTTGAGGATTGGGAATTAGCCAAAGACAGTTCTCATTACTAGGGGGAGCATATGCAGGGGCAGCAACGGGGTCGAATTGGGAATTGAAATCTCCCCCTATGTTCAGCCTTGCATTCGGGGGTGCTGATTCGATGAATGTGTTTAATAGATCTATGGTTAGGGATTCCTGTGTAATGCTTACTGGAGGGGAATAAATGTTGATGAAGGCTATTTCGATCCTAGAGGAAAAGTTGAGTAGAGTAGAATACACTGGATGTAGTCAGGTAAGGTGTTCAGCCCGCTCAACAGTACAGTCCAAGTGAGTAGCAACCCAAGTACATAAGCCCCGAGGGTCTACCTCTCCCCCCCCCTCATAGCCAATACATTGAAAGTTGCATAACCCCCCTCACAATGTCCTCCTTTGCCCAAGTCTCCTGAAACATACACACATCATGGTTGCCTTCATATTTTATGGCACGACACAGAGGCCACATTATGCAAAACTCCTTTATTACCACTGCTCAGTAGCAACAATTGAAGAACATAGAACTTCAATGAACATTCTAAATAGCTATAAAGTCCCTTGGAGACCATCCATCATCCTTCTTTGTTGCTGCTGCTCAGAAAGAGAAGTATCTCTCCGACATCCTTTGACTTATTTCCTTATTTTGACACTTCTATATGTGGGTAATATCTTGTCTCTTGTGAGAGATTGTTGTGGTTTTAATGCAGGACCCCCGCTTTTTCTTTGTAGGGTTTCCTTAAGATATTTTATATTGTTAAATTGAACCCTTTTGATATCCTTTTCTAATCCCTGCGTAATCGTAATGCCTGTATATTTAATACTCATCTTATTGTGGTAGTAATCGCATTCTACTCCTTTCTGATAGAAATAATTAATTCCGGGCCTATTTTGGACCGGACTAGGAACCAAGTTTACTTTTAAAAAATTTGGCGCGAGGATTAATCTTTCGCCGTTTCCTACCTTAGCGCGCTGCCTTCTGCTCTTCATTTTTTACGATGGTGTGATCGAGTGCCTCTTGAACACTCGAACCGCGTTTTAGGCAGCATCATCGCGGCATTAAACATTTTCTCCGATCCCCTCCGACACAACTATGCTTGGCAAGGGTAACATTAGAGGAATTGACATTAGAAACGTCGCTTACGTGCGTGGTGGCCATTTTGAGAGCTTGGGCTCCCCCTCATTGTTTTTTCATTCAGAAGCCATTTTAGAAGATTGGGTTTGCATCTCGGTCATTAATCCCTCGATCGAAGTGACCGTTAGATCGTCTTTCTCACCGGACATCGTCAATTTACGGCGCTTTCTCGAGTCACTCTCTAAATTCATTATATTTATACCAAAAATCATTATTCTTGTGGAAATATCCTTAAAATAAAAATAAAAATGTCTGAGCCTTTATCTAATATCGAAGGGCAACTAGAGAAACTTGTTAATAAGGCCTTTGAAAAGGTACTTGATTCTATTGATGAAACCATTACAAAAGGCTAGAATCCTGGACATCCCCGCGCCCTTCTACTAGCAACTATCATTCAAGAGCAGTTAAGGCTCCCAAGAAACGGGCACTTGGAGGAAAAGAACGGAAAGACTCTAAGAAGGCTAAGACTACCTTCGCCCCTTCTCGCCCTCAGGGAGGTGACAAGAATGGCACTTCGGGCACCCCATATGGGCAAGATGAAGGCCGAGAGCCCCCTATCGATATTGATACTGACGATAGTTCAAACCCAGAAATAGATTTATCTTACTCCTCTGATTTTAACAATGATGAAGAAGAGGCGCAGACAAGGGAAACGGGGAGCTCAGATGGGACATCAAAGGTCCTAGATAAAAATATGGGTCTACTGGACCCCTTTGGAAATCTTATGTTTGATCCACTCTTGATTAAACACCCTTTGTCCCCCCGAGTGGACCCCTTCCCAACATGTGGGAGACTATCTTTCCTTCTGGTTGAGAGAGCAATTACGCAAGAGGTCCGGGCTAGGCTTCGCTCAGAATGCCCCAGACCCTCCCTCCCTAATAAAATAGCTACAACACCTGAACTTGACCCTAAAGTGGTAACCTTCATATCTAAGACCTCACGAGACCCAAGAAAAGGATTAGATAAAGGCCTCAGGTCCTGTCAGGACCGCCTACTGGACACGATTGGCCCCATAACAAAAATATTTGAGATGGCGGAATCGGCATATCTGGAGGACCGCCAAGTCGACCCAAAAGAACTGAGAGAGTGGGTCCAAAGGACCATATGCCTTATTGGCAATGCCAATACAGCCTTGTCCATAGAAAGGAGGAAAGGGGTCTTATTTAAGATCGATTCTTAGCTACTCGAACAGGCAAAAAACGATGGTGGCCAGAATACTCAAGGCTTCCTTTTTGGCGAGGAGTTTATAAAAGATATGGCCAGATATGTCGGGGCATTTAGCTCTATACAAAAATCCCAAAAGGATATTAAAAGAGTGTTTCAAGATCGTGTTTTTACACGGGCCGGGAGAATGCGGGGTCGTTTCCCCGGCCTTGGAAACTCAAATTCAAGACCCTTCATGTCCCGTGGAGGCGGGAGGTACAACAACAACTCAGGCAACTTCGGTCAATTCTATCCCCAGAGACAGAGAACTTGTGTTCGACCCTTCCGAGGCGAACGAAGATAACGCTCCTTCTCTACAGGTAAGAACCTTGTCAGACCCTTCAGATACCCCTCCAAAAGGTGGGAGGGAGGCTACTCCAATTTGCTGGGAACTGGAACTTGGTAACCAAAGATCCGTGGGTCCTCAATACTGTGAAGGGTTGCCAAATAGATTTTATCGACACTCCTCTTCAGACGAGAACCCCCAGAGAAATCACTTTTTCTACCAAGGACAAGGCGTTAATATCTCAAGAGGTTCAGGAACTCTTAAAAAAGGGTGCAATCATCGAGAGCTGTCATGTGGGTTTCCTCAGCTATATATTCCTTGTAGAAAAGAAAAACAAAGAACAAAGACCGGTGATAAACCTGAAAGAACTCAACCAATGGGTGGTCTACAAACATTTCAAAATGGAGGGAATACACCTCCTAAGGGACGTTTTGAGAAAGGGGGACTGGTTGACAAGACTCAACCTGAAAGACGCCTACCTGACGATCCCAATCTGGAAACCCCATCAGAAATGTCTTCAATTCACATGGGAAGGCCGCTCATACCAGTTTTGCAGTCTCCCTTTAGGCCTCGCTTCCGCCCCCTGGTGTTTCACCAAAGTACTCCGACCCGTCGCCACTTGGCTAAGACAAAGGGGAGTGAGGATGATCATTTACCTCGACGATATCCTTATAATGGGTCAGTCGAGAGAGACTGTTTTACTTCACACGGACCTCGCAATACATCTCTTACAACACTTAGGCTTCGTTATAAATTTGAAAAAGTAATGTATAATTCCATCTCAGCAAACTCAATTTCTGGGTTTCTTGGTAGACACCGTCAAGACAGAACTTCGTCTTCCGAACGACAAAGTGAGGAACGTGAGGAAGGAACTCAGGAAAACACTTGCTATGAAGGTTTTTCCCCTGAGAATTTTGGCCAAAATCCTGGGCCTTCTTTCCTCCACGATTCAAGCGATCTTCCCGGGCCCACTACATTATCGGGCACTTCAGAGATTAAAAGCGGGATACTTGAGGTCCAATCGGTCCTACTCCCAACTGATCTCACTAGACCAGGAATCGAGAACCGAACTCCTTTGGTGGCTGAAGAATTTAGAGGCATGGAATGGCAGGGCCATTTTCGGGGAAGTGCCAGACTTGATAAAAGAATCAGATGCGAGTTTAGAAGGCTGGGGAGCGAGATGAGGGAACTCGTCAACAGGGGGTCGTTGGACCCAGCAAGAAAAAGAATTGCATATCAACTGCTTAGAGTTACTAGCAGGTTCATTTGCGATTCGTTGTTTCACTCAAGATTCGATGAAATGCTGTGTAACTTTACGAATGGACAATGTGTCCGCAGTTCGTTATGTCAGCAAACTGGGAGGTCCTCACTCCAAAGATCTGACAAACTTAGCGAAGGGCCTATGGAACTACTATTTGAGCAAAGGTATTTCAGTTGTAGCGGAACACATTCCCGGATTGAAGAACGAGGTAGCAGACTGGTATTCGAGGAATTTCAAAGACTCCAGCAATTGGAGACTGAACAGAAATGTATTCCTAACCATCCAATCAGAGTGGGGTCCATTCAAAACAGACTTGTTTGCGGACCGTCTAAACACTCAACTGAAGAAATTCTTCAACTTGGAGACCAGACCCTCAAGCTCTGAAGGTAGATGCCTTTCTTCAAGACTGGACAGGCCTAGCTCCTTATGCATTCCCTCCATTCTCAATGCTCCCTCGCCTTCTCCTTCATGCTCGACGTTACAAACAGAGCATGGTCGTGCTAACTCCTCTTTGGAGATCTCAGGCTTGGTTTCCAATCATTTTAGAAATGACCATAGATTTTTCCATTTTGATTCCTTCCTTCAAGGAAATCCTTCTAGATCCAGAGGGTCACATTCATTCCCTTGTAGAGCAGGGCCTTCTAACTCTGACGGCATGGAAGATTTCAAGAGACAATGGAGAGTCCCTGGGCTTTCGTCAAATGCTTTCAGACTCATTTCTGAATCGTGGGCATCTGGCACAAGGAAAGCTTATAGACTGGCATGGAACAAATGGATTCGCTGGTGCATTCAACGATGTTACGATCCCATTTCAACTGATCTAGTCAATGTTATTAATTACCTTTCGGACCTTTTCACTTCAGGTCTGTCTTACAGAACTGTTAACGTTTATAGATCCGCGATCTCGGCTGGTCATTCCTTAATTAATGGAATATCAATTGGCCAGAGCCTCCTAACTAAAAAAATTATGAGAAGCATGAGGGTCCTTGTGGGACGTTACTCTCGTTCTTCGGACTTTATCATCTTGGGGAGATAATTCTCCCTTTCTCTTAAACACATTTCTTTTAAACTTACTATGTTATTGTGTCTAATATCCTTTAGGAGAACCTCAGACGTGAGAGCTTTAGATGTCTCGAGTAGGGCTTTCCAACCCGAAGGAGTTTGCTTTTAAATCAAAAGAAGAACGAAGACATTATCCTCCTCTATCTTCTACCCTTTTTTTCCTGGAAATGAAAGACTGTGTGGTCAAATGTTTGAAAGAATATGAAAAAAGAACCCAATACTTAAGATTGAATGAGTCCAAACTTCTAATCTCATATAGATCCCCTCACAAAGGAGTTTCTGCTCCAACTTTAGCTAGATGGGTAAAGAATGTCATGCATGAGAGTGGTGTAGATGTCTCTGTTTTTGGTGCTCATTCCGTCAGAGGTGCTGCGGCATCAAAAGCATTCTGCATGGGAGGGGGACTACAAGATATCTTTAAAGCTGCAGATTGGTCTAATGATAGTATGTTTAAATCTTGTTATTTTAGACCAATCCCTAATGTGATTGATAATGTTCTTAATGCACTTTAAACTTGCATGATATGGACTCCTTGTCTGCCATAAAATTTAGATTTTTCACAGCCTACTGGGCAGAAATTCAAGATTTTATTAAGGAGACCGAGGCTAATATTATCCCTCCTCTTTACCCCCCTTTATAAGGATTGATTTTATGACATTTTATTCTTCTTTTTCAGAATAAAATTGTGTTTCTCCTTCGGAGTACTTTGGAAAAGTTTATCTTCAGTTTTTGCTCATACCTGTCTTCTTCATGAGGATCTTTCTTCGCAGCTCAACAAGAAGGATGATGGATGGTCTCCAAGGGACTTTATAGCTATTTAGAATGTTCATTGAAGTTCTATGTTCTTTAATCGTTGCTACTGAGCAGTGGTAATAAAGGAGTTTTGCATAATATTAGCCTCCTTGTCCTTAATAAAATCCCGATTTTCTGCCCAGCAGGCTGTGAAAAATCTAAATTGTCCCCAGTCTAGGCAGTGCAATTTACTTTTTATTCCAGCAATGTTCCATGATAAAACCCTCCGCTTATGGCCGGGGTTAAGGTTGCCACCATGTTCAGTATGACTATTAGGATTGGGGCTTTATTTATTTGTTACAATTTGTAAAGCGCGCTAATACCCATGGGTGTCTCGGCGCTATGGACAGCGAGTAAAACCAAGACTGTAGACTATTGGCTGAATAGCAATGTTTTGTCATTTTCCTAAAAGCAAGTAGGGTCGGGCTAGATTTGATGGGTACTGGAAGGGATTTCCATAGCCTGGCTGTAGCGACAGTGAATTGTGTGTCACCCCATGAGACTGTCTTGGTGCGGGGGACCCTTAGCAGGTTTGCGGTGGATGACCGTAGAGTTCTGTTAGGGATGTAAGCACCCAAGGCATCCTTCAAGAAGACAGGTCTGGAATTACGTGATGCTTTATAAGCGATGCAAAGGGCCTTGAATTTAATGTGGTTTTTATTGGAAGCCAGTGATATGGTCGCAGCACTTTTGAGATGGGTTTGTACTTGGGGGTTCCTGATAGGATTCTGGCCACTGAGTTCTGGACTAGTTGTAATTTATTGAGAATGTTGCTCTGTGCATTTATGAAGAGACCATTACAGTAGTTAATAGTAGACATGACTAAAGTACTCACTAGTGTCTTTCCAGCACTGAGTGGGAGGAATGGTAAAAGCTTTTTTATCATTCTTAGTTTGTGGAATAATGAAGAGACCACTTTTTTCCATATTAGCGGATAGATTCCTGTTTTGAACATCGCGTTACAGATGTTGGAGAGGCTGGGAGCTATGAGATCAGAGATGGGTTTGAAAATAGCGGGTGGGCAGGGGTCGTTGGCCGATCCTTTGAGTGATCTCTGGCTGGGCCGTGGACGCTACTTCGTCCACTTCCAATAGGGGGCAACTCCTAGCTAAACTAGAAGTTAAGAGGTTGGGAGAAGGGAGTGCTGAATTGTTAAGGAGGTCTACACCAATCCTGTTATAATCTGGGGCTCCCGATGGGATTAAAATTGTTGGTCCTCAGTTTCATCTCCATTACTACCAAGGACATACTGAGTCTACAGCCCACTATTGCTCACCCCTAATACCCAGATGGGCACCCAGGTCCCGGAGCTGGAAATGTGGCCGCCTTGCAGCGCGAGTCAGTCCACCTCCTCAAGGGCCCCATATCGATTTGTTACTGAGATGTTAAAGAGAGGTCTAGGGGGTTGGCCTTCTATTGGATGGAATTCAAACCGGTTTGTTGGGGCCCTAGAAATTGGGGTCTAAGATAAGATGTAATTATGGGAATAGAAAAAATCCAGAGTATGGGCTTGGACCCCTGTGGGCGGTGCATAGGCACGAGCGAACTGGCCTGCTAAGGTTTATGCAGTCAGGGGTTTACTAAAGTTCATAACTATACAGTCAACTTGCACTGATTTTGGGTTCTTACCCACCCACCCAACTCTTCGAACTATTAGAATTTCTCCTGCTCTGTCAGAGGATAACTGCTTGTGCCTGGTTAGCCATAAAAGGCACTTGTTCCTTAGGTCAAGCTGAGTTTCTTTCTGGCCATTTTTTAACTCTGGTACACCAGTTAGTATGATAACATAAGGGAATGAGGCTAGGGATAATTTATAGTCTGGGTAGCCAATAGTACTGGTCCTGTGTCCTCTGGCTCTACAGGATCTAGCCTTTCCCTGCCAACCACATGCTCTAAATGGGTGGGCCTTCTTTAAGAGTCCTCCTTGTTGGGAGCAGGATTGTTGCTCCCTTTTGCATTGGTAAGGCTCCTCGGATCTTGTGCCGGGTGGATACGAGGCTTTTCTGGGTGAGACAGAGCATTTTCAGCTGGCACAATGGTACGGGCCTCTGCCCTACCGGCACTCATTTGGTCAGAGGAGGATACAGCCCTCAGAGAGCCACGCTTGCCTGGGGAGTATTGGCCTACACTGTCCGTCTGGAAAATATGATCTTTCCCCTTTTCCATAGCGGGGGTAGTGCTATCAGAGGGATTGGCCTGACTGCTCCGACCTGTTAGTTGACCTGTGCCTCGGTGATTAAGTAAGAGCGCAAGCTCTTCCTTCACAATAACTCTCATCTGGGTCTCTAACTTCACTATTAAGTTCCTCACCCAAGAAGGACAGTAAAAAGCGAATTGAGGGTTAATGGGAAATTCAGTCACTCTCCCAGTACTAGCTAGTTCATCTTCGCTAGGTTTTAATTCTGAGTTTTTCCTTCTCTTAGCTCCTGCCCTTTTTCCAGTTTTACGTCAAATGCCCTTGGATGAACTAGTGGTGGGGTCACCTTTACGGGTTGCTGGCTTCACTGGGGGTTGTTGTGGTGATGGAAGAAGTGACTCAATTGTTCCAGACATAGATTCCTTTAGCCTAGATGTAGATCCAGGGATTATTGGTTGGAAAAGGTGTGGCTCAGACCCCTGACAGAATATATCTGGAGTTAGGGACAGGCGCCTCTCCGTCGGCTCGATTTCCGTCGATACCACTCTTATAGCCCTCTGATGCATGCTACTAATTGAGGTTTGGGGTAAAGTAGCCGGAACAGGCACCTGAAGGTGTTTTTTGTCTGCACAAGTACGCTTGCCCATGTTCGAGTCAAGAGAGGGTATCATACCACCTCACCTCCAATGTAGGCCTAGAAGGAATAAAGTAGATTTGGGCACAAGACAATTGTTACATTTAGAGAAGGGGATACAAAAGATACAATCTAGTAGGCCCGTTAGCAAAACAACAAAAAAATGGTGAGCAAGAGGATGTCAAGGAGTCGATAAACATGAGTGGAAAATGTCGCAGTTGGTGACCACATAAAATGTAGCTGGGGCGGGTTCCACAAATTGTTCATATGGGTCACTGGGTTGCAGGTTCCCTGGTTCCACCACCAGCTCCCAGAGGTAGATAAAGGGAATATGTTGGCAATTCTGCAATACGGTCTGAAAGTACAGGGTGCAAGCAATTAAAATAGAGGTCCAAAAAATAGTCTTACCAGCTTAAAGGCACAGGAAAGTCAAAATCAAGTGGGGTAGCCCTGCCCTGTTTCTTCCTGGCAAGGACGGGCCTGCCCTTGGCCCGGGCGCCACACTCGCCACGTGGTGCGAGGCAGCACTTTAAGCGCAATGGTGGCGCCTGCCCCTCGTGAGCAGCAGGAAAGCAGGAAAGAGACCAGTTGCACGCTGGACCTTGTGGTCCCACCAAGGTCAAATGAGTGTTTCTAGGAATGCGGGCAGCAGGCTGGAGGTGCTCCCTGAGACTGCGGTCCCGCCAGGCATCAAACAAAAAAATATGCCCCAAATCTAGCCAAAAAGCAAGAGCATTTGCTTCAATTTCTTAAGTTAACACTAAAGTAAATCATTTGAGTCTTGTGAGAGATCCCCTTCAAATTATTAATTTTAGCCACACAATCTGCCCGGTATTAAGCGCCTTCTAAATAACTGTCTAGGCATAATGTACTTTAAATAAGCTACAATGTCCTAAATGTTTCAGAGTTTGTGTCTTTGTTTAGATTTGAGAATGGGGGAGATCAACACTTGAAATGGCACAGAAGGGCCCACCTCCACCCAACATCCTCACAGAAGAACTCTATAGCGCATCGCTGAAATACATCATGCTAACTATCTCGACAACAGAAGGCCACCCACCGTAAACGGACTCAGCCAATGAAGACACTAAACCTCATCCTCTGCGACTTCCTCGGTTCTGACTCATACAAGTACTGAATGTCGCAGGCTCGAGCATCCTGTTGAGGTTTCTTATAAGACAAGACTCCCAAGAGGAGCGCCCAAAATCTGAAACTGAGAGCATGACATAAATCACATACTCATTGCTTGCGAGGATAAAAATGCATAGGAAGGAATACCACCACTGCAGAGATCTCCTCCTCACCAGGACCTCACCTTCAGTAACAGTAACTGCTGGTTTCTTCGTAAAGTTGCCAAACTGCCAGGTTCACTCATGTGAATAAAAACACCCGAGAATGAAAGTGCAACATGGTAGCTACTGATGCACACCTATTGCGGATGGCACAGACTCGCTGATTGTGCAGGCGGATCTTACACAATTAAGACCACACCATGAGTGCAACAAATGGGACATAGGAAGAAGTATATTCAAAGCATTTTCTTTATTCTAATTCCAGTAGGAAAGAAAAGGCGGATGCTACACTCTTCACACGAAACATCAGACTACTGTCATTACAGATTACACTGATTGCTAGTTACCATAAATAGACTCATTCCATATCGTCCCTACCCTACTCAATGCAACGTGGTTGTAATACGGGTGTTCCAATAGATGTTGCTGTGAGTTTTGGGGAGAATGATTTCTTAACCCTGTGGTTCACTTCCATCATCATGAAAGTGATGAGTCTCCAGGCTTCAAATTATGACCTGAACCTTCATACCAATACCAGATCAACAGTACATAACCCTTGCCCGTCATAAGCAAGCACACCGCTTGCAATATGTGAATAATACATTCATTCAGGTTGTACATAATGCACATCTTGGATACAATGCTACAGATTGTTGGATATGTGGTTTCCTGCAAACTTCATTCAAAAGGAAGGCACCTCTTATTCCTCTACCGTTATCCTATAATGGGTCTTATAGTGCCTGGTGGGAATTGAATTTTGCTTCTTATATCAAAGTTACTAATGAAGCCGTACATAGCCAGCTTAGGGATCACCTTTATTATCTATGCTGGTCAGGTGCTGTTAGAATCCATGGCACTATGGAGGAGAAGGAGTAAAATTTACAGGCTATGATAACCCCTCTATGTTATTATCCTTTAAAGAGAGAAAACTGTCCAAAGTGGCTATGATGCCCATACCTGTGCATTCCCATGATGCCCCCTTTTGTGTTCAAGGTGAAGGGCCCCTTGTTGTTGGGAATAGTATTTGCTCCCATACAGTGATATTAAATTGCACTAGTTCATCACTTGTGGCTTCACCACAAAACACCTTTTTTGTTTGTGGTAATCAGGCTTATGTCTGGCTTCCTAAAGGATGGTCAAGCAGATGCTACTTTGCATTTATTCTTCCTCCCACTTACCTTGCACCATATCACAGGACACATCGATTTAATGAACGGAAAGTACAAGTTGACCAGAGAGATACCATGCTGCAGCAATTTATTGATGCAATTAAGGGTATAGTGTCTTTTTGGGGTCTTTTGGCCAATAGTGTACAGGTGCACCAATTGATCAGAGTAGTGGAAGCGGTTATTAATGAGAATACTGGTGCACTCAGTAATATTACTGTAGAAATGCAAGTTACCAGTCTTGTTTCCCTTCAAAACTGGATTGTATTAGACATTTTTAGCAGAGAAGGGGATGGGTATGCAAACTAATTGCCAGATCCTGGTGTGTATATATCCCAAATAACGATCCTAATGTGAATTTGGCTATTCAAAAACTTCACAAAATCGCTGCTGAGATACATCAGGATACCGGAGACTGGACTTGGTCGGTTGGTTTAGAGAAGTACTGATCACATGGGTTTGGAAACGATTAGTGATAGCCTTGGTTATAGGAGGGATTATTTTAGGGTGCTGTCTATGTGTCAGTTGTTTTCCCATGTGTTGCAGAATGCTCCTTTCAGCCTGGAAGCCCCCTACAGTTTCTATTCCACCACAGAGTATGCTTATGATGCAAGAAGAATATGGGATTTAATGAACATTAGTGTTCGTGCCCTCACAGATTAGCCTTCTTACAAAAGCCCATTTGTTTCTTATTTTCTCTGTTAACAATCCTATAATGGAGAATATTTGAAAATGTAGTACTGTCATAATATGAGGGGCCAAATCAAGTTAACTATTACTGATTCTATAGGTTAGTGATAGCAGGCAATTGGTAAATGTTGAACTCATGTTCTAGGACCTTTTGAGGAAAAGGTTATATAATATGAAGAGGAGTACAGACATTATTTTAAATCCACCTGATTTTGTACAATGTTGTTTGAGGAATTTTCCATGCAGGTTCTGACATTGTGCATGTTTTTATTTTTTCTCTCCACGTCCTTGGAAATATACTGAGTGGTTGTTAGAATAATGACACTTTGATAATCATTTGTGCTTCTCTGAGATGGAAAGTCACGCTGGTCTTTTTCCATTCAATTTGCAATTAAGCGATGGCTTGTGATCACTTATCTTGAAAATATAGTGTGGCTAGCTATTCGTTTTGTAAATATAACTAGAAGGACATTTCCAATTGATTAGGGGGAGGGAAATGAAGTCTAAAGGCAGGCTTGTTTGAAGTTTAGTATCAATAGGAAAGGAGAATTATTTGTGGTTGTTCATTACCTACACGGAACAGCTTTTTCCCGGTTGGTCTTGCATCCGATTAAGTTTGAATAAACCAATCTTTTACTTCTGACTCCCTGTACTCCTTTTGAATTTAAAGTGGACAAGAGGTGAGTTTCTCAGGGTCTCCATCCTTCAGTACAGGAAACAGGCTCCTTTGGACAAGAATCCTGCTTGAAGCCATATGCATAGGTGCTCGTCTGAAAGATGCCCTGATGTGGGCAGATAAGATAAGGTGGGTCAAAAAGGAATGGCAGGGCATAGCTTTGTTCAACGATTTGAATAACCCAACTGTCGGATGTTATCTTTTGCCACCCCTGAAGGACATTTCTGATCCTGTCTACTACAAGGTGGGTGCGAGCCACTAAGGGCAAACTAAAGTGACTTCGAGGATACTGCCTCAGGGCTGGGGGAATGGGAAGCTTGCGGCCCCTGGTAGCCAGGATGATGTCTACTGAATCTCCACCAAGACAGCTAAAGGGCTGGTGTGCCTGTTGTGCAGGTGGTGGGCCATGGCACTCTGAAGTAGCCTCTTAAGCAGCAAAACTGTTGAGGGTACTGTCTCCGTGCATCAAAGAGGCCTAAGAAACACGCATTGGCCTGGCTTTCTTTGAGGAATTCCGTACAGAATCAGTCTTCTCGACACACAGGTAAAATCTGTCGAATGACAAATCCATTAGAGAGGTTTGCACAGCCCTAGATAAGCCTGTGGATCTCATTCAAGGGGGAGACCACAGCACCACGCAAGTAACAACTGCTCTGCTGAAGCAGTCAATAATGTCTACTTCAGAAAGGAATATGCATTTGCCTGCATCCTAACCATTTTAAATGGTTTCAGTCAGGTAGGCACAAATTCCCCAGGGACTGTCAGCAGGATCTTGCTAACCATGTCCCAAGAGGCATAAGACTATCTTAACAGCAAACAGCTGGCAGTGACTGATCAGAGGGCTAGGTAGGCAGATGAAAACATTGGTTTCTCAAATCCTTCTATTCTCTTTGGCTGTCTGCAGGGGGTGGGAATGGGTGATGGGTGGTAGGGAATGAGCTGGGGTTTACCTTGCTGGTGGAAGCCTGAACCACCAGACTCCAATGCACTTGGCATGGCAACCCACCTGTTCACTGGTGGACAAGAACACGGCTTAGACCTAGTGTCTATTAAGGTGTCAGTCAGGGCTTTACTGAATAGCAGTAAAGGCTCAAGGGAAGTCTGCCAGGGTTGCAAGGCTTCTGTTACATGTGGGCCCTAACTTTGATGGCAGCTTTAAGTCCAATACGGTCAAGGAAGAGCGTACAACCCAATGTATGGGGAAGATACCAATGCTTGTCTGCTGCAATTCCATGTAAAGGTTGTCATCATAGTGTGTGGGCAAGTACTCCCCACCTCCACTATCATGGCCGAAAGCGGATTAACTCTGCTCAGAGTTGGAACCGAAAATTGGTTGGAATGCTAGGGTGTGGCTCCAAGGAAAGACATGGTTGTGGCTTGAAACTGGGATTAAGTGCATCAGTACTCCTTCGGGGTGTGACCTCAGTCAGGGTCGAGCCGAATTAGTCCCGGAGTCAGATAGGTCTATTGAGACAAGGTCTTCTTCCAGCAGTGTCTGGGCCAGTATTGGCATCACAAGGACAGACTTGCTTCTGGTACTAAATTGGAAGACTGCTTTAACGTTGTAGCAGAACCAGAGACGGGTTCAGGAGGCACTGATTCCACTGAGGATAGATGTGCTGCAGTCAATCGACTAATGGACTCAGCGGATCCTTGCTATACCAGAAAAGTGCCAAAGATCTGCAACTGGGCCTCTCTGTTTTGAAATCAATGAGGCACGGAAACTCTGGTGTATCTGGATCAATTACAGAATGGGCTCCTCAACGGGGAACCGGGAGCAAAACTAAGAGGCACCACGATGTCCTTGCAATTTCTCCAGATGAGTGGTGGGACTGGAATGAATCCTGCTTGGCCTTCTTGTGCTTCCACTCGGACAACCCCGGAAGACTTGGACCGTGAGGACGTCATGTTGCGGGAACAGCCCGGAGAATCAGCCTGCGCTGACAAAAATTGAGCAGGACTGAGATGTCTGCGTCTTCTTTCAGTGTTCACTTCAAATTGCTGGTTCACCTTCGGATACATAAGGTCACACTTCTTGCAGGACTTGGAGTCGTGCCTCAAACCCAACACCACAGACATACCTCATGGATGTCTGTCACAGACATTTTTTTAAAACCTGTAGTTTTGGGAGGGGACACGGTTCACTGGCACATTGGAACAAAGAAGAATTTTGAGAAAACAAATAGTCAACTGATGTGGAAAAAAAGTAGGAACAAGCCCCGAATCTGCGTATGAAGAAACATTTTCGCAAGTTTTAGGAGCTCATTACTGTAGTTTTAATGCACTTTTCAAATATGGGAGAGTATTTTGCTGAATTCGAAAAAAAGACTTCAAAAATTACAAACATTGCAAAGTATACCAACTGGCTGCCCTACTGAAAGCCTCTATGTCACCACCTACCTACAGTCTCTATTTTAAGAGGCGTATGCACTTTCTAAAAAGAACAAAAAGGTGGTCTGCTGCAAAGTTCCGACTAGGTCGCCCTTCTTGGGGCCTACCTTGATAAAAATATGGAACCCCCAACTATTTAGTCTATGCAGCTTCTCTACTTTCTTGTAAGCAGGAGAGGAGGAAAGAAAGGTTAGCAGCGATAGATTGGCCCACACAAAAAGGTAACACATCTTGGGCTGGAGCACTGATTCTCCCTAGAAAAATCAAAGTTGTGTCCGGTTAGTTTAATTCCCATGCAGAAGTAATTCTAATGGCGAAACTGCTATCAGGTCAGCCTCAGAAGCCAGCATCGGCTCAAATAAGAACGCAATTCGAAATGTCAAAAATAGATTGAGATGGCACTGGGGAATAATGGGAGGTGTGTGAAGACAGTATTCAGACTTAAGAAACTTAATCAACATCAGTAATTTAAACAGAGAACCCAAACAACCTTTTGAAGTGCCTAAAGAGAGGCTCTGCATGGCCAGAGATATAGAAAAATTGTACAATGTCCAAGATCCCTGCTCAAAGCAGATCTATGTCCTTAAGTGAACACCTGGTAATAAAAGTGTCCTGTAAACACTGACTCAGTAGACGGTCAGACTGCATCTGTCGCATCTAGGTGAGATAGAAATAACTGATTCCCCTCTCTCACTTTCCAGACACGTGGATTTAGACCCAGAGACCTGGACTGTATTCAGGAAGAGATGATATTCTGTGCGTGGAAAATAAATTCAGAGGACAATCACCCTTTACCAAACACTCTCCTCTTCTAATCTGGTGCAATAACGATCAATTGTGACTGGTCAAGTGTCACTAGAGTAGGCAATGAAAAAGGAGTAGAGACAAAGTGGAGTTGAAAAGCCCACTAAATCCGAAATAGCCCCTCCCCCCATCCCCCAACTTGAAGAGGGTAGTGGAGTGCACAAAAAGTGGCCGCATTGACTCGGGAGGGAAAAAGTTCAATTGAGTGTGGCCTTTGTGAAAAGAAATCACATGAACCACCTCAGGGTATAGGGCTCACTCTGGCATTGGTTCAGGATGCAAAATGTGCAATTGAGGGTGTCCTCGTTGGGCAAATAAATCACATGAACCAACTCAGAATGAAGGCTGCACTCCTAGTATACCACATGCATCAATCATTGTCACAGTGAAGACAAAGACGCCCATACAAAGTAGACAAAACCCTTCCCAATCTACTGGTTTACAGTAAATGCAGTAGCTTTGTCCATATGTTCTTGAACTTCAAACTAATGGATGGTATCAAAGCTTTCAGTGTGAAGCAAAAAGTCGGACTGTTCTAGTCACAACCACCAACTGCTGATTACTTTTTCAATCAACTGACCTCCCCAAACAAAGAACCACCTCTCACCACTATCAACCAGGGAAGCAGAGATCAATATTGCCTACTGCCTGTCACAATGTCTTCATGTATTCACCACTGCAGATCTGCTAACAAAACTGGGTAGACTGTCACTCTTCCCAAGAGGTACTCAATTTGCTGACACCACTGGTATGGTCTCATCTGAGAACAAAGATGACCCCAGCAGAATACAAAATTAAGAGACCTAAGAGCCTGAATACTTTCAGAACCGGAGGAATGCCATCAGATGAAACACTGAGATTATAGTGCCTCTAGAAATTTGATTTGGCATAACCGTTCTATCAACCTCCATGTACAGCACTGCCACAATGAACAAACAACCCTTTGGTGAGTGGAATGCAACTATGACATGTTGACATGTTGACAAAAACTCAAACAACGCAACTAGTTGCTCATTTGCTGCAGGTGAATGGACATCAATTGAGGAAAGCCCGCCTTTTTCATGCATATACAGAAAGAAGTACACAACTACCCTGCAAAGATGTGCAGACAGCATGGCCCAGACCTTAGGGAAATTCCATAGGGCCAGCATCAAAGCAAAAGAACTAGAAATGTTGAATTCCAACTACAAACATCAGGTATCATTTGAGATGTTGGAAGATCAAATGCAGAAGCAGCAGTCATGTTGACCCAAGACCAACATTACCTGTGTGAGGGCTAGACTCTGGAGCTTCTCTGTTCTCAAGTATGTTTTGAGGAGACCGAGACACAAAGTAGGTCGAAATATGCCACTCTTCATGGGAAGCAGAAAATAGCTGGAATAACAGCCCAGACCTTTCTCGGCCTCTAGGACCCTCTTCACTGCATTTTTTTTTAAGAAGAGCAAGAACCTCTTGCACCAAAATGGGGATGTGGAGAAATGTTAATTAACAGAGGAAAATTATAAACATCGCACCCAGAGAGGGAAGGGTATGACCATGCTGGATTATCTGGAGGACCCGCTGGTCCAAGGTTACATCCCTTGAGCTATCCAGGACAGCAACATAGGTATTCTACTGGCTAAAAGTTGTGCTCATTTGAGAACAAACAAAAGTGTTTTTATGGGTGTCTGCAACTGAGGAAGAGGAAGATTGCTGGTGTGGTCTTCCTTCTTCACTCCCAGTTCTCCATTTCAAGCAAAAAAACTGTACCTGGATGCTGGTCTCCTTGAGTAACCATAAAAAAGGCAGTATCGCTGGTGGAACTCTGAAGCTCACCTTGGCCATGCTTTGCTTGAAATGTTTAAGAGAGGTATCGGTCTTCTCTCAGAAGAGTCACTTCCCCCTCAAACAGCACATTCATAAAGTTAGTCAAGATGTCCCCCGAGAATACAATAGACTACGTACTGCCACAGAACTATCCTAGGGTGGCATGGGCTACAGGGGCTACAGTGGCTACTGTATCAAGGCCAGCTTCCAGTGCTTGTTTATAGCATCCTAACCAACTAGGGGAGTACGGCGATTGCCTGTGATCTTTCAAGCAGACTGTAGCAAGGTCAGTCATTTTTAAATGCGTGGGTGGAGTTGTCTGAATAAAAATAAGCTGCCAGGCACAAACACTTACGTACCCAATGCATGCAGGCATTGTGAGTTCACGTCAGAGGCATCTATAGTAAAGTGTTTGCTTCAAACTTAGTGGATGAACAGATCCACTACCCTCTCTCTGATGGATGAGTAGACTTACATGTTGAATCTTAAGCCAGTGGCATAGAAATCCATGATACGTACATACTTACAGCAGGCTTCAAAAAGGGTTTCTCCCATGCCATGATGGATCCAATAAGGCTTTGTTATGACATGTCCGGGGAATGCATATCGGACCCACACAAACACTCCATGAAGGTACATTTCTGAGCCCAAACAATCAGCCTTCCTCGTACAAGCCATGAACAGAGTCTGGTGAGTCAAGGAATTTTAAATGCAAACTCACCGTGGCACCACTGCTGGCACCAATAAAAGAGTCACAATTGGATGCAGCAGCCCTTGTATCCCATGGCCAGCTTTGTCTGAGGCACAGAAACTGGCATCCTATATATCCATAAGTGGGGACTGGCTGGCTCCAAATCCATCTGATGCAGCAGGAGATGCACCAAACGGAAAAAGAGAAGACTAATATCTGCAACCTAGTCTGCTTAAACACCAATTTGCGCATTACAGGCTCATAGATTACTCTAAATCAACCTGCCCCTTCGTAGTCTCACTCACAATATAATAAAAGTGTTTGGCAATAGTTGTACATTACAATTTTACACAAGGTTTACTACTGTGACGATCAGACAAGCTGTTGATCGGATAAGTAATGGTTTGAAACACCCTGAGGTAGACTAGGTTCTATGTGTACTTCTGTAACAATATTTTTAAACAGTACATCCCAATTGTTTTTTGCAGATGACAACTGCCCCCAGCCCTGCTATGGCACTACTGGATTATGTTAAAAATATTCCCCAAAGCTTCCACAATTTCATATCTTTTGTTCTACATCTTGCGAAACAACAGGGGTCTTCTTACTTATGTAACAGAATGAATGAAAGATCTTTTATACAGTAATGACATGGTGGATATATAGGTCTCAACTTTACCACTTATCTCACACTTCAAAAGAAATCTGGGCCCCATTACGAACATATTTGTTAGCGAACAGAAGCCATAGTCAATAAAATCCTCCCAGTCTTCATTATCACCTCATATATTGTATATTATAGTGTGGCACTCCATTCCTCTTTACACAAAGTCTTTAATAACTATTTTCTTTGTCATTTTCTTTCACACAGCATGTAATGGTAAAGAAACTGAATACTGCTGCATCTGCATAAAATATATGTGATGATGTCCTGTAATTCTTGAAATGATGGCGATTATACAGATATATTTATATCGAGAGAGAGACAGATATATATATATATATTGATCTGGTGAGCAAGGCGACTGAGTTGGCCGAAACGCGTCCGATCGTGGCACTCTTGATTCACTTGAAAATGGCATAAAAACTTTTCTGCAACACGCATGTCGGAGTGAAGTGTCCGTTTCTCCTGGAAGGTGCTGTGCTATGCGGCATGCTTTTGGAGCGTTGATTGATATATATAAGCTCCGCTTGTCGGAGCGAAACGCGTCATGGAGGGCAGCTGCCCGAAATTTGCACAAATAAACAACTTATGACTGCTTGCATCTCACCGTGATTAATGGCCCGTTATTGAATGAAGAGGTCGGTACCTGCTTGGTGCCGCTTGAGAATCAGCGGTTCAGGACTTATAGATATATAGATATATATATATATATATATATATATATATATATCTATATCTCCCGCATATCCATATGGTATACGCGGTTACAATTATATACGAATATGGATCGGGAAGACAGTCCAATATGGTAATCATGTAACACACATTGCACTCTTCATGACAAGTCATTCTGTAAAAACTAAGAGGTGAACATGGACTACATTTTTCAATTTTTTAATGCATATTTATTTTATATTATTAGTGTAGTATTTGGTAACATACATATGATTATAGACGAGGAAGACAGTCCAATATGGCGGCCATGTAACATTGTTAGTCTTGCGAGATTGCTGCCCTGTCATTAATGCCTAATAATAATAATGTATTTAACATGTCGTTTGTTGACTACCTTTCACCCAGGAGCAAGGCTGTCTGGCAAAAACACGTTGGGTATTTTTTTCGTGATAAAACTTGGAGCGTGTGTTATCTGCTATACCATATGGACATGTGGAGTGCGAAGTAAAGGGTACCTTGTGTACTGTTAAGCGCAACATCCGGGATTGAAGCAAAGACTACTTATAAATTATTGCGAATCTCCTGTGTAGCCCACCCTATTTTAATAAGGCCTCACCTACCGCCTGTCGATAGGAATTACATGCCATGGTGTTTTGGATGAACACGACACCAGAATTGTTGGATTACCGAGAAACATCTGAGACTCTCTCAGAACGCAGTTTTTAAGAAGGGAGGCTGGACTGACAAAAATGGTATGGTACCCCAATAGAAGCAGCTGTCTACCCGGTCTGAGGACAGGGTGTGACAGTCCGCTTCTCTGAGAGTTTGGTCTTGTTTATTTGGTTCTCTTTACCCACAAAGGCAGGGGTAACATCATAACGGGTGGGATTTTGGCCAGTGAACCTAGGTGGTTATGGTTGACTTGTGCAACCAGTACAGAAAGGCTGTACTGATGGATAAACGCCTTGACAAGCAACAGAGATGCCAGGTGGCAAATGGAGATCACCACACTATTCTCGGCTTGACTCGAAGGGCATACAATGAAAATCAAGGCAATAATGCGACTGCTTTCACACTCAAAAATATGAGAGGTTTTGTAATCATGGTCTCATATCACCCATGCTTCGACTATGGATCTTTGGTCATGTTATGTTCCGGATTGTAACTGCACTACTGTGTTTATGCATATTCAATAAAAAGGTTTCCCAAAAAATAAATATTAGAGGTTGGAGAAATGTTCATGAAACTGCTTTTTTAGGAACAAAGTACAAAACCACATTTCAGTCTCAGAGTCAGCTTAATATATGGCGATTTTGGGCAATTTACACTGTTTATGGCTCATTATCTGTCAAGCGCAGGTTAAGAGCTTTTCTCAGTAAAGAGCCAACCATATTGTAATATAATTTAACAATGCTTGGTTTTTACTTTGATGTGTAAAGCATATGCTTTATTTATGACATCTGTGGCATCTCGTTTTGGAGGGTTGTATAGGCTTACAGGCACTTTTTTTTTTAACGTTTTTGTTTATGTTTAGCTACACAATAATTATGTATTCTGTCTCCAACTGTGCCTTTTTCGGAACACATTAATGGATGTAAACTATTTCCTCATGTGTTCTTGCAGGCACCAGGGTCATGAATTCAACGGTTCAGCAGGTGCAGTGGCACAGGAGTCAAAGGGTTTAGGTATCCCACTAAGCACTGATTATTGCGATATTTTACTACTAAACAAGCAGCCACAAGGGGTTATCTTGCAGGCACTAGGCTCATGATTTAAATGGTGCAGGAGGTGCAATGCCACTGGGGTAAAAATGTCTAGGAAACACACTGAACAAAGATTACTGATCTATTTTACTACTAACCAAGCAGTCAAGTGAAATTACCTTTCAGGCATTAGTGTCATGATTTCAATGGTGAGCAGGTGCAGTGGCAAAGGGGCCAAAAGCTCTAGGAAACCCACTGAACACTGATAATTGCTATATTGTACAACTAAACAAGCAGTCACAAATGGTTACTTTGCAGGTACTAGGGTCATGATTTGAATGGTGCAGTAGGTGCAGTGGCAAGAGGCCAAATGTTATAGGAAACCCACTGAACACCAAATATTGCTATATTTTAGTACTAAACAATCAGTCAGGAGCGCGATCTTAGTTCTTTCTTTTGTAACCATTGTACCCAAAGTAACACATAGCCTAAATAATGACTGTAATAAAAGCTGTAACCTATTGGACTATTCTTTCTACCTAAAACGTATGTCACATTACGTGCATTTATAAAGGCACATTCTCATAGTTTTTATATGGTTCTAAAATGTTTCTGAACCTGGACAACTAATACCTTGGCAAGGGCATTTTCCATTCTATAACATTAGCACTTCATTCGTTGTAAACACTATATAAATACTTGCAACTTCCCATATGTAACTCCATACCAAGCTTTGGTAAAGCCAATAGTTCTCGCCTATTCAAGATCTATTCAAGATCTTCGTAAATGTTTTTTTAGTCATTATACAGGAGCGCTAGCTTCAGTGTAGCATAACTTAAAACTTTAAAAAAGCGCTAGAACGTGCACAACACGGGCTGTGTCATACAGGTTTTTTTGCATTACTTTCAGCCATTTGCACCGTAGGTAAAAAAAGAAATTAGCAAAATCAATAAAACTCACATAGGTAAAGACCTATTGGCTTTGCCAATGCTTGTTCAGGAGTGCTTCTTAGAGTTATTCTTTTGACCAGATATGATCGAGCAACAGTCTTACGTCTTGCCTTGCTGCTGAACAGGTTCTCTGCTCGGGCCATGAATGTTTGCTCTAGTAAGCTGGAATGGGCTGCCTTTACTATCTCACGTTAAACGTTTACTTGGAAAAGCTAACGTTTGTGAATCTACGACTGTAAACATTGCATGAGAGAGTTGCAAGTAAAAACGAAAGGTTTACAAGCACAGCACTGACAAGTTGGCTGACTGATATCAGCAAAATAATGAAAGCTGTAAAGACAGGGCTGAAAGAATGCTGCTTCTATTTTTCTGACAACAGTCACGCCTGCTTGCCTTCGTGCATCTTCACTGTTCATTTACTTCAAAGATTTCAACTAATACGACTTCGTGCAAGATTTTTGTCTGTGCCCTGGAATGCCCCATGTACTCAACACCATTACAAAATATGCTTTATTGAAAAATGGACACAAATAGTATAGTAATATGTCATTTGCAGCGGAGTGTAGAGGGATTTTTTTTCAGACAAAATTTTAACTAAGGTTATGAACCCTGGCAATATGGCTTTAGGCTTTTTTTTTTTATTAATCAGGAAACGAACCAATGATGCTTTATACTTCCATGATGAAGTGTCTCAAACTGGAATAGGTCTAGCAGCCTTGAGTTCATTTTTAAACAAGCACAGGGTAATATTTTTTCTTTTAATGTTAAGGGAAGGCTGTGTTTATTTACATTATAATCATCAGGCTGCAGGTAGCAGAGCCTGATAATGAGCAGTGTCAGCAAGATGTATGGGCCACACTGGGTAACAGAGTTGAAGAACTGCAGTACTTAACTGTTACATAAAAGTCCGTGTGGCCTCAATATTGGAGAGTGAGCAATAAAGTGATGTTTCGGAGTGCTTTGGAATGGGAGAAAATTAAACTATAAAGTTACCTTCATGATTAACCCTTCATCTTCTCCCATTTCAAAGTGTCACATTTACCAACAGGCTTTATGCACACAGTGGCCATTAGACACTGTTCCATATTTATAACAAACAAATGGTCCTTTTTTAATAGAAGAAATTTAAAGTGAAGAAAATGTTTTCTATGAAATATTAAGTATTAATGTCTTTCTCCATTTACAAGTAAGCCAAATAAGTCTTGATGTTTTATGAAGCATATTTATTCACTTACAATCCCTACCATTTAAACAAATGTATTGATCTGTTATAAAAGTGGTGCCATGCCGACATGTGACTTAGAGTGAAGATGCTTTGTGTTTGTAAATGTGACATTTGGAAATGGGAGAAAATGAATTAATGGAATCCATATACAGAAAGTTAACTCTTCAGTTTAATTTTCTCAATAAAGTGAGTGCCATATTTAAAAGTGAAAAATACAGCAATTATTTCCAGTTGAAAAACGTAAAGTGCAGACATTTTTTTATATTCTGAACATTTTTGGAAATGTTTCTGCACTTTACATTTCTGCCATTTGTGTTATGCATATAAAGGGCAATATATGGAGAAAGATATATCCTGTGGCACAAGTAAATATGACACAGTCTCTACGTCGCCCATACCACTGACAAACATAGAGCAGCCCTGTCATAGTGCCGCTAGTCAGTGTCCCTAGTCAAAGTATTTTGTTCAAATCATAACATCTGGGTCTATGGACACATTAGCAATAAAGTCAAGTATGCTGGGGAGTCTGGTAACAATGCACGAGTGGCTTAGACTTCAGTAGCTCATGATTTTCATAGATAAGAAGTAGTTCGCACAATGGAAAAGGTTGGAGACACCTGGTCTACTAATAGTATTAGGCCAAGTGATCGCCCTCCACCACAGACTGTGGGAGTTGAAAATTCTAAGAAACCTAGCAGACCTAAATGTTGCTCAAATGAGGTACCGCAGCCCACTTAACATATATTCCTCCAACTGGTCCAAATTGAGTCCTGCCAAACCCATTCTCTTCAATCCACGTGGGTAGCCTTGCTGTGGTGACTCACCACAGACATTCGAACTATTGTTGTGCTAGGAGCCAAATGTTCAAGAGCCCTTGGCTCAAGAAAAAGCGCAGTCATGACATACAAGCAGCAAAGTCACCGGAAATCTAATCATTAACCCTAGTGACCGTAATGCTCGTTACTAAGCCTCTTTGATTTCCAAGGGTCCACTCCAGCCTTTACAGGTACCCTTCTTTTTTTACCTAGGGTCCTTTGGAGAGCTACACAATTCCAAGGCCCCAATCTCAGGCCTTCATGGTCAGATCTTGCACAGTGTAATTACTCAAACTGTAGCTTCTTAGAACTCACTCTTTCAAAGTCCTCATTTCATCATGTGGTGTCAGCCGACCTCCGTCTAGATGCACTGCTGATCTCCACTGTATGCCTCAGGCGAGCTTTCTATCCATCGAAGCACACCAGTCTGGCACTCTTTAAGGCTTTGACAAGCACACCATATACACACTGCACACCCAATGGCGGCTAGCTAGCATTTCGCATATTTTCAAACTTGCCTGTTGGGAAAGAAATCCTACACACAATTTTTTTTTAATTTGCATCATTTGGATAACTGGTCCTTAAAGTTTGATTATTTGGACTGTGTGTGCAATGCTACTACCCTTGCAATGTACAATGCGAACGCTTTCACATCAAAAATATTTTGCAAATTAAGAGTATGCCTTGAAACATATTAGAGTCCTCAAAAAGTGCTTATCAGCACAAGCGAGGACTTGAGTTTCCGCTGCAACCTGTAACCACAGTCAGCGCCTGGCAGACAAACTGAAACAGAATACTCACCAGGTCACCAGTGGGCTCTGCAACGTGCTCGGTATAAAAATAGGTCCTGGCTTAAAACAGAAACAGGGGATTCACTAATGTTATACCTGCGAGTTATACTTAAGCCTGGTATTAAAACTGCGGCGAGATAGGGTGTGGGACTTTACAAATGACTGCACTGAAACGGGGCTGTATTTATTTCTACTGTTCCATCCCTTTGAAAGATTGTCTAGACTTCCTGCACTAGGACACATGTGCACGCGTCCACTCTTTCTGCCGCCAAGAGGGGCTTCAATCTGCAGGCCCACAATCCACGCCTAGGGGCTTAGCTCTAAAGGTACAGGCACTCATTCACATACTGGGTCAAAGTATACAAGAGGGGCTTCAATCTGAAGGCCCACAATCCACGCCTAGGGGCTTAGCTCTAAAGGTACAGGCACTCCTTCACATACTGGGTCAAAGTATACAAGAGGGGCTTCAATCTGCAGGCCCACAATCCACGCCTAGGGGCTAAGCTCTAAAGGTACAGGCACTCATTCACATACTGGGTCAAAGTATACATCAATAAGAAACCCGTGGCTAATACTAACATGGCTTTCTAATACACTGCTCATTTATTGAACCCATTAACTTACCTAAACATTTTTAGTAATAATAACACTTTTGAAACGCAGCAGACAAACTATTTTAGACGATTAGAAATCCTACATTAAAGCGCTGTTATAGGAAGCGAAATTCTCAAAAAGAGCTCTGGTTTGACATCAGTCAGTAGTCTGGTTGAAAAATGCAGAGTGCAAGCTTCATGTAATGTCTGCAACAGAACACCCCAGTAAATAGTGCTTGGTTCAAATGGACATGGGGTCAAAACACCACAGAAACTGTCGACAAGCAAACTACAGTGATAAACCATTAAAGAGGTCACTGAGGAACGAGTCTCTGCAAACCTATCGTGCTAGTACCTCACGAGGTATAGAAATATGTTAGTGTCCACGCCAAGTCCAGAAATGATGGATGGCAACAACAGGGTTTTTATCTGCCCATTACACGAATAGAAATATCTACTACAAGACTTCCCTGGAAGTAACTAAACTGGTGTCCAACGTGTGCCTTCAACTCCGACACCGAGAGCACGCTGTGTATATACATGAAATGCAGGACCTTTTTCCATATTTAATCATGCAAGGTACGATGGAGCAGGGGTACTCACACACTTCTGAAGAGGGCTGCACTCATGAAGCAAACTAACCACAAAATCGTAACACATCTGTTCACCCTTCTGAAACACATACAAATAAATACTTTGAAAGGATATCTTCTCCTATAAAACATTTAAGATGTTTGCCACTCCTATGATGCAAATACCAGCGATCCTTCAAATTATTCTAACAGGGAGTGTTTTTGAAGGTAATTTTACAAAGGTATTCTAGGAGTCCTATATTAAGAGGGAATTTTAATTATTTAGTTGCAAATGGTGTATACACATAAGACACTGGAACTAAACGGAGAGGTTTCAAAGATATGGCAATGGTGGATAAGCTGGCCCTTGAATGGTTCAGATCCTTTCTATCTGATCGCTCCTTCAGGGTCATCACTCCCCCCTTTGAATCCAAACCTCATGCGGTGGCCCAGGGCGTCCCCCAGGGATCGGCCTTAAGCCCCACTCTTTTTAACCTTTATGTCCAGCCGCTGGCTGATGTCGCCAAGCGTGGGAACCTTTCCATCGTGTCCTACGCTGACGACACGCAGCTTGCGGTAGCGATTAGTGGGGCCTCCGATCTCGAGGCGGCTAAGTTCCGTGAGGGACTTATATCTGTGGCCCACTGGATGAATGATAACTTCCTACAATTGAATGCTAAAAAAACCGAGGTGCTCATTGTAGGGAAACAAATTCATCTGTGGGGTGACAGCTGGTGGCCACGTGAGCTCGGTCCTACCCCTACCCCTGTCACTGAAGTTAAAAACCTCGGGGTGTGGTTTGACTCCCAACTAAGCTTTTCCATTCACACAAAAAAGACCGCGGCATCTTGCTTTGGAATCCTGCGTCAACTTCGGTCCACTCTCAAATTCTTTGACGCTCCTACACGCCAACTCATTGTGCAAGCTTTGATTCTGTCTAAATTAGACTATGCCAGCTCTCTTTTTCTCGGAGTCAATCAGGCTGAGCTCTCCCGTCTCCAACGCGTCCAGAACGCTGCCGCCAGGGCTCTGGTTGGTTTGCCTAAATTCTGCTCAGCTAGGAGAACCATTTTTAACCTCCATTGGCTCCCGGTGGCACAGAGAATAAAGTTTAAATCTCTGATTTTGACATTCAAAATCCTTAAGCTTTCTTCTCCTCAGATCCTGCAGCAACTTATTCTTCCTTATGCTCCAGCTCGTCCTTTGCGGTCTTCTGTTCTCCACCTTGCCACTGTTCCCCGTTTTAAAAGATCCAGGATTGGCGGCCGCTCCTTTCGAGTCCTTGCCGCCAAACTGTGGAATTCCTTGCCCGTCCACATCCGTGCCATCGATGAGCTTCTTGCTTTTAGGAAGGCGGTTAAAACTTTTCTCTTCCCCATAGCCCCCTAGTCCTTTGTCGTTGTGTTGTGTTTTCCACCTCCTGTCCGGTTTTAGTTCTGCACTAGCGCCAGGACGCCCCTTTGCTGGGGCAGCTGTGCGCTCAATAAATCAGGATAACATAACATAACATAACAAACAAAAAAAGATGATGGAGTGCTGAAACTTTCCAGCCACTCACCCCCAGTCAAGAGATCTGAGTTGTATCCATCGTTATTTTGCTAACTATGCTACCCCAGTTTGGAACCAGTCAAATGCAAGTCAGTCTTGACCCTGTTCCTCATGGGAACATTCCAGCTCGAACTGCAAGGCCAGTTCCTCCCTGGATTTCACTCCTCATCAGCCAGGCTAGTTTGAATCCAATAGCACAGTGAGCAAGGGACTCTTGTCTAGGCACACCCATGACCACTTAGGGCCCACTGAGCAAACACAACAAGATGATGGTGCTGACGGGGTTTCAAAGACATCCTGTAGAGAACTAGGAGCCTCCCTCTAGGGAGTTTAAAATATTCGTACAATGGCACATTTTAAAGTACATATTACTTTGCTCAAAAACTAATAGGTTTTAAATATCACTAAATGTTGGTGTAAAGATGCACATCAAAAAGTATTCTAAATTAGTCATTCCCTCAAAGCACATTTTACCCAACACACCTTCCTCATTACTCTTCTTTCATCTTTTTCATACTCATGTCTAACTAATGGGTGGCACCCGTATAAGGGCCAAAGTGTAAGATTCGTTAGGGCACATGTATTTGGTAATCACATATCAGTAGGCTCAATATGTAGGGCATGCATAGCATTGGGTATGTGTACCAGAGTTGCCACAGACTCTTACGCAGGGACTCCCACTCCCCCCAAGGTACTGAGAAACCCAGCCAACAAGGGAGTGAGCACCTAAGAATGCAGGGAGACATTTCCAACGCATATCTGTCAATGGTACTACTAGTCCTGGGCAACAAACAAAAAACCCAACTTGATTCAACCCAGACGCTAACACACCTTTGCCATTTGCAAACTTTCTCAAGGCACTGGTATACTTAAGTTACACTGATCCACTGTACTACAAACCTGCCAGCAGCACCCAGAGAAATTACAAATTTCACAATAAAACCTGCAAAGAATTCTTATGTAAACTGTCGGCTTTCAGGTATTTACTCACTGGGCTGACAACAAAATCACTAGTGCTTGTACGGAGCACACGTGCTGTTGTTTACAAAGGCGGTACAAAAGGGGGTGGTGATGGATGGTGCATCTGAATCAATCAAAAACTCACACCCAGTCAAAAGATCTGGGTTTAATCCATCACCGTTCTTTAGCCCACTCTGCCACCCCAGTTCAGACATGGCTATATGCAAATCAGTCTGACCCTGTGCCTCATGGGAACAGTCCAGCCCGAACTGCCAAGCCATGTCTTCCCTGGACCGGAAACAAGCTTCCGAGGACCGGTTTCTGGCATTCCAGTCGTCTTCAGCCCGGCTTGCTTGAATCCAGTGGCAAAGTGAGCAAGGGACTCACGTCTGAGCATACCCTGCCACACTTATGGCGGCCAAAAGCGGTACAAAAGGGGGTGGTGATGGATGGTGCATCTGAATCAATCAAAAACTCACACCCAGTCAAAAGATCTGGGTTTAATCCATCACCGTTCTTTAGCCCACTCTGCCACCCCAGTTCAGACATGCCTATATGCAAATCAGTCTGACCCTGTGCCTCATGGGAACAGTCCAGCCCGAACTGCCAAGCCAGGTCTTCCCTGGACCTGAAACAAGCTTCCGAGGACCGGTTTCTGGCATTCCAGCCGTCTTCAGCCCGGCTTGCTTGAATCCAGTGGCAAAGTGAGCAAGGGACTCACGTCTGAGCATACTCTGCCACACTTATGGCGGCCAAAAGCGGTACAAAAGGGGGTGGTGATGGATGGTGCATCTGAATCAATCAAAAACTCACACCCAGTCAAAAGATCTGGGTTTAATCCATCACCGTTCTTTAGTCCACTCTGCCACACCAGTTCAGACATGGCTATATGCAAATCAGTCTGACCCTGTGCCTCATGGGAACAGTCCAGCCCGAACTGCCAAGCCATGTCTTCCCTGGACCGGAAACAAGCTTCCGAGGACCGGTTTCTGGCATTCCAGCTGTCTTCAGCCCGGCTTGCTTGAATCCAGTGGCAAAGTGAGCAAGGGACTCACGTCTGAGCATACCCTGCCACACTTATGGCGGCCAAAAGCGGTACAAAAGGGAAGACATGGCTTGGCAGTTCGGGCTGGACTGTTCCCATAAGGCACAGGGTCAGACTGATTTGCATATAGCCATGTCTGAACTGGGGTGGCTGAGTGAACTAAAGATTGGTGATGGTTTAAACCCAGATCAGTTGACTGGGGGTGAGTGTTTGATTTGTTCAAACGCTCCGTCCATCATCCCCTTTTGTATCGCTTTGTTCGCCCTAAGTGTGGCAGGGTATGCTTAGACGTGAGTCCCTTGTTCACTTGGCCACTGGATCCAAGATAGCCTGGCTGATGAGGATTATGGATCCGAAACCGGTCCCAGGATGCTTGTTTCCGGTCCAAGGAAAACATGGCTTGGCAGTTCGGGCCGGACTGTTCCCATAAGGCACATGGTCAGACTGATTTGCATATAGCCACGTCTGAACTGGGGTGGCTGAGTGAACTAAAGAATGGTGATGGATTAAACCCAGATCAGTTGACTGGGGGTGAGTGTTTGATTTGTTCAAACGCTCCGTCCATCATCCCCTTTTGTATCGCTTTGTTCGCCCTAAGTGTGGCAGGGTATGCTCAGACGTGAGTCCCTTGTTCACTGGATTCAAGATAGCCTGGCTGATGAGGATTATGAATCCGAAACAGGTCCCAGGATGCTTGTTTCCGATCCAAGGAAGACATGGCTTGGCAGTTCGGGCTGGACTGTTCCCATAAGGCACAGGGTCAGACTGATTTGCATATAGCCATGTCTGAACTGGGGTGGCTGAGTGAACTAAAGAATGGTGATGGATTAAACCCAGATCAGTTGACTGGGGGTGAGTGTGATTTGTTCAAATGCTCCGTCCATCATCCCCTTTTGTATCGCGTTGTTTACAAAGGGACACATTTGGCCCACACGGTCCGTAAATTAACAATCAGTTGTAAAGAGGAATGAGGTCATAAACTAAGTTCAAGAGACTTGAAATATTCTTTTTACTTAGGATAGACGGTATTTTATTAGTTAGTACACCAACCTACAATCAATTGCTCATTAATGTGTTGGTCTTAAGATAGTCTGGTGGCAGATGACGTGAATTAATTGAGAAATGTGCATTGTGAAATTAAAAACCCATAGTTTGTAATTTCTGACACCTGCATCCATTTATCTGTTGGAACCTGTATCAAAGGTATTTTGTGGTTTAGACGGTGTGTGACATACAGATCCTTAGTCCCCTGCATTTACTACCAACAGTGCAATACAAATTTTACCATGAACAGCGAGTGACGCTAGATGTACGGGATAGATGAAAATGGTCTGAAAAGCTGGTCTTCCATTTAATTAAGTCGCAATGATGTGTACTGCTTTACCAGACGTTTGATGGATTTGGCAAAATGATACCACAAATGAAACTTTATTACATGTCCATAGAGTAGCTTTGTCCTTCTCCACAATAGAGGCTAATGCAGTCACAACTGGACAGGGCCATGACTGTGTACCAATGTTCTAGAATGTCAAAGTGCTGCCCATGACTATTTTCATAGTAAACATGGGGGGTCTCAGGTTCTTGAATCAGACACGACTGGTGACGGAGCAGGGTTTTGAGAAAATAAAACCTGCTCGGATTGATTCCTCAATAACTTTTACTAATAGTGTGCTGTGAAATTAACGTGCACAAACACAAGAATACGGGGAAATGCTTTGCGCATTCGTACACCAATGCGGAGACTAATGCATGCAAGACTAGGCCGCATTTGCGTTCTGCTTCTAAATAAAATAAATAATGCTGCTTTTGCACATTAATGCTCTTGTTAGAAACATAACATGGGATAGTACAATGGAGAGTGGTAAACAGTGAAGTACATTTCGGGAAATTAATAATGTCTGTGTTCTATTCATGATAGTGAAACGAGTCTGTGCCTACATTTCTGCATGCCAGTAGAGGGTTAAAAAGAATTATTAAGAATAAAGGAACCGAAAATCGAGCTCTGACAGAGAGAGAAGGAAAAAGGCTGATTACCTTCAAGAAATATTTGTTTGTCTGCCAAGTAACGGAAGGATGGCCATGAGAACGAGAGGAAATGTACAAACCTCTTCCGCAGAAGCAGCAGTAGTGAACAATGAATGTCTAGTGATTTGCAACATGTTGCTTACTAGAGGAAATGTGTATATAAATGTTGTGGTTAATGTAATGCGGTTTATATTAGACAAAGAGCTCTATGAAAAATATGAATGGGACTATGGTGGTGTGATAGAACATCCCCACAAATCAGCCAATGAGAGACTGACTTTCTGTAAACGTTTCAACTGTGGGTTTGACAAGTAGGTTTAGGGTATAATTCAGGTGCCTTAGGGATTGTGGTTTGAGTAGCGTGGAGAAGCGTTGGGAAGAGTGCGAGGGAGCTTAGAGGGAGATCGTCGCTGTCCGTCGGTTTGCTGAGGCCTACTTGCTTGCTGTCTGTCCTATATTCCAGTATCCTGATAATCTTTGTTTTCCTGAATCTATCTCAGGGAACCCCTACTATCCCTGTGGCCAGGGGTTAGTATTTCTCTATTTTCTTTAGGTTAGTATTAGCTAAATGATCCGTACTTTGCATAATAATTTTTCAAATGTATCTCGTCTCTGAAAATGATTGTCTCTTCGACTATCCACTTCTTCATTTGCATTTATACATTTGTTATGAGTTTGACACTATATGCATTGATGAATGTTTTTCTCTCTGTGATTAATGCATTGTTTGCCTTGTGAATCTTTACACGTTGAGCTTTTATTGACTACATTATTTGGTGATAAACATTATTAACCTTACTCCGAGCTTGTGGTTATTTAGTAATATAAATAGTTATTAGTATTACCATCAACTGCTCAACTTTAGGTCCATCGACCAGAAGAAGGAAGCTGATGATGCAGGCTCAGTTATGTATTTAGAGTGTAAGTTACGAGTCTGTATAATGGACAACTGATTTAGAGTGTTCATTAGTCTTGAAACCTACCCAGTGTCATTCAGCGGATAGTGTTGGGTAAATGTTGTATGGGCCTGTGTGTTATTGATTATCGATCCCCAATTGGCGCTGGATCACTGGTAAGAGCTACTTCTTGAGAAGTGAAACAATGCTGGCGAGAGGAAGTCCCCAGAAGCCTAGATTTCTGCATGATTTATCCTTCTAAGAGTCAGATCTGTTCCTGAGGCTCAGCCGGGAACACGCGCGCTAGGCTAGTCGATACATTTGCGATTGAAGCTGTGTATTTTAAATACTATGTGACAGTGTGTCATTGATGTTAATTTAAAAATTATTTTTGGTGACAGTGTGATTTCGCAGCTACTATCTAACATTCTGTTGAGCTGAAATTGAAGCGATTCTTGTAATATCTTAGCTCCGGCTAAAACGCTGCTTACAGCGCGGCCCGCCATCTTGGGTGAACTGCGGTCAGCACGCTAGTCTTTAGCATCCTCTGACTCACTTCCTCTTCCCTAGATCTTACTCTGCCTCCGAGGAAATGCACGGATGAGTGCAGCGGGCGCACCTGATGCGCGCCGAAGGTGCGCCAAAGGTAAGCCTGTTTGCGCCCGTCAGCGTCCCGGAGGCGTCAGGTGTCGGGCGGATGGTTGGATCTTTAGCCATCACTTCCGGTAAAATGTTTATGTATGAGTCAGGCTATCTAAAAACTCTAAGGGACAATACTGGCTGCCGCTGTCCTGTGCTTCCCAACAACTTTAAGGGCGACTTTCGCTGTTCTAGTTGTGGATGGACTCCTTTTAACGATCCATCAAGTAAGGAATTTCCGTGCTCCTTCAATCCGGCTGTCCCGGTTCTGACAGGGGAAAACCTTCAAAATAATTACCCATGTTTGTTACTCAATACGCGGTCTCTGGGCAAACATGCTTTTGACCTTTTCAATCTTCTATCTGAGTCCAATCCCGCATGCCTTTTTTTGACTGAGACTTGGCTTGGAGATTCCTCTAGCCCTATCTAATGCTCTTCCCCAAAACTATTATATTCTGAGTAAGGATCGGGCGATGGGTAAGGTTGGGGGAGTTGCTATTGTGGTTGAGAGTCGCTACACTTGCTCAATTGTTCCAACGGAAGATATTAATGGGGTGGAGTCACTTGGCTTTTGTCTGTCTTTCTCGCCCCATCAGTCTTGCTCCGGGTTACTGTTGTTTAGGCCACCTGGTCATGTTGGATCTTTTCATGACGAACTTCATATTGCTATCTCCTCAATAATTGTGAAGTTTAAGCATTGCTTGCTCTTGGGGGATTTTAACATTCACATGGATGTGGCAGATGTGGTCGATACTATTAAACTCCTGGATGTCACAAATCCATTTGGCTTGACCCCTTATCTCACTACAGCCACTCACAATAAAGGACACACTTTGGACCAAATTTTATCCACTATTCCAATCATCTCTGCCCCTGCTCTACCTTTGGTGTGGTCAGATCACTATTTAGTGAAATTTGACATCGTACGTGTGTCCAAATCAACCATCAGCGGCCCCAGTCTGCAGTCTACTGCCACCCATTCCTACCACCGTGTATCGCCTGACATGCTAGCTCAGTCTTTGGCCTTACACCCTTGCCAGCTCACAGGTGATCTGGATTAGGACTTAGATCTTTTTCAGACCTGGCTCACACAACGTCTTGACGAGCTGGCACCTCTTTCCACTGGCCACAAACATAACTCTCGAGCCTCGGCTCCTTGGTTTACTCCAGCGTTACACAAAAGCAGAAGGCTCTGTAAGAAAGCTGAGAACTTGGCGTAAAATTCATGAAGTTCCACTCAAGGAGGCATATAAGGAATGCATTAAAATTTACCATAAAGACATCATCTCTGAGAAAAAGTCCTATTATGCCAAAAGAATAGAAGCAGCAGCTAATACTAGTAAGGACATTTTTACTATTGTTAAGGAATTTATTTCCCCCTCAACCTCAATCTCCAAATTCTCTCCTTCGGAACTTTGGATCAAACAATTGGCCAATTTTTTTTCTAACAAAATTAAAAACATTCCGGCATCATTTATGCTGACATGCCCACCTAGTGATCCTGGCCCGATTCTATATGCCCCTCCCTCTAATTCTGAGCACCATTTGCTCACAAATTTTACTCCCCTTTCCCCACAATTATCATTGGAACTTCTATCCAAACTAAAATCGGGTTAACCGATGGATCCTTGCTCTGCAAAGTTTCTTTCCAAAATAGCGCATGTCATCAATCCCATAATCAATCCGGTTCTTAATCATTCTCTCAATACCGGCATTGTTCCTAGCACTTGGAAAAAGGCTCTCATTCTCCCATTATTAAAGAAACCCATTCTTGATCCCCTTGCTCATTCTAATTATAGACCAATCTCACTCCTCCCTGCCTTCACAAAAGTGGTTGAAAAAACATGTCCATTCCACCCTCTCTAATTTCCTTGAGGCTCATGATATCCTCCACCACACTCAGTCCGGTTTTCGCTCAAATTTGAGCACGGAAACGGCGCTGTTGGAGGTCACTGAATCTATCAAGGAGGTCTTGGACAACGGAGGGAAGGCGATGCTGGTTCTGCTAGATTTATCGGCGGCTTTTGATAACGTCCCCCACAACCGTCTTCTTTTAAGACGCCAGGAGATTGGTTTGAGAGGGACGGTATTCATTTGGTTTGTGTCTTTTCTATCTAACCGCCAACAATCAATCTGGGTCCCTCCATTCTCAGCCCCAGTTCCACCTCTGGAGGTGGGAGTCCCACAGGGATCAGTCTTGAGTCCTACTCTTTTTAATATTTATATGTCCCCCTTGGCTGCCTTGGTGGAATCTTATGGAGCCCAGATTGTATCTTACGCCGACGATACGCAGCTACTTTTTACCTGTGACAAGAATACTGATTTCAATGGCTTTAACATCATGAGCTGCCTCTAGGCTGTTTTTGCGTGGTTCCAATTGAATCAACTAAAGTGCAACTCTGATAAATCAGAGGTTCTTTTTTTCGGCTGCCCCCCTGATGCCAACTGGAAATCTTGGTGGCCTGATGATGTTTCCTCCATCAGCTGCTACTCCCATGGCGAAAAATCTGGGTAAGAAAGTGGATAATGGACTGACTCTCAAACCCCAGATTCTTGGTGTAGTGGGACAGTGCTTTGGCCTTTTAAAAATTCTTGGGAAATGTCTTCCTTTTTTGTCACATGTCCATAGGAGGATCACGGTACAGACCCCGATTGGATCACGATTGGATTACGCTAACATACTTTATCTAGGCCTCCCGGAGTATCTCCTCACGCCTACAATCTGTTTAAAACTCGGCTGCAAGAGCAATTTTTGGCCTCAGTCGTAGATCCAATACCTCTGTTCTTCTAAACTCGCTTCATTGGTTGCCGGTGCGTAAACGCATTTTTTTAAGACTCTTACTACGGCGTTTAAATCCCTTCATGGCACCGGCGCCTTTTACCTAAGGAACAAAGTACGATTCTATCATCCCTCTAGATCTTTACAATCCGCTTCCCAAGCGTTGGCTATTGTCCTAACAATTAAACGTGCTCGCATTGGGGGACGTTCATACAGACTTCTGGCACCCAAACTGTGGAACAAACTGCCGCTGTCTCTAAGGAAGCTAGACAACCAGCTCTCCTTTAGGAAAGAGCTCAAAACATGGTTGTTTGGACAATAGCCTCCTGTGTTTTTCCGGTTTTTGCCCTACAGATCTGATAGCGCCGGGACACTCTGCCCGAGTAGCTGAGGGCTCTATAAGACAACCCTTAACATAACACATAACATAACTGTCTTAAGGAGTTCTATTGTGACTGGTGACTGACAGCAAGTAGAATGGATGGCTGCTTGAGTGAGTGAATGAACGAAGGCAGCATTTGACCTGCTAGATAGCAAGGTACTAAAGTACATGACAGCGTTGGGGTAGAAACTTCAAATAGCTTTATTTACAACACGTACTGGGTGGAAAAGGGACTATCACAGTGAGGTGCAGGTTAGCTACAGAGCCACAAGAGAAAGCATCCTACTGTAGTAAACGGGCGCACTAGAGGAAGAACTAGAAACCAGACATGGGGGCCACCAGTGCGAAGGAATAGTTATAATTCAGGGCCTACCTCCAGAGATAAAGGAAATAATGCCCCAACAAGGTAAAAAAGCTTGACTTGCGTTCCACCGACTTGTGATAGTATTTTAGAAGCTCTGACTGGCTTACAGTGTTTCTGGGAGGGTGAAGGAGAGCCTCCATAGGCTTGTAAAGCCTAACCAGGCTCAGATAGAAATTAAGCATATTCACTCATGGTGCACTCCAAAAATATCCAAGATATCTACGATCTGACAGCTGACACAGGAATACACAACCAGAGAATAAAGGACTTACTCAAAAAACAAAGTATGATTAGAAATTATTAACTTGTAAAATGACGACTACTACAGAGGAGCTCTGCTAGTCCGTATATATATATATAGAGAGAGAAACAACAAAAGGGAGATCATTAAGACTAACGGAGGGTTTGACTGCACAACATTTTATTAAAACCCAAGCACTCTTAAACTCTACTTTCAGGATCCAGATGAGGAAATGACGTGAAGTGGAGCTAATTTTAAGTTACATTGTACCGTGGGTTCAGGAATATAACGGTGCAAGAAAGAACCATATAAATAAAGTTCAGATAAATTAAGACAGGATGGTGCACATCTTAGCTGCATTGCACGTGCCTGAACTAATTAAGCAGCAAAACGTGTGAGGATTGTCCCTGCCCATTCCTACCTGTGACACTCACCGCTGATTAGAGGCACTAAGAGTTCCAACCTGTATGTTAGGCAAGTTAAAATGAGTCTCTAGGTTGATTTATACATGTGCAAAAATACACGCCTTTAAATGATTAACTCGGGAACTCCGTTACGCTAGCAGCTGTGTATCTGATGTTAAGAATTCAGGTCGCTGATCCTCACTGCAGAGAAAAACAAACAATGGCAAAGCCAATAGGTCTTGCCTTTGGGGCCTTATAAGTGTTTAGCTAGAGTTGCAGCTCAGACATTATTTTCCATAGTCCACATCCCCTGCCCTACAGCAAGTGACCAATGTCATCCCCTCTTTCAGAATTTAATTAGTCCCCTACCTACAAAGTCACCAGACAGTTCGACATTGGCCATCCCGACCTACCACACTGTGTGGATTCCTCTTGCTTATGTGGCATCAGCATAGTTGCATAACAGCTTATTTCCAAAGTCGTTTATCTTTTTATGTTCCCCTCATTAAACCAGATCTAGTACAAAAAGGAACTAAACCTTTCTTCTGCACAAAGACCTCATTTACATTACTGAAATTCATTCACTTACACAGCTATTGACTCTGGAAGCAATGAGTAAAATTAAAGGTAAGTCAAGATTGATGGCTTTCAAAGACACCGAGAGGAGATGACAAACTGCTCACAAAAAGCATTTTTCATAGGGCAGCAAAAAAGTACTTTCCCAGAAGACACCTCTTTTGCACGATCTAGCCAATCGAATTTGGAAAGTCACCCAATAATACTTCCAAAATCGTGTGCTAACAATTCTTGCCTCAGTATGCTCTAAATACCTGAGACACTACTATGTGATGCGTGTCACTTACGCTTCGTCACAGGATGAACAAAATATACTCTGGGAAAGGAAACAGAGCGAGACAGGCCCTAATTCTATCTTATAAGAGTGAAAAGAATCTGTGGCCACCATGCTTATAACTCTCGCTAAAAGGGCTTTGGTCCTTCACCGACCAATTGGCGTGTTGTTGAAATATAGGGCCTAAGAGACTAAACGAACGTACAAGCAATTTCTATCTTCCAAAGCTAACAGAATACAACACAAGTTGTTTGCCACTGAACAAGACGACCATTAATGAAAACCGTCCTTTATATCAAAAACTGTGAGATGAGGGCAATTCACATAACAATGAAATAATCTGGAAAAGGACAACAGACTCCAACTGACTGTGAGAAAGACTGAAAAGGTGCTGATCGACTCCTTAGTGGCTCGACTCAGGGGCTTTACATACTTCATTTGCTTGAATCTCTACTACTTTAAAGGAAATACATGAAATATCTGGAGATCCAGTTGTATTCCAACTTCTTATTTTAGTTAGATTAGACATTACAGTCAAGAAGTTGTTTTTCACATCGACTTTACAAGTCTGATTTTAATGCCAACTGGTGAATTCACTAAAATCTTTAGAGCCAGGAATGACTGGCTGAAATGTGATGTTCTGCAAGTTAGCTTCATGCCCCAAATCCAAAACAGCATTGAACACTGCTGATCACTTATTGAAAGAACTTCATCAACGAGATCACGTCTCCAAGGTAAGAAGGGAGGCTCATGTGCCAGGCAATTCAAGACTGGTTAACATATAAAATAATCAAACGTAAGTGCAAAATTCACTAAAAGGAAGACATTAACTGGGGGCCACAGAGAGACAGTTACAATCAGCCTATCTGGTCCCTCCTCGGATCCCAAAATGTGCCAGACTGGGTAAGCACAGCTACTCTTACTAGGCACAACTCATGATCTGACATGTTTTTACAGAATTTATCTGGAAGTTATCTGGAATTATTTCCTTGCTTGTTATGGAAAGCCAAATCCGCAATCTACGACTAATGAGTTTCTGTATTGTCATTGGATAGCTATCTGTCGGTCAAAGCTGGACATTCAGCCCATAAAAGGAAGTTTGATTGCTTATTTTATGACTGGCAATAGGACAATGGTGATTAGTTGCAGTTCTTTCGAAATTTGTTTATGCTGATTTCAGCATAGCGGCTAACTTCAAAACAGAGTTCAGAGAAATCTGTTAGGGCCCCTACCTTATCAATTATCTGCCACATCTGTAGTGGATTGCTCCTTCCTCTCAGAGGCTCCTTCCCAGTGCCAAGCACTGTACTGTATTAATGCACATAAAAGTGGAGACTAGACCTCAGGGGGAGGCCTAGGGAGATACCAGCCCACGTGCGAAAATAAAAACATGAACACTGGTTAATATTTACGAATACCTAGGTTTGCAAGAAAAAATAATCCTAGCTCACGAGGTTCGACTTACATTGGTTAAACCTGGAAAGTGTGGACAGGTGCGGCAGTCCAAGCACTGGGCAGAGATTATGGCATTAGACCTTCCTTAATCTCTAATACTTAAGAAATCATATGGTTGATCAGTATACTTACATGCTTTGTAAAGACCAGAATTCTCAATGCTGGCAATTTGTAGCAGCAACAGAGATGGCTAAACTAGAAGCTGGTGGGCTAACAAAGGATGTCCAAAACTTAGCCCCAGCTGAAGGTAAGTACTTCCTCACTCTGAGCTGCAACTTCTTTCTAGGACGCATAGCTAGGATGGTGCTAGCAACAAACGCAGACATCTAATGTCCCTAGACTACCCCATGCAGAGATTCTTACAAATAAATACTATACAAGCAATGATAACAACACAAAAGCCTTAGAGACGGCAACAGGCCACAAGAAGAGAAATCACTAGTTCTGTCTTCACAAATTAATATCAGTGCCAAATTTTCTCAGACAGCGGTGAAAACATACAAGAAACACAATAAATAAATTCTATTCAATAGTCCAACTGATCACAGGAACAAACACCAAAGACGTCCGATGATTAAAATAAAAAATCGTAAAGGAGACTCGACTGTAGCCTACCATAAACACACACTAAAGCAACCTTCAAAATAAATACTACTCTATTTAGTAGCAAATAATATTGGAACTGGACTATTTCAATGGCACGATATATTGTAACTGTCGACAGCAAGATTCATTCAAGAACTAAAGTAATTACAATTGTTACATGCCAAAAAAGAATAATCAACTACTGTGTCAAAAAAATACAATCCAAAAATTAATGGACTACAATATTACACTAAATGATTTCGGCTATAAATTAGAAAGCACAACATTTCAATCAACTACTTAGTACTATCAGAAACACAATAAAACTTACTTCCGCTAGTCTGAGCACAACTGAAAATTAACTACCACTTTTACCTGGAATACTGCTGTTTCGTTGACAATGTTCTCAAATGTAAAAATGTTCACAACAAACTCCGCACACCCAAAAATATAGGTGAATGCGTTTACAAAATCACAAATTAACATGCCTCGTTCATGCACAACGTAATTATTCAATAGAAAACTGAAGTACCAAAAGGGGCCACACAGTACAGCTGGTAAAAATTGTGAAAATCAAATATGGAAAAACCATGTTCACGCCTGTATCGACACTCGGTGCAGGATAAAAAGGTAGCCATCAAGAAAAGGGAATGTTTTCAGATTGGTACTTCCAAGCAACTTCATAGACAACTCAAGCTTCACTCATGGATTAAATCACTCGAGAAGCCCCAGTGAAAAAAGCCTCTTTAAGGACTGCTAAGCATCTTTAAGCCGACACATATTTCATGGGTCAGTAAACCGCTGTCCTGATGGTTTGTCCGACTGAAACACAGAGTCTGACTTATGGGAATGGAGGTGGCGGGAGGCTAGTCAGCAGGTCAGAGTTGACTATGATGGTTAGATGACTGGTTATCATATGGTCCTTTATTTAACATTATCCAACTTTTTTTATCACCGTATCTTAGTCCACTTTGGAACGAGTGCAGTAAGGATGAAGTACCTGCTCCTAAATAATAGCAGGGAGAGCATTACTAGTCTGTGAAAGGGTGACTCAACCACACACGGTGTATTCAGGACAATCAGAGTCCAATTAGGAAGTAATTGGTTCAATCCTATCCTGGGCACATTACTCACCAAGTTCTGAAATGCCGCTCCTCAGTGGAATGCCTAGTGGAACAGGTTGGTAATCTAGTTTTTTTTTTATATACGCTCTCAAGAAGGTGCAAGCTGATAGTAGCAGTCTCCTCTAGCAGTTGAGATCTGCCCTCGTAGTCTAGGCTCACATTGCTCCCCATTCGTCGTCCTCCACCCCTACTTCCTCCAGCACTTTGAAACAGGAGTCTAGCACAATGACCTGGGCTTTTGTAACTCTTAGCCTCAATGATTCTCTAACAAAAAAAATAGAAATGAGGGCCAGAGGAGGTTTAAAGACCTACAGGGGTCGACTCCTCTAATCAAGAAACAACAGACAAGAGACCCCTGGGTCTACGTAATGTGCAAGAGTGCTAAGGGGATGTCCCTTTTAAAGGACGGTTTCCCTCACCCACGGGTCCCTTGTGTTTAGTTGGTCACCGATTCTCTACCCACAATAACTGCGACCTTTTATGGCCCATATGGTGAAGTCCATATTCATTCTTCCAAAATCACTTGTCAAACTACCCTTAAAAGTTTAGGCGAGAAATTTTGTCTAAGAAAGTGTAAAGTATCGTCATCGTCCAGCTTGTCTGATTAAAACACAGCAGTTCAAAAACAGGGAAGCTACAGTAGCCAAATTAACATGTTGAGAGTTCACTTTGTAACTTGCGTTGGGCCTCAGGTGTAAAACAGCACAAGATTTAAAATCACAGGGATGAAATTCTAGTAAATTTTTAACTGCTCATCTTCTCCAGTGGCAAGATATATTTTATATAGACACAGCTACTAACAATACATGGTAACAAAACACACAAACACTAAAGATGCCACCACAGTTGAACAAGAAGCTTTACATTTCCTGCATTCATTCCTAAGAGCTGGAATGCCTCCAAGTTAGACAACCACTGAATCTCGACCTCAAAAACAAAATACTGGCGATTTGTCTGTTTTTAGGGTCGAGCCTCCGAATGCATGCGCTTGCGCATGCGTCTCGGTGCGAGACGCTGCTGTAGTCAGTAAAGGGCTTGGAGCCCACCTGTGACTAACTATTTGTTGTTTTCACGTCATTCTTCTTTACTGGCAAAGAAGTGCCATTCTACCTTCCTCTCTATATAGGTCTACCCTTTTTCCCCCTCTTCTTACCATCTGCTATTCCCTTCTGTCTCACCCTTGCACATCCATCACAATCCTTTTACCTAACGCCCTAACACTTAAACCTCTCTTCCCCGTCTCCAAAGTCACTCTCTCTCTCCTCCACACTAAATCCACTTCTTCTAGATCATTCTTCTAACCCACTACCCTCCAGACTGCCAACCCCTCTCAAATCCACTACTGTCCAAGTGCCCCCCACTCTCTTTGTAGACAAGCCTACCTCCATGTGACACCAGCAACTAACCTCCACCTCTTTTTCCACACTTTCACCAATTCATTTCAGGGGTTAAAGTTTCCATCATGGATAAGATACAAACAACTAGCCAGGGATCTTGATGCTACATGGAAGGTGAAAAAACTGCTTGACTTAATTGGGAGCGTCTCATGACAAATTGACAAAAAAGAATTTAACTTAGCTCATGAGCACTTAGAAACAATAGCTAGACTACAGCAATAACCTGATGCTTTTGGTGTGGCTCCCTCATATTTCACAATGTTGATCAACCAAGCGGCGCCGATTTGATCAGACTTCACTAGTAAGAGGAAACAGGTTCCACGACAGTTGCATCAGCTTCCAGAAATCCCATGTACTGAATTAAAGGCATTTTCCTTGAACCATCAGGCCACATATTCTTCCTTTCAAAACTATTTAAAGATATCAAAATTTACGAGTAAACAATTAACATCTGAAAAAATGTTTGATTTTTGTGCCTAAAATTGCAAAGGTGTGAGCTAGATGAAGATGGTTATTCTATAAACTGGCAATGATGTGACTCAGCCATCCAGACTTTATGAGAAGGATAGATAACCCAAAGACCAAAATAAAGATGTCTTATCCTTTACCCTGCATGTGTTTTTTGGAAATGTGGAATATTGTAATGCTATATTGCCCAGTCGGGTATGTAACATTATTTTCAGAGCTTTATAAATACTTAAGATCTGCAGCTTACTGAAAGAGAATTTCAAATAGAAATGACTGGAAGAGCAGTAATGAGTGGTCAGATAGCAGATGGCATTGCAATGCAATGTGTTTACATTGGCAGTGCATTTAAATACTAAGTCTTCCCCCGGCAAACAGCACATACATGCACCTTCAACTTTATTCCCAAAAGCCACCAAGAAAGCTTCTTCTCAAGTCTTGGCCTTATTGGACTATATCACCCAGCCCTTGCCCCAATAGGCCATGATCACGATTACTGGTAGTATGAAAATTGCATGTACCTCGTTCTATGCTCACTACTCAAACAGATCCTTCTCGATTTCTGTGATGTGCCATCCCAGCCCTCAACCATTTCCAATCTGGCTTTCTCCACGCTCCTTCAGTCCAGCCCGTGAATTTATTTTTCACTCTCGCATCAAATCTTCTTTAGATTTTGGAAATCACCCGACATGATCAAAAGCATGTTCCCCTCCAATTCTTTCTACACACTTCACATCACCTCACAGGGTGCTCTTTTAAGTGCACACATTAGACAGGCCCACTATGCTTGATGCTTCACCACCAACATAATTCAACAGCTGGCGCAATATACATTCTTTCACCCATCAACTGTTCCACTACACCATAACCCATACTGACATCCTGGTGGTCCTAAACACTTTAGATTAATAAAAAGCCTTCTTCATCACACCGAATCCGCGAAGTTCTCAACTGTCCACCTTGCTCAATTTTTAATCTCCCACACTTACTCTCAAACTACCAAAGCGAGGTTTGCTAGCCCACAGCAAACAATAAGGTCCTGTAGAAATGTATTATTTTATACTCAAGCTGCCATGAACTCACCATGTTCAAAACACTTACACCTGCAACCCACACCACTCCTCACTCTAAATTTCTGAACGAGTCATTACTCAAAGATAGCATGTGTGTGCAAAGATTTTCCACTCCTATCCTCTCCCAGTCCTGATATTAGAAGCCTCACAGCTTTCATTTATTTCTATAAAAGTCTTCTTCCAAGCGCAGAACGCATCGTACTAACTGTCCAGAAACCCTACCTTGTGCAGTATCTCATTAAAGATCTCAAATTACTTTCTCGTGCTGTTGTGCTAGTTATGTAGGATTTCAACTGTTCACTAAACTGAATTCTATATCAATGTATTTCTATTGACGTAGATCACTGCTACAACAATCTGTGTACAGCATATCTGGTTCAGTGGAGTTAAATCAATATTAAAATAAAGAATACAAAGCAAAGTGCTTGTTGAGCCCTTAAAACTGTACTTCAGTCGTGAATCCATAAAGTCAAAAAGGTCTTTGGAGGAAAATCAAAAATGTAACATTTCCACCCAAAAATGTCCTGTCTCCGAAGCTGCTCATGCGGTCTGCTTCGATGTCTGGCTCTCTTACCTCCGCATTAGTGTAAACAACTTTTATTTAGTACCTGAGAGTAATTAAAGACTACTGGTTTGATACAATTGACATTGGCTACACATAGGAGTTGGCAGTCGTTAGTTCAAGGAACTAGAGGTACAAACCATATTTCAAAGTAATCCAGCCACCTACACTGAATCCACAAAGAGACAATTTTTGCAGATTGTGCAAAACATAGTCATCCTTAGTTCACATGAAATAAGAACAGAAAACCATAGATTGTCAACAATGTATACACTTATGAATTTATTCAGTTAATTTGCATTTATGAAACCAGTGTTTGACTAAATATTTAAGATGTTCCTGTAAGGAGTGACACTCAGAGCCCAAGTTCGTTTATCAACACCTACTAAGCATCCTTCATTAGACAGTTAAAATAAATAATTAATTTTATCAACAGGAATAATGCATTTTGAAAAAAAACAATGGGACTGCTTATCTCCGACAAAATGGAAATCTCTTTGCAACTGCGGGTGAACTTACAGAATAAATTGTATTCTTTAACAATGGTATTTGACACTGTCTCAAAGGTCAAATAGACATCAAATGATAATAAGCAATGTACTAAAATCTTGCATTTCCAGAGGAGGGCATGTCTTGGTGGACTGTAAAAAGGCAAAACAAAAACAGCAGCCATGTACAGTATACATTCAACAGCTGGCAAGTCATCAATATCTGGCACTACTCTGCCAGCAATCAGGTTTCCCTACAAACACAGGTATGTTCTATACAGACAGCTGAAATATCAAATGGCGAGTGATCCTGCAAGGACTGACTTGCAGTTTTTTCCACGTACCCATTTTAACACATTGCAATCTCTAATATAAAAACTAAGAACACAAATACCTTATATAATAATTATTAAAAGTCCTTTATTCACGCTTATTTCCTTACTAAAAATAATAATTGGACCCCACAATAGCAGCCAAGTGGAGGTTTCAAGGTTTAGGATCTATACAAATTGTGCAAGAAACATTTTCTGTTTTTGCCCAGGAGAACCAAGCACTACACAAAACCTAGAAAGAGACATTTCTTAAAAAGTAAATAACTTGGAGCAGTGGTTCGTAACCTGTGGTCCAGGGACCCTTGGTCATCAATGACTGCTTAGAAAATTCATTTATATTAACAGATTAATAAAGTGTATATAAATTAAGAACTAAAATGTAAATTTTAAAAGCTCTGTGAATGTGAAGGAATTTGAAACTGGATGTAAAAATCAATTTAGTAGATTGATTTGGGAGTGCAGTGTAAATGCATCAAACAGAATGCAGTAAGGATGATGAGCGACCAACTGGATCTAGAACCCTTCCAATCTTCCAATTCAATTTATAATTTTTATTTTTTTCTATATCAGTTTGTGGTCTCTGCCTGCCAATAGTGATTCAGTAGAATTCACCGGATTCCAATAATGATTCAGGTGGTGTCCCCAGGTTCCAGTAATGATTAAATGGAGGTCCACGGAAGTCAAAAGTTTAGGAACCCCTGACTTAGGATATCCAGTGCATTTAGTTTGCATTGAGCATGCAAGTTCCTCCTACCCACAATGAACACGTGTAAAAAGATATACCGTCCATGTTAGAAAAAAATAAACATAAAATATAAAAAAATATAATTAGCCCCAAATGTCACAGTATCCAATGTTTATACACTGTTGATTGTATCAAGTATGCAATCACAAAGCGCATGAAAGGAGGAACCCAGAACTGGAGTAGAGCAGGGTTTGGGAAAAATAATACCCATGTTAAAAAGGCCGTCGCTTTCAGTAACCAAGCGCAACTATAGATTTCTGAAAAGAGAAATCCATAGGGTGACTTGTGCTGGTCCTGCAGTATGTACCAAGCCCAGACGATGAACACTAGTCACAATAAAACTAATTAACTGCAACACCCCGTAAAGACTGTTAAAATATTTTCCAATAAAGAATTCCATTGCAGCTTAGATCGATGACACAGATCAAATGATGCTGTGAATGCCAACAGGCAGATGTACATAGATCATGATCACAAGCAAGAAGTGCAATTCTAAGAATAATCCATTGAAGGTCACAATAAAGCCTTTCAAAAACTGAAACTTACGCAAAAAAGCATCAGTTTTAAATATAAAAGTTCATGTTGAATGGTAAAAAGAATGTGACAAAAAGAAAATAAAGCAGATCGCGATATATCAAGTTACGGAGGCAGTGAGTGAAGTGTCGCCTTTGTAGAATACAATTGCTCCCACCACTGAATTAGCACACAGAAGCAATGCCGAGATGTAAAAATACCTTCACATAACATGAACTGGACGGATTCTCAGTTCCTAGAAAATAACAATCTAACAAGACTTTCATAAACTCTGTGTCGGACATGGTCAGGCTGCAGCAGAAATCACTGGTAACAAAAAATATCCTGTTCTTATATTAGTTTATTAGGAAACAGAAATTAGACTCCTAGCAAGTTCAGAAAAATAAGTTTACTAATAGTTTATTACTAGGTGGAGCCTGGGCAGAGCATGTGCTGCTCTGCAAGCATGCAATATTCGAATATGGAGTTGAAAATGCCCACTATCCGCCCATATTTTTCATTGGCTTGTGTCATTGTCCTTTATAAATGCTGGCTTCTGTTTCGTTAATAGACTTGGTAGTCCCTCCTTAGTACCGCCTTGTCTTCATTGCAACCTCCAATGAGGATTGGCCCTTTTACTTCTGTTGTTACATGGTATGTCTGTAAGCACTATTTTCTTTAATCAGTTTCTCCTACTGGTGGCACGGCATACTTTCCTGCAACTTTCAGCATGCCATGCGCGCTTTCACTTTCCAAGCAGCCTGGGACAATAGCGGGCGCTTCTTTAAAATGAAATTGGTCTTGCTTTTACAAGAGTTTCAGCTAATGGCAATGTAAATGACAATGGCTTTTATTTTTGTGTTAATTATCAAAACAGATAAATAATAGGTATTGTAATTTACAATGCCAATAGCTTAAACTCTCGCAAATGCGAGGCCTATTGCATTGCAAATGCTTGTTTGTGGAACAGGGTTGTTAAACTGTAATCTAAAATCTCAATACTTGGGCAGATTCTACTATTCATTTACAACAATTAGTTTGTTCGACAACACGTCCAATGTATTCTAAAAGTAAGCTGCAGATATATTCAAACGTGTAAAAGCCCGCCTTTTAATCATTAGTGTTTACTGCCACCTATAATGGACATACTGTAGAATTAGGAGTTCCGTAGGCGCTGGCACGAATCTCCTATCATCTTATCACATTTCATAAACCACAAACTGCTAATGGATTAGCAGCATTTGGCTTCCCTCGTGTCCGAGGAAACCGTATTGATAACTGGTAACGTGACCGGCTGAAGGGATAGCACAAAGATTCAGTTAGATTTATGCCGGAACCATTTGTTTACATTTTGCCTCACCATTCTACTTTGTGTTTTTCAGTGACAAACAACCTACTTTTCTCATCTCGCTCTCTATGAAATCTATGCTTCCAGGCCGATGTATAACTCGAACAGGAGACACCAGGACCTTTCCGGCAATCTTAAAAGAATGAAACGTGCATGTCTTGAAGGCAGACGTTTCTGTAGTCTGACGCAGGCTATAAGCATGGACGTCAAATCACCAAAATGTTAGGGATAGCAGGAGTGACCGCATATGCCATTTGACTTTAACTTTCACACAAACACACATGCTTACGCATACACATGCATTCACTCATACACACACACTCTCTTACATATAAACACTCACCTGCAAGCACGCACACAACATACAGTTAAAAGTATTTTTTACTTAATTTAGCTGCTAGATAGGGTCATTTTCCAGCTAAATGTACTACACTAATAGTAAATAATATAGTATTATTCACTATTAGTGTACGGAAAAAACTGAAAACAAGGAAAGAGATGCTTCAACAACACACATAAGAACAAGCTACACCTGCCACCTCTGAGGTCAGGGGTCGCAAAGGCAGTTCCAAGAGTCGCAAAGGGCAAGCCAGGGGTCGCAGCTGCAACCCCTAGCGACCCCTAAATGACGTCCACGGCTATAACTGGATCAGAGATTGACGCTCTCCTGCCAAAAGAATATCAAGCAATGCAAGTCGGTTTTGAGCCACTGCTGTAGGGTGGGAGGCAGCTCCATTAAGATGACCATTCTGGGACAGCGATAGCTTGAAGTAGTTTGTTAAGTCACAGGTTGCTCTCCTCATATACCCAGACAGTTTAAAAACCATGACAAACCGGGAAAACCTCAAATACAAGACCAAACAAGTCCTGCATCACATCCCGATGGATGAAACTGTATGTCATCTTCGCAATTAGGACCACAATAGAGCTGGATAAAGAAAGGGCGGTACTAAGTTATCTGCACATCTCCAAAACAGGTTCGCCTTTCCAACACACCACGATTGTGGCTTTACCTCAAACACGATACACCTTCTTGCCATAGATTGCATTTCTTTACTTGAGCAAAAGTAAGTTACACTGGTGTTATTAGTGTAAAACCCAACTAGTTCAAGAGCATCAAGGATGATATAAGGATGATACAGACCAATTTCAAACATTCGGGTTAGCGAAAATCTTGGCGCGGCATGGAGGATTGGGGGCATAAACAGGTCAAGTTATCATAAAACAGTATTTTCTTAATGCAATTATTAAACTAATTAGTTTGAAATTCAGTATGTTACAGTTTTAGCCCACTGATGTGAAAATAACTATGTCTAGGACACAGAACTGCACCCATCATTTAATACATTTTAGGCGACCTGAATTATAGAGGATTATTCCTGGCTAAAAGCCATCTTAAGCTAGGAAAGTCTTAAGAGTGTATTAATCCGTTAGAAATACCACTGTAAATCAGACTATTAAATTGTCCAAAAACACAAAGAAAGAAAGTGACAAGATACAGAAATGTTAACTAAGAACCGAAGAATTAAAATACATGAAACATTTTCAAAATTGAAAGAACATCTCTAGACTAGAAAATCCTTTCCACTCTATTAACAACCTTGGTTTCTATGACAAAAACTACAATCTAACCAGAGGATGAAAACAGCACTCCTCAACATCCTCGTGATCACGTTATGCTAACAGTCGTCAGTGCTGGTGCCTTTGGAAAGATCAACAACGTTTCATATACTCAAGTACAAATAATTGTTAACCATTTCGCTGCTAGGCCTTTTCCTCCCGTGTTAAGCCTTTTTTGGCTATTTGAGGTAGTTTGCGCTTAGGCCCCTGTAACTTTTTGTCAACATAAGGTATCCACGTCAAACTTATGTCCTTTTTTCCAACACTCTAAGGATTCTAAAGGTAACCAGGGTTTGTGGATTCCCCTGGAGAGGACCCAGAAATTAGCCAAAATACAGCTAATTTTATTTTATTTTTTAAATGGGAAAAAAAGCGCAGCAGAAGAAACGGTCTGTTTTTTCGCTGCAAATGACATCAACAAAGGATTTGTGGTGCTGATATCACCTTCTTCTCAGCTTTCATGGACAGGCAGACTTTTGTCAGAAAACCAACATTTTCTACACAGTTTTGCCATTTTACTGGGACATAGCCTATTTTTGAAGTTTTTGTGCTTTCAACCTCCTTCCAGTTAGTGGTAGAAATGGGTGTAAAAGCAATAATGGATACCGGAAACCTATACATTTCTGAAAAGTAGACAAAACTCTGTATTCAGCAAGGAATGATTTGTGTAGATCCTTCAAGGTTTTTTTTAATAGAAACTAACAGTTGAAAATAAAAAACATATTGAAATTGAGTTGAAAAAAACAGCCACTTATACCAGCATTGTCACCTGTAACTTCCAAGTATAACAGATATTTTTAAATCAACATACCGTTACATCCGCTGGACCCTTCTAGTTGTGGGGATATATAGAACTTGTAGGTTCACCAAGAACCCAGAGAACCCAGAGCCAATTACTGAGCTGCGTATTGCAATGGTTTTCCATAGTGTACTGCGTACATAGAAATTCATTGGTAAAATATAAAGTGGAAAATAGGTACCAAGGAAACCTATATATTTCTGAAATGGGAACAAAATATAGAGTTTAGAAGCAGGGATTATTTGCACATCTCCAAAATTGTGGGTACCCATACAAGCATGTGAATTAGAGATCGTTTTTCAAAATTAAATTACTTTTTTTTTTTTACAAATTGTTTTACATTTGATAGGCAGAAATGCAAAAAGGTCAATTGAGAATAACCCTTGCTCTACTATTCTGTGTTTCCCTGAGTCTACCGATAAAAATGCTATCTTGCTTGTGTGATTTGGCCTAGTGCCACGACAGGAAACGAGCCAAAACGCAACGCGGACACATCACATTTTTCCAGTGAAAACTGACCCTTTTTTTGCAATGTGCCTAGCTGTGGATATTGAAACCTAGCTTAGCCGGCACCTGATGAAACTTAGCAAACCTATAAAAAAAAAATTTAACTAGACCCCCCTGGGGAATCCAGGATGGGGTGACTTGTGTGGCTCTCATCAGGTTCCGTTACCCAGAATTCTTTGCAAACCTCAAATTTTGTCCCCAAAAAACAGTTTCCTCATATTTCTGTGATGGAAATTTCAGGCATCTGCGTGGATCCACCATCTTCCACACACCTAGCATTCCTGAAATCCTCCCAATAAAAATGGTACCTCACTTGTATTGGTGGGCCAAGGGCCTGCGACTGGGAAGTGCCAAAAACGTAGGGTTTGAGGGGATAGCACAGTGAACTCTAAGCATTATATTATTTTTAAAATACATTTTTAGGCGATTCTGCATTGGACACCCACACAAGTGAGGTATAATTTGAATCACGAGACCAAGGGGAACTCTGTGTGGTAGCACATTTGTGCCTAGATGGCCGCTGAACCAGAGAGCAAAAACGAGGTGGAAGTGCATAGCGTCTGTGTTTATCCCTCCGTTGCTGTTGGTCATATGAACCTCTTGAATTCTACTCTCTCCTTTAGAGGTATTTTCATATGTCCTGTCTCGCTTCGTGTTCGCTTAAATGTCCTATTCGTGTTGCTTCCTCCTCAGGAAAATCAAGAGGTTCATATGACCAACAGCAACGGAGGGATAAAAACAGACGCTATGCACTTCCATTAAGACGAGACAACAAAGCTTTAATGTCAATCATGAGGATTCAGGGAACAATAAAATAAAGCCCTTTCATTCTCTCACCAGGAGACGATTCCCAGAGTACAACTGACACGACTATTGGAAGGCCTGAACCTACACAAACCAGCAGGTGAGGGGTCTACAATAAGCCTTGAGAGGCGTTATGTCTGAGTGCTTTGTAAAAAATTGGAGCAGACATAAGGGTATTGAGACAATGTCTATTCCTCTTTCAGAAAAAGGCAGGAAGCCTCTGCATGTGTATGCAGCTTAAAGAAACCGGTACATAAGCTTGATTAAAAAACGCAGTAGTTAACATTTAAAACAACAAAAAAAACAACAACAAAAAAAACGCAGTAGTTCACATAAATGCTATGTAGAGGGACACACACTTAAACCATATCATTACATCTACAGGTGTAAAGATGTCCTACAACAACTTTGTCCAGCCCTGAAGAAGACCTTACTATAAAATTTACATTTTGGTCCTAATTTGAAACGGCAGAAATGCGTCGGCATCAAACTAAATAGTGGTTCGGAGCAAAATTTTGAAGAGGAAGAGACTGACCCGCTTGGGACTTTCCAGTGGCATGAATTCCGCCCCCACAGTATATTTGGTGTAAACAACCTCCGACCCGATACAGGACTTCCTATTCAGGATACACCGATGGCAAAGAGATACATGGTCCCGGTGTAACGTTTTATTGTAAATATAAGTAGGACAAATAAGAGACAGGCATTCTACGTTTACTTTGTGATTTACTGATTCATACAAAGCATTTAGTGTGTAATGTTCAAATGCGTATGATTTGTTTTGTATATAATCGTTATAAATTTCATCGAGAAATGATTTAAATGTGTATATGTTGTATAGACTAATGTTTTATATATCAATGTGTTTTGTACAGATATGAACTTAGGAGAGGTGCAAAAGTATGTAATGAAGGAGATTCTCAATTTGTAAAAATATTGAATGAAAAATACAAAATCATGTGTTAATGCCCAAAATCAATCTAAAGGACTATTGTGGCAATAAGAAATAGTGTGATCTATGGTACCTGAGGTATTTCTGTTTATAAACGTATTAAGATGTTAAGAGCAGCTCCATTCCGTACTCCCTCATCAGACAGAGTGATAGACTTGGAACATATGATGTTAGCATAATTACGTTTTTTTATTTATTAAGGCTCTACGCATTCTGTATGGGAAGATGCTCGAAAGACATTTAAAAAAACACTTTTCAGCTCGTTTAGCTTTAAAAATGTCTCATGCCCCATGATACTTTGATCCTAGTCCCAGAATACACAGATTACTACCTTTTTGTGAAATGACTTTATAAGTGGGGGACTGGGTAGATCAGACCTTCTAAAATGTGAAATTACAACTGGCCCGCAACAGCAAATCTCAGTCTTAAACCCACTGATTTATATGGCTATTCTCCTGCATCTAATAAGTGCTCAGCTTAAGGAATTTCTGAAACGGTCTCAAGTGTATATTGTGCACTGCTTACAAGTGTATAATATGCACGTCATCATTGGCATATAATGCTCGGGGAATAATAATAGAGACTGCTGAAAGCTCTCAAAGAGACCTTTTTCTAAACAGAAAATTAGCACTTGGATAAGAGCTTACCATTCTATCTTTCTGAAGTTGGAGAAAGGGTGTAGAGTTGATATTTCTGCATGTCATCATTAGAATGTTAGTTGTGCATGATGTTAATTCTGTCTATCAAAATGACTTATTTGAGAAGTTCTCAAGAGTATTATCTGATGATCTAGGAAAATTGAAGGACTTCTCGCATAAAATTATTTTAAAGAAAAATGCTGTTCCAGTGGTACACAGGTTAGAAGTGTTCCCCATCTAATGAGAGAGCCATTGCAATGTGAACTCAAAAAGCTTCTTGCTCAAGGAATTATTGAACCAATTGAGGCCTCTGAATGGTTGGCTCCGATTGTCGTAGCGCCAAAAGATGGGAACAAAATTTGTTTGTGTGTGGACTTGCGTGATTTAAACAGGAATATTCGGATGGATAGGCAACCTTTGCCAAATATTTTGGAAATGCTTACAGCTATGGGAGGTGGTACTGTTTTCAGTGTAATAGACATGTCTTCAGCGTATCATCAGATAGATTTGGAAAGGGGGTCGAGACATCTTGCCTCTTTTGTTACGCCGTTAGGGGCATTTAGATATTGTAGGATGCCTTTTGGTTTAGCATCTGCCTCTGCGGTATTTCAGAGAGTCATGGAAAAGATTTTTGGAGACATGAATGATGTTTTATGCTTTCAGGATGATGTCTTGATTGTGGGGAAAGAATGTGCACCATGATACGATTCTGAATGAGGTGTTGAAAAGTATGGATGACATTGGATTGACTATAATGAAAAAAGGATAGGGTAACATATCTTGGACATGAAATTTGCAAAGATGGTATTAAGCGTAGGAGAGTAGGGTCTGCTTTCCTATGGTCATCCAAATTTTTGCTTTTTGCTTCACTGGTTTTCGACTTAATGTGGCTGTGGGCCTGCTAATCAAACCCACAGCCCTGCTGTTCTCTCTCTAAATTTCACACCATGTACTTTAGGTACATCACCAATTGGGATTTGGGTCACTCATATGAGTCCCTGTACAGTGTACCATAGGTACCCAGGGCATAGGTGCACCCAAGGCCTACCAGGGGCTGCAGCATATCTTTTGCCACCCCTGGCTGGCCATCCAAACTGACACAACTGGCTAATCACTCAGCTGGGGCAAGGTCGTGTAATCACCCCTTGCTTAGGTGTAGTATTCCTATACCTACCATTATATATAGACACATATGCACCTATAAGTTACTCCTATGGCAGGCCTTAATCTGTGAGATGGTGCTCTAGCATGAGCTGAGCCTGTCTGCAGCTTTCGGAACCATGCCCTTATAGCTGTTCTATGATATAGCCATACCATATACTCTTAAGTGCATTATAATCCTTGCGGTTATTGCTAACTTTGGTTTGGCTTGATCACAACATGTCGTGTAAGGTGTCATACGCTTTGGAACACTACCCCCTCGCCAGTTCTGGCGACGGGGGTAGCATTCCACCCTTCTAGAGGGAAAAGACATGTTGTTCCTACTAATCCCGGTTAAAGTTAACCAGAGCCTCAGCATCACAAAATGGATGCTGCTGCCACAGACACAAGTCTGACCTCCTGCTGCTGGGAGTCCTTCCAGCGAGGGAGGCTTGGACAATAGGTTTCCTGTCTTGGGAGGTGCTAGCACCACCCCAGACAGGCTATAGTTTATTGGGGCAGGGAGGGCTGAATGAAATGAGACACTGCCTGGGGCACACAAGGTGTCCCATGCATAGTCCACTTCAAACCGGTGCTGGGGCACTCCAGCCCCGGCGTGAAACTGAACAAAGGGAAAGGGGTGTAACCACCCCCTTCCTGGGTCCCACCCATAGGAGGGACCTAGCAGGTAATCCAGCCCCTAAATTTGGTATATAGGTAGGAGCTGAGTCCCAAGACTTTAGATTTATCCTGACTGAAACTCTGAAACGAAACTCTGGACCTTCGACGATATACTGCAAGAAGACGACTGAAGAATCTCCCTTGTGGTCAAGGAGTGACCACCCTGTGCAAGCAGGCACCATCAAGCGAGCCCGAGCACAGAGCCTGACAAGACCCGGACTTCCAGACTTCCAACAGCCCGATCCACAGTCACAGCAGAGCTGAGACCTGTGGAGGCGACGTGGGACCAGCCATCTTGGAAAGCCAGGGAATTGCTTTCCGTGCAACTTCTGAGGCACCCTCGAGGTTGTGCATTGGGGATTGAGAAGCCCCAGCCCAGAGCACCAACTGCACCGAAGATCAGCCCTCCACACTCCACGAGTTTTGCTTGGGGCCCTTCTGCATTTTCCTGCTCGACGCGTCTGTCCGCTCACCTGCCCGTTGGCTAGCGGCCTCTGTGACGACGAACCTTCGAATTTACAACGCTGGTCTGGTTGCTCCAGACTGGCGCCTGCTTCTCTGAAAAGGAGAAGCCCATCAGACCTTGCTGGTCTGATTAAGAAGCCATCTTCGATTCCTGCGTGGGTTGCCTTTGCCAAGACTTGTTGACTCCAATCCGGAAGCCGACACCGCCGACAGCGAAGCCTTCGTGGGACAGTCCGTATCCAGCTCCTGGTCGTCGTTGACACCTCCTGGTCCACGTGGCTGCAGAGACAAGCTTCACGACATCACCTGATTGCTTCGCGACATCGCCTGGTTCCTTCCTGGTCACTGGCTAGTGACCCAGACTCTGTCCCCTCTGCTTTCAGGTACTCTTCATCCTCGATCCGCCCTTGGATCCACCCGGACACTTCTCTCCTGGTCGCCTGCAGCATCTTTCTCCAAGGCTCCATAGGAATCCGCGACGAAACCCGACACACTTTGACACCTATGCACCCGCTTCCTGTGGGTGAGGTAACGCGAGTATTTCGGTACTCCTGTGGGTATTGACTATCCTAGTGTCCTAGTTTCAAGTAGCTTTTCCCTAGTCCATCCGGAAGTGTCCTAAAAGAACTAGTTTCCAATTCTTTCGTTCCCATTCCAACTCTATGGTAACTTGCGTGCGTATAAAGACACTTCACGCGCATCCCGTGGGCCTCCTGCTCCCTATCCTTTGGTAGTACAGCGTAGCCCCAGAGAATCTCCAGGCCCTAGGCCTTTCCTTTGTTCATGAAGTGGTTCTTATATCACTATTTTAGTATATGGTTCGAAGTGCCCCTAGGGCATTACTGTATTTTGTGCAACTTATTGTATTATAATTAAGTATCTTGTTATGTGCTTGTGCCTCTGACCTCATAAAGAGTTCAGAGGATTGGGTTAGAAATAAATACATATATATGTTGATATACAACCTGTGTGGTGTCCCTTCACTTGGTATTAAAGGGGTTACATATGGTGAAACAGCTGGCTTCACATGCCCTCTTGAGTTTAGCCTAAGACTGCTTTGTCCATGCTACCACTAGGATAGCTGGTCTATAAGGTTGACTTTACAACCATCACCATAAGGGTTGTTTGGACTGGTGCAAGGTGCTCACTAGAATAGTGAACATCATATACCAGGCCAACTTCTCACATTAAGCCTAAAAAATGTATCATTGTTGCAGTCAGAGACTCTCCCATCCCGAAAAATAAGGATTAACTTAAGTCATTCTTAGGACTTGCGGAATATTGCTCAAAATTGGTCAAAGGTTTTACAGAAATTGTTGAACTATTGAGTTTGCAGATGAAGAAATGAGTTATCTCTTCTTGGAATGGTGGTTCTGATAAGGCATTCAAAAATATAAAAAAAAGTATCATTAGTGATCCTACTCTTGGCCATTTTAACGTTAAGGATAGAACATTTGTTACAACTGATACAAGTGCAATAGGGATTGGAGCTGTTTTGACTCAGTTGAGCAATGGTGATGAAAAGATCATTGGATTTGCTTTCAGAAGATTACAAGATGCAGAATTATCATATTCTGTAATAGATAGGGAAGCCTTAGGGTGTTGTTGGGGATCAAGCACTTTAAGTACTTTGTATGGGGTCTTCCTTTTAATGTGCAAACTGATCATAAACCGTTAGTTCATCTTTTCAAAGGAGGTAGAGGGTTAGAAGGAAATGTTACCCCTACAATTTCAAGATGGATTTTATCTGTTCTCGATTTCAATTTTGTTGTTGAATATGTTAAGGGTCTCAAGAATGTGGCAGCGGACGATCTATCAAGGATGCCAATTGAGGGTGTGGAAAATATTATGGATGACATGATTGATGTAGTACATGATGTTAAAAGAGTTGAACATGCTTTTAGCAAGGAAGAATGGACAAGGGCAATGTCAAACGATGACATTCTGCAAGAAGTGATTACGTGTGTTTCTCATGGGTGGCATCAAAACAATATTGAAGATGTTAAACTCAGAAGTTTCTACCATGTTGAGGCCGAATTGAGTGTATGTGAAGGAAAATTGTTGAGAAGATATCAATTTGTACCACCAGTAAGTTTGAGAGGGAAAATTATAAATATTGCTCATGAGGGACACTTTATCAGAAACATGACTAAGAGAAGGGTTCGACAGTCGTATTGGTGGCCTGGAATGGATAGAGAGATTGAAGATGCGGTAAGAGAATGTTATGCTTGTGCTCAAGCGGAGAAAACAAAAGTTATAAGGCAACCTCCACTGGTATGTACATCTTTTCCTAAACGTCCATGGGAAAGAGTGCCAATTGATTTCTAGGGCCAATTGCTAAGCTTGGTTCTCGCAGTAGGTTTTTGATGGTCATTGTTGACTACCATTCCAAGTGGTTTATAGTAGAGAGCACAGAATTTATAAATACTCAAAAGGTTGTTGATTTTATGGAAAGAGTGTTTATGAATTAAGGGATTCCTAAGACACTGGTGTCAGATAATGGTGTTCAGCTGGTGTCGAGAGAAATGCAGGAATTTCTTTCTAAATTTGGGATTATTCATGAGAGAGTTGCTTTGTTTAGGCCACAAGCCAATGGTTTGGTGGAACAAATTAACAGACTAATTATGGACAATATCCAGTTGTCCCTAGCTAATGGATTATCATGGCGTGATAAATTGAAAAAATTTGGTGTGGTCTTATAGCATTACACCACATTCGATAACAGGAGTTTCTCCATTTATATATTTGAAAGAATGTGAACCTGGTTTCAAAGAGGTTCCCTGTTGGTTGAAAGTGAAAGATTGTGTGTGGGTTGACAGAAGTGCGGTCGAAGATAAAGTATTTAAAATGCAAACTGAGTCTGCTAAGTATTATAATGGAAAGAAGGGTGTGAAGGAAATTGAATTTGAAATTGGTGACTGGGTGACCGTAAAACGTGGTGGTGTAGCTACAAAGGGTGATAGCAAATTTTCTTCACCGATACAAGTGAAGTCTGGAAAAAGAAATGTTATTCTTTCTGATGGATCAGCCAGGAGTACTGGAAACATATGTAAATGTCATGCTCCAGGACACGTTTCTGAAAAATTATATTTTTGGAATGTAAAGATGGAAATTTTATTATATCCATTTAAGTTTATTTTTATATGTAAAAATGTATACATTTTTGTTTAATATATATTAAGTAAGGAGATGTGTAGAGTTGATACTTCTGCATGTCATCATTAGAATGTTAGTCATGTTGCTAGGATGGAATGTTAGCTATTGATTATAGGAGTTAGTCTGTGAGCAGTGAAGCTGTGCCGGAGGTATCTACCTTTACTCTCCAATATAGCAATTTATCTTTCATCAAATTGACTGGAAATTGGATCTTTTCAAAGGGTCCATACAAGACAGCAAGTATATAAAAACAACACATACATACCCCAGATGTAAACCTTGAACTCTCACTTTAAAAACTGGAAGAGTGATAATAGGGTAAACAGCCTGATTTTGATAGCGAACAGCACTATCAATGGCAGTCAGGTGAGGCTAGCGATTAAAAACAAGCAAGCGGATAGACAATCACCGTGTGAATTATCTGCTTTTAGATGTACATTAAAATTGCCTCTTATTGTGAAGATTTTGGGTGAAAACAATAGAATGATGGGTGTTTGTAGGTCTTTTTTTTAATTTTTATTAGAACAAGTTTTATTGACATTTTTATAAAAGAAAAGCATATGCAACATAAAAAACATAAAAGAATAATAAAAAACAATATAAAAAAGATATACTGTGACGTTCTAGTGAGATTCAGATCGAAAGAAAAACAGTATAAACGGGGAAAAAGAATATAAGGAATGATGTAAAAGCATGCATTGATCACTATGTAAGTCTGGGTGAACTATAGCAAGGAAAAATCAAACGATTTATGGGACCTGGGGCAATGAGTGGCCACTCTGGAAAAAACTGGTGACACAAGAGAAATGGACCTGGACGATTTGGACCACCAAAGCGAATTACGCACAAAAATGTAGAATTGCAAATTCACCTGGAAGATCTCGAAAACAAATCACGGCAATCAAACATTAGAATTAAAGGAGTCCCACTCCAGGCAGATTCGGGGAATGTAGAGAACTACGTGATCTGTCTATTCCGCCATAACGTACCAGAGTTTGCAGAGAAAGAAATTATCTTAGATCGCTCACACAGGGCCAGCCTCCCATCCAAGTGCCCAGGGGCGCCTCAAGACATCCTGACTTGCATGCCCCACTATCGCCAAAAGTGGGGCCACAATGTCTGCAATGTGAGATCGGTGCTCGATCACATTCGATGGAACGAAGGTGTAGCTGCTCCAGGACCGGTCCACCATCACGTTGCAATGCTGTCGGGCACTTAAGCTGGCCACCCAGTTTCTACGAGAGAACAGGGTCAGATACAAATGGGAGCACCCCTTGCAGTTCATCTTCACCTGGAAGGAGTAGTTTCTGTCCTGTAACTCCAGTTCTGTAGTAGGGGTATCTCTGTTATAGTCATAATCTAGTGAATAGTCCCGCCCATGTGCGTGGACCCCGGAGCAATCAAAAATAATCTCTTACAGTGTCAAAAAATGCAGAAAATGCATAGACACTTAAGAGAGAATTTAAAGACAGATAATGCAGCCAAAAAGGCTACACTGTCCAGTACTTCAACTAGAAATTCCACCATAAAATCCACAAAACAGCAAAGCCTGTACAGATTTCCCTTGCTTAACAGCAAAATCCCTCAGGAATGATAGAGAGAAGAACCTGGACAGACAAGCCCCATAGGCTGCCATTATGTGGCTTAATTAGGATACTGTGCCTTTAAGGAACCTTCCAGAACCTTCTCTCAGTATCCCAGAATGCATTGCAGGTCCAACTTAGCCTCAGTTCTTTTTGAAGGCGCAGAAAACGCCAGACCTGTAGCATTATGATCATGAACAACACTCCACCGGGGAGGCGGGAGGGCGCTTATGACTATAACAGAGATACCCCTACTACAGAACTGGAGTTACAGGACAGAAACTACTCCTTCTGTAGTAGGGGATCTCTGTGTATAGTCATAATCTAGTGAATAGAATGGCAAGCCCATCCCCACACCAAGCGGCGGTGGAGAATAAAATAACGCCACTACTGTGCGAACAGATTCCGCAGCGAAGCCTGCCCAACCTGAGCGTCTGCCCTGGCATCAGTGTCCAGGCAGTAATGCTTAGCAAAGGTATGGACCGACTTCCAAGTGGCCGCCTTGCAGATCTCTGCAATGGGAACATTACGGAGCATAGCTGTCGTAGCAGCTTTGCCCCTGGTGGAATGAGCCTTAGGCTTACCTCCTAAGGTCTTATTAGCTTTGTAGTAACACAACTGTATGCAGGACACAATCCACCTCGAGATGGACTGTTTAGAGGTAGCAAGACCTGTCCTGACTGAGCCATAATTGACGAACAATTGGTCTGACCTACGAATATCTTTAGTCTTATCAAGATAAAACTTCAGCACCCTCCGCACATCCAGGGAATGTAAAGACCTTTCCGCCGGAGATGAAGGATTCTGAAAGAACGTAGGCAAAGTGATAGTCTGATTGATATGAAAATCAGAAACAACCTTGGGAAGAAACTTAGGGTGAGTACGCATAACAACTTTAGCATTATGAAATACAGTATAAGGTTCCTGGCAACACAATGCCTGAATCTCACTCACCCTGCGGGCCGATGTAATGGCCACGAGGAACGCCGCCTTCCAGGACAGGTGCTGCAACGAAGCCTTATGAATGGGTTCAAAAGGCTCCTTCATCAATCTGGACAGCACCACATTCAAGTCCCATGAAGGCGAAGGAAGCCTGACAGGAGGGAACACTTTCTTCAAGCCTTCCAAAAAATCTTTGATCACAGGGATCTGGAAAAAGGAAGTCTGTGAAGGGCCTTTCCTGTAGGCAGTCAAAGCAGCCAGATGAACCTTAATGGAATGGACATTAAGGCCCGACTGCGCTAGATGAAGCAGATATGGAAGGATGACATCTTCCTTGCATGACGTAGGGTCATAGTTCTTAGACTTGCACCAGATGCAAAACCTCTTCCACTTGTAAGCATAGGAAGTCCTAGTGGAAGGTCGGTTAGCCTCCTTCAGTATGCCCATACAATCCTCTGGGAGATTCAGATGGCCATATTGCACTATTTCAGGAGCCATGCCGCCAAACTCAAAGACGAGAGGTTGGGGTGCACCATCCGCCCCCCGAACTTCGTGAGAAGGTCCGGCCTGCACGGCAGCTTCATGTGAGGAAGGAGAGATCGGTGAAGTAGGTCCGTGAACCACCACTGTCTGGGCCATTCCGGGGCAATCAGAATCATCCTCGCCCTGGATTGAGACAGCTTGATGAGAACCGCCGGAATCAGGGGAATTGGTGGAAAAGCGTACAGAAAGCTGTTCGACCAGTTGATCCATAACGCGTTCCCCAGCGTCCCCGGCTGGTAGTACCTGGAGGCGAAGCCTCGGCATTTGCTGTTTTCGGCGGTGGCAAACAGATCTACGTCTGGAGTTCCCCACCTTGCGAAGACTTCTCCTAGTACTTCGTCGTTTATGACCCATTCGTGGTTTTCCTGCACGATTCTGCTCAGTTCGTCTGCCTGAACATTCTGCACACCTGGCAGATGGGTGGCCGTTATCGACAGTCCTCGAGCCAGAAGCCAGTGCCAGATCGCCTGCGCCTCCTGCGACAGAGTGCGCGATCTCGAGCCCCCCTGCTTGTTGAGGTAATACATCGTTGTCGTGTTGTCCGTCTGAACAAGCAGAGAGTTGGTCTGAAAGGACGGATGAAAGGCCTTCAGTGCCAAGTGAACAGCTCTCAGTTCCAGGAAATTGATGTGGTACGTGGACTCCGTCGGGGACCACGTCCCTTGAATCTGCAGGTCTCCGGAATGCGCCCCCCAACCTTGGAGAGACGCATCCGTCACGATGGTCTGTGTGGGAATGTCCTTGTGGAAGGGAACGCCTCTGAGGAGATTCTCCTTCGAGCACCACCACTTCAGAGACTGAAGAGCATGTAGAGACAGTCGTATCCTGTCGTCCCAAGAACCTCTCCTCTGGTCCCACTGATCCTCCAAGCACTCCTGCAGAGGTCTCATCTGTAGCCGTGCGTGTGGAGTGAGAAAGATGCAAGAGGCCATCGATCCCAGTAGAGAAGACACCGTCCTCACAGTCGTAGACGGAGTTTCCATGAGAGCCTGAGCCTTCCGAACGAGTGATAAACGTCGCTCTTCCGAAGGAGACACGCTTGCTGACAGCGTATCGATGGAGGCCCCCCAAGTACTGGATGCACTGTACCGGAATCGGGACCGACTTGGACATGTTGATGTGCAACCCCAGCTTGTTCAAGAGAACGCACGTCTTCTGGAAGTGTGCTTGAGCTTCCGAGAAGGAGGAGGCTTTGATCAACCAATCGTCCAGGTACGGGTAGACAAACACCTTGTTCTTCCTCAGGTGCGCCGCTACCACTGCCATACATTTTGAGAATGTCCTGGGTGCAGACTTCAGTCCGAAGGGTAGCACCGTGTATTGATAATGATTGGTGCCGACTTGAAAGCGCAGAAATTTCCTGTGTTTGCATGCAATGGGCACGTGGAAGTATGCGTCCTGTAGATCTATGGCACACATCCAATCTCCTCGTTGCAGCTGAGGGTAGATCTGATGCAACGACAGCATGCGAAACTTTTCTCTGCGAATCCACTTGTTTGCCTGTCGCAAATCCAGAATGGGCCTGAACTCGTTTTTGTCCTTCTTGCGGACAAGAAAGAACCGAGAGTAAAGACCTCTTCCTCTTTGAGACAGAGGTACGTCTTCGATCGCCCTTTTCCTTAGCAGAATGTCCGCCTCCGCCTGAAGCTCGCGCAGTTGATACTGCGAGCTGACGGGAGGAATCGATGGAGGAGGGCTGGTGAAACGTAGACTGTATCCATTGCAAACAATATTCAGCACCCACTTGTCCTGAGTAATTTTTCTCCACTCTGCCAGAAAAAATTTAACGCTTCCCCCCACCGGAGCGGGTAACGGACGAGGGGGAAGTAACAGCTCAGGGACGGGACCCGGCCGGGCCCTTGGTCGCGGTAGAGGACTGTTGACGACCTCTACCACCCTGTCGCTTCTGGAAGGGCCGCCTGTACTGCTGCTGCTGCTGCTGCTGTTGATGTTGTCCAGCAGACTGCCCCCTTCCACGACCCTGCGACCCAAACCGACGTTGGTACTGTCGGAAGGGTTTCTTTTCCTTGGGCTTCTCCAAGCCCACTGCCGTCAGGGTCTCCGCTTCGGCCTTCATCCTGGCCATCTCATCATCCGCGTGTTTCCCGAAGAGGGTATCTCCGGAAAACGGGAGATTCGCCACGCGTTGCTGTGCTTCCGGTTTCAAGGACGTCAACCTGAGCCAAGCGTGGCGTCTCTGGTGAATCCCGTGGCAATATCCGTGCGCGGACAGCAATGAGATGTCCGCTGCGGCGCCGATGGCCTGATTAGAGACCAGCATCCCCTCCTTGACGATCTCCACAAAGTCCTCCTTGCGGTCTCGAGGGACAAGGTCTGCGAACTGCTCCATCGAGTCCCACAGGGACCGGTCGTAACGTCCCAGCAAAGCCGAGTCACTGGCAGCCTTCATGGACGAGGCGGATGTCCCACACGCCTTGCGACCAGCAGAATCGATCCAACGGCTCTCCTTGTCCGGAGGCACCGTGGACGCAGGGGAGGTGGCATGAAGCTTCCGTGCAGCAGTCACGATGACCGAATCCGGTACCGGGTCCTTCCTCAAGAAGGCTGGGTCTGAGTCCGGAGCCCTGTACTTTTTTAGGATCCTGGAAGGTACAGACTTCACCGTTGCCGGCGTCAGGAATAGCTGTTCGGCGGGCTCAAGGAGCCCCGGCACCAGAGGTAACAGGGGGCGAGACAAGTGCCTTTTGTGTAATGTCTCAAATATCACCGAGGTAGAAGCCGTAGGTGCTTCAACCTCAATGCCCAACTTCGCCGCTCCACGCAGGAGAACCTCCTGAAATGTGCTTATATCGTCTATCGGAGACACCCTAGTCTCCGGCGAATCGGACAGCGTGGGCGAGTAGGAACGGGTCCCAGATGGAGAACGTGACCTGGACCGACGTCTCTTGTGATGACGCCTGGATCGTGAGGAAGATCCACGGCCACTCCTTGATCTGTCCCGTCTCCCCGAGCGAGACCTAGACCTCTTGGGCCTCGGGCGCTCCTTCGGCCTCCCAGGGTCAGGAGTCCTAGGCTTCTTAGGAGTCTTCTTCGGAGGCGTCGGAAACTTAGGCATCGACACCGCCCTCGGTTGGACCGGGGGTGGAGGAGCAACCGGACGCGGTTTCTGCGGAGCCGGCTTCGGAGGTGGGGTAGGGGCCTTCGGAGGCGGGCCCTTCGGCACAGCAGGCCGCGGAGGAGGCGTAGAAGGCTTCATCGGAGTATCCACCCCGGAATGCGCCGTTCCCGGCGAGCCACCATCTCTTCCGGAGCGTGGGGAGCCCCCCACAGTCCTGGGCCTGTCCTTAGGACCTCCAGACGTTGAAGACCGGTGTCCAGACGACGACCGATGTCCCCTCGACGTCGAACGGTCCTTCGGCGTCGACCGAATCACACTTCTCGACGTCGAACCGTGTCTCCGTCTCGACGTCGACCCCGACCAGATCGACGAGCCACGGAACCTCGACGACGGGCGATGGTGCCTCGACGGCGACCTCGACCTCTTCGCCGGCCTCGACGTCGACTTCTTGGATCGCTTCGACGTCGACACTTTGGACCTTCTCGACGTCGACCTCTCTGACCTTCTCGACGTCGATCTCCTAGACCGTCTCGACGTCGGTCTTTTGGAATGCTTCGACGTCGACCTCTTCGGCGCCGGAGACGCCTTCCGTCTCGACGGCGACCTCGACGACGAGGATCCCCTCGACGACGATGTCCTCGACGGCGAACGGCGGTGTCGCCTCGACGGCGAGCGCCGACGCCGGGCCCTCCGATGTCGACCACTCGACGCCGACAGCGACGACGAGGATATCGACACCGGCTTCGACGGCGGCCGGAACACGTTCCTCGACGTCGACGGGCGACGTTTTCTCGACCCAGAGCCCTGGGGAGACCTGGAACTGGCCGTTGACCGTCCCCTCGACGTCGTGGTCAGCGCAACTGACCCAGACGGAGACCTTGGGCGAGGGCTGGTCTTCCTGCCCCTGGGGAGCCCCCCAGAGGCCTCAGCATGGGTAGAAGGAGCCCCTCCTGACCCACCTCGTGCCTTCAACTTTCTCTCCTCAAGTCCCTGAAGCCTGATCTTCTTCCTCTCCTTCAGGGTCCTTCCAGAGAAGCTTCTGCAGATCACACACTCCTCAGGAATGTGGGAAGAGGGAAGGCAGAGAATACAGACCTCATGGGAGTCTGACCTGGCCTTCTTTCTTGAGCACTCAGGGCATTTGTCGAATAATGCAGGCATTATGGACAAAAAAGAGTGCAGAAACACAGAAAGAAAGTCACCAAAGTACTTTAAAAGTACCAAAAATCGAAATCAGTGTAAAACACTAACAAAAAACCCTTGAAAAGGGAGAGCTCAATGCTCCAGGGTCCTGCTTGCAGGAGCCGGAAAAAAGAACTGAGGCTAAGTTGGACCTGCAATGCATTCTGGGATACTGAGAGAAGGTTCTGGAAGGTTCCTTAAAGGCACAGTATCCTAATTAAGCCACATAATGGCAGCCTATGGGGCTTGTCTGTCCAGGTTCTTCTCTCTATCATTCCTGAGGGATTTTGCTGTTAAGCAAGGGAAATCTGTACAGGCTTTGCTGTTTTGTGGATTTTATGGTGGAATTTCTAGTTGAAGTACTGGACAGTGTAGCCTTTTTGGCTGCATTATCTGTCTTTAAATTCTCTCTTAAGTGTCTATGCATTTTCTGCATTTTTTGACACTGTAAGAGATTATTTTTGATTGCTCCGGGGTCCACGCACATGGGCGGGACTATTCACTAGATTATGACTATACACAGAGATCCCCTACTACAGAACAATGTGACACACATAATCCGCAACATGGAAGCGGCCCAATCAGTCCTGGGCTTGCAAGCCCTGCAGGAGAAGGGCGCATGCTCGAAGCCATGGAGCCCGCCGACCTAAACGCGTGCGACGGAGCACACTCATCTACCAGTGTGGAAGAAAACAGATAAGGCCATGGCGGCAGTGAGCCGTCAAGAGAGAATGGCTTTGCTCATTAGCTGCAACACCAGGGACCCTCATCAGACAAAGATATCTTTCAAGGGGCTGGCTGAGGGACTATTCACAACCAGTAGTACTGATTGTGGCACCCACGCTGTTTGTGGCTCCCCCAAACAAGCAACCGGGGCCTGGATGCCTTAGCCCCTCACACCAAATCACCCGGCACAGGCGGAACTCCAACCCCTCCCCGAAACCAGCAATGGCTCATTCAGTGACATGAGCCTCTAACACCTAATGATTCATGTTCCCAAAAGGGGAATGACTGAGGTTCACAGTTTTGTTTACAATCCCACATCCCTTGTTCGGTGACCCACCTGCTTGGCGACCTTCTTTACACAGTGATACTGTCTTACCAGTCAAAGGGGAGTCGTTGGTAGCCGACCCTCTCTCTTCACCACTGGCACACCCTCCTATGGTGGTACACAGTTAAAATTCTAAGCCTAAATGTTTGTGGACCCAATGCCTGGGTAAAGTGGCTAGCGCTCTTCTCTGTGCTTAGAGACTCCAACTGTGACATCTGCCTTATACAAGGAACAAACCTCCTCAAGGGGATTGGAAAACACAAGCAATCCTGCTGGTGTGACGCTCATACTTCTCCGAACCAGAGAAAAAGGCAGGAGTGGCGATCTTATTTGCAACCCACTTCCAGGGTCAAGTCCTCCAGACACAGGCAGAGCTGCTGGGCAGACCTCTATCGCAGATTTCTAGTGAACGAACACACTTTTACATTTGCCAACATTTATGCCCCTAATGTTCACCAGGAGGACTTCATCCTAAATGCCATAGAACAGGTGCTGACTACCCATGATGCAAACACACTGACAGGGTCAGGGTGAGACTTTAACCCATACTCACTCCTAGACCAGTCAACACACAAGATGGGGCAAACTGGCATACACGTCAACAGACCACCATTGGCTAGGGGAAATAGGACTGGTAGACGTGTGGCGTGTAGACAACCCTACCGCTAACGACTGGGCCCACTAAACCTATGCAAGGATAAACTATTTCCTGACATCGCTTGGGAAACACTTCAAATTCAAGTATTACATCCGGGATGGTAGTCTCCTATTCAGGCATCATGATCACCACATTATCAGCAAAGAGGCTAGTTAATGTAAACCAAAATTGCCCCCTTTATGTTTTGGTTCTACTTAACCTTCTTTGAAAATAGGCAGCTGTCGAATTTAGTGCCCTTGCATTCTAAATATTAAACCTACATGCTGACATTTTCAAGAACAGTTACCTCTCCATTACTTCCCGGAACGATTCCAGTATACATTCCAGTCAGGAACTGTGTGATAGGCTGGCTAATTTTTTTCTGAATAAAGTTGAGACTATTTTCTCAATGGGTTGGTGGTCTCAGTGGTAGGGAGGTCTTGAATTCATCCTCTACCCTATGCCCTTCACTGGATGAGTTTACCCCCTTATCGGTGGAAACCACTTATAAATTACTGTTGGCCGCTCGATCAGGCTCCCCGGACGATCCCTGCCCAGTGGCAGTGGCTCAGCTTGGCGCTTGGCCTAATTCACGTGTTCTCACATCTATCTTCAATATGATGTTGGGAACTGGTCAATTTCCTAAACCTTGGAAGGTGGCTTCGGTTTTACCCCTCCGAAAAAAATCCAATCTTGATCCTAAAGACCCAAACAGTTTTCGTCCTATATTGCGTCTTCCTCTGCCAGCAAAACTGATAGAGAAGGCCATCAACATACAGCTGAGTGCTTTTCTTCGTGAGACCAATGTCCTGGATCCCACACAATACGGCTTCAGAGAGGGACATAGCATGTAGTCAGCCCTCTTTAAAAAGACTGAGGAAATCAGGAAGACCATGGACAGGGGTGGCAAAGCGGCCCTTGTCCTGCTGGATTTGTCCGCGGCCTTTGATACGGTCCATCACGACCTTTTGATGGACCGGCTAATGACTTGTGGGGTCCAAAATAAAGCGTGGAAACTCCTTCAATCGTTCCTCTCAGACCAAGTTCAGGTGGTGCCTCTAGGTGATTACCAATCGAAACCATTTGTGCTGCCTTCCGGGGTCCCACAGGGGTCCTCGCTTAGTCCGACGTTATTTAACGTATACGTCTCGTCTTTGGCTCCACTCATTACTGGTTTTGATCTCACAACCTATGCTGATGACACCCAAATTGTGGTGTCTCTCATAACTGGACAGGAACTTGGGACTGAGAGACGTTTTCAGGACTGCATGGAAGCAGTAGGCAAATGGATGGGGGACAACTGTTTAAACTTGAACTCTGATAAGACAGAGGTGATTTTATTTGGTAATGACCATCACTTTTGGACGCCCAACTGGTGGCCACCATCGATGGGCTCTCTTCCTACACCTAAGAAGAAGGCCAAGAACCTGGGTGTAATTATGGACGATAAACTCAACTTTGGAGACCAAATTAACGCAGTTTCATCAAAAGCAGCATTTGTTATTAAAACAATAAAAAATATTCTGCCCTATTTGCCGTCAGGTAGTCAACAGACCGTAGTTACGGCTCTGGTTTTATCAAAGCTTGACTACTGCAACGGCCTTTATTTAAACATCCAGGAACGTTTTATGAATAAGCTCCAGATGTTGCAAAATGCTGCAGCTAGGCTGCTCACTGGTACACCAATGTTCGCCTCAATTTCCGGAGGTATAAAAAAACGTAATTGGCTTACCGTGAGAAACAGGGTTTGTTTCAAGGCACTGTGTACGGTCTATAAGGCTCTTCATGGTACCGGACCAGAATTCCTAATAAAACAATTGACATGGTATGCACCTTAAAGGAATCTCCGCTCTTCTAGAGCCAAGTTGTCTACCGTGCCAGTCATCAAAAAGGCCACTTGGGGAGGTAGAAGCTTCGTTCTAGGGGCAACGAAGGCTTGGAATGACCTTCCCGTTTATCTCAGACAGTCTACTGATCTAACATCTTTCAGGAAGGGCCTGAAGACTTGGCTGTTTGACAAATAGTTTGGTGCAGACTTTCACACCTCCTCGCTTTCCTCACGCCTTCTGTTGGTATTTGTGTATTTGTAAAGGTAACAAGCGCCAGGACACCTCAGGGTAATCGTGCGCTATATAAGTTATCATAACATAACTTATACTGAGAACCCTCCACCCCCACAATTCTCCAACTACTTTAAGTTACAGACCTTCCCTTTTTACTACAAACTACCAACTGCATAGCCAAAGCTATGTACTGTAGCATACATGTCTTAAAGTTGAATAGGCCCACTCTTCTATCTTCGAAGCTGCTGTGCACAGCCTCTACTCCTTTGTTCAAATTACCACAAACTTCTTCAATCTGACAATTTATCTCAGGATCAGGCCTACAAACCCAGATTCCAAGCTTACTGAAGCAGTAAACAAAAGAAATCCTTGGCATCTTAACCTAATGCATACATTTCTTTAAATAACCATGTAATCTGTTTTTGGTAAATAAAAGAATAAGTTAAAGTGTGTGTGTTTTTTTTAAATGTTTTTAAAGTGGTCCGACAAAAACACAATGAAAATAAAATCTCGTTAAACAAGTTAAAATTGATCAATGCAGCAAAATCAAATTCAAATCAGTTGTCGGGTCTATCAATTACATTTATATTCATCCCAAAATGCACTTATTTTATGAAGGCATTTTCCATCTCTCACAGATTTCCCTGAAAACTCAGTGTTGTCTCTCTCTGGTTTACCAACAACTGAAAAACCAACTGATGGCATTGTGGTTGCTGTACTTGTCAAACGACTAATCTAAAGCTGCATTCCGTCGGCATCAGCCAAACCAACAGGTGGCATTAATTCAAAATACAAAACCTCACTCACATGCATTCACACAAATCCCTTCTCAATGACTGCTAACTGGAAACTCGATCCAATCCAAGGGTGTGTGCACATCTTTAAAGAACAGAATGCCAACCATCAACGACGTCACACAACTTCAAGTGCCAATATGCCAAGCAACGTGAATCCTGCTGGCTTTGCTCAAGATGTCAGTGAAGTAAACATCTTTATTTTCATCTTTGGGAAAATATTAAATTAGAATAAATTAATCACCAGGATATGGCGACTCTGCAGCTTCGGTGACAACAGCACAAACTGACAGCTTGTCAATGGCTTGGTCCATCTACCAATAAAAAACGGCTGGTGAAGCAATAACAAGTGCCGCAGCTGCTCACGCAGGAATTACATTTTGTAAGTTCTCATTTACGCATTGCAATAACTAAGCACTCCCCTGCTCTACGATGATTTAAGACGAAATATGTCATATCTAGCAAACATGTAGGGACTACATGCAGCAAAATAAGGCACATTTCACAAGTAGAAATAACAAAGACGTCTGTTGCTTATGCACTAAAGTAATTTCATAGTTAACATTTAACATATAGCAGTAGTGATGGCCTAATTTTGACATGCAACTGAGGAAGGTCTTCGAGTATAACTCACCAGTAGCAAAGTCCAAGGGTTCTACCAGCCATGTAGTAATTTAATATACTGGAACTCACATGAAGCAATAAATTTGGCCTCAGCAAGTAATTTTGTAGATTAACTACAGCTCAATGTAGTTTAGCAGCTTCTAAATCATGTGAAGCAATAACTAAGGATTGAGGACCAATGCAGTTAACGGTGCAGGATTTTTAATTCAACTGTAAGAAAACTGCAGCCACTGTTGCAGAGGCCCAAAAATGGTACGTGAGAAACTATCTGCAGCTTAGGAGGCTGCAACTCACATGTCACAATAATGAAGCCCTCCAGTTAGGGTGACCAGGCGTCCCCGTTTTGCCATGACGGTCCCAGTTTTTAACCAGCTGTCCCAGCAAATTTCAAGAAATGTAGCTCATGTCCCCGTTTTTAAAGAGGGTCGACTGAAAACGGTGGGAGTTGTTTTTTATGTTTTACAAAGCAGGGATAATTAGCAATTGTTTCAAGAAAGCAATTTAATTAACAGGCAAGCTACTGGGTTTAAAAATTTAATTTTATGTATGTTCTTACTGCCTGTTCTGTAATTCTCTGCTGAGGAGCGCTCTCATTCTGATGTAAAAGTGTAGTCCTTCGTCTATTTGTGTGAAATGTCCCGGTTTTTGGCTTTAAAATTCCGGTCACCCTACCTCCAGTGGCAATGCAGTATTTATTTTCTTAGGTTGCCCCATGACAATAAGTTGGTTATACTCAACCGTCATCAATAATATGGCCCTATTCGGGCCATGCAATAATTTAGGAAGTTATAACCCACCTTTACAATAACTAAGGCCTCTGCTTGTCTTTTAGCAATCTGTAGCTTACATACAGGTCATTTCCACAAATAATGAAAAGCTTTGCCTGACATGCAGTTATTTTTTAGGTTATAATATTCCATTAAAAATGCTCAAGGAAACTGCTGGACATTCAATCCATGGGTTATATATAATCCACCCTTACCAACAAATAAAACGTGTTCATACAATAATTGCTTAGGGAATAATCAACCCTCAACAATAACTGAGATCAACGCTGCCTAATAAGTCATTTGGAAAGCCAGAATGAAAATTGCGTATAATAATCAATCAGTGGCTTCACAGATTTTAAATCAGCCATAGCAACACTAGACACTTGCTGCTCATGTATTAACTTATTTTATTACTGACATTTGCAAGAAGGAAATGCGGCCTCTCGTGTTCATGTAATGATCCCACATATGCTGCTGCTCATACAGTAACTTTGCAGCTTATAATTCACTACTTGCAATAAGGGTGTGGGCTGCCCATGCAGCGAAGGTATTTTGTGGACTGTAATTCACATGTAGCAATAACCGAAATCTGAGCAAGTATTCTTGTAGGTTAATGATTCAGGTGTTGTGTTACGCCTTCCCTGTGCTAAATCGCACAGCAAACATTTCAAAGCAGAGGATAATTGCAAAGCATTACTAAGACATTAAAGACCCTTCTTTATCAAGAATCATTTCTGTCCTTTTAACCTCTCATGTCACACTATCTGATGATTCTTAGCTGGCAAAGCGCGGAGATACCCTTACGGGATTGATTCCAGCGCTATAAAAGAAATTAAATAAAATTAAAATAAATAGACTTTCTAACCATTACCAAGGGTCATCGGGCAACGATCGACGAAAATGTTGCTCTCAAACATGCAAGATGACTGGAGTGAAGAACGGCCAATGCATCTGCAACCAGAAAGAATGAAGTGCTCGAGAACAAAGACTGTTTTCCGGTGACTCCTTACCAAGTCCATAGGCTTTAGCGCAGATCCACTGCAAATTTGCTGCAATTTTGGCCCTGAAAGAGTCATACAACTCCAAGGGGACAATCTCCACGGCGCATTCTGCCAGAGAATCCATGTTTCTTCTCGTGCTTTCGCCGGAAGCACACAAGTCCACGTCCACCATCTAAAAGAAAAGCAATTAACAAATCAGCTCTGATGCACAGTCGTGAAACGCCGCTACACCCAGCATGCTACTTCAGCTCCAACAAAAGGCCTCGACATATTTTGTTCTACATCACCATACTCCACAAAGGCCGTGCAGGGGTTACACGTCGATATCTGACAACACTGTGGCCTACATTTGAAGTTAAAATGTAGCCCACCGCATAAAGAGGGAGATTAAAAAACGTGTCAGCTATTAAACCCGACAGCGCACCTGCCTCGCCTTTAATCCCTTTCAAGGAAGGGAATCAGGGCTGTAAGATCCGCTGCCCGTGTGTTCAGCATCCTGTGAAATGAGATCGAGAGCGCGCAGCACTCCAAAAACATCCTCCGACTGTCAGAGAAAGGGCTGCTTGGCAGCGCCGCCCACTGTGGATGTTCAAGGGTCATAAATCGGCCGCTTTACGGCCAGACCAAGGCAGCTTTGTGCGCACATTGATGCTTTGCAGTGTCAAACACTGGGTATCATTCTTTTTTTGAAATCGAGGTTCACTCCCGTTTCAATAAATAACTCTATAAAAAAACGCCCATGATAAAAAGGTGATTATTACAGACCAGTATCTCTATGCTACTTCTCCTATAATGAAGGCATCATCACAGTTAGCAAGAGAGGGGTGGGGGTGTCGGTGTAAACACCTACGAAATGCCGCCAGGGGCTTCCCCAAGGGCTGTGCATTAAGAATATGAAAGAGCCGGAACAGGGGATGCCTCCATAAAGGGGCGGGGAAGACGTCTGAAAATAACAATTTGCAGTTCGGTGCATAGCAAACTCATTATACATAACATATTAATGCAGGGAGAAAGCAAGCCAGCGTACACCGCGACAGGAGAGCCCTGTCCTGAATGAAGGGGAGGCTGGCCACATCTACAAGAACTCTTTGACTTGCAAACAATGCCATCCGCCCTTGGGTGCCGCCCATCCTTGGGCACTGAGCTAGTGAAATAAGACACGAGGCTACCGGAAGTGAACAGAGAGCGCAGCGCCCACTGTGGATGAGGACAGTCCATGTGTTACCTATAGCAACTGGCAAGTCGTTCACCTCAAGTAAGGTACCACGGGCAAACGAGGCACATTTTCTACCAATGTTGCCGGAATCGATGTAAAGCAGTCACAGCTTCTGCTCGGAGGCACAAGGCAAATCTGAACCCGTCATTCATACTGTGAAGCACTACAAGGTCTCGGGCGCACGCTAGGCCACCAGAGTTTCTGCTGATGTTCTACAGCGTGTCTATGGGCAGCAGAGACTTGGTGTTCACATAGTAAAGGGCCTGGGCAGTACGGACGAGGATTGAACCCATACTCTGCACGCAGTACAAGGTCTGACGTGTACTGGTCACACACACTGTTCATCGTCTGGTCAAATTTGACATGGAATTGGCATACATACAGCTCATACAAGTTAGGGCCCGAGCACTACTGGCATGGAAGGATCATAGGGCGAGCTCATGGACCACTGGGTCTGGACAATATTGACATCATGGACTGGCGATACATGCAGCTCATGCCTTTCTGGCTCTGGACAGTAGCCGTTGCCTGGTCATGCATGCACATCGGGGCATTACTGAGATGGAATGATGATAGGTAAAGCTCCTGTACCACTGGGTCTTGATAATACTGGTGTGGAATGGTCATATATAGTGCTCTCGCACCTCTGGCTAGTACTGCCATGGACTGGCCATGCATGCACCGAATGCACCACTGGGTCTGGGCAGTGGGTTAGTGGAGAAGTGTGGCTCAATGGTTAGAGCGGCAGACCCTGATGCAGAGGTCTGGCCCGGGACCAGGGTTCAATTCCTGCCTTGGCTGGTCTTGGCGGATCTTGGGCTCATAATTCCTTGGACCTGATTTCTCGCCTCGGTGCCTACTCTAAACATGGGTCCCACGCTGCAACTCTGGGCAATAGCTTGCTTAGTCTCCACAACGGCCCCCTACAGCGCTAGGGATGCCTGGTTGCACCCTGGGGATGCCCAGGAGTGGACATCTCACGGGGAAAAACCAGGAAGGGTACCCTAGCGGTATGAGTACAGTGCCAGGACACTCAGGAGTATCAGTGCGCTTTACAAGTACGTCTACATTATATTACAGTACTGACGAGGAATGGTTCAACATACTACTCATGAACTTTAGGGCCTGGGTAGGACTGACGTGGAATGGTCATGTAAACTACTGGTGCACTTCAGGGCTTGGCCAGTACAGACAAGGCTGATCATATATACAACTGATGAACTTCAGGGCTTGGCCAGGACTGACGTGGAATGGTCCTATCTACTACTGATACACTTCAGGGCTTGGCCACTACTGACACAGAATGGTCATATATACTACTGCTGCACTTCTGGGCCTGGCCAGTACCGACGTAAAATGGTCATCTACGTTACTGATTCACTTCAAGGGCTGGCCAGTACTGACATGGAATAGTCACATATACTACTTATGCATTTCAGGGCCTAGCCACTACTGACGCAAAATGCTCATACATATTACTAATGCACTTCAGGGCCTGGCCAGTACAGATGCAGAAGATATATATATATATATATATACACATAGCACAAACATGGACTGGTCAAACATACTGCAAATGTCCTACATGGTCTTGGCAGTACAGGCCAGGACTGGTCATAAATATTGCTCATGCATGCAAAGGACTGAGCAACATAAATGTGAACATGCAACTCGCACTGTTTATCTCTTATCAGTTATGGGGAGTTTAGTGATGATCGAGACGAGCACCATACACATGAACCGGTCATTCATATTGTTCGTCTATGAAGGTGCGTGGGCAATACCAACCTGGACAAGCCATACAGTACACTCTTCCACTCCCGAGAAGCAAAAATTATCGGTTCATGCATACTATTCATACATTAGATGTGAATCAGCCACATTCTGAGCATACTCGGACACCTTATAGCTGACCCAGTCATGCATTACACTATGAGCAGGCGTATGCTACATTCAGCCCATGTCCTAAGGGCTCTTGTGGGTGTTTGTTGTGGTTGCATTTTCAATCCTAATGTAAAACATCCTGGCACGCAAACTACATGTCGATAGTGTATCTAGATACTAGCCTCTCTTATCTTATCTAATATTGTAAGTGAAAAGCTATAACAATGATGAACTGATGGTGGATGGGGCCACATTTGTAGAAAGAAACGTGACATGGTTCTTTTTCAGTCCATTAAGTTGCAACGGAGTAGAAAAGGTGATGGCCTTTCAAATACTTCTGTATCAAGTTAGATTTAAAGGTGACATTTCTATAGGCAAGTTAACTATAGCTCAACTGAGGGGGAAAGACCAGGCATGGATGGTTAGACCTCAGAATTAAGAGCCAGCACGGCTAGTACTCAGGTCAAACCTTCCCAGGAACTAAACTACATCGAGACGTCCTTAATTACCTGATAAATACTACCAATGACCCAGGACCTGCTTACCTTCAGAAGACTACTCAGGACCTGGCTATTCGAGCAGTAGCAGCATTCCCCCCCCCCTCTCCCTCTCCCCCTCCCCCGCTCCCAGCGCCTTGAGACCCCCACGGGTGAGTAGTGCACTTTACAAGTGTTCTGATTGATTGACCAATGTAAGTCCTTAATTTCACCACCAACTTAGGCATTCTTGCCAATTATTACACATTTGTAGACCCAATGAAAGGCCTTTTGCCCCCACCACCTAAGTATACCTTTAATAGAAAGATGCTCCACTGGCTCTTTTTTGCTTGGCATCTTGTTTCCAACTCCCTTTTTTACTTTTACAAACTAAAATATTCTTAGCCAATTAATTCAGCCGAGGTAACTAAGAAGTCAACTGTTGCAATACATTAGGGAAGGCATGGCTTGGCAGTTCGGGCTGGACTGTTCCCATGAGGCACAGGGTCAGACTGATTTGCATATAGCCATGTCTGAACTGGGGTGGCAGAGTGGGCTAAAGAAAGGTGATGGATCAGACCCAGATCTTTTGACTGGGTGTGTTTGATTGGTTCCGATGCTCCGTCCCTCACCACCCCCTTTTATACCGCAATACATTAGTCTATCATAATATACTAGAGGCTGGAATCATGCTGTCCTTCTCACTGTGAGCATACAATCACCCTAGATTCACCTTACTTATCTCAGCCAATGTACTACCCTGGCACCTACGTGGAACTCAATTACTGCCTCAACTTCAATTACCTATACCTTCTGGTCCTTAGAGAACGAATACCACCAATAATTGAGGGACTCGTTCCCTTCTACCACTTAAGTTTTTAAGGCCAATGTCGACCCTAATTGAGTGTGTGATGTCGCCTTTGGCTATTAACCAGGGCCAGTAAAGATACCAGTGTAAAGTCACTACTTGCCTTGGCAGTCGTTATCCTACGTATAATACTCCAATATTACATGTATTACAGGCTCTACGGATTCAGTACAGCCCCACTGTCTTACGGGATCCACAAGAAACCCCAAAAGAAGGGCTTTGTCATTCATTATAACCCAGTTCCAGCTATGACGTTGCTTAAAGAACATCCCTTCCCACAGGCCTGGGATCAATAACCACGAGAAGCAAACCATCAATACAAGACGGGAGGGAGACTCCGGCAAACCCACCTTTCAAGGCTCCTCCTGCAGCAGGGAGGCAGATGAGGGGGGATTCAAAACATAAATAAATAGACAAGGTCAGCTTTGGGGCGTCTTCCGCTCGCCGGGCTAGGGAGGAGGCTGTCGATGTGCGTCTCTCCCCCGGTGTATTCCTTCTCCTCTCCGCCTCCGGGGCCTACATGACACCCGGTCACAAAACGAAAAGCAACACGATCCCAGGTTGAAAAAATAACACCCGTACGATGAAAAAGATAAAAAAAATATACAAAAGAAAAAAAATAGTCAGCAAAATGCAATCCACCAAACGCCAGAATCAGTTGCGGGTCCTCCGTGAATGAATGGCTGCCCCCGGCCGCGGCTGCTCCCGGGATGCCGGGCCAGCGGCGTGTCAGCGCGGCATGGCGCCGGCGCGAGGCCGGGGATGCGGGTGCGGCCTGTCGGCCGCCGGTCTCTCCGGGCGTCCTGTCGTGCGCCGAGCCCCCGGTTTCGACGGCCTGTGTGTGTGTCCCTGCCGCCGCCTCCTCCTCCTCCTCCTGCTGTAGCTGGTGGCTGCTGCCAGTCCGTTGGCGGCGGGGTGGGAGGGGAGGGAGCGGGCCTAAAGTGCGCAGGCGCGGCCTGTGCTCTGAGGAGAAACTCCCGGGGCAACTGTCAACTTGAACCGGGCCCAGAGGCGGGGAGGAGAGCCGGGCGAGAGGAGTGCGCAGGAAACACACACGGGAACACCGGCGGCTGCTGCAACGTAAACAAAATAAAAGGTGTTTATGAAATTACGCTGTGATGCGCGTCAAGTCTACTGACGTATATGAAGGAGCAGAACAATTCAATTTTAGGACCATTCAAAATAAATATATAAACGACGGTAGGTTGTTGATTGCCTTAATGAACTATATCTTGCTCCAAAGCAGTTCAGTAGGGAATTCATTTCTCGCCACAAAAAAAAAATACATGGTGGATGTTCCCAAGAATGTCATAAATGATAACCCGGTATGTCCTGCACCTGCCCACCTAGGTTCTCAGAAATCTCAAATTTCAGAGAATAAATTGTCATGAGAGAGCATTAATTAAGCATCAATGATCACATTACAGGAAGCGGCACAACATGACTTTTGAACCAATGGCATCACAGGCAGTGAAATTACCGGAAGTAACTCCACTCCAGTACCCTTGCAAGTAGTGCATTCAACTTTCACTAGTTTTGACATGTTTACAAATAATAATCTCAAAAGTTGCAAAGCTAATTATGTGCTACACTTAAAAAACCAAAATTCACGAGGTGGTTTAACCTGATATCTGTCAGAGTTTTCCCAATGCATCTCACAACACAATAAATAAAATGCGATTAAAATTAATTCTATTTTTCGCATTTATGAATAACGGAACGGGACTCTCGACAAGCTCTTCAATCAGATATAATAATAATGAAGAAAAGTGCCTATAACGATGGTCGCTAGAATGGCACTAATAACAAACATTTGCAATGCAATAGGTCACGCATTTGTGAGGGTTTAAGCTATTGGTATTGTAAATGGCATTATTTATCTGTTTTGCTAATCAATACATAAATAAAAGGCATTGTCATTTACAGTGCCAGTAGCTCAAACTCTTGCAAATACGAGACCTGTTGAAAGAAGCGGCCGCCATTGTCCCGGTTGCTCGGAAAGTGAAAGCACGCATTGTATTGTGGTATACTTGTATAGCGCAAACCTGTCACCACCAAGGGCATCCTGGCGCTTCGACCCATGATCCAGCAAATTCAGCAGCCTAGCCTGTTCTAGGGAAGAGGTAGGTTTTCAGCGCCTTCCTAAAGGCTAAAAGATCCTCAAGACTTCTCAGGGATATTGGCAGGGAGTTCCAGAGTTTGGCCGCCGCTACTCTGAACGATCGGCCACCCATCCTCACTCTCTGGAAACGCGGAACTATTAGTAGCCTGGATGAAGAGGAGCGTAAGGCTCGGGATGGAAGGTACCAGGCAAACATTCTCCGCAGAGGGATTGGGCCCAGGCCATGGATAGCCCTGAACACAATGCACGCTGCTTTGTAGCGAACGCGTAGATGGACCGGCAACCAGTGGAGTTCCTGTAACGCTGCCGTGGCAGAGCTGTAATAGGGGCGGGAGAGGGCGAGTTTGGCAGCCATATTTTGCACCCTTTGGAGCTTGCCCAGAAGTGTTACCGGGGCCTCCAGAAGTAGTGCGTTACAATAGTCGAGTCGACTTAGGATGGTACTTCGCACTACTTCGGGCCTGGCTTGCTCAGGGAGGAGGGGTAAGACCTTGCGCAGCATGCGGATCAACATCATGCACGTTGAGGTGGTCTTATTTACGTGCAGATCCAGCTGCAGGTTGGGCCCAAAAATGACACCCAGATTACGTGCCGATTGTGCGGCTGACACCGTCTCTGAAAATGACGGGGGCCAAAAATCGTCTGGGAGATCTCGGGGAACTCGGTCGTTAGAGCAGTACAAGACCTCTGTCTTAGTTCCATTGAACTGTAATGAGTTCAAACGGAGCCATTCCGCTGTAGCCTGCATGCACCGGTGGAAGGTCTCCAATGGGACTGCATCCTGTCCCTCCAGTGAAAAGACCAGCTGGGTATCATCCGCATAGTTAAATGCGGAGATCCCAAATGATTTGATGAGCTGGACTAGAGGGCGGAGGTAAATATTAAAGAGTATAGGGCTGATGGCTGAGCCCTGAGGTACTCCTTGTCCTACTCTCCGCTCCTCTGAACTGAAGGGGGGGAGCGAAACCCGTTGCTGACGGTTGTCCAGATAGGAGATTAACCAGTCCCTGGCCTTATCTTTGACCCCGCACTCTTCCAGCCTCGAAATCAAGGTAGGATGGCTGACCGTGTCGAACGCGGCCGACATGTCGAGCAGCACCAAAAAGGCTGCCCGACCACTGTCGACTCGCGCCCGCAGATTGTCTAACACGGTCACCAACGCGGATTCCGTCCCATGAGCTGGGCGAAAACCGAATTGCGTCTCGTCCAGCCAGGTGTTCCCTTCTAAGAAGCCGGACAGAGTGCGGGTAACCAATTTTTCCATGATTTTAACTGGAAAAGGAAGCAGGGAGATTGGTCGGTAGTTGGAAAGGCAAACAGGGTCAAGCGTAGGTTTTTTTAAGAGCGGAGATACCACTGCCTTCTTCCAGCAGCCCGGTACCGTCCCTGTTTCAAACGACTGGCAACAGATGGAATGCAAGGGCTGGAAGAGATCCTCCTGAAACACCTTCCAGAGTTTTGGAGGAAGAGGATCAAGAGGCGAGCCGGATGAAATCGTAAGGGCAAGGCTGCCAAACTCCTCCAAGGAGGGAAGGGGAAAGCTACTCAGCTGGGGTCGACTGGCCGCAATCGCCGGAGCTCCCAGGCTGAGGGCCGGGTCCAAGGAGGGAGGGGAAAAGCTACTCAGCTGGGGTCGACTGGCCACAATCGCCGGAGCTCCCAGGCTGAGGGCCGGGTCCAAGGAGGGAGGGGAGAGGCTACTCAGCTGGGGTCGACTGGCCTCAATCGCCGGAGCTCCCAGGCTGAGGGCCGGGTCCAAGGAGGGAGGGGAGAGGCTACTCAGCTGGGGTCGACTGGCCTCAATCGCCGGAGCTCCCAGGCTGAGGGCCTGGTCCTCTGGTCGGGGTCGACTGGAAGGCGTGGCCGGAGCTTCCAAACAGAGGTGAGCAGCCCTCTGCAGGGGTCGACTGGCCACCTCCTCCGGAGCTCCCAGACCAGTAGTGGACTTAACTGGGTCCTGCAAACCCTCCAGGATTTTACGGGTTTTCTCCTCGAAGGCATCAGCAAGTGAGTCACAGAGAGCTTGCGATGAGGGGACGGCGCTAGCCACACACGTAGGGTGGGCAAGGTCCCTGACGATTTTAAAGAGGGCCTGTGCCTTGTTAGGGGCCTGATTCAAGGTAGATTCAAGATAGGTCACTTTGGCCATCTTGATCTGAGCCTTGTATTTTTGTATAGCGGACCTGAATACAGTTTTCCCCGAGTCTAAGTACTGTTTCCCCCAGGCCCTTTCTGCGCGTTTACAGTCAAGTTTAAGCTGGCGTAATTCGCTCTTGTACCAAGGGCTAGCTCGATTCACCCTCCCTCGTGACTTCTGAAGGGGTGCAAACTTATCCAGCGAGCTCGATACGGACTGGCAGAAGAGAGTATAACTCTCTTCAGCTGTGTTGCCAAGCTTAAAGTCCTTACCTAAGATGTTCGGCAGTGGAGAGGTTTTAAGAATTCGGGACCAAGGTCTCTCTAGCTTGGCTAGAGATAGTCCAGCCTTTCGTGAGATATGGTCTTCTGAACAAAGAGAGAACGTAATCAGAAAGTGGTCTGTCCAGAACTGGCACTTAATATCATCTAATGATACCCATAGTGGATCCGCAAATACTAAGTCCAGAATATGACCCTTCTGATGCGTGGAGGCATTCACCAACTGTTCCAGATTGATATCCGTGCATGCTTGACTAAGGGAAGAGAATGCATTGTCCAGTGAACCGCCTGCCCACAGATTAAAATCACCAAGAATCAATAACTTGGAGTGGGAGCTAGAGAGTTCGTAGATCAGGTCAATGAGGAGTGATATGGAAGGTGCCGGTCCCGGGGGACGGTAGCATAGGACACCCGAGCAAAGTATCAGCTCCTGCTGTTTGACTGTGAAACCCATCAGTTCAAATCCCGGTACTTCTCGAATCTTTAGCTGGGAAAGGGTCAGCGAGTCTCTATAAATGAACCCGATTCCCCCTCCTCGATTGAGTGGGCGTGGGGTGTGACTGATTTTATAGCCTGAGGGACAGGCTAGGCCCAACTCAACCTCACAGTCCTCCCGAGTCCACGTTTCTGTGAGAAACAGGACATCGAGTTTTTCTGATTCGATGAGGAAGGCAGTTTCCGTATAGTGCTTGCAAAGGGATCGGACATTAAGCAGCCCACAGGAAATTCGCCTCATAGTTGGTTGCCTGACCGGGTTCTGACAGGGTCTGAGTCTGAGCACGCTAAATGTTGCAGGAAAGTATGCCATACCTGCAGTAGGAGAAATTAATTAAAGAAAAGAGGGGCATATTAGCAAGGGCAGTATCGTTGCTTTAGCGGCACTTTTTGACGCCAAAGCAGCGATTTTTTTTATCGCCCAATGACCAAGCTGTTGCTAACAGCAGTTAGCGACAGCGACCGGTTTGGGGTCCGCTTTGCATGTCAGCGATATTTATCGCTAATGACATGCAAAGTGGGCATACCCAAACTGGTAGCGACTGAAAGCAGTCGCTAACACAGCTATCGTCTATTAGCAATACCGCAACGCGATAAAAAAAGTGTGCTAACCGCGATTAGCGCCAGGATTTTACACCTGGTAAAAACCTGACTTAGCCATAATAGTCAATGGGAGGTGGATTCTATGGCTAAGTTCCCACCTGCCTATTAGAGAGATTTTCCTTGGCGAAAGGATTTTTATTGCTGGAAATCTCACGTTAAAGATGTGATTCGCCGCTATTGCTGGATTTTCTATCGCCGAGGAGATAACCGTTGGTAATACTGTGTTAACTCCGCGATGAAATCCAGCGATAGGAGGCGATAAAAAAAATCACGCTAAGCGCGGTTTGCGATAATTATCACAAGTTGTTGCTAATATGCCCCATAGTGCTTACAGACTAAATGCATTGTTGCATTATGGTGAAAATGCAATAAAGATATATTTAAAAAAATCTTCAGAAAATCCTTACGGAGTCTTACATATATGGGTGGGTGAGCCAAAGGACTCATGTTTTTCTTAAAGTGAATAGCTTTTATTGCGCACAGTAAGGAGTTTTCTATGTATACATCACAATCATAACTGCTTATTATGATGTGATGCGCAGGAGGCGTGGCATGTTTATGCTGGATTTAGAAGAGTAGTTCTAGCGTATGACCCTCCAGTGCATGGAAGTGCCGTTGGTAAGATAGTGTTTTGCCAACTATATGGTTCTGATGCTATGCTGCGCTAAAGAGGGCGTGAGGAGTCTAATATATGCTGTCTGTGGATTACCTTTTAATTGTGCCTGAAAACCAGTGCATAGTGATCCTGCTGAGTGCAATGTGGGGCTGATCAAAGCCCAATTAAAGGCTATTGGACATGTGTTGGTACGCGTGATAATTTGGAGTAAAAAACCCTCATACCTCACTAAACCATTATAAAAGAGGCAATGGCACACCTAGTTAATCCCTTATATAAAGTGTACCTGCCCATCCTCCCACAACTCACTTATGTATGTTCTCGTCAAAGCCACAGCAAGCTCTGACTTCCTTCATATACCCCACTTTGGATCTGTCAGAGGAAAATTGTTTGGGTCAAAAGACAAAATAAACCACGAGGTCTACAAATATTCCTTTAATTTTGAAGGGTACCCGGAATACTTAGGAGTGGAAGGCTTGAAGGTAGGAACGTTGAAAGACCTGAAATGTACTACTTGGCATATGGCAGCATTCTGAGACCTTATGGTCCAATTCGAAGGTATGTTGCTGAAGGACCGTGTCCGGATCTACACCAGGATCCTTGCCGGAAACAGAATCTATTGGTGTCACAACCTACATAGGTTGTGACACCAAACACAATTTTCTGTTTCTGGCATGGATCCTGGTGTAGACTCTGTTCTGGTCCCTGATCTGGACGCTTACCAGTAATCCAGGACTGGGTCTTCCACTGTATGATGTACGGGCGATTGTTTACAGAAGACACATTCAACCACATTAGATTATGTGGTAGGCAAGTGCCCTGAAGAAGCTGCTACCTTCTCAGGAGGAAAAATCCAAAGGCATAAATAAACTTCTTTGCTAGATGAAGAATTGAAAGGATTAAAGAAAACCATGAATCCTGAATCCAACAATGACATTCTTCAGGAGCAAGTAGTCAGGATCAGCAAGTGGAAGAAGTGATGAAACAAGTTAAGTAACAAGGCTTTGTTGTACCACACCCTTCAACCAGAATGAAGCCTTTATATAATAAAACAGGAAAAGGAAAATACATAAAAAATCCCTTGACTGGAAAGCGAATTACGTTACTCGAATTGACGCCGTGCTTTATTTACTGACGAGTACGGCAGACCCACCATTATTCGGGCGGTGGATGTGTACCATACTAGGTCACACGCGGGGAGTCATCGAGAGTGAGGTAGGTGAAGGACGCCGGTTTGAGAGTGACACACCAGCTCTTTATCCAATAGAGCGGGACGGCATTTTGTAATGGCGTTTTTCTCCCTCCTTTGCCTCCCGACAGCACTCTCTGATGTGAAGTAACCCCCGCCACCGGTCCCATGAAGTGAGGCACAGTCCGCTCTCACGTAAATATCTCCTTTTAGATATGTTGCGCCATTAATTCCATTGGGTGTTTTTTAACCTTCTTTTAAGATATGCCTCGAGTCTTCGAGCCGTTTTAATGATAACTGCACACTTTCATTTGTTGTTTGTGATAACTTCTAATTTGTGGAAAGTCGTATTAAATTTACAGACGCCACACAGCCCATGCCGGGCACACAGGGAGAGAGCGAAAGGGCGGAATGGGCCATAGCTAATACCCTCTCCTTCCTTCTGTAATGAACTACACATTCGTTTGTGAAATTAAAACATCTGTCCTGTATAAAAAATATTAAAATAGTCTAAGGACAGGTGTTGGGACCCATGAATGGGTTATAAATGTGACGTGTTTTAACCTGGGTGAAGAACAAAAATACGAATAATTTTGGGATGTAAATAATTGTATGCACTGTTTCTAAAAACCTTGCTTGTACCACCTTTTCCCCTGTTTATTTATCCACAGGTTATGGACACCTGAAAACTGTAGGGTGATCCGATACAAGAATCGTGAGTTTTGAACCATCTCTCCTTTTCAAACACTGAGGTTAGGGCGCGCCTTAGGGTGCGTATACCGCCCAGTGTCTCTACCACTTAAAAGTCTCGGTCCTGAAGAAAGCTCAGCCGAATTGGCTAATCATGAGCAGAAACATGTCGACCTTACGAGATATGTATGGGACATTTTGACTCAAATTTAAAGTCAAATCCGTCCACATTTGTTTTTAAGGTGTGCTCCTTCTGACCTCTATTAAAGTATAATTTCGGCCAAAACCAGCACTCTTTTAACTTGCACTTACATCACATTTTTTTGCACAGTTCACTTAAACCAGCTCCACTGCAATTGCAGGTGTTGCAGCACACCAGGCAGGCATTCGGCCTGCCCGGTGAACAAAACCCAATGATGAAGCATGTCACCCACTAGACGGGTGAGTGAGGGTTTTAAAAACAAATAGTTTTGTTTTTCTTTATTGCGCATTCACTTCTATTTTCCTTTTTCACCTTGCATTCTCATATGGTGGCTATATAAAGTCTCCAGAGAAGTCACTCCTCTGTTGTTTGATAAAAGTTGTTAAAGGCAGCAAAACATATCACAATGTAATAAGCTCTTAATTTGATCCAATAACTAAAGGTCAGTTTTCTAATTTGGCATATACAGTACTCAATCACAAATGCAGTCAAGTACTGTTGGAACTGGGGTCACCAGTCCCCTAGGGTAGCATGGCACGAGCGGGTAGGCATCCGAAAGCACATGTGTTAAGCGATCATGCAGCACATACTCACACTGAGACAGAAACCTGGGCACGCAATAAATGACTCCACTCCAGAGCTTGTATAAAAACAAGTGATTTGTATTAAGATAAATAATCAGATAGATAGAGCAGGATCAGGGAAATCATAAATTCATTTAAAATACATGTGTCTCAAAACTTGCGATCAATATTAGATGAATAAATATCCGTTCTGCAATAAATATTAAATATTGGATCAATAAATAGTTAAATACATTTTTAGTGGGACACAGGCCCAACCTACGCCTTGCTTCTTGGTCAGTACCTGAAAGGAATACATCTCAAAGTCATAAGAACAACACTGCATTAAGCATCAATATCCATTTCCTCAGGTAAACAAAGGGACAGTTCCATAACAGAAACATCTCCCCGCTGTAGGAATAAACAATTCGTTAAGTGTAGTTCAAACATTTCCTTAAATATGAAACATTTCCTTTGCCACAAAAGTATGTGAACGTAACTCTCCTCCTGTAATAGGAGTTAAACATTTCATTAAGAATAATTATTCCATATAACAAAGTTGGGCATCCCTTTGGGAGAACTTCTCATTGGGCCCAGCTAACCATTGCATTAGCCAGCACTAACTAGGAGAAAACATTGCAATCTAGGTAACCATCCCCTTGTGCAGGTTTAACTGTATCAGGGCTACACCAACATTCCATCAGGGAAGTAGAAATCCCTACATTGAGCAGGTGTAAGTAGATCTCTGTTATAGCAGGGGTATGAGACCCTTCCCTGGGCAGGAGTAAACATTGCCTCAAATGAGGTCAACACCTTTCATTAGGCATAAAATATTTCTTTAGGCATCACACACCATCCTATTACCTGATGCCTGAACAGGCAGGGCCTTCCCCCTATTAATCAGGAGCTTACAGGTAAAACATTTCCTGCAATAGTGATAATCAGTTTAGCAGAAGTAAAACACTTCACTGAGGGTAAAACATTTCATTAACCATTTCCTTAGGCAGGAATGAAAGTCCTATGGCAGGAATAAAAACACGCCACTGCGGATAAAACATCTCATTAGGCAGTGTAACTATATCCTTATAGCATTAACGTTCCCCTACTCAGCAATCAACAGTTAACAACTCTTCAAGGCAGAGATAACCATTTTTAACAGGCAAGCCTGAGCTTAGAAGACTTGGTTTATGCATGTAAAGCCTTTTAATAAATGTAAACATTTCTTTAAAGCAAGGAGCACCTCACTCCATAACTGTGGGCATGTGCTCCACCTTTCAACCAACATGAATAAATGTTTCATTAGTCAGCAGACACAGTTCATTATGCAGCTGTTGGCGTTTCCACCCCCAGGCCAGGATCAACATTCTAATTCCTACATTAAGCAGGCATAAACCTTTCAGCACCCAAGAGTAATCCTGTAAATAAGTAGAGGTTATAACACTGGGGCAGGGGTGTAATAAAACTTCTATAGTTCAGAATAATCCTGGTTCCAAGCAGGAATAACCACTTCAAAACTCTTCCCCAATCATAGGTAACATCCCCCTAATCAGGAGTAAACATTACAGGGAAGGAATCAGGCATAGGCATTTCATTAAGTAACTTATAAATAGAACATTACTCATTGCTAGAGAGCAACATCTCATTAAGCAAGCACAGGCCTTGCTTTAGACTAGTAAAACATTTCTGTTAATTAAGGTGAACATTTCAATAAGCAATTCAGTAAAGCATTCTCAATGAGCATTTTACTATGCCTTGGACTCCCCTATGCAGGGCTAAGCCATCGCAGGTGAACTCAGTATGTCTTTAGTCCTACGCCGGAACAAGGGCCCAAACAGTTCATGAATGGCAAGCCTGTCCTCAGGCATAAACAGTAACTTAACGGCCTCCACGTCACTAGAGGCACATAGGGGCCAACAGGTGGGCACTTAAGGTCAAAAATACAGCGTTTCTCTGGGGCCTACAAGAGAGCGCTTGGAGGCACAATTACAGCGCTTCTATGGGACATTCAAGAAAGCGCTTGGAGTGAAATTACAGCGCTTCCCTGGGCACTACCTCAGTTCCTCACATGACAGCGCTTCAGCAGGCAATCAGGTTTAGATAATAGCACCCTTTGTTCCGTCCCATCCACCCCGTTGAGAGTTTAGTGTTGGCGTGATGTTTCTTGCGCCCTTGTAAATAGAAGCTTAGTTTCTTGTTGGCGTGATGTTCCTTACGCCCTTAGTTTTGTTGCTTGGTTTCTTGTTCCTTGAAGGGGGGAATAGTTTGGTGGCTGGTGTTCCAAGTTCTTCTCAGCCAATCCCTTCAAGTCGTCCCTGGGGGTTCCCTGCCGCGGGGTTAGGTCAGTGGGGGGGTACAGGAAGCCTCAATACTTGTAAAGCAGCACATTAGGCCCTGTCATTCCAGCATCATAAGACCCTGCCCTGACCCCCACTGCCTATCCTCCTGCGTAGGTACTTCCCCAGGTCTCCCCTTAGTCCCTCTGACAGGAAAGTTTACCTTCCTTTCCTTATACAGTGCCAGTTGACAGTTGGCAGTGGCAGTTGGTGTCACCTCACCTGTTCCAGAAGGTTCCAGGGGGTTCTAGGAGGTTCCACCATTCTACCTGTGGGCAGGCTGGCAGGCTAAGTTGATACATTGTTTGGAGGGTTCCAGCCAGGCCCTAGCCACTAGAATGCGCCCACTAAACCCCGCTGCAGCAGCAGTGGTCAGTGGCAGCCATGTTAGGGGTATAAGACACCTGCATCTTAACATCAGTTTCACAGTACACAGGGCTTTCCTCACTACACAAGGCCTATACATTGTTGTTACCATGAGGGCATTCTGATTTAAAAGGGAAATAAAAAGGCGAAAATATTTGGGGAAAGGGCCAAGTCTCACACATCTCCCCCCCAGCCAAAAGCCAGGGTAGACCGATCATTCCCTTGATGGGCTTCCCTGCTTGGGGCGGAAAAAGGTGGACGCAGGCCCAATACCACCATGACATTCTCGCTAATCCAACCACCCCACTGGTGTTCCTAGTGGGATGCGGCCAGGACAGACCTCCAATCCAGATGTCTCTGGCCCTTACTCTCTCTCAGAGTGGGGGGCAGTCGCCCCAGGCCCGTGGTACCTTTTTCCACTCTCCTCCTCAACCTAGGGTCTAAACCCTTAAGTTGAATTGGTGACAGGGGCGAGACCTACCTCTCCCTGCACCCCCTCCCAGGGTTCCGCACCCTCCCACCTGGAGTAGTACCCCTGAGAGTCACAACCGGGGGAACTCTGAATACAGAGATTCCTCCCGCCAGGTCAGGCAACCCCTGAACCTGGCCACCCAACCCAGGATCTTTAACCCCGTGGCTGGACCGGTGCCAGAGGAGAGTCCTTCCTCCCTCTGCACCCAATGGCTGGTCCGGTGCCAGAGGAGAGTCCTTCCTCCCTCCGCACCCCCTCCCAGAGTTCTGCACCCTCCCAACTGGAGAGATACCCCTGGAAGTCACATCGGTAGGGTCCTTAGTTACCGGTACCCCACCCTCCAGGTCAGGCAACTCCTGAACCTGAATCCCCAGTCCAGGTTCTACACTCTGTGACTGGTCTGAACTCTGAACCTCGGGTACGCTGCCACCATTAGGAGTACCTGGCGCACATAATTCCAAGGCTTTCAGCTCTAACTCTGTTAGCTGAAACCTGTGCACCAGCTTCCTTTCTTTCATTGCAAGACTCTCACTCTCCCTTTCCTGCTCTAGCATCTTTGACGACGCACACCCCCCAGATACTCTACTCCCTGCCCCAGAACATCTTCCCGGTAGCACATTGTCAAACACAATTTCGAGTAGGCCTGGGTTTTCTGGTGTGCCCGCCTCCCTGGGTGTGACCTGCCCCTCCTGTCCCCATCCCCTCTCCCCTCTGGGTGGGCTCCTACCCGTGCCCCAAAGTGGTACGGAGTTCCTTCTTCCCTCCGCCCAACAGGCACCCCCATCCCCTGACACAACACTCCAGTGCCAGGTGAGGACTCAGATAATTCAGGAAAAAGGTTCTAGGATGTGGCGACAGAATGAGGTCCAACAGGCCCTGATACACTCACAGGCTAGACAGTGGAGGGGTCAATTACTAAGGCTTGCACACACAATAATTGTGCAGCCCAATTGCTGTGCACCCTGTCCCAATGGAGGGTGCTGCATGGTCACAGGTCCTGGATCCCACCGCTCGACACCAATATGTTGGAACTGGGGTCACCAGTCCCCTAGGGTGGCATGGCACGAGCGGGTAGGCATCCGAAAGCACATGTGTTAAGCGATCATGCAGCACATACTCACACTGAGACAGAAACCTGGGCACGCAATAAATGACTCCACTCCAGAGCTTGTATAAAAACAAGTGATTTGTATTAAGATAAATAATCAGATAGATAGAGCAGGATCAGGGAAATCATAAATTCATTTAAAATACATGTGTCTCAAAACTTGCGATCAATATTAGATGAATAAATATCCGTTCTGCAATAAATATTAAATATTGGATCAATAAATAGTTAAATACATTTTTAGTGGGACACAGGCCCAACCTACGCCTTGCTTCTTGGTCAGTACCTGAAAGGAATACATCTCAAAGTCATAAGAACAACACTGCATTAAGCATCAATATCCATTTCCTCAGGTAAACAAAGGGACAGTTCCATAACAGAAACATCTCCCCGCTGTAGGAATAAACAATTCGTTAAGTGTAGTTCAAACATTTCCTTAAATATGAAACATTTCCTTTGCCACAAAAGTATGTGAACGTAACTCTCCTCCTGTAATAGGAGTTAAACATTTCATTAAGAATAATTATTCCATATAACAAAGTTGGGCATCCCTTTGGGAGAACTTCTCATTGGGCCCAGCTAACCATTGCATTAGCCAGCACTAACTAGGAGAAAACATTGCAATCTAGGTAACCATCCCCTTGTGCAGGTTTAACTGTATCAGGGCTACACCAACATTCCATCAGGGAAGTAGAAATCCCTACATTGAGCAGGTGTAAGTAGATCTCTGTTATAGCAGGGGTATGAGACCCTTCCCTGGGCAGGAGTAAACATTGCCTCAAATGAGGTCAACACCTTTCATTAGGCATAAAGTATTTCTTTAGGCATCACACACCATCCTATTACCTGATGCCTGAACAGGCAGGGCCTTCCCCCTATTAATCAGGAGCTTACAGGTAAAACATTTCCTGCAATAGTGATAATCAGTTTAGCAGAAGTAAAACACTTCACTGAGGGTAAAACATTTCATTAACCATTTCCTTAGGCAGGAATGAAACTCCTATGGCAGGAATAAAAACACGCCACTGCGGATAAAACATCTCATTAGGCAGTGTAACTATATCCTTATAGCATTAACGTTCCCCTACTCAGCAATCAACAGTTAACAACTCTTCAAGGCAGAGATAACCATTTTTAACAGGCAAGCCTGAGCTTAGAAGACTTGGTTTATGCATGTAAAGCCTTTTAATAAATGTAAACATTTCTTTAAAGCAAGGAGCATCTCACTCCATAACTGTGGGCATGTGCTCCACCTTTCAACCAACATGAATAAATGTTTCATTAGTCAGCAGACACAGTTCATTATGCAGCTGTTGGCGTTTCCACCCCCAGGCCAGGATCAACATTCTAATTCCTACATTAAGCAGGCATAAACCTTTCAGCACCCAAGAGTAATCCTGTAAATAAGTAGAGGTTATAACACTGGGGCAGGGGTGTAATAAAACTTCTATAGTTCAGAATAATCCTGGTTCCAAGCAGGAATAACCACTTCAAAACTCTTCCCCAATCATAGGTAACATCCCCCTAATCAGGAGTAAACATTACAGGGAAGGAATCAGGCATAGGCATTTCATTAAGTAACTTATAAATAGAACATTACTCATTGCTAGAGAGCAACATCTCATTAAGCAAGCACAGGCCTTGCTTTAGACTAGTAAAACATTTCTGTTAATTAAGGTGAACATTTCAATAAGCAATTCAGTAAAGCATTCTCAATGAGCATTTTACTATGCCTTGGACTCCCCTATGCAGGGCTAAGCCATCGCAGGTGAACTCAGTATGTCTTTAGTCCTACGCCGGAACAAGGGCCCAAACAGTTCATGAATGGCAAGCCTGTCCTCAGGCATAAACAGTAACTTAACGGCCTCCACGTCACTAGAGGCACATAGGGGCCAACAGGTGGGCACTTAAGGTCAAAAATACAGCGTTTCTCTGGGGCCTACAAGAGAGCGCTTGGAGGCACAATTACAGCGCTTCTATGGGACATTCAAGAAAGCGCTTGGAGTGAAATTACAGCGCTTCCCTGGGCACTACCTCAGTTCCTCACATGACAGCGCTTCAGCAGGCAATCAGGTTTAGATAATAGCACCCTTTGTTCCGTCCCATCCACCCCGTTGAGAGTTTAGTGTTGGCGTGATGTTTCTTGCGCCCTTGTAAATAGAAGCTTAGTTTCTTGTTGGCGTGATGTTCCTTACGCCCTTAGTTTTGTTGCTTGGTTTCTTGTTCCTTGAAGGGGGGAATAGTTTGGTGGCTGGTGTTCCAAGTTCTTCTCAGCCAATCCCTTCAAGTGGTCCCTGGGGGTTCCCTGCCGCGGGGTTAGGTCAGTGGGGGGGTACAGGAAGCCTCAATACTTGTAAAGCAGCACATTAGGCCCTGTCATTCCAGCATCATAAGACCCTGCCCTGACCCCCACTGCCTATCCTCCTGCGTAGGTACTTCCCCAGGTCTCCCCTTAGTCCCTCTGACAGGAAAGTTTACCTTCCTTTCCTTATACAGTGCCAGTTGACAGTTGGCAGTGGCAGTTGGTGTCACCTCACCTGTTCCAGAAGGTTCCAGGGGGTTCTAGGAGGTTCCACCATTCTACCTGTGGGCAGGCTGGCAGGCTAAGTTGATACATTGTTTGGAGGGTTCCAGCCAGGCCCTAGCCACTAGAATGCGCCCACTAAACCCCGCTGCAGCAGCAGTGGTCAGTGGCAGCCATGTTAGGGGTATAAGACACCTGCATCTTAACATCAGTTTCACAGTACACAGGGCTTTCCTCACTACACAAGGCCTATACATTGTTGTTACCATGAGGGCATTCTGATTTAAAAGGGAAATAAAAAGGCGAAAATTTTTGGGGAAAGGGCCAAGTCTCACAAGTACCCTATCCACCAAACTCTTGGTCCACCTACTTCGTTTATATATGGGTGACCAACAAGCTGTTCATTTACTGAGCTTTCATTGGCACTGTCAATGGAATACTTTTTCCAACGGAGTATGGGACGTTGGAGGAAGGAAATTACATCATCCACCGTATTTAGGGTGTATACTGTGATGCACTCTTTTTCTCTCCATCACCACCAGGATAAACCTGGTGTGAGAGACAGCAAAATAAATAATTACCCCCACACCCTGGAAGAAAATTTCCACTGTGTTGTTGAGGGTCATTAGTGGAGTTTGTTTTTGAAAATTAAAAAATGTTAAAAGTTTCTTGGGCGGCAATCAAAACCGATGGTGGCCGTCTCCCAAGTTTTTTATTTCTTAAGGGGGACCACCATGAGGGTGGTCCCTTTCAACATACAGAGATGGTCAGTGGGCCGGTGGTCATCTCTGAATTTGACAGTTGTTCTTCAGGGTGGTGGCAGTAATGTTCTCTGCCACCCTGACGGACTGTACTGCATCCACCAAAGCCTTATTCAGGCCCTAAGTCTAAGTAACAAAATATTGGTGATCAGTAGATTTAAAGTAATGCTTATGCGGATTATGAACATCAAGTGTTAAGAAATTTGGAAATGGCAGTACTTTGAACATCTTTTGTTTATGAATGAGACATTTTTCGGCTGCTTGGTAAAAAAGCAGGTAATTTAGTGCTGTAGGCAGATGCCTTGGTTCGGTGTAAATTTCTGATTTCTTGGAAGTCTCAAAAAATTCAAGGATTACTCTCCAGGAGCTGCTGCTGTCACAGCTTTCCAGGCATGCCCACATGCATGGGTATTTATACTCAGTGAAATGCAACAGCTGTACATTTATTCTTGAGTAAATATAACTAACAAGTGCACTTACTTTTTTATTTTTTACTCCTCTATGGGGAACATATTTTTACAATGCAGAACCCCTTCACCTACTCTTATGCTTTTAGAGGTATGTCCTCTAATTCACAATCTGAGAAGGGACTTCTTCCCATAACAGGAATAAATCGCCGTATATTCTTTTCAGAACAGGAAACTGAGTCCCAAAAATTGGTACTACACCATCAGATCTTATCTTTTGATCTGTTGAATCCGTGCATCCTCCGCATCCCAGTACCCACATAAATTGAAAACCTAAATTTCTCAAAAACTACCAAACGGATTTAAACCAGATTAGAAAAACACACTTTCTGATCTAGCATTCTGCCAAATTTGGTGTTATTCCGTTTAGCCATTTTGGGTGCAGCTAAATTTCCTATTGGAACTTGCATAGGGAAAATATATTTTGGTATCCCATTCCCCCTCCCCCCCAAGCCCCCCCACCCCCTCTGCCATTTTTCTCACCCCCTGCTAGACGTTTTACTCCGAAGGCTTCCAGGAAGGAGCTGAGATGAATAAGACTATTTTTGGAAACGTTCGTGAAGAGCTGTCAAACTGAGCCAAAGTTATAAGCAACCAATTTCCTATAGAAATGTAGTATTAACTATAATGCTACTGAGTAAAATGCATGCAATAGGTCAAACACATTCTATGCAAAACCTTCTCCACACTTCTGATGAGAACACTAGGTAAGCAATTACCAGAGAATAAAGCAAGAAAAAAATAGAAACTATTTTTAATTAAGTCCTATGCAATACATCACATATCTATTTGTTTAGGTATGGATGCTGTTTTTGCTGCCCAACACCATCTGTGCAAGAGGTCAGAATGTAGACCTGGCTCATGCCAACCAGTGGCGGGGTCGTATATGGGAGGGTTGTTAGGGAGAGGTGCACAAAGCATGCCAGCACTTTTCACGCATAAATTGGGCCTGTGGGGGAAATGGTTCAGACATTTGGAACCATGGTGGGACTTCCCAAGAATCGACGCTGGGAACGAGAATCCACAACCACCTACAAAGCCTCAAAACAACAGGAGTAATACACTAAAATAACAAAGGAAATTCATATATTAACAGGCATCACAATTAAATGATGGGTATGAACACCCAAACATTGGTTGAGGGCCACAAAATCTAATCTTCCACTGGAGCACCATCATTTTTGGCTGACTGATCACCAGGCTTTCAATAAACTAGCCAATGAACCATTATCATTTGTGAATGGTGCTCTGTATAAAACACTGTAAAATAACATGATAAAATATGTAGGGCTCCTCTTTCAGATGAGGTATAGAGGGATTGTCTTCTTGTGAATTTGTTGTCCATACAGGTGTGAGGAGTATGTGTGTGTGTGTGTCTGTGTGTGTGTGTGTACTCTTTTTGCAAGTAAGTTGTTACTACAGTTTTGCAGTTTATGTGCAATATGACCATGTCTTCTTCACGGTGCTGAAAAAGCGCTTTCCTGCAGTAAGGGTTTAACGTGCTGGTTTGTTTGAAGCAAAGTGCCCGAGTATCTTCATATTAGTAAAGCACCTTGCTAGATACTGGATGCCAGTGCAAGTAGGCTCTATTTTATGACAAGCTGAGGGCACACTTGCAGGGACTCTCATACACCATGTGGGCCAGGAAAGGGCTCTCAGACTAGTGTAGGATGGCCTACAGGGTTAATAGAGCCTGGGGTAATCTTATTACTCATAGTGAAGAATTGCGGGCTAGCACAAGACATTTGAGGATATCGGAGAGTCAGTAGAGAAGGTCTGAAGACAAGCTACTGTGAACATCAGGCCTGTGTGATGTGGTCTAAGAGACAGAAAAAGTGTCATGGGCTCTGGAGACTACCAACGTGGTACTAAGGGTCTGTGATGGCTAGCTGAGAATCAAAGAGGCCAGATGCCAGGGCTTCTGAGAGGTACGTTACTGTAACATGGACCTGGATAAGTGTCTCATGTCTCCTCTGAGGACAGATTTCCCCTGTTCTATTTGCTAACATGCGCAAACACCAATTGTGTGTTGCTGATGTGTGGTTCGTGGCTGGCTTGGGACTCCTGAGGGAAGGCGGCTCCGGGGCGGCTTGTGGCCTCCCGATCTTGGGGTCGCGTTGAGCCGAGCTGTGCTGATGGGCTGCTGAGCGGCCCAACTCCCCTGTAGAGGGAGTAGGAGTGTAGATCGGCTGCCCCACCACTACTGCATCTTATTAGCAAAACTGAGATTGCCAGCAGTCCTAGATTTCAAGAGCCATACTTTTTGGTGCTACTATGAGGACAAGAAGTTTAAGAGCCCAGATTCTGGAGAAAGAGGGCAGATCTGATAAATTTGTCTCATGTAGATCCTCAGTCTAAGTATCGATAATAGCGGACAAGCTAATGAGGATCCATGAAACCCCCTAGACTGACTGCAAATCACCTAGCATCTCCCTCACCCAAGAAACACACCTTGAATTACTCTTTACAGTGTAAAAAGAAGGACGGGCAGCACCAGCAACTTCAACACCAAACAGCTGTCTTAAAGCCACAACCCAGCCCACTACAAAGGCAAAGAGCTTAAGGGTTCCCAGCCCCACTAAAATGGCCTCCTACTTTTCTACAAGAAAATGCCCAGGAAATGACCCAAATACTATCTACTTAACTGGATTGTATTCATTCAGGGGATCTCATAATATCCTACATAGAGCAATTTACTAAAAACGAATCAGGTCTATTCCTGGCTGTCAAATGGGAACTCAAACAATATCTTATCAGTGAAATTCATGGAATTTAACAAAAGTTTGGGGTGAGGATCAACTGAAGCTTGGCAAAAATAATCCTTGCTCATGGTCTGCTCTTGTAAAATAAGAGAAATGAATGTTACTATGTTCATACACAAACTTTTATCATAACTGTTAAAAAAGGGGAAACATTGGATGGGACATCTAAAACCCATATGGCCTTTTGGTCTATTATGAAGGTGTACCAGTCAAACAAAGATAATGAAGATCTGTTAAATTTGAAGGTCAAGGTGCAATGCGAGAATGGAGTGAAGGAAGTGGATGGCCAATGTTGGTTCCTAAAACTGACACAATGAAGGCAAATAGGACTGGGGCTGGCTCTCATCTGTATAACAAATAATTAGGATATCTCAGCATAGGACTTAAGCACCACTAAATCTTCTATTCGAGAATCACCCTAAAATAAAGGATCTAGTGTTTGAACCTACAAGGCTGATGTCTGTTAAGTTGGAACACAATCGGTCTTAAACAGAAAGTTGAAGACAAGGAGTGCATGGTCTTTATTAAATCTTATGATTTCTGTTGCTATCAGGAAACATGGTTGAGGGAAGAAAACATAATGGACAGATGTACAACTTACAGTGACTCTGCCTTAAAAAGTAAGAAGGGTAGATACAGGACTGACCAAGCCATATGGAAGTCTGTTTCTCTTAAAGTTGTCTTGTAATCATAGCTAATCCCCAAAACAGCAACTTACTACATGTTTGCTTGGAAAGTGAGACCTCAATTGTGGACATTTTTCCCCCGACTGGCCAAAATAAAAACAGGGTTGAATTACTTTAGAATTTTGAAAAAAACATATTTGAGATTAGAATTCTAAAATAAATACACCGACTTTGTAGACTGTGTAGACTGCAAAATAAGACCACATCAAATGATGCTGGGCCTTCAAATTGTCATTGAAGAGAGAGTTTGGAGGCTTCTGGATATGGTAATATACTATCTTGGGAAGTATAAAGATGGGCAATTGTTTGTTACTATGATGGCAATCTGTGGCTTTCATCCCTTAATTGAGTGCACAAAATCAGACATGTCTGTGATTGAAATATTTAGGTCAAATAATTGCTCCAGCCTAATTGATTTTATGCTAATCAGTATACAATCTTGGCATCTAGTTCATGACATGATTGTGCAACCAAGATTAGAAAGCAATTGCAATCCCTTCATCACATAATTCTTATTTAATACCCTTGGGTCTATTGCCAGCAGTGTGCAGAATCTAATGCCTACATCTATCCTAGTTTAATTATACTGAGAAACTAGTATATGCCCTACATTACCATCATGAGCAATGTACACTGCCATGAGGTATTCCCAGATATGAATAACCACTTTTGGCCTGATTACAAGTTGCTTGGAATATTCCGACCCATGCTTTAACCACTGTTTATGCTTGGGTTGGAATTACGAGTTTGAATGTATCAAATTCATCAAATGTATTAAACAACTCAACCTTTGATAAATTTCGGCAGTTCATACCTGTCGAAATTTAACAGAGGAAAGCATTCGATATTTTTCGTATCATGCAGATTTTAGTGCTTTAAACATCAACATCCGCATGTTATTCCCCATAAACTCATTATAGGTGTTATTAAACACACCTGATACATCATGTCATCCCATTGTATAATTATTTATCAGGGAAGATAAGCAACGCCTCAACTCTTAATCAGGCCCTTAGATGTCAATTCTGAGACAATTCAAAAAATGGACTAATCCAAACCAATATGGACATTGTAAAGTTCCACTCATGCTCATTAAAAAATTGTTTCACAATCAGAAACAGAACAAATGTAACCACGGAACTTGAGTGACACGGTGAGGAATGCAGCAAAAAAAAACACAGAATGGTAACATTACAAACAAGACGCATGTTAATTCATGGGAAAATGACCCAAAAGAGTTAAGGAGAGGCTATACTTCCCCAAGAAGAAACAGCTAAAACATTGAGCCTTTGTAAAAATATGCTGCAAGAAAAAATTAGTCCAGAGAAATTATGGGGATAACAAAATGAGAATATAACTATGCACCCGCCGTGATGTTAGATCGGGGAGTGGGTGTAGCAGAATGGCTGCAACATTTTATCTGTTTATATAAGAATGGTAAATCATTGGATCCTTTTGGAGAATATGATCTAATGCATGTTTTTGATCTGTAAAATAACCTCGACTTCACTTCTGAGGAAGTCGTCAACGCAATTCGGAGCAAGAAACCAAATAAAAGCAGTTGGCCAAGATAGGATACTCACATACATTTATTCAAGTGGTCTTGCCTTCTGGGCTCCCTGTTTGAAAACAGTTTTTAACCTTGTGTGTTTCCCTCTTTAAAAACAGTTATGAACTTTCAGGGGAAGTACCCAAATCATGGAGATTGTGGATTGCATGTCCTATTTATAAAAAGTCTCACAAGCAGAACCACACAGATTGTGGATTGCATGTCCTATTTATAAAAAAGTCTCACAAGCAGAACCACACAGATTGTGGATTGCATGTCCTATTTATAAAAAGTCTCACAAGCAGAACCACACCATATTGCTTAATTTCACTGCTGGATGGAACCAGGAACATTTATTGGAATCTTCCACTCAATTGCACAGAGCACTGGATTGATGAAGCCCACATCCTGGTTGATCACCAGGCTGGCTTCCTAAGTTGTGTTGAAACAACGGTCGAAATCAACGAGACTTTATCTAACTTGTACTAAAGATGTGAATATTAAGAATACATAGGCATATGCATCAAAGTAAATACCGGTCGCAAATGGGCAGATTCTCAGTACCTACTGGTACTCGCAAATTGCTCATGCAATCTCCAATTCATTCCTATGGGCCTGTAGGCCCATAGGAATGAATGGTACAGCATTCCTTAATTGCGACTAGCAATTTGCAAGTAGCAATTAAGGAATGTTTAGGAATCGCTATTTTAATAGCGATTCCAGCATGCATAGGCTTTTGCGATTCCTAAATAGCGATTCCTTAAAAATCGCTATTTAGGAATAGCAAAAGGCTACGTTGATGCATCTGCCAGTAAGTCTTTCTCTCTGAAAGTAGAGTCTTACTATGACACAGCATAAAAGACCAAGGGCCACTCAGCATTCTGCTTATTGCTTTCCAGAATGAAGTATGAATGTGCAGCTAAATATCCAATAAAAACTAGAGTTCGACAAAGATGCTTATTGGCCCCTACACTTTTTAATCTATATATAAATGACGTGAGAAAGTATCTTGAAGATCTTAACCTGGATTAACCAATCATGGAAGGTAAAAAAAAAGACGACTCTTCTTTCTCTTTGTAGATGATGTAGTACTCTTGACAAGAACTGAGCTATCAATGCATCATCTGTTAATAGGTTTTGAGCTGTACAGCAAACAGAAAAAAATACTATTTGTGTCAACAAAAGCAGTTCACAATCATGAAACCAAAGAACAGCTCTAAAGAAAATATTTGTAATCAATAATGTAGAACCAGAACATGAGATTAGCTTCCACTATTTTGTGATACGGGTTGATTGTACCCTTTCCTGGAAAAAACAAAGACAAAAAAGTGCTCTAATGAGGCAGAACATGAGTGCTGTTCTACGATGTAGGTCAAATGTTGTAGGTAGACCCATAAAATGAATACAAGTTCATCAGCGATCAATGTGGCTTATCAATGGGGTTACAAACAGGTCATCTCTAAAGAACTGAAAACAACATTTTCGAGCTATGCTGCATCTTGGCCCATTGACACCAATGGAAGCTATGAGTTGAACATGGCCTTCATGGTATCAAAGCCAGTATTCAATTAAGACTGGTTCTCTATTGGGGTACATTCTCCACCAGTGGTTCTTAACCTTTTTACAACTCTGAACATCCACTTAATCATTACTGGAACCCGGGGACCCCCACTGAATCATTATTGCAATCTGAGGACCCCCACTGAGTCTTTACTGGAAGCTGGAAACCCTAGCCTTAGTAAGTTTGATGATTTAAACTTCAAAATAATACACAAATATACAGAAACGAGCATTCATCAAACAAATACACAAATTATGAAATATTTTATTAAATTCACAAACAAATGTAAAATAGTCAACATTTTAATAGGAAGCTTGGAGCTTTTCTAAATTCAGTTGACGCCACACATCTTCCATGCTATATTCTCTTTAACGCACTTGCTAGACTGTTCCCATTAATCAGTTTGATGATATTAACATAAGTTATAGCCTCCTTCACATTTACAGAACGTTTCAGAATTTCAATTGTACATTTTGCTTGTTTATTTATACACACACTGAATCATTATTGCAATCTGAGGACCCCCACTGAGTCTTTACTGGAAGCTGGAAACCCTAGCCTTAGTAAGTTTGATGATTTAAACTTCAAAATAATACACAAATATACAGAAACGAGCATTCATCAAACAAATACACAAATTATGAAATATTTTATTAAATTCACAAACAAATGTAAAATAGTCAACATTTTAATAGGAAGCTTGGAGCTTTTCTAAATTCAGTTGACGCCACACATCTTCCATGCTATATTCTCTTTAACGCACTTGCTAGACTGTTCCCATTAATCAGTTTGATGATATTAACATAAGTTATAGCCTCCTTCACATTTACAGAACGTTTCAGAATTTCAATTGTACATTTTGCTTGTTTATTTATACACACACGTTAATACTATTTAGTGTTCTGGGCAGTCGTGGACCCCCTACGTAGGCTATGTGGACCCTCAGGGGTCCCTGGATCACAGGTTAGGAGCCACTGCTCTGGACAAAATTCAATAGCATGAAACCTACTTGAATTAGCTTAAGGATGTATTAAAGTCTAGCAGTTGTAAAAGAAAAACATACTGGCTGTAGTACATTCAACAAGCATTCAAAGCTATAGGTTGCTCACATTTCTGGGATACAAATCGAACAAATGAATAAATGCAGTGTCAAAATCATCACAGAAGAACTTTTGGACAGCTATATTAAGCTCATCTCATTCTCTAGCCTCCACCGGGAAAGTCTGTCAGATGTCTTATTCACTGGGGATGAAACTCTATGGCTCCTTTGACACATATTTAGACCTCTTACAACACAAGTTAAAGAGAACCCTGTATATAAAGTTGAGGTTGGAAGTATTACCTTTTCTTGAATATATTGATGTGATTAAGCCTGTTTTTACCTTTTACTTCGTTCCAAAATCAATTGCTGCTTCGATTATTAAGACGGTAGGTCACCTGCATTATTTAAATAAGTTATATTGTTTCTTTTACAAATCTAATTTCTTAAGGGCATTGCTTTCAGCTGAAACAATAAAGTAGGGCTTTGAGGACGGTTTGAGGCTGCCTGTTAGAAGGCTGAGGCAGTAAAGGAGTTTTACAAACTGGGCACTGGCAGAGTGTGAAAGCACCATCTAATGGTCATCTGAAAATGAGGGGAAAAGGATATCCTTACTACCAGGAGTGGGTCACGTATAATCAGGGCCAGACATTGAACTAAAAGCAGCCCTGCCAAAATGTTCAAACACGCCAGTAATATCTCTCTCTCTCTCTCTCTCTCTCTCTCTCTCTCTCTCTCTCTCTCTCTCTATCTCTCTTAGTTTTGTTCTTTCTTTCTTTACCAGTCCCCCCTTTTGTTTCTCTCTCTCTATTTTCCACTCGCTTGTTCTCTCTCTTACCCTCTATGCTTGCTGTCGTAGACCCTAATGAGCTGGAGAGACTTTCTGTAGGCCTAGTGGCAGCCTGGGGACTTCAAGAGACATCCTCCATTGCCTCCAGGAACCAAGCAAAATGCCTGTTGGGTTCAATGACCAGTCCGGCCCTGATGATAATCGAATGTTGGCATCAAAGGAGTGTTTGAGTCATGGGCAAAAGTATCTCAAGACTGGCAGATGTCCTCTAAGAGTGGATGAGGGTGAAAGTATCAGGACTGGCAGATGTCCTCTAAGAGTGGATGAGGGTGAAAGTATCAGGACTGGCAGATGTCCTCTAAGAGTGGATGAGGGTGAAAGTATCAGGACTGGCAGATGTCCTCTAAGAGTGGATGAGGGTGAAAGTATCAGGACTGGCAGATGTCCTCTAAGAGTGGATGAGGGTGAAAGTATCAGGACTGGCAGATGTCCTCTAAGAGTGGATGAGGGTGAAAGTATCAGGACTGGCAGATGTCCTCTCAGAGTGCATGAATGTGAAGGTATCACAGGACTGGCAGATGTCGTCACAGAGTGGATGAGGGTGAAGGTGTCTCAGGAGTTGCAGATGTTATCTCAGAAGGGATACAGGGTGAAGGTATTTTGGGGCTAGCAGATTTCCCCTCAGAGTGTCTGAGGGCACATTTTTGGTTGGCTGGAGTATAGTCTGAGATCAATCTCTTGGAGTTTGGAGAGGTTCTGTGAGTGCAAGACGATGTTTTGTGAGAACTGGTTAAAGTAATGTGGGAATCAGCTAAGAGCCCCTCAGAGCAAGTTGACCATCTCTAATGGAAAGTTCAGAGACCTCTTAACAGCAGCATAAAGTTCCTTTGCGGATCTCTGCCAACCACAGTAAATTCCTGTCCCCACACTTACCAATCTGTTGCCAGTGTAGTGCCCGTGGCATTTAATGCTGAACGTGTGGGGATAGGGGCATGAACAACTGAACTGCAGGGTTGTTGCATCTTTGAGTTCAGCCTCAAATAACCCCCCCCTCCCAACTTCTAACACACTGAGATGTATGAGATGTGATTAAGGCTGTTTCTTTTTTACTTTGTTCTAAAATTATCAACAGTATTCAACATTCCCCGTTAAATATTTCTGCAGGTTATTTCACTCAGAGGGGATGGCCCAACATTTTCTCAAGGAGGGGGCTCTATATAAAAATATTTGAAGACCAGCAATGTCCAATATTATATTAAAATATCCCTCGATAAATGTTAGATTGCTTAATGCACAAAGCATTTCCTTTGCAGAATTCACAGACAACCACAGTCTAGACACAGCATACTTAACAAAACATAGCTACATAAAGACTCAGACCCTATTCTTAGATCAGTATTACCACCTAGTTCATATATCTAGATTACTTTTTGGTGGAGTGACTGCAAGATGCAAATCTAGCCTAGCACCGTTTAAAACAGAAGGGACCCAATTGACAAATCTATTTGCACATGTAAGACAGACTTAGACATGGAAATATCGTTACCTAAGAGTGTAAAGCCAATTTTTTAATTCAGGAAAATTGGTGTTACACTTATAAATGTATTTTTCTAATCACTCAAAGATTTGTATAAGTAAATCTGCGAGTGGAGTGTGGCGTGGAGTGAGCAGTAAGTGGCCAAAAACACTTGTGAGTTCATGAACACTTCACATTTATAGCTGGTTATTTGCAAACTTTTCTCAGCCCCTTTACCACGTAGAAAAAGTCTGAGATTCTATTTACTGTCAAAGGTTGCAGAACATCCCTGACAAGGACTGCAAGAAATCCCTTTCCACGGTGGGAACTGAAAGGTAACATCTCTCAAATAAAAAATTGCTGGTGGTGTAGATAAGGCTTTTCTCCAAATGGCATTATATTTTCCCATTGGAGAAAAAAAGGAAGTAGAAGTAGCATTTACAATTTCGGTGCCAATTTTCGCACGAGAAAATAAATATATGTGTGTATATTTTTATTTGAGTAAATGAAATTTTTTTTTTTTCCAGGAGTACTCTTGCAAGCCTGTGACTGTCAAAGGTTTCAAGGCATAACCTGAAAACGTTTGGAAATTCTAAAAAGTTCGAAATCTGCACCTGTAGTAGGTCATAAACCTATGGTAATGTTTTGGGAACGAGGAGGTTGGTATTTAAAATTATTGTTAATCGTTTACATAAAGTCACTAGTGCCTTCTAGGCACCAAGACTTTTAACGGCAACGTTTGGGTCTGATTTAAGTACTTGTAAGTATATTGCTAATACTCAGTGCCAACATTAAGGGGTCCATTATGATATCGGGCGGTTTGCTTCCGCCGGGGTGGCGGTAGCCACCGCCAGCCTGGCGGGATATCATAAGCAGATTTCCCCCCCCGCCATATTAGTATGGCGGGGGGGACCACGGCAGACGGAGAGACCGTCCGCCGCTTTTCCGCCCCGGTCGCCTTGCGGCCGGAGCGGAAAAGGAATAATATGGTGGCGGTGTCTAACAGACACCGCCAGCCATATTATGATGTCCGGTATTCAGTGCCTTTCCGCGGCGGCGATGCCGCCACGGAAAGGCATGCGGTCTTCACTCTGGGGGCCCCCTGCGGGCCCCCAGAGTGAAGTACAGGTGGGGGGTGCACATGGGGGGTACCTGTGGTACCCCCCTTCATTGTCATTTACAAAGCGGCAGGCACCGCGCGGTGCCTGCCACTTTGTAAATGACAATGTGAAAGTGCATTTTCAGCATTGTGACGGGCGGTGCAGAGAGCACCGCCCGCCACAATGCTGAAAATACAGGATGTGCCCGCCACTGCGGCGGGCACATCCTAATACCACCCCCGGGACCCCCGCCCTTATGGCGGGCGGTCCCGATTTACGATGGGATGATGGGCGGGCAAAGTCCGCCCGTCATCCTATTGAAGCCCTAAGTTGGTTTAGAAACCCCTAAGGTAAAGAGGCAGCAAACCTCTGATGAGTGCAGCAGCATCTGAAACTTACATAAAAAAGACTGCATAGTACATTGGCTCAGATCTCTTCTCAATACTAAAATTCAAGTGTTGCATTGGTCGGACAATTCTGCAGAAACATTTAAAATTAGTTTGGAGATAATGGTTTCTTACAAGCAGATGGAGGGGACTGTGTGAAGTGGTGATCTAGGGAAAGCTAAGTGTGGCATGCTGTTACCACACCTTAGAAATATATTAGATCTTTGTCTGCACTGTACTGACCCTGAATTTAGTTTAACACTCTACTGTGGGATGCTACAGAGAGGTTGGAGGTACTAGCACCCAACAGAAACCAACAAATCAGGATACTGATTTAAAAAATATATATTAAATGTCATAATGCTGAGTTGAGATTGTTTAATGCTGCAGATGTCTCAGACACAAAAAGAGAAGCAGATAATCCTATCTCTAAACATATATTAAAGTTTCAGCGCACGTTGGATAAATGTCTAATAGGGAAAAATCAGCATACTGCATCCCCTAAATGTGAAATATTTATTGCTAAGAAAATAAAAATCTTTGCACTTTAAATAAGAAAAACAAATAGAGCGAAAGATCTTCATAATCAATGTGATGTGTATTTGTAAAGTGTATTATCACCCGCAAGGGTATCCTGGCGCTAAGCAGATGTGTGTGCCTGGCCCTCCCTATGGTAGGTTGGTTAATTGAAAAGCCAGGCCTTTGGCTTCAAGATGATAAGAGGATGCTCTGATGTGGAGTGGGAGGTTTTTCCATGCTTTAGGAGCTATGTAAGAGAACGCCAGTCCTACTGATCTGCCTCCGTGTATGTGTGGGGTGTTTGTGAGCAGCATTCCTCTAAAGCAGAGGTGTCTGAGTAGTTGGTGGAAGGAGATTCAACTGCTGAGGTAGGTTGATAATACGTTATGCAGTGCCTTGTATGTGTTTGTCAGGAATTTGAAATTAGTGCGTTTGTGTAGCAAGAGCCAGTGGAACTCCCTGAGGTATGGTGGGATGTGCATTCTGTGTAGGAGGTTGTGGATGAGTCTAGCTGCCAATTTGGAGGGTGGAGCTGAGCGGTGACTGTTGATGCACTCCGCAGATGAGTTTGCAGGCTTGGAAGAGTAAGCTTCCAGGCTGACAGCTTGTGTTCTATTCATTAGGAATGCGCAGATCCAATGGAGAGTGGGTCCATGGATGTCAGTCTTGTTCAGGCTCATGATGAGGATGTGGTGTCTTACTGTGTCAACTGCTGCAGAAAGGTCCAGGAGAATGAGGGATGCCATGTTTCCTTTGTCAAGGATCATGCAAATGTTTTCTGTTGCAGTGGTGAGTGCAGTTTCTGTTCTGTGCTTGGGCCATGATCCAGATTCTATCAAGTCAAGGAGCTGTAGTTGCTGAGATGGTTGCTAATGCGTCGGTTTATTTGCCGGGTATGGTAGGTGGGAGACGGGTCTGTGGTTGGAAAGGGTGGCTAGGACAGCAGATGTGTTTTTAAGCAGGAGTATGAGGGTGGCAAGTTTCCAGGCTTACAGGAATGTGGCTGAGTCGATGAAGGCACTGAGGATGATATTAGCGCTTTTCTGATTGGTTTGAGTCCTTTGATGAAGGCGTGGTGGGGGCAAGGGTAGCTAGGGCCTGAATGGATGGTCTTCATGGTAGTAGCAATTTTGACTGTTGTGTAGGAGGGCCACGAGGTCAGGGCTCATTCTTTGACTGTGATGCGAAGTTGGGGTTCAATGCGGATGGGGTCCGTTAGTATGTCGAAGATGCTGTGCATGGAGGTGATTTTGTGACAGAAGAATTCCGAGAGCTTGCTGCAAAGGTCTTGTGAGGGGATGATGTTGTTGGAGGTAACAGATGATGCAGTGAAATCTTTGATGACCGTGAAGTTTGCCTAGTTTGCCTAGTTGCTGTTAGTGCTGGAGTTGAAGTGGGCTACAAGACCTGTGCACTTGGTTTTCCGTATCTGCTAGTGGTAGCGTCTTTGTGCTAACATAAAGATGTTTTTATATGTAGTGTCTTGATTTGTTCTCTATTTGTGCTCCAGTTGATTAGAAACACATTTTATCAGCCAAAATTCATCTGTGTACCAGCTGACCCATGGTCAGGCTCTTGCCTTTGGGGTGCGCATGAGGGGTGACTGAGTGTTGATTCATGTGGTGACCCAGCTTTTTAGGTTCTTGATGGCTTTCAGTAAATTGCTGGTGTACTCAGGCTTTTGCGCAGAAAGAGTGGAAGCCCACTCTTCTTCTATAATGCTTTTACATCTAGAGCGGGCGATTTCAGTGGTGGTAGGGTTGTGGTGGTGCAGGATGGGTATGCTGAACTGACAAGGGCGTGGTCTGTCGAGGTCATAGTTGGTTGTTAACTGTGATGTTAATGATTGAGGAGAAAATCAAGCCCAATAGGTGTCCGGTGGTGTGGGTGAGTTAGGTAATGTGCTGGGTAAGGCCAACATTTTTGAGGGTTCCAAAATGGGCTGTAGAGTTTGGGTCAGTGTGATCTTCTAGATGAAAGTTAAGGTATCCCATAAGGATGATGGTGCTGATGTTGATGAAGGGAGCGACACAGTCTGGGATGTAGCTGGCGAAATTGGTGAGGGATCCAGGTGGTTTGTATATGAAGGTTCTGCATAGGGAGAAGGTGTATGTGATGCATCACTTGAACGTGATTTGTTTCATGTAGCTGGTGAGGGTGTCCATGTAGGCAGTGCGGTTGATGCTATCTTTGATTATTATGGTGACTCCACCTCCGTGCTTGTGCTGACAGTCTTGCCTGGTGACCTTGTAGCCAGCAGGGATGGCTGTAGAGACCAATCACACAAAATTGAGAGTAGGAGAAAAATAGGCCATATCAGACCAGGTCGTCCCTGAATGGCCATTAGGCACAGACTCGTAGGAAAAAATGGAACATAAAATGGAACAGCATTAATAAAAACAGGCTAATTATCATGATCTGAAATGCACAAACGGTGATGGGCTTGCAATTTATCTAACCAAAGGTGATGGCTCAGGGTATCATCCCAACCCATCGTTCTTTTGCTCACCATGCCACCTCAGTTTGGACCCAGCCATATGCAAATCATCGCTTGATCCTGCTCCTTAAGGAACACTCCAGCCTGAACTGCCAGGCCAGGTTCTACCGGAACCAGAGCACAAGCTACCCAGGACCGGTTTCACCCTAGTTATGGGATCATCAGCTTACAGCTTGGTTCCAGTGATACAGTGAGCATGGGACCCATATTTGGGCATACCCATGCCACTTAGGGTGGTAAATGAAACACACAACTGTTATTAATTAGCATGATTCAAACCAATGCAATGAATATTGATTGCAATGCTTCACTTGAGTTAACAGTGCATCGTCATCTTTAATAATTTCATCACAATCAAAGAGATAGGAGATAAAGTGTGAATTACATGCTTCTTTTCTTCCACCAAAAAGGCTGAGCAGATGCAATGTAAAAGGATAATGTCTTGCTTTCAGTGCCCACATGTTCTACAGCTACTACAAATAAACATTTGAATTAGGACCGTTGCATGTTTACATGTAAAGCAAAAAATATAAAACAAAAGTTCTTTCCTCTTACTTTTAGGGCCAAACTCTTTATAAGATAAGACTGGGCTAGTTGGGATCTAAATGTTTGCAATGTGTAATTGGACCATTTTCTACACCTGAAGACTAATATATATTGCCCACAAATGAAATCAAATTCTGTTGTCCCTTTAAATCGGTGTTAAAGGGCATATAGTTTATATTAGACCCAAAGTAGAGGAAGGAAATCAATAATTTAGCGAGGTTAATAGATAGCTGTACTGCGTATTAGGTGCCTGTAACTTAGGGGCAATACTTTATTTCCCTATAAGGGAAGGCTCGTCAAAGACCATTAATTTGCTAACTTTGCAATATGGATTGTTAAACTCTGTAGTCTTTAAAGAGTCTCTAGTGAACATTGTATCTAGAAAACATTCACATTTTTCAGAAAACACAAAGGGGTCAATTTGCAAAAGCAGTTATTGATATATGGGAACTATTCTTTTACGCACTCTTATATGCTTTTGTGAATCAGCCCCCAACATATCCACTCCCTATTAGTGAAAGTACAGAAAGAGCACAACCCTTTATTCTTTATTAATTATATGTGAATAGTTCCTAAATGTTCCAAATGTGTTCCCATTTTATTTTTTTGTATTTGATCAGCCTTATTTAGAAGAAAAATACTGAAAAATTGAATAGCATAATATAACAAACGTGAACAGTGAATGTATAAGGGCCATATGTATGAGCACATTTTCCCATAGACACAGAATGGGAAAATCCCTTTGATACATCTGGCCCTAAGTACGTTAAGAAGGTAAAAGGTTCTAAAACTGTTCACAATTTTAGCATTTTCATTGGGAAAGAAGGTTGACAAAAGGTGGGGTGAAGGGCTAAATACAAACCAACAATTGAAGATCGAATAGCAGTATGACGCAATAAATACAATACAATTCAATAATTAAAATACATGGTTGATATGATAAACTATAATAGGTAATAGCAAAGAAAGTTACAGTTGATGGAGGTTTAACATTTTTAGAATTTGTATAATTAACATGTTGTTTAACAGCAAAATCTAAATAAATTGTTAATGGGGACCAATATAAATCTCTATCAACATGTGATCTGCACGAAGGAGTAAAGGCTATATCTAATCTATGATAATGACAAACATTATACCATCAAGCTTCGGAGGAAATGTTAGTAGAACACTTCCAATTCGTTGTAACTTGTTGAAAAGCCTTGGCTAACATGAGGTCAAATAATCCTTTTTTATGTGAGCTTAATATGACAGTATCGGATAAGCGCCTGTAAAAAAGATGTGGATATAGGACAATACAAATTAAACATTCTTGTCAGTTGGGACAAAACTTTCTTCCAGAAAGAGGCAGTGGAAGGGCATAAAAAGAGAAGGTGCATCAGATTGTAGTGTGGGTGCCCGCATGAGCGACAAGCTTTTTAATTGAATTAGAAAAATTGCCTGTGGATACAGGTGTAAAAAATAATCTATGATATTAAAAGAACATAAATTAAGTAGTGGAGGCTGATCTGGAAATTTGTAAGGCCCTAGATCAGATATTGTTAAAAAAGTAGATGGTCCAAGCACATCTCAAATCTGTTTCCGAGCTAAACTCTATCTTTTGGATCTAGAATGATCTGGGGTGAAAAATTATTTACAAATAGGGGAGGCCTTGGGAGTGAGTGTAAGTATTTTTAAAAGTGAATTATCGGAATAAGGAGATGTAGAAATTGATGCAAGTGATTAAAAAACATCTAGAAGACATGTATGTTTAAATAACAGTGGCGATATAGTAATGTACTTTGAAGAAAAAGATAAGACTTCTTTAGGAGAGAACTGTACAAGTAAGGAATGTTCTATATCAAGCCACAGAGACATGGATGGAAAAGAATTTGAAAGGAGCCATTTAAAGGGCCTGTTGAAAAACAAAAAGCTTTATGATAAGTGCGAAAGTCTGTAAAATTGGAACTCTCTACCGTTTTGGGTTTAATAAGAATTGATAAGGAAAGTCTACATTTTTTCTTGTTCCAGAGAAAGTTGGAAAGAGAGATGTAATGTTTTTTAAAGTAGATAAGTGGTATGTGTACTGGAATCATGGACAAAATATATAACAGAATATGAGTAATCTTCTTAAACCTTCTTTCATATTCAATGTAACTGAATTTGTAATAAAGTTGGCAAACCATATACCTAGATATTTAATCTTAGAAATATTCCAGTGGAAGTCAGTAGATTCAAAAGACTGTTTGACACAAAATTTGGTAGTGGTCATAACTTCTGTTTATCAGATTTAATTTTATAACCAAAGACGGAGGAGAACTCAGAGATTTCATGAAGTAAAGCTGGGATTTTAATGTCAGGATTAGAAATGAAGAAAAGAATATTATCCGCACAGGCAGAACGCTTCAAATGATTATGATTAAAGGCTATTGTATTGAATTCAAGATAAAAAGGGTTCAAGGGCTAAAATAAATAAAAGGGGGGATGAAGGACAGCCTTGAGGAACTCGTCCTTGGAATGGGAAGTTTTAGGATATGTGCCCGTTGATCAACACAGAAGCCACTGGAGCATTATAAATTAAAGATATAAGCGAAATAAAATTGGGGCCAAAGCTGTGCCAAGTAAGGGAGTGAAGTAGAAAGGACCGGTCAACTTTTTCAAATGCCTTATCCTCATCTATAGTGAGGGCAGCTAAGAAATATGTAAGAGAAGAAGCTTTATTTAATACATAAAAAACAACCTGGAATTGTCTGAGGTCAGTCAACCCATAACAAAACCAGACTGTTCCTTACCTTTCAATTTGGAAAGAAATGGATCAAGCCACAAAGCCAGTAGTTTGGCGAAAATATCTTAATCTACATTTACGAGGGAGATGGTCAGTAATTTTCACACTGCAAAGTATGACGACCTTCCTTGTGTATAAGGCCAATCGTTGATTCATGAAAAGTACCCCCAGCTGAACCAGTAGTTTTGAAAATGTAAATAGTTGCAAAAGTTTAGGAAGTATTATATTTGAAAAGTGCAAATAAAACTACCGAAAAACTATCTTGGCCAAATGTTTTACCTTTCTTAAGTAAGTTGAGCGCTTTGAGTATTTCTGAGACTGGCAACTCCGTTTCAAGGGATGTGAAGTTAAGAGTATCATGGGAAGGAGAGGGAATGGAATTGAGGTAAGTCTCAAGAAGAGAAGAGTGAACAGGGGAATCAGGGGAAAAGATCTTGTTGGTAGTGATAGAATGGAAATAAATTACATTTCTCAACCCTAGTGATCAGTTAATTTAAAACAATTTTGGCATAGACCTCAGGTGAGTGAAGGGTGAATAAATGAAAAACTACTTTTAAAAGAAAGGGTGGGAGAAAGAATAGATTGGTTGAGAGCAAGTGGGGAGAAGAAGGCAACATGGAGAGTGTGGGATGAGTATATTATGGGATCGAGGTAACACTCAAGAGAATTATAAAAGGGATGCTACTTCAAAGCAGTGAAATAAAGAAAGTCCTTAAGTGGTGAGCTGGCCATGGAATTTGGAGTTGTAATGGTCTTTCCTGCTGCTGTTCTAGCAGAAATATTTCCTGGAAGACTGAAAGTCAGTGAATCTCATGAGATAGCCTAAGTTTATGCAGCTCTAAATCATCTGCAAATTCCAAATCACAAACATCTTGGTGCTACAGTTTGGGGGAATAAGTTCCTAGTGCCACAATGCGTGAAGCTATAACCTTGACCGTCACTCGATGGATCAATGGTGGTGAAAACTCTCTTAATGCAGTAGCAGCCAGTAGAGTCCCGGGTGAACTGGTAGTAAAGTGCCTTGAATGGTGGATCCACCGACCAATCTTCATTGCCTCTGAAGAAAAGCAGAGAAGAGCTGCCTGTCCCCCCGGAGCTGCCTGTCCCAAGATGGCCGCCAGCTCCAAATGAAAAGAGACCTCGTCAGAACTGAGGATCCCATTTAACGCATAAAGGCCCCCCGCCATCGGAGCTGGGAAATTAAGAATAAAAATAAAATAGAAAAGCATCGACCAACTATGTCGCTCCTCCCAATGCCTCCACATTATCCACGCTAAAGGCCGCCTGACCCTAAAATGGCCGCCACCTGGGACACCTAATAGAAAAGGAAAGCAGACTCCAGTGATGACAACTGATCCATAACTGCAATTCCTTGCAAAGGGGCAGAGGAGGCCCCTATTTACAACGTTTTCCTCACAGTTAACCGAGTGAATTAAGTAAATTAAGTAATTTAAGGAACCAATTTCCCCTAGTGATGGGTCCCTGGAAACAACTATCGACAACACCCTTCATCCAAGTATTCTGTTGATCGCCCACCTCTGGGGAACTACAAACCTGCTAGACAATTAAGGAGGCCCCTATTTACAACGTCTTCCTCTCACTTAACTTAACGAACCTATTTTATTAAAGGAACCAGCTTCCCCAATTGTAGGGACTCTGGATACCCTTTTTAGAACATTGATCTTTCTAGTTCTCTGGTGAGCATCTACCTTGGGTACTACAAATCTGCTAGCAAATCAAGGAGTTTCCCTTCTCGAAGCACTCCATTACGCAAGCACGACGCCTAGACCCAAGGAGACAAATGCAGATCTCTTGCTCCACCATAATGCCTCCGTCCCAGCGCCTAGACGTTCACCCCAGCCCTGCACCCAACCAGCTATCTCCTATGGGACAGAATACCTACGCCATTACCTTCCCAGATAGTATCTCCTTCAAAGCCAAAAAACGCCTCAAACAGAATTTAATCAGACAACACCCTGAAACTCTTATCGTGGACTCCTACCATTGCTCAACGAGAGGACTGAGAAAAACAGACTTCATTTTCCATACCACCCGACCAGACGCCTGGGTCACCACCTTTAATTCTCTCCTTCCAGTCTCCAAAACCACCGTATCAGAACACAACCGGAAACTAACGATCTCCCCCCTGAACCAACAGTCCCTGACCGGAGACATCTCCATCTCCATCTTCAAGAATGGCACCATTCTAATCCAGGCGAAAGATGACAACCTCGATTTCTTCGACTCCCTCTTTCACACTCTTAAGACGACCACGGCTCTCTACCCACTACATACAGGCCCCACCTCCTCCTGTGACCCTCACCAAACTTCCAGCCCGCAGAGCATGCCTCACCCACCACATCAATATCCTCCCCTCGTCCTTAATCACGTCAACATCCACCCATCCCTCAGAGCCCCTCCCCCCTATCCCACAACCCCAAGCGCCCGCCCCCTCTCCCAATATTCCAGAACCCCCCTCCCACCTACATCCCCTAACGTCCTCCCCTTCTCCCAAACTTCCAGGACTCCCCCACCCCCCCACCCCTCCCACCTCCCTCCCCCCTCTCCTCGTCTCCCGCACCCCCACAGGATCTCAGTCACCTCCCCTTAGAACTCCCAGCCCCCCCACCGTCTTTGAATCACAGCGCCCTGCGCGATCCCTCACTCCCACTGCTCACGCCATCCCCCGTAGCGAAGACATTCTCCTCCCCCAAAGAGACCGCAACCCCCTTCCCTCCCTACTCCCCGCCCATCCGAACTCGAAAGTCCAATCAGACCCCCCAGCTCGATTACTCCCCCGAATAGTAACTCGCCCAGCAACCCCGCCCACCACCCTGCCCCTGACCAAAAATACGCGAAAGCTAACCCCGTGCCTCCCTCTCCCGTCTCACTTCCCAACAGTATCTCGCCCCAAACCTGCTCTCCCTCACTAGAGGTCCCACAATCGAACCCCAACCTAGACCCGGTCCCCTCGTCACAGACCCCCCCAGTCGACGTCCTGCTACACGACCTCTCCCACACCAAACCCAACTCCACCCAATCGCCCACCGACTCTACAGCACCTAAACTGTCACAACGCCTGGACTTTCTAGAAGCCCAGATCGCGACTCTGATCCTCGGCCTGAAAGAAACACTATCCTCCCTAGAGAAACTCCAGCACCCCTCCCTGAACGCCCCTCCTCCGCGCCTCCAGCCGCCTCCCGCCAAGAATGACTCTCACACCCACACAGCATCCTAGCCCCTCACAGGCTCCCAGCCTCTTCTCTCTAATCCCAGTACTGAGACTCGAATAGACAGGCCTAGAAGGACGGCTCCCTCCCTCTCGCCACAGGAAGTGACCTCCCTCATCACCTCCTTTGAAAACACGCCTAGGCAGCCTGCTCAAATAATGCCCCCTGACCACCCTCCCTTCTCCTCAATTCAAGTCATTACTGGAGTGGGAAGGGAACCGCCCCGTCGTAAAGCTGCCAGACCTCCACCCTATCTCTCTTCCTTACCCAGAGCTACATCGGTCAATCATATCTCACAGGTCGACTCCCAAATAAACTGTATGCTCATCAATTGCAGATCCGCCGTCAAACATGCAACAGAAATAGCCGAAACCATCCTCGCTCAGGACCTGGACGTAGCCTTCATCACTGAAACATGGCTGAACACTCTATCCTGCCCCATCCTGGACACGCTGGTGCTGCCCGGGTTCTCAATCATACACAAAGACAGGCCCATTCACAAAGGCGGCGGAATAGCTATTATCCATAAAACCGACATCTCCATCACTGAATCTCCTGCCGTCTTCTACAACTCCTTTGAATCCCTCGCGGTCAACATCAATTCGCCCCAACACCCTTCACTCCAATGCCTTCTCCTCTACCATCCCCTGGGCAATACCTCCGAATTTGGCGCTCAGCTGACGGATCTGATCACGCAAACAGCTCTCAACAGTGATTTCAGTATAATTCTGGGCGACCTCAACCTAAGATGGAATGTATCAAAAAACCCGCTCATTCAATCCCTCAACACCCTTATTCATGACCTTGACATGACCCAGCACTGCACAGAGGAAACCCACCATAGAGGAGCTACCCTGGATGCTATCATCGCAGATAAAAAGACAATTTCAATTGACCACATCATCCCAGTAGACTGGTCAGACCATCACGCCATCCTCTTTCATATCAATCACCCGGCGCTCTCCGTCCCTCCCACACAAACATCCCCCAAATGGATCAGAAACTTATCGAGAGTACCTCTTGACAAGCTTGAAGAGGGCCTCAGCTCACTCCTCCCGACCACGACAGAACCCCTTTCAACCACAGAACTCACCTCGCTCTACCATTCCAACTTGGAGCTCGTCTTAGACCAGCTGGCACCAAGGAAACTAAAAAAACAAAGAAACATCCCCTCCAGATCCTGGTTCTCCACTGACATCAACGACGAAAGAAGACACCTAAGATACTTGGAAAGATCCTGGAGGGCCAACCCCTCCTCACGCAACCGGGACCAGCTCAAGGCAGCCCGCAAAAGCTACTATAACCACATCAAGAACAAAAAGTCGTCCTTCTTCTGCACGGCCCTTGACAATGCCAAAAACCGCCCCAAAGAACTTTTCAACATCATCAAGAACCAAACCTCCATTCCGGTAACAAGAGACATGGTAGCGTCCAAATCCCAATGTGACGACTTTGCCAGCTTCTTCAATGAAAAAATCGCGAAAATTGACCGATCTCTCGGCACGTTGCCCTCAGACCACCCCGCCTCAACTTCCCATTTAAGACCGACAATCACATCCACTCGCTGGTCCTCCTTCCAACCTATCCAGGTTGAAGTGATAAGTAATCTCATAGCCTCCGCCAAACCCTCAAGTCACTCCCTTGATCAGCTTCCCCCGAGAGTGACCAAAGACTTGAGGCTCACTCTAGCCCCTATTTGGGCCAAGATCATCAACAGCTCTCTGAGTGAGGGCTCCATCCCGGACTGCCTTAAAATAGGTCAAGTCACGCCTCTACTAAAAAAAACGGGTCTTGACATACAGGATATGAATAACTTCAGACCAGTCTCGAAGCTTCCACTACTATCCAAAATCTTGGAAAGATGTGTGCTGGCGCAACTTTCCCAGCACCTAGAGAATACAAAGCTTCTAGACCCACATCAATCAGGGTTCAGAAAAGGCTGCAGTACTGAAACCGCAATACTTAACATCCTAGACGATCTTCACATGTCGCTCGACTCCAACCATTGCAGCCTTCTCATCCTCTTAGACCTATCGGCTGCATTTGACACAGTCGACCATGCCCTACTAATCAATGTCCTAAAGGAGAGAGCAGGCCTCGAAAAGACTGTCCTAAAATGGTTCTCCTCCTTTCTTAACAACCGCACACAAAGAATAAAAATTAAAACTTGCGAATCAGACATTCTTCCCATCAGCAGAGGAGTTCCTCAAGGGTCTGTTCTCTCTCCTCAACTCTTCAACATTTACATGGAGCCCCTCACCTTAATTCTAAGGAAAGCTAACATCCCCTTCCACCTTTATGCGGACGACACGCAACTCTATCTGGAAACCACATCGATCTCGGACATCCACAGACTGAACCACACACTTACTGAAGTTCAGCTCTGGCTTTCTTCCAACCACCTCAAACTCAATGAGGAAAAAACTGAAGTGCTCCTAATCTCTAACAAAGAAGAGAACCCCCAAATCCTTGATTGGCTCAAAGCCTTAAACGCTCTAAATGTGCCGCTTGTTCCATCGAACTCCATAAAATCCCTAGGGATCACCCTTGACCCCAAATTGGATATGAAAGAACACATCTCAAAAACCGCCAAAAGTGCCTTCCTGAACCTGAAATTGCTCTACAAACTAAAACCATTCCTCCCCACAAAAGACTTGAAACAGGCCACGCAGGCTCTGGTCCTCTCCAGAATTGACTACGGCATTGCCACTCTGACTGGAACAGCCAAATCTCACCTACGTCCTCTGACCTCTACCCTAAATGCAGCTGCAAGAATGATCACGGGAACAAAGAAATATGAACACATCACCCCAGCTCTGAAGGATCTGAAATGGCTCCCCATTGACCAACGAGCTAGCTGCCGCACAGCTTGCCTCACACACAAAGCCTTGCATACGGGCAAACCGGAATACCTGGCCAATAAGCTCAAAAGGGCCGGGCAGTCTAGAAACCTCAGAAGTTCCAACACGCTCCTACTCATTCCTCATTCTCAACATCGAGCAAATCCTTCGCGGGCAATGCTCCCAAGATATGGAACACCATTCCCCCACACATCAGAATTACCACATCCTTCCCGAAATTCAAGAAGCTACTCAAAGGCCTCTTCCTTGAGCGCTCCGGAACCAACTAGAACTTAACCTAGACTTTATTGTTTCATGTCCTCGCTCACCCCTGAGCTGATTGACTTGCCTACGAATCTCCGCCCTGGTTCACGCTTGGCTGCTATTGTATAGAGTGTACTCACTCCTGTGTGCATTGACCTGCTTTTTGTCCGCATTATCTGTCTAACTTATGTATATTTGCTGTGAAGCGCTCTGATACCCTCGGGTCCAGCCAGCGCTATACAAAACTTTAATAAATAAAAAAAATAAAAAACACATAGAGACCATTTATGTGGAAAATGCATTGTTCTTTAGGGCATCTTCATAACGCATCCAATTCTACCCACTTTTGGAATGGGAAGAGAGTGATTGTAATGATCTGTAGCTTGCACTTACTGTACCATACCTTTGTCAGGCTGCTTAGAGATAATTTTTGCCCCTTCGAATAGTGCAAAGGGCCTGCGTTTAATCCAGGAAACTAACTTTGTCATGATGTCACAGAAATCCCATGAAGTTTGGAAATGGTGGCAGCCATTTTAAAGTTATTGAATATAAATTCTTTGTGGTCCAAAATGCCCTTGTTAAACAACTGAGATGTATTGTTGCTGCATCCAGGACCTTCTTGCTAGAACTTGTTGAAAACTTTGGAGATTGTTGTTAACGTTTTTGGAAGTTATTGAAGTCTGAACACAGAGACGTTTTCTTTAGGAATCCAAGTGTATTGTAGAAATAAACTCTATTGGTTAAAGTAGTGTTTCAGAGATATCCCGAAAAGTTAAAGTGAAAGCGATAATGGAGGATAGTATTGTGTCTTCTATCACTCCAATAAATGCCTGGATAGGTTTTACGACGCAACTGCTAATGCATGCTGCAGCATTAACATCCAGAGCTAGCCAAACATCCCAATGGCCTGGGGCAAGGATGAAAAAAACACGTAGATCAAAGAAAAGATCTGAGAAGTGAAATTAGGAAGGCCAGGAAACCTGGTACAGCAACAATTGTATGGGAAAAATAATATTTGAAAAAGCAATATAACAAACAACTCTGGCAACAAGGGGAAGAAAGTCCGAAGATTTCTGGGTGGATCTTTTGTTCAACTGTAAACAATCAAATACCAGAGCCTTCTGAACAAGAATTAATGGCATTGGTAGGGAAGGAAGAATAATAAACACCTCATGTGTTGCAGAATAAGACTGGGTGGCTTACTAGATGAAGATCTTTGGCAAACAAGAGTGCTACTTAGTGCACGAAAATTGTAAAGTAGTCAAGTCAGACTGTGTAAAAAACCCAGTAGCGTGGCTATAGAGCAGTAGCCCAACTCCTCTAGCATTCTCACACTGTGCATCGGCAAGAGTGGTAAAAGTTATTATGGCTGGTAGAGCCAGGCAAGCTATATTTAAGCAAGATCTGAAATACTGGGCCAGGCCGATAACGGATGAATAATCCCAATGAACTGGAGGGGATCGATAATAGATCCAATTTTAAAGGGGGGATCAAGAAAATCCACCAAATTACAGGCTAATAGTGCTTACCGACTCAGAAGCAAAAAACTACGCCTCACTAGTCCTGGAAGATTTAATCGATTGGTCTAACACCAATAACTTGATCCCACTCCACCAGACAGGGTTCCAGAAAGGTTATGTACCACCGTCAATAGGCTAACAGTAAAACAATTGCTAAGAAATGTAAACGCTGGAAGAAAAAAATTCTTCTCTGCTTTACAGACCTAACAGTAGCTTTTGATCGAGTCGACAGAGCCGTCTTGTGGGGAAAACTAAGGCAGAGGGGCATTCAGGAAAAAACCTCATGAGCTATTGAGTTATTATACACTGATACATGGATTCAAATCAAGGTGGCAGACAAGACTGTCCAGACAAATACCTACAGCCAATGGCCTCAAGCAAGGGTGTGTTCTTGCCCCGCACCTGTTTAACCTTTTCATGGCTGATCTATCGCCGCAGCTGGGTCATGTAAATTCTCATCCTCTGAGATTGGGACCATTGACCCTGACACATCCCTCATATGCTGATGACATTGCACTGTTGAGTTATACGAGGGTGGGACTGCAAAGATCAATCAAAGAACTTGTGGTAGATCAATGAATTCGAAATTATTGCAACTAAGACAAAAACAATGTCAATATGGAATAGACCCAGTACCCCTCTTAAAATCAAACTAGGAAATGGAAGCATAGAAGAGGTAAAAATTACAAGTACCTAGGATTATACTTTGATAAGAAATTTAACGTTCAAGCAGTATAAGATGAGAATAAACAATGTTTTAACTCACGCTTTTTGTGCTCCTACCAAGAAACTGGGGTCCTCATTTATAAAAAGTGTCACATCGCTGTGACAAAGCCTCGATGCAACACTTCTTAGTGAGCCCTCCTTGCCCCACGATGGATGAGTCATATTACAGTATTACATATGTCGCAAGGAATGACAGATACGTCAGTATGACTGACGTATCTGTCGGAGCACTAATGATGCATTGCTGGAGAGAGTCTCAAAAGTGACGCACCTCCAGCAATGTGTCCTTTCACATGTGGCAAGCACCATGTGAAAGGGCATGCATCAGTCTTTTTTGACGCAGTAACGTCCTAAAGTGGCGCAGTGATTGTGCCACTGCTACGAGGCCTTTTGCGGGGGAACACCCCCCGTATACCTCATACCTGGCGCAGGTATAATGTAGCACAGGGCTTTACAAAGTGACTCATCTGATTAGATGCGTCACTTTGTAAATATGGCGCAACGTTGCTCATTTTTCCACCGCCAGTGCGTCACAAAAAGTGATTCACAAGTGGCACAAAAGTGACACAAGGCATCATGCATAAGGCCCTGGATGGCCTTCCTTTCAGCCACTGTTAGCAATCATTACTGCAAAATTGCTACCAACGCTGGCCTACGCGAGTGTGGTTATGCTCGGCAAAGACGCACAAATCCTGGATAAACTCCAAATAAATATCTTTAAACATGTTTTTCGGCTTCCCCACAACGCTTGTCCGTCTCGAATTTGGGCTGACACAACAAAGCATTGCACATTCATGAGCTGCGGTAGGCCTTGGGCTTGGAGATGTGTTGGCAGAGAAGGGAGGGTGGCTGCTGAGTGTGGACGGTGGTTGTGCAATCTCATGTTTGGTAAAATATCAATAAAACTCGTTTATTAAAAAATGGACAAAGTGTCATGTTACACAAAAATCCACAGTGCGGAGCATCTGATTTTTTACAGTCAGTACTTTCTTTTCTGTTTCCTTGGCAGTTTGAATGTTTACTGTCGTTCAGACACAGGCACCATAATCACATTTTCAATCATGCAAAGGCAACGAGGTTAATGGGCTACTTTGGAAATTCAGAAAAGGTCACCATAATCCAGTTAACTTTCAGAACAGGAAGAGTCGCCATAACATTGTTGTCAATAATCCAGTAAACAGAGTTCAACAGTTTATAAATGATGCTCATTAAAGAAGTCGGCGCAGAAGCAGGCATGAACAGGCACAGCACTGCACTGCTATCGCCCTCAGTCAAATCTCTTTCATTTGTCGAAAAAATACATCTTTGCAAATAAATCATATGCATGCGTGGTTTAGGAGAACACCTTGGTACAGTTATGCAGGTCTGGAGGGGTTTGCTGCATTAAATGTTGGTTAAAACAAATGGGAACATGGAATGTATACAGTAGATGCTCCCCTCTCACTTTTGATCCCCACTCACACCAAACCTCCTGTCGTGTCGTGACCTCAATAACGACAGACAAATGTATACTTATTCATTGGAGCTTTATTGCCTGCTGCCATTCAGGTCCCTGTCCCTACACTAACTGCCCTTTCCTGTTCATACTCCGCCTCTTCCCTCAGCCCCGATGCTCCTCCCATCCCAACTACTAGACTGCATAACATTACATCTCCCCCTTTGTTAACAAAACTTGAACCGCTTCTAGTCCATTTCTTCGATTAATCTCTTTGGTTTGACAATGTCTCTTCGTGGCCTAAAACAGGGTCCACTGTCGGTCAGCGCATTTCCCTGCGACTGGCCAAACCTCAACGACGGGCTTGGTTGATTTGCTTCACCCATGTCTGGTTGCACTGTGTCTTTCTCAAGTATTTCCTTCATACCTGATGTGCATTTCTGAAAGTGAGATGCATTGCGAGTAATTCTTCTTTGCTCCGACTCAGCCGTAATCATGGTGCCTTTGTGCTGGGTAACGGTGAGGGGTTCATCTTTGAACCTACAGTCCGTCTTCTTGGTCTGTTCCTGTTTGACCACTACACAATCTCCAGTTTGCAGAGAGGGAGGCCTGGCATGCCGTCGGGCATCAGCGTATATTTTCATTCTGTTCTTCTCCGCACAGTCAGCCTTGGCAGTTTCGTGATGAATGCGTGTCGGGGACACCGGTGCCAGAGCTCCTTCCCACGTAGAAATCCTTGTCCTGGTGGATCGACCTAACATGAGTGTGGCAGGGCATTTTCCGGTGGTGGCGTGTGGAGTGGTTCGATACGCCCTTAACACTTCATTCAGAGCCACCTGCAAATCTTTCTTTTCTAGCGTAGCCTGTTGGAAAGTCTTTTTCAAGGTGGCCATGAATCTTTCAATGGTGCCATTTGCTTGTGGCCACAAGGGGGTAACCTTCCGATGTCGAAAGTTTAGGTGTTTCGCAAAATCACTGAATTCATGGCTATTGAAAGGAGGGCCATTGTCCGTTTTGAGTTCCTTGGGAACGCCCCACGCAGCAAACACTTCATCCAGTACTGCTATTGTACTGGACGCATTGGTGGATGACACAAATTGAGCTATTGGGAATCGCGAGTATTCATCCATGATTGCCACCACATACCGACCAGATTGGAGGGGTCCATAGAAGTCCATGGCGAGTTCCTGCCATACTTCGTCCGGCAATGGGGTCATCTGAAGGGGAGCTGGAGGCTCGCCTGATTTTACCAGTTGGTATTGTGGACAGTCTTTCAAAGTGGACTCAACTATTTGCTCTAGTTGCGGGAACCAAACCCTCTCTCTTAGTGTTCTTTTGGTGGCAACCACTCCTCTATGACCTTCGTGTGCCAGGTTAACCACTCCTTGGCATAGCTGTCTAGGGATGACGATCCGGTGGTCCCTCAGCAAGAGCCCTTCTGTGGTGGTTGACAGCTCATCCCGGACGGGACGGAAGGCTTGCATCTCATGACGTATCTGTGAGTCTTTCATTTCATCCTCGCTCTCATGTCTCCATCGATGTGTGCACAACCGGCGCATTACTTTCTGGAGGAGGTTGTCTTGGGCCGTCGCCTCCCTGAATGCCTCAAGGGGAACTGCGGGCGGTCGGGCTACACTTACCACAAAATGTATGTACTCTTCAGCCATCGATGAGCGTGATTCATGGGATGTCTGTGGATGTCTGGACATGTAGTCCGCAGGATTCTCACCCTTCTCGGGTTTGTGAATGATTGTGAAGGTGTATTCCTGCAATCTCAGACCCCACCTCTCAATGCGGGGTGGCATCTTGGCCTTGGGGTTACCAAAAATAGTGACAAGAGCTTGGTGGTCCGTGATCATGGTAAAATGTTTGCCAAAGATGAACACATGGAAATGTTCACATGCCCACACAACCGCTAGGCTCTCTTTCTCGGGCTGCGAGTAGGCTTTCTCAGTGTCTGAGAGGCTGCGGCTGGCGTATGCCACGATGTAGCGTCGCTCCGTGTCGTTGTCATATCGAGCCAGAATGGCGCCAAGACCCACAGGACTGACATCCACAGTTATTTCCGTCTTCCTTTTGGTGTTGAAATAGGCCAGATTATCCACTGACTCCACTGCTTGCTTGATTTCTTGGAATGCCCTCTCACACGAGGGGCTCCACACAAACGGTTGTCCTTGCTTTGTGAGAGCACGAAGGGGATGACTGATCGTTGCATAGTCTTTGATGTATCTGGAGCAGTAGCTGGCCATGCCCAGGAATGATCGGACATCGCTGACATCTTGAGGGCTCTTGGTGGTGTTGAGCGCAGTCACTTTTTTGGGGTCAGGCTTCATCCCAGCTCCTGAAAAGACGTGACCAAAGAACTTGAGAGTTGACTGATGGAACTCGCACTTGTCTTTGTTCAACGTTAGGTTTGCTTCCAGGACGGCATGACACACGCGGTCCAGGGCCTGATCATGTTCTTGAGTATTTGATCCATACACCAGTATATCGTCACTGTAGTTCAGTGAATTTGGGATGTGCCTGATGGTTTGACGGATCACCTCTTGAAAGATTTCCGCTGCGGAAGAGATTCCGAAACTAAGGGCCCCATTAGGATAGCGGGCGGAAAACCACCCCGCCCGCCATGGAGGCGGAAAACAACCGCCCGCCATGGAGGCGGTTCAACCGGCAGACAAATTAGGATCGTCCGCCAGTACAGACCGACCGCGGCGGTAGCGGTGAAAATGAAACCGCCCGGCGTGTGCGGTGATGACAAAACACCGACCGCGGCGGTCGGAAAAGCAGCGGAAAATACAAAACCGGCCACAGGGACAGCGGAGACACCGCACGTGAAATTACGATATCCCCGAGGGTGTCGCGGGCGGAACCGCAGGCACCGACCGCCGCGGTCGAAGGCAGGATTGCATGGGAGAAATGGCGGCCAAGCACCAGCAAACTCACCGCAGCGGACGAACATGAAATACATGGCGGTCGATGTCAAAGCACCGCAGTGATGCCAAATACTGCATAAACAAAGTAGCCCTGCCCCCAATAGATACAACACACACACACAGATACAGAAATGTCAAACAAATATACAAAACAACATAACCACACCCACAACACACCTGACAACCACAATCCAATTGGACACACCCACACAGCTGAGTACAAAGCCACCCCCTCCACTCACCACAATCCTTTGCATCTTTCCTGAACAGAAGGCCACACACCACATCTGAGAGGAGAGGCAAAATCGCACACCACACCCACCCACCCACCACCACCATCAACACCACTAACACACCATCACAATCAAACCCCCAGCACATAACACACCTCATCACCACACCCCTGCACCCACACACCCCTGCACCCACAAACACCTCAACCCCCCCACACCATGACATCACAAAAAATGCCAAAATTCACAGAGAGTGAGTTGACAGTCATGGTCAACGAGATTGTGAGAGTAGAACCACAACTATTTGGGAACCTAGTCCAACAGACACCATTAGCCACCAGGACACAAATGTGGGAAAGGATAGTCCAAAGGGTGAATACAGTTGGGGCCACCCCAAGATCCAAGAAGGAGATCAGGAAGCGGTGGCATGATCTCAACAGGGTTGTCAAGGAGAGGAGGAGCAAGAACTGGACGCTGGCAAACGCGACTGGCAGTGGCCCTCCCATCCCACCGAAGACATTCACACCATGGGAGGAGAAGGTGCTTGCTATCCTGCTACCTGAGAGTCTCACAGGAGTAGCCGGGGGAGCGGAGGCTGGTAAGTACCGACAAATGTGTAACACCACATTGAGATTTACCTCCTTGCAATACCCAACCACCAATACACTGTCCATCCCTAACCAACATGTAGCCAGCCATTCTGCTGAGGAGGCCTGTATGGGGCCGGAATGTCAGTACAACATGCCCCCCTGTCCCAGAGCCAAGCAGCATGGAGGCCTCCCCAGCCAGGAGCAAGTGTCAGCCATTGCACTGTTTAACAAACAAACTTACAGGTAGGTAGCCATCTTCACTTGGAGGCTGTTTGTGGGTGTGAGGGAGGGAGGGAGGCCTGTCTCACTACTCCCAGTATGCCCCCCTGTCCCACAGCCCAGCAGCATGGAGGCCTCCCCAGCCAGGAGCAAGTGTCAGCCATTGCACTGTTTAACAAACAAACTTACAGGTAGGTAGCCATCTTCACTTGGAGGCTGTTTGTGGGTGTGAGGGAGGGAGGGAGGCCTGTCTCACTACTCCCAGCATGCCCCCCTGTCCCACAGCCCAGCAGCATGGAGGCCTCCCCAGCCAGGAGCAAGTGTCAGCCATTGCACTGTTTAACAAACAAACTTACAGGTAGGTAGCCATCTTCACTTGGAGGCTGTTTGTGGGTGTGAGGGAGGGAGGGAGGCCTGTCTCACTACTCCCAGCATGCCCCCCTGTCCCACAGCCCAGCAGCATGGAGGCCTCCCCAGCCAGGAGCAAGTGTCAGCCATTGCACTGTTTAACAAACAAACTTACAGGTAGGTAGCCATCTTCACTTGGAGGCTGTTTGTGGGTGTGAGGGAGGGAGGGAGGCCTGTCTCACTACTCCCAGCATGCCCTCCTGTCCCACAGCCCAGCAGCATGGAGGCCTCCCCAGCCAGGAGCAAGTGTCAGCCATTGCACTGTTTAACAAACAAACTTACAGGTAGGTAGCCATCTTCACTTGGAGGCTGTTTGTGGGTGTGAGGGAGGGAGGGAGGCCTGTCTCACTACTCCCAGCATGCCCTCCTGTCCCACAGCCCAGCAGCATGGAGGCCTCCCCAGCCAGGAGCAAGTGTCAGCCATTGCACTGTTTAACAAACAAACTTACAGGTAGGTAGCCATCTTCACTTGGAGGCTGTTTGTGGGTGTGAGGGAGGGAGGGAGGCCTGTCTCACTACTCCCAGCATGCCCCCCAGTCCCACAGCCCAGCAGCATGGAGGCCTACCCAGCCAGGAGCAAGTGTCAGCCATTGCACTGTTTAACAAACAAACTTACAGGTAGGTAGCCATCTTCATTTGGAGGCTGTTTGTAGGTGTGAGGGAGGGAGGGAGGCTTGTCTCACTACTCCCAGCATGCCCCCTGTCCCACAGCCCAGCAGCATGGAGGCCTCCCCAGCCAGGAGCAAGTGTCAGCCATTGCACTGTTTAACAAACAAACTTACAGGTAGGTAGCCATCTTCACTTGGAGGCTGTTTGTGGGTGTGAGGGAGGGAGGGAGGCCTGTCTCACTACTCCCAGCATGCCCCCCTGTCCCACAGCCCAGCAGCATGGAGGCCTCCCCAGCCAGGAGCAAGTGTCAGCCATTGCACTGTTTAACAAACAAACTTACAGGTAGGTAGCCATCTTCACTTGGAGGCTGTTTGTGGGTGTGAGGGAGGGAGGGAGGCCTGTCTCACTACTCCCAGCATGCCCCCCTGTCCCACAGCCCAGCAGCATGGAGGCCTCCCCAGCCAGGAGCAAGTGTCAGCCATTGCACTGTTTAACAAACAAACTTACAGGTAGGTATCCATCTTCACTTGGAGGCTGTTTGTGGGTGTGAGGGAGGGAGGGAGGCTTGTCTCACTACTCCCAGCATGCCCCCCTGTCCCACAGCCCAGCAGCATGGAGGCCTACCCAGCCAGGAGCAAGTGTCAGCCATTGCACTGTTTAACAAACAAACTTACAGGTAGGTAGCCATCTTCACTTGGAGGCTGTTTGTGGGTGTGAGGGAGGGAGGGAGGCCTGTCTCACTACTCCCAGAATGCCCCCCTGTCCCACAGCCCAGCAGCATGGAGGCCTCCCCAGCCAGGAGCAAGTGTCAGCCATTGCACTGTTTAACAAACAAACTTACAGGTAGGTAGCCATCTTCACTTGGAGGCTGTTTGTGGGTGTGAGGGAGGGAGGGAGGCCTTCTCACTACTCCCAGCATGCCCCCTGTCCCACAGCCCAGCAGCATGGAGGCCTCCCCAGCCAGGAGCACGTGTCAGCCATTGCACCCTGCACACTCACCTTACAGGTATGTAACTACCGTATATCTTCATGAAGTGTGTGTGTGTAGAAATCAAATAACTATTGTACGCAATGCACAGACAATCAACCTTTATGACTCCATGATGTGACTCTGCACTATGTAATGTAACACGGTGCCATGATTTGTACAACTGATGACAGCAAATTGCACTAGTGTACAGACAGCTGATGATACGCAGATGACACAAACACTGACCACTCCCCATCTACTCCACAGGTGATGAAGAACTCACTGCTGGGGACAACACCAACGACCAGCAGAGCCAGTCTCCACCTCCGGCACATGGACTCACAGATGCAGACTCCCAGGACAGTTTGGATGATGAGCTCCAGGCCGGCCCATCTGGTGTTCCACAGAGCCAGAGGTCCCAGGCCCCCATCCTCCCCACCACCACCTCTGCTGCAACAACAACGCAGCAGACCCCTGCTGTCACGGCCTCTGCCTCCACCGCAACCACCACCGCAGCCACTGCCACCAACACCACCACTACCACCAGTACCACCTGCAGCACCCTCCCTGTCCCTAGGGATGACCAGCCCACACCAACAACTGTGGAGGGCAGGGAGCCAGTGCGTGGCGCACCAGTGGCGAGGGAAGAGGTCCGTGGCAGCAGCGCAGGCGGGAGGGCCAGGGTCAACACCAGACCTCGGGAGGAGTGGACACCATCCCTGGACCACTTCACCAGAGTTGTGGATGCCTACCAAGAGGTCCAGGGACAAAGTGGCCGGTCGGATGAACTATTAAGGGAGCTCATCCTGCTGATGAGGTCCATCGATAACCGCCTGGGACAGATGGTGGACCTCATGGGCCAGCAAGTGGCGTTGCAGAGGGACAGGCCTGTGTCCCAACCATCACCGCCGTCCCCTCCTGTTGTGCAGCAGGATGACAGTCCACCATCCTCCCCTGCGCCAACAGAGAGGGGCGAGTCCTCTGACGCCGCTGGCCATTCAGCAGGCCCCCCACCGCCAAAAAGATCTAGGGGGCGTCCAAAGAAGAGCCTGGGAGTCTCTGGAAGCAAAGCACCTGCCACACGCCAGTCACGGAGCCAGCCGTGAAGACAACCCTCTCCCCAACTGCATTCACTGTTTGGACTGTCTTTCCCCACATTGCCTTGGCAATGGCACCTGTCTGTTGAACTGGGTCACCACATCCATGTGGTGTCTACTCTTGCATCTCTGCGACCATGACTGTCAACTCACTGCTCATTCACCACCTTCCTGTAAATATTCCCGCACAATTCACATGTCCACCCCGTAAATAAAATACCTGACACTCCAGATTTGGTGTATTGAATTCTTTAGTGCAGTATTTACATTGATGATAATGTCCATGATGTGTAAACATGATGTACAGTATGCAGGGCAGGAACACTCTGGAGCACCTAGGGAGACACAACAGAACTACAGTCACTGGTCTCATCATGCCAACACACACAGATCACTGCTCCACAAATATCCAATTTATCACAGGTACACTACACATTGTCTAGCTGATATGCACAAATACGGTCCAGAATACATCTCCGTACGTAACGTCCATTACAACAATACCATACATAGGTGACAGAACATGTGGCTATTGGGAACATCTGCGCATATCCATTCACAACAAAAGCTACCACACTAGACTATGTAGACGTTGTAACTTGTCACACACCTTCAAGTGAAGTAGCGTTGGATTAGCTGCTGGCGTAGGTCAACTCCTTCCTCCTCTCCACTGTCCTCATCACTGGATTCAGGTCCCTGAGCAGGTTGTGGCCTTGGTTCCTCACCATCGTCCAGGAGCAGGGGGACCCCCTTGTGGATGGCCAGGTTGTGTAGCATACAGCATGCCACAACAATCTTGCACACCTTCCCAGGCGAGTATGCGAGTGCGCCTCCAGTCCTGTCAAGGCACCGGAACCTTGACTTCAGCAGGCCAAAAGTCCGTTCAATTACCCGTCGTGTCCTGCCATGGGCCTCATTGTAGCGGATGTCTGCTTGTGTCTGGGGATTCCGGAGTGGGCTCAACAGCCATGGCCTACTGAGATATGCAGAGTCCCCTGTGAATGAAAATGTTGTACGGCCACAGTAAAGCCAGTGACACATAGCACGTGAATGCAGTAGTGTAACTCACCCACAATCCAGGCACGTTCGGGATGCAGATTCTCCATCATCCGTGGCACCATGCTGTTCCTCATAATGAAAGAGTCATGGGCCGAACCGGGATACTTTGCACACACATGTGATATTGTCATGTCCGCAAGGCACACCACCTGCACATTCATGGAGTGGTAGTGTTTGCGATTCCGATAAATGTGCTCCGTCGCCTGCGGTGCCACCAGAGCCACATGGGTGCAATCTATGGCACCGACTACATGTGGGATGCGCCCAAGTGGATAGAAGTCCCCCTTAACGGCAGCCAATTCACGTCCCCTGGGGAAATGTATGTAGCGATTGCGATATATCATCATGGCCTCAAGTACATCCCTCAGCACCATGCTGAACATGGGCTGCGACATACCCCCAGCGTTAGCCACGGTCTCTTGGAAGGAACCAGTCGCAAAGAAGTGTAGTGCTGCCATTACCTTGTAGGTGGGTGTGAATGCCGTAGGATAGTGACGGCGAGGCTGCAGGTGGGGCTCCAATAGATCACACACGATCTTCAATGTCGGTCTGTCCAGCCTGAATTTCCTGATGATTGCCTCATTCTCCATGTCCTCAAGCACAATCAACTGTCGTAGGAGATTTGGCCTCCTCCTAGTTTAGGATTATAAAGAATAGGTCAATGACAAGCATCATGAGATGGCCATAGCACAAAGCATCAATGATGTAATGGGAAAACAACGAGGGCCAGAGAGATGCATGGCACATCTGGTTATATGGCTGGCCAATAGCTACACACAGAGGGCAGGCCTCTCCAGTGACAATACCCAAGTGACAGTAACACATCGGGTAATGTGAAAGTGGATATAATGATTGAACTTTTGACATGCGCAGACATGGAGCTACTAGAGCCACAAATGTAATGTGACTTAACATGTCTGTCATACCCATCTGCCGTACCTGCCACACCTCAATGCATCATGTACATTCTGCAACCATTCATTAACACAATGATCACAGTAGCAGGGACACTTCTGGTTGTGTGCATGATCAGTTGTGAATCCACAAGTCAGGTACGATACAATGCAGTGCCACCAGCCCGGTCAAGGTCTGCACTGACCAACAACACATTAAACCGCACTACATCTATGTAGAGCACCTGACGTCTGTCAATCATCATCACACATCAAAACCCTTACTAAAATGGCACAAACACATGCTAAAGTGGCTCACACTGAACGTGCGTCCTCCTGTGGATGCAATGGCTGTGTGGCATCGTGTGTACAATGATGTGCCCTACACCATGTAGCTGCAGGGTACTTATACATTGTCCAGGATTGACATACACAGCAATGTGTAAGAAAATGCCAGAACCTACCGCCGGTCCCCGGCGCTGTGACCCCAGCACCACCATCTACCCAGCCAAGGTAGCCATTGGCACCTGGACTTGTGTACATGCCGGTGGCTATGCTCCGCCACATGAGTCGCGGTACCTACCGCCGGTCCCCGGTGGTGTGACCCCAGCACCACCATCTACCCAGCCAAGGTAGCCATTGGCACATGGACTTGTGTACATGCCGGTGGCTATGCTCCGCCGCATGAGTCGCGGTACCTACCGCCGGTCCCCGGCGGTGTGACCCCAGCACCACCATCTACCCAGCCAAGGTAGCCATTGGCACATGGACTTGTGTACATGCCGGTGGCAATGCTCCGCCGCATGAGTCGCGGTACCTACCGCCGGTCCCCGGCGGTGTGACCCCAGCACCACCATCTACCCAGCCAAGGTAGCCATTGGCACATGGACTTGTGTACATGCCGGTGGCTATGCTCTGCCGCATGAGTCGCGGTACCTACCGCCGGTCCCCGGCGGTGTGACCCCAGCACCACCATCTACCCAGCCAAGGTAGCCATTGGCACATGGACTTGTGTACATGCCGGTGGCTATGCTCCGCCGCATGAGTCGCGGTACCTACCGCCGGTCCCCAGCGGTGTGACCCCAGCACCACCTTCTACCCAGCCAAGGTAGCCATTGGCACATGGACTTGTGTACATGCCGGTGGCTATGCTCCGCCGCATGAGTCGCGGTACCTACCGCCGGTCCCCGGCGGTGTGACCCCAGCACCACCATCTACCCAGCCAAGGTAGCCATTGGCACATGGACTTGTGTACATGCCGGTGGCTATGCTCCGCCGCATGAGTCGCGGTACCTACCGCCGGTCCACAGCGGTGTGACCCCAGCACCACCATCTACCCAGCCAAGGTAGCCATTGGCACATGGACTTGTGTACATGCCGGTGGCTATGCTCCGCCGCATGAGTCGCGGTACCTAACGCCGGTCCCCGGCCATGGAGGCGGTTCAACCGGCAGACAAATTAGGATCGTCCGCCAGTACAAACCGACCGCGGCGGTAGCGGTGAAAATGAAACCGCCCGGCGTGTGCGGTGATGACAAAACACCGACCGCGGCGGTCGGAAAAGCAGCGGAAAATACAAAACCGGCCACAGGGACAGCGGAGACACCGCACGTGAAATTACGATATCCCCGAGGGTGTCGCGGGCGGAACCGCAGGCACCGACCGCCGCGGTCGAAGGCAGGATTGCATGGGAGAAATGGCGGCCAAGCACCAGCAAACTCACCGCAGCGGACGAACATGAAATACATGGCGGTCGATGTCAAAGCACCGCAGTGATGCCAAATACTGCATAAACAAAGTAGCCCTGCCCCCAATAGATACAACACACACACACAGATACAGAAATGTCAAACAAATATACAAAACAACATAACCACACCCACAACACACCTGACAACCACAATCCAATTGGACACACCCACACAGCTGAGTACAAAGCCACCCCCTCCACTCACCACAATCCTTTGCATCTTTCCTGAACAGAAGGCCACACACCACATCTGAGAGGAGAGGCAAAATCGCACACCACACCCACCCACCCACCACCACCATCAACACCACTAACACACCATCACAATCAAACCCCCAGCACATAACACACCTCATCACCACACCCCTGCACCCACACACCCCTGCACCCACAAACACCTCAACCCCCCCACACCATGGCATCACAAAAAATGCCAAAATTCACAGAGAGTGAGTTGACAGTCATGGTCAACGAGATTGTGAGAGTAGAACCACAACTATTTGGGAACCTAGTCCAACAGACACCATTAGCCACCAGGACACAAATGTGGGAAAGGATAGTCCAAAGGGTGAATACAGTTGGGGCCACCCCAAGATCCAAGAAGGAGATCAGGAAGCGGTGGCATGATCTCAACAGGGTTGTCAAGGAGAGGAGGAGCAAGAACTGGACGCTGGCAAACGCGACTGGCAGTGGCCCTCCCATCCCACCGAAGACATTCACACCACGGGAGGAGAAGGTGCTTGCTATCCTGCTACCTGAGAGTCTCACAGGAGTAGCCGGGGGAGCGGAGGCTGGTAAGTACCGACAAATGTGTAACACCACATTGAGATTTACCTCCTTGCAATACCCAACCACCAATACACTGTCCATCCCTAACCAACATGTAGCCAGCCATTCTGCTGAGGAGGCCTGTATGGGGCCGGAATGTCAGTACAACATGCCCCCCTGTCCCAGAGCCAAGCAGCATGGAGGCCTCCCCAGCCAGGAGCAAGTGTCAGCCATTGCACTGTTTAACAAACAAACTTACAGGTAGGTAGCCATCTTCACTTGGAGGCTGTTTGTGGGTGTGAGGGAGGGAGGGAGGCCTGTCTCACTACTCCCAGTATGCCCCCCTGTCCCACAGCCCAGCAGCATGGAGGCCTCCCCAGCCAGGAGCAAGTGTCAGCCATTGCACTGTTTAACAAACAAACTTACAGGTAGGTAGCCATCTTCACTTGGAGGCTGTTTGTGGGTGTGAGGGAGGGAGGGAGGCCTGTCTCACTACTCCCAGCATGCCCCCCTGTCCCACAGCCCAGCAGCATGGAGGCCTCCCCAGCCAGGAGCAAGTGTCAGCCATTGCACTGTTTAACAAACAAACTTACAGGTAGGTAGCCATCTTCACTTGGAGGCTGTTTGTGGGTGTGAGGGAGGGAGGGAGGCCTGTCTCACTACTCCCAGCATGCCCCCCTGTCCCACAGCCCAGCAGCATGGAGGCCTCCCCAGCCAGGAGCAAGTGTCAGCCATTGCACTGTTTAACAAACAAACTTACAGGTAGGTAGCCATCTTCACTTGGAGGCTGTTTGTGGGTGTGAGGGAGGGAGGGAGGCCTGTCTCACTACTCCCAGCATGCCCTCCTGTCCCACAGCCCAGCAGCATGGAGGCCTCCCCAGCCAGGAGCAAGTGTCAGCCATTGCACTGTTTAACAAACAAACTTACAGGTAGGTAGCCATCTTCACTTGGAGGCTGTTTGTGGGTGTGAGGGAGGGAGGGAGGCCTGTCTCACTACTCCCAGCATGCCCTCCTGTCCCACAGCCCAGCAGCATGGAGGCCTCCCCAGCCAGGAGCAAGTGTCAGCCATTGCACTGTTTAACAAACAAACTTACAGGTAGGTAGCCATCTTCACTTGGAGGCTGTTTGTGGGTGTGAGGGAGGGAGGGAGGCCTGTCTCACTACTCCCAGCATGCCCCCCAGTCCCACAGCCCAGCAGCATGGAGGCCTACCCAGCCAGGAGCAAGTGTCAGCCATTGCACTGTTTAACAAACAAACTTACAGGTAGGTAGCCATCTTCATTTGGAGGCTGTTTGTAGGTGTGAGGGAGGGAGGGAGGCTTGTCTCACTACTCCCAGCATGCCCCCTGTCCCACAGCCCAGCAGCATGGAGGCCTCCCCAGCCAGGAGCAAGTGTCAGCCATTGCACTGTTTAACAAACAAACTTACAGGTAGGTAGCCATCTTCACTTGGAGGCTGTTTGTGGGTGTGAGGGAGGGAGGGAGGCCTGTCTCACTACTCCCAGCATGCCCCCCTGTCCCACAGCCCAGCAGCATGGAGGCCTCCCCAGCCAGGAGCAAGTGTCAGCCATTGCACTGTTTAACAAACAAACTTACAGGTAGGTAGCCATCTTCACTTGGAGGCTGTTTGTGGGTGTGAGGGAGGGAGGGAGGCCTGTCTCACTACTCCCAGCATGCCCCCCTGTCCCACAGCCCAGCAGCATGGAGGCCTCCCCAGCCAGGAGCAAGTGTCAGCCATTGCACTGTTTAACAAACAAACTTACAGGTAGGTATCCATCTTCACTTGGAGGCTGTTTGTGGGTGTGAGGGAGGGAGGGAGGCTTGTCTCACTACTCCCAGCATGCCCCCCTGTCCCACAGCCCAGCAGCATGGAGGCCTACCCAGCCAGGAGCAAGTGTCAGCCATTGCACTGTTTAACAAACAAACTTACAGGTAGGTAGCCATCTTCACTTGGAGGCTGTTTGTGGGTGTGAGGGAGGGAGGGAGGCCTGTCTCACTACTCCCAGCATGCCCCCCTGTCCCACAGCCCAGCAGCATGGAGGCCTCCCCAGCCAGGAGCAAGTGTCAGCCATTGCACTGTTTAACAAACAAACTTACAGGTAGGTAGCCATCTTCACTTGGAGGCTGTTTGTGGGTGTGAGGGAGGGAGGGAGGCCTTCTCACTACTCCCAGCATGCCCCCTGTCCCACAGCCCAGCAGCATGGAGGCCTCCCCAGCCAGGAGCACGTGTCAGCCATTGCACCCTGCACACTCACCTTACAGGTATGTAACTACCGTATATCTTCATGAAGTGTGTGTGTGTAGAAATCAAATAACTATTGTACGCAATGCACAGACAATCAACCTTTATGACTCCATGATGTGACTCTGCACTATGTAATGTAACACGGTGTTGCCATGATTTGTACAACTGATGACAGCAAATTGCACTAGTGTACAGACAGCTGATGATACGCAGATGACACAAACACTGACCACTCCCCATCTACTCCACAGGTGATGAAGAACTCACTGCTGGGGACAACACCAACGACCAGCAGAGCCAGTCTCCACCTCCGGCACATGGACTCACAGATGCAGACTCCCAGGACAGTTTGGATGATGAGCTCCAGGCCGGCCCATCTGGTGTTCCACAGAGCCAGAGGTCCCAGGCCCCCATCCTCCCCACCACCACCTCTGCTGCAACAACAACGCAGCAGACCCCTGCTGTCACGGCCTCTGCCTCCACCGCAACCACCACCGCAGCCACTGCCACCAACACCACCACTACCACCAGTACCACCTGCAGCACCCTCCCTGTCCCTAGGGATGACCAGCCCACACCAACAACTGTGGAGGGCAGGGAGCCAGTGCGTGGCGCACCAGTGGCGAGGGAAGAGGTCCGTGGCAGCAGCGCAGGCGGGAGGGCCAGGGTCAACACCAGACCTCGGGAGGAGTGGACACCATCCCTGGACCACTTCACCAGAGTTGTGGATGCCTACCAAGAGGTCCAGGGACAAAGTGGCCGGTCGGATGAACTATTAAGGGAGCTCATCCTGCTGATGAGGTCCATCGATAACCGCCTGGGACAGATGGTGGACCTCATGGGCCAGCAAGTGGCGTTGCAGAGGGACAGGCCTGTGTCCCAACCATCACCGCCGTCCCCTCCTGTTGTGCAGCAGGATGACAGTCCACCATCCTCCCCTGCGCCAACAGAGAGGGGCGAGTCCTCTGACGCCGCTGGCCATTCAGCAGGCCCCCCACCGCCAAAAAGATCTAGGGGGCGTCCAAAGAAGAGCCTGGGAGTCTCTGGAAGCAAAGCACCTGCCACACGCCAGTCACGGAGCCAGCCGTGAAGACAACCCTCTCCCCAACTGCATTCACTGTTTGGACTGTCTTTCCCCACATTGCCTTGGCAATGGCACCTGTCTGTTGAACTGGGTCACCACATCCATGTGGTGTCTACTCTTGCATCTCTGCGACCATGACTGTCAACTCACTGCTCATTCACCACCTTCCTGTAAATATTCCCGCACAATTCACATGTCCACCCCGTAAATAAAATACCTGACACTCCAGATTTGGTGTATTGAATTCTTTAGTGCAGTATTTACATTGATGATAATGTCCATGATGTGTAAACATGATGTACAGTATGCAGGGCAGGAACACTCTGGAGCACCTAGGGAGACACAACAGAACTACAGTCACTGGTCTCATCATGCCAACACACACAGATCACTGCTCCACAAATATCCAATTTATCACAGGTACACTACACATTGTCTAGCTGATATGCACAAATACGGTCCAGAATACATCTCCGTACGTAACGTCCATTACAACAATACCATACATAGGTGACAGAACATGTGGCTATTGGGAACATCTGCGCATATCCATTCACAACAAAAGCTACCACACTAGACTATGTAGACGTTGTAACTTGTCACACACCTTCAAGTGAAGTAGCGTTGGATTAGCTGCTGGCGTAGGTCAACTCCTTCCTCCTCTCCACTGTCCTCATCACTGGATTCAGGTCCCTGAGCAGGTTGTGGCCTTGGTTCCTCACCATCGTCCAGGAGCAGGGGGACCCCCTTGTGGATGGCCAGGTTGTGTAGCATACAGCATGCCACAACAATCTTGCACACCTTCCCAGGCGAGTATGCGAGTGCGCCTCCAGTCCTGTCAAGGCACCGGAACCTTGACTTCAGCAGGCCAAAAGTCCGTTCAATTACCCGTCGTGTCCTGCCATGGGCCTCATTGTAGCGGATGTCTGCTTGTGTCTGGGGATTCCGGAGTGGGCTCAACAGCCATGGCCTACTGGGATATGCAGAGTCCCCTGTGAATGAAAATGTTGTACGGCCACAGTAAAGCCAGTGACACATAGCACGTGAATGCAGTAGTGTAACTCACCCACAATCCAGGCACGTTCGGGATGCAGATTCTCCATCATCCGTGGCACCATGCTGTTCCTCATAATGAAAGAGTCATGGGCCGAACCGGGATACTTTGCACACACATGTGATATTGTCATGTCCGCAAGGCACACCACCTGCACATTCATGGAGTGGTAGTGTTTGCGGTTCCGATAAATGTGCTCCGTCGCCTGCGGTGCCACCAGAGCCACATGGGTGCAATCTATGGCACCGACTACATGTGGGATGCGCCCAAGTGGATAGAAGTCCCCCTTAACGGCAGCCAATTCACGTCCCCTGGGGAAATGTATGTAGCGATTGCGATATATCATCATGGCCTCAAGTACATCCCTCAGCACCATGCTGAACATGGGCTGCGACATACCCCCAGCGTTAGCCACGGTCTCTTGGAAGGAACCAGTCGCAAAGAAGTGTAGTGCTGCCATTACCTTGTAGGTGGGTGTGAATGCCGTAGGATAGTGACGGCGAGGCTGCAGGTGGGGCTCCAATAGATCACACACGATCTTCAATGTCGGTCTGTCCAGCCTGAATTTCCTGATGATTGCCTCATTCTCCATGTCCTCAAGCACAATCAACTGACGTAGGAGATTTGGCCTCCTCCTAGTTTAGGATTATAAAGAATAGGTCAATGACAAGCATCATGAGATGGCCATAGCACAAAGCATCAATGATGTAATGGGAAAACAACGAGGGCCAGAGAGATGCATGGCACATCTGGTTATATGGCTGGCCAATAGCTACACACAGAGGGCAGGCCTCTCCAGTGACAATACCCAAGTGACAGTAACACATCGGGTAATGTGAAAGTGGATATAATGATTGAACTTTTGACATGCGCAGACATGGAGCTACTAGAGCCACAAATGTAATGTGACTTAACATGTCTGTCATACCCATCTGCCGTACCTGCCACACCTCAATGCATCATGTACATTCTGCAACCATTCATTAACACAATGATCACAGTAGCAGGGACACTTCTGGTTGTGTGCATGATCAGTTGTGAATCCACAAGTCAGGTACGATACAATGCAGTGCCACCAGCCCGGTCAAGGTCTGCACTGACCAACAACACATTAAACCGCACTACATCTATGTAGAGCACCTGACGTCTGTCAATCATCATCACACATCAAAACCCTTACTAAAATGGCACAAACACATGCTAAAGTGGCTCACACTGAACGTGCGTCCTCCTGTGGATGCAATGGCTGTGTGGCATCGTGTGTACAATGATGTGCCCTACACCATGTAGCTGCAGGGTACTTATACATTGTCCAGGATTGACATACACAGCAATGTGTAAGAAAATGCCAGAACCTACCGCCGGTCCCCGGCGCTGTGACCCCAGCACCACCATCTACCCAGCCAAGGTAGCCATTGGCACATGGACTTGTGTACATGCCGGTGGCTATGCTCCGCCGCATGAGTCGCGGTACCTACCGCCGGTCCCCGGTGGTGTGACCCCAGCACCACCATCTACCCAGCCAAGGTAGCCATTGGCACATGGACTTGTGTACATGCCGGTGGCTATGCTCCGCCGCATGAGTCGCGGTACCTACCGCCGGTCCCCGGCGGTGTGACCCCAGCACCACCATCTACCCAGCCAAGGTAGCCATTGGCACATGGACTTGTGTACATGCCGGTGGCTATGCTCCGCCGCATGAGTCGCGGTACCTACCGCCGGTCCCCGGCGGTGTGACCCCAGCACCACCATCTACCCAGCCAAGGTAGCCATTGGCACATGGACTTGTGTACATGCCGGTGGCTATGCTCTGCCGCATGAGTCGCGGTACCTACCGCCGGTCCCCGGCGGTGTGACCCCAGCACCACCATCTACCCAGCCAAGGTAGCCATTGGCACATGGACTTGTGTACATGCCGGTGGCTATGCTCCGCCGCATGAGTCGCGGTACCTACCGCCGGTCCCCAGCGGTGTGACCCCAGCACCACCTTCTACCCAGCCAAGGTAGCCATTGGCACATGGACTTGTGTACATGCCGGTGGCTATGCTCCGCCGCATGAGTCGCGGTACCTACCGCCGGTCCCCGGCGGTGTGACCCCAGCACCACCATCTACCCAGCCAAGGTAGCCATTGGCACATGGACTTGTGTACATGCCGGTGGCTATGCTCCGCCGCATGAGTCGCGGTACCTACCGCCGGTCCACAGCGGTGTGACCCCAGCACCACCATCTCCCCTGCCAAGGTAGCCATTGGCACATGGACTTGTGTACATGCCGGTGGCTATGCTCCGCCGCATGAGTCGCGGTACCTAACGCCGGTCCCCGGCGGTGTGACCCCAGCACCACCATCTACCCAGCCAAGGTAGCCATTGGCACATGGACTTGTGTACATGCCGGTGGCTATGCTCCGCCGCATGAGTCGCGGTACCTACCGCCGGTCCCCAGCGGTGTGACCCCAGCACCACCATCTACCCAGCCAAGGTAGCCATTGGCACATGGACTTGTGTACATGCCGGTGGCTATGCTCCGCCGCATGAGTCGCGGTACCTACCGCCGGTCCCCGGCGGTGTGACCCCAGCACCACCATCTACCCAGCCAAGGTAGCCATTGGCACATGGACTTGTGTACATGCCGGTGGCTATGCTCCGCCGCATGAGTCGCGGTACCTACCGCCGGTCCCCAGCGGTGTGACCCCAGCACCACCATCTACCCAGCCAAGGTAGCCATTGGCACATGGACTTGTGTACATGCCGGTGGCTATGCTCCGCCGCATGAGTCGCGGTACCTACCGCCGGTCCCCGGCGGTGTGACCCCAGCACCACCATCTACCCAGCCAAGGTAGCCATTGGCACATGGAATGGAATGGAATGGAATGGAATTGGATTTATAGAGCGCATGGCTGCCCTTGAGCGTCCCAGCGCTAACACAGTTAATAACAGAGCGAGTGAGGAAGAAAAGTTTAGGGAGCTTTGGGGAAAAGGAAAGTTTTAAGTGATTTTCTGAACTTAAGGTATGAAGGTTCCTTCCGTAGGTCCCTGGGCAGGGCATTCCACTTTTTTGCTGCATTCAGCGAGAAGCGACGACCTCCCGTGCGGGCCTTCCTTACTCTAGGAGTAACGGCCAGGTTTTCTTCATCAGATCGAAGGGCACGAGTGGCTTTGTAAGGACAGATCAATCCCCTGAGGGCTGGGGGGCCGTTACCTTGGAGGGATTTGTAGGCAATACATAGTGATTTGAAGGAAATTCGCTCCTGGATTGGGAGCCAGTGCAAGGCTCTAAGCAAGGGTTTAGCAGAAACCCATCTAGGGACTCCCATAAGGAGCCTTGCTGCGGCATTCTGGACCCGCTGTAAGGTGTTAATCGTGGCCAGGGGTGCCGCCAGGAGGAGGGCATTGCCATAATCCAGTCTGGCCAGGATTAGGCCCTGAATCAGAAGTTTTCTTGATTCGAAGGGGAGCAGGGGGAGGACCTTCCTTACGGCCCGCAATGATCCAAAGCATCCTCCAGCCACCTTCTGCGCATGGGTCATAAAGGTGAGTTGGGGTTCAAACCAAACCCCAAGACTCTTGACTTTCTCCTTTGGGGGTGGTGGGTCCCCCATACAGGGAGGCCAATGGTCGGAGGACAGAGATGGAAGTGGGTGACCCATGACCATAATCTTGGTCTTCGCTCCATTGAGTCTAGGTTTGGAGGCAGTCATCCAGGAGAAGATAGCTGACAGGCAACTTGACAAATCAGATGGGTGTCCCCTTTGTTGTGACAGCGAGACGATGAGTTGAGTATCGTCTGCATAACTAACAGATTTGATCCCGAAGGGGGCTACTGCCTCCTCTAACGGGGCCATATAGACATTGAACAGTGTGGGGCTCAAGGAGGAGCCCTGCGGCACCCCACACTGCAAGGGGACGGGTTTGGACATTGAGCCATTCTCCCAAATCCTAAACGATCTTTTATCAAGGGAGGACTCGAGCCATCTAAGAGCCGACCCTGTAATGCTCACTTTGGCAAGACGCTGGACCAAGGTTGGGTGGTCGACGGTATCGAATGCAGCGCTTAGATCCAGGAGGATCAGAGCTGCAGATCCCCCTGAATCTAAGATGCATCTTGCTTCTTCAGTAGCCACCAGAAGGGCAGTGTCTGTACTCTGACCCGGGCGAAAACCAGTTTGGGAGTCGCTCAGGAGACCATTCTTTTCCAAATAGTCTGAGAGCTGCCTATTCACCAGCTTCTCAGCCACTTTGCCCATTCCTGGAAGCAAGGAAATTGGGCGGTAGTTGGCCATGTCCAAGGGATCTAATCCTGGTTTCTTAAGAAGTGTTTTAATTTTAGCTTGCTTCCAGCTAGGGGGGACAGTGCCTGTGGCGAATGAGGTGTTTAGGAGCTCTGTGGCCTTAGGTGAGATCGTCCCCAAAATTTGTTTGAGGATGTGCATAGGGGCTGGGTCAAAAGGAGAGCCACTTTTTATGATTGTTAACGTGTTACTGAAGTCTTCCCTGGTGATAGTACTGAAGGCCTCGAGCTGGGGACTGGGAGAAACGGGGGTAGGGGCTTCTCTCGAAAGTAGGGTGGGCATTTGGGGAAGGCTATCTAGGATTTTTTGAATTTTGCTGTCAAAAAACTCCGCTAACTGGTCGCATCTAAGTTCGGGGTCCCTGTGTATGGTTATTGGGGCAGGGATTTTGAGCAATTGATTAACAATTTTAAAGGTTTCCCTGGAGGAGTTAGCTGAAGTTTTAATTTTCTCCTTAAAGAATTCTGCTTTAGATTTCTGCCGTGCAGCTTTGTAGAGTCTAAGAGCGGCCTGGTAGGAGGTTTTACTAAGAGTTGACCAATCTTTCCTCCACTTCCTTTCTAATTTCTTACAGGTTTTTCTGAGGTCTCTCAGTTCAGTTGTGAACCAGGGGGATTTAAAGGTACTGCTCTTTTTAGTTTTTAATTTAAGAGGAAGGACCGTGTCCAGGGAGCTAGTGAGCCAGTTATTAAAGTTTTCATCCGCCAGGAGTGGATCAGGTTCTGTGTCCGGAGTCGATTGTTCAAGGGCCCGAGTGAGATCTCCCACCGATAACCTCGGCCAGTCTCTCTGAAGTATACGAGGGCACGTGGCCCGATCTGTTTCAGGGTGGATTTCCCAAGAGAAAGGGACCAAAAAATGGTCGGACCACGGTAGGGGCAGAGGAGATTGAGCTCCTGGACTTGTGTACATGCCGGTGGCTATGCTCCGCCGCATGAGTCGCGGTACCTACCGCCGGTCCCCAGCGGTGTGACCCCAGCACCACCATCTACCCAGCCAAGGTAGCCATTGGCACATGGACTTGTGTACATGCCGGTGGCTATGCTCCGCCGCATGAGTCGCGGTACCTACCGCCGGTCCCCGGCGGTGTGACCCCAGCACCACCATCTACCCAGCCAAGGTAGCCATTGGCACATGGACTTGTGTACATGCCGGTGGCTAAGCTCCGCCACATGAGTCGCGGTACCTACCGCCGGGCACCCGCGGTGCATCACCGCCATGGCGCATTGCATACAGCCAATGGCATGGGTGGTCGCTGTGGCATGATGCATATTTGAAAATAGCGGAAGCTGTGCTCCACCGCCGCGGAGCCGGTCATTGGATGCTTTTGAATGATGCACTATCGCGGTAGCGCACCCCGGACACCCGCGGTGCGTCACCGCCATGGCGCATTGCATACAGCCAATGGCATGGGTGGTCGCTGTGGCATGATGCATATTTGAAAATAGCGGAAGCTGTGCTCCGCCGCCGCGGAGCCGATCATTGGATGCTTTTGAATGAGGCAGACCCAGACAACCAATTGTAGCAGCTTATTAGCTTCCTAACTACCCCAGGGGGCTATAAATCTGTGGGAGTGAGCCACACATTCCCACTGCTCGCAGAGCCTGCTGCCTGGGACCCTCTCCTGCTGCTGCCTGGAACCCTCTCCTGCTGCTGCCTGGGACCCTCTCCTGCTGCTGCCTGGGACCCTCTCCTGCTGCTGCCTGAGACCCTCTCCTGCTGCTCACAGAGCCTGCTGCCTGGGACACCTCACAACTCACTTCCGCCACAGGTCTGCCATATCCACAGGGATGTCAAGAACAGATAAGATCCGTGCCAGTCCATTCACGAGTGAGGAGCTGGATGTCCTTGTGAACGAGGTGCTGGCACAGTACCCACGCCTGTTTGGTGGCCCCAATGTCGTGGTAAGTCAACATGAAGGGAGCAGTAGGGCAGGGTGGTGTCAGACGTGTATTCATGATGCTGCAGTATGTGCTTTTTGATGTGGGGTGCAGACAAACACTGACAGACAAGATGTTTCCAGGTGGTGGGAGTGTGTGTTTTGCATTGTGACTGTGTCCTAGGCCTATACTTGTATGTGTGAGTGGGATTTGCTACTTTTTCGGGCAGACATAACCTACGGTTGTTTGCCTTGTAGCTACCTGGACAGTGTCCGCTTGTGATGTAATTTCAGGGTGCCCCTGTTGTCATAGTCAGTGTGCCCCACAGAGTAGGTTCAGTGGCTGCCCTGCCAAACGTTGTCCATCAGCCAACTTACATGCTACAGTTGCTTCACACTGATTAGTGGATATGCCCCATCAATGCCCTGTACTATTTCTGAATTACACAGTGCTGTCAATGCATTTGTGTTGAAGCATCATTCTTTAGTGTGATTATCATGGAGACTACGAACCTCAATGTGTGCATGCATTCACTAATGTTTATGCCATGCAGAGTGGCCTTGTGAGGGTACCCCCAGTTCTGGAGGGAGGGAGGTCACTGTGAGTCCCGATTCAGTGTCTGGCTGCTGTACTGATAGATGCTGACATATGACATTGTGTAAATGTTCATTTGGCCTTCTTTACTCTCATTCCTGCAGCTCAAGGTACACCAACGTAAGGCTGTCTGGAGGGCCATAGCAGCAAAGGTGCGAGCCCTGGGGGTATCAAACAGATGACACACACACTATCACAAGAGGTGGGAAGACATCAGCCGGCTGGCTAAGCAAGTGGCAGAGATGACCTTGGGGATGGTACCACGCACAGGGCGTGTGGCACGGCGCACCATGACTCCGCTGATGGGACGCATACTGGCAGTGACCTATCCAGACCTGGATGCACGTCTGAAGGGGCTTCAGCAGCAAGACAGAGATGGTGAGTATCCGGGGAGGGAGGGAGAGTTTGTCTGGGAGTGGATGCATGTGTAGAGTGCCTGTGGCAGCGGTTACACATGTGATGTGCGTGTGCTGCCATGCTGTGATATATGATGTGAGTGGCAACTGTGATGTGTGTCTGTATGAGGCATTGGCCCACCATGGCCTTACTGTGCAGCTCCTGCCTGCAGTTTTCACTCCTTGACAGATATTTTGTTGTCCACATGGTCACTCTTCTTTGTGATGGTGGGTGAAGTCCCTATTCTGCCATACAGCTGTGTCCACTTAATGAGTGTGACAACATGTCTGTCTACTTTGCATGCACCTTCATGGTAGTGGCCCACACATCTGACGACAATGTGAACCCAGATTGGCACATGGTGATTGTAATGGCCTATTTGACAATATGGCATGTGTAGACAATACCGGTGTGTGTATTCACCTCTGGATCCCTTTTGGTCTGTAAGTGGTGATGTTTGTTGTGGCTACATCATGTCCATGGGGCAGGTCAATGTGGGCTGGGGGAACACCATCCATGGGCAGGGTGTAGTGCTGTGTGTCATCGACATTGGTCCACTCCTGCCTGTTTGTCCGCATGACAGGCACTGTTGTGGTCTATATGGTGTGTATCTGCACAGTGATTGGAGGGTGTAGTTGTTACCATGTAGCTCTAGGCCTCTCATGTGCTGCATTGATCTGATATCGTGTGACCAGACAATGACACTTACACAGCCATGTTTCTGTCACTAATGCAGATTTGCAAGACACCACGGCGGAACATGATCCTGAAAGTGGTGGCGAGACCAGAACGACAGCGGCAGCAGAGCAAAGTGAGACGGAGCCAAGTGACACTGACCACACCAGCGCTACTGAGGGTGACAGGAGTATGCATGATGAATCTGTGGCTGAGACACAGAGTACCACTTCATCTGAGGGCAGGGGGGATGCGTCCCTGTTAGCAGCCACAGGAGATGGGGAGTCTGCTGCTGCATCAGACTACCAGCGGCCACTGCCCACCCTCCCATCCACTTCCTCTGGGGCTGCCCGTATCCGTGTCACTAAGAGGGGACGTGTGACATTCACACATGGCACCGCTGCACCTGCACCTGTCCCCCCTGCTGCCCTCAGTGCAGAGTGCGTAGATCTCCTGCGGCAACTTTGCGTGGGCCAGACCGCCCTGCTCAATGCCTTCAGTGCACACGATAACAAATTAGGCCAGGTTCTGGCATTCATGAAGGGCATACACTCTGACGTGGGTGGCCTACATCGTACACTCCTGTCATTGTCAGGTACAGTGACGTCAGCCCTCCAACAGGCACATGCCTCCTTTGCAGCTCAGGTGCCTGTGACGTCCACCCAGTCCGTGGCCACATCAGATGACAGTGAGCACTTGGGACATACATCAACTAAACGATACAACACTAGGAGCACAGGTCAGACCCAAAGCAAACAATCCCGTCCACAGACTCCATCCCCAAAGAAGAGCAGGCCCCCCCCAATATGCACAGACAAGGTGAAGTCACAGAAGAGCAAGGCCAGAAGAGCATTGTGTCAGACACCAGGCTCACATGCTGCAGAGGCATCACCAGAAATTGACTCAGCTATGCCCACAGAGGATGTATGGGATGTCTTGGCTACACCTGGGGAGAGCACAGGGACACAACCACCTACCACATCAACCCCAGAACAAAGTACATCGAGGCAGGTGGAGGGAAGCCCTGTTGTGACCAGCCCAGTCATTGTGGCAGAGGAGACCCCTGTTGTGACCAGCCCAGTCATTGTGGCAAAGGAGGGCAGTGTTGTGTCCAGGCCAGTGACTCAGGTAGAGGAGGGCAGTGTTGTGGCCATTTCTGGCAAGAAGGGACAGGAGGGAACTGTAGACACCACCCCTGGGGTAAGTGGGAAGGTCGTCACTGTGGGGGGTACACCTTCCAGAGAGGGTAAGGTGGTCCGGAGGCGTAGCCAGCCCAAGCGTACTGCAGGATCAAGCACTTCTCCAGAGGGAGTGCCAGTGTCTGCCCCTGATGTGGGACAGTTGGGGGGTGTGCCGGTGGTGTCAACGCCACTTCCCATCCATCCCATGACAGGGAGGCAAATTCATATTCCGAAGAAGTGGAAGGGCACCCCTCCAACCTCTCCCACCCACACTGTGTCAAGGGCGTGCATGACTCCACCTCCACGTGCCACGGTGCCACCTGGTCCGCACAGCCCTCCACCTTGCAGGCCCTCTGTTATAGCCACATCACATGTCCCTCTGTCACACCAGTCAAGTGGACCTGCAGTCCCTGACACACAGCCAGGTCCCACTCCACATGACAGCCAGGAGTGAGTTGTCAACACCCTCAGACGCCTGTGCCACACAGAGGTGTGCTACTCTAGACCATTGTTAGCGATCTGGGTGTGTTCCTGGGCCTGTTGCTCTGATGTACTCTGCCCTGCTCTGCCAAGGACTCTGGGCCTGTTGCTCTGATGTACTCTGCTCTGCCAAGGACTCTGGGCCTGTTGCTCTGATGTACTCTGCTCTGCCAAGGACTCTGGGCCTGTTGCTCTGATGTACTCTGCCCTGCTCTGCCAAGGACTCTGGGCCTGTTGCTCTGATGTACTCTGCCCTGCTCTGCCAAGGACTCTGGGCCTGTTGCTCTGATGTACTCTGCTCTGCCAAGGACTCTGGGCCTGTTGCTCTGATGTACTCTGCCCTGCTCTGCCAAGGACTCTGGGCCTGTTGCTCTGATGTACTCTGCTCTGCCAAGGACTCTGGGCCTGTTGCTCTGATGTACTCTGCCCTGCTCTGCCAAGGACTCTGGGCCTGTTGCTCTGATGTACTCTGCCCTGCTCTGCCACGGACTCGGGGCCTGTTGCTCTGATGTACTCTGCCCTGCTCTGCCAAGGACTCTGGGCCTGATGCTCTGATGTACTCTGCCCTGCTCTGCCAAGGACTCTGGGCCTGTTGCTCTGATGTACTCTACCCTGCTCTGCCAAGGACTCTGGGCCTGTTGCTCTGATGTACTCTGCCCTGCTCAGTCAAGGACTCTGGGCCTGTTGCTCTGATGTACTCTGCCCTGCTCAGCCAAGGAATCTGGGCCTGTTGCTCTGATGTACTCTGCCCTGCTCAGCCAGGACTCTGGGCCTGTTGCTCTGATGTACTCTGCCCTGCTCTGCCAAGGACTCTGGCCCTGTTGCTCTGATGTACTCTGCCCTGCTCTGCCAAGGACTCTGGGCCTGTTGCTCTGATGTACTCTGCTCTGCCAAGGACTCTGGGCCTGTTGCTCTGATGTACTCTGCCCTGCTCTGCCAAGGACTCTGGGCCTGTTGCTCTGATGTACTCTGCCCTGCTCTGCCAAGGACTCTGGGCCTGTTGCTCTGATGTACTCTGCCCTGCTCTGCCAAGGACTCTGGGCCTGTTGCTCTGATGTACTCTGCCCTGCTCTGCCACGGACTCTGGGCCTGTTGCTCTGATGTACTCTGCCCTGCTCTGCCAAGGACTCTGGGCCTGTTGCTCTGATGTACTCTGCCCTGCTCTGCCAAGGACTCTGGGCCTGTTGCTCTGATGTACTCTGCCCTGCTCTGCCAAGGACTCTGGGCCTGTTGCTCTGATGTACTCTGCCCTGCTCAGCCAAGGACTCTGGGCCTGTTGCTCTGATGTACTCTGCCCTGCTCTGCCAAGGACTCTGGGCCTGTTGCTCTGATGTACTCTGCCCTGCTCTGCCAAGGACTCTGGGCCTGTTGCTCTGATGTACTCTGCCCTGCTCTGCCACGGACTCTGGGCCTGTTGCTCTGATGTACTCTGCCCTGCTCTGCCAAGGACTCTGCACTTCCCGATTGTGTTTGACCAGTGCATAGTCTGTGCCATTTGTACATGATTTTGTGACTTGCTGGTGTCTACTAATGTTGTGTAGCTACATCTGTGCAATATGTGAATAAATACAGTTACTTATGGTGTGTTTTCTCTGTCTCCTTACTGATTAAAGTATTTTTCTTGTTTGCATATGCTTGACTGAGTACCATGCTCTATTTTGTAAATCACCATAGCAAGGCTCTATGTGGCCATATGATTATTAGACAGGGGGGACAGGGTCTTCAGTCCATTCTGGCCCTGCTGATGTTGTACTGTGTGATGGCTATTTTACAGGCCATGCAGTTTTCGTGTTGGTGAATTGCTATTGCTGCATACACTGTTCACAGGTCACCTTGGGGGACACTGGCAGCACAGGGTGTGCAGCTGTGCTGTGGTTTAGTCGATGTCTATGATGTGATGAGGTGTGTGTGTTTTCCTTTCTGTGTGCCCAGGCGTGTATGTGTATTGTGTTGGCCCTTAGTCCTGGTGGCATGGCTTACATGGCATGTGTGGTGTTGGGTGTGGCAGAGGTGTTTGTAGTGTATGTATGTGTGCCCCTGTATGGTGTGAGACACACATGTGTCAGCCAGGAGTTGTATGCCTGTTGTTTGTTTTGTCTTGGCCTGTGTGGATGATTGTATGCAATTGTGTGGGCTGTGGGGAGTGCACTGGTGTTGTGTGTTCGTTGTCAGCCAATCCTGCAGTGCCTGTGTCCCTGGTTGTGTGTCGCAGTGTGTGTGTATTGTGCTTGTTGTTACAGTGCTTGTTGGTGTGCATGGGGGTGCACGGGATAGGCACCTGGCCTGTGACTAGCTCGGGTGGGGTGCAGTGTTGGTCGGGGTGGTGTGTCACTGTGATGTTTGGGACCTGGCCATGCCTTGGTGTTGCCCTGCCTTCTGCATAGTGCGCATGTGTTGACCGCGGCGGTGACGTGTCCGTGACGTGACGTTGCTGCAGGTTGGCGGATGTTGTGTGTTCCGGATGCCGTGGGGTGCCTTGTTGTGAGGTGGGTGATGTGTGGGTGCCCATGTAAATGTGTTGTGCCCCCCTGCAGGATGCCAGTGTTTTGTTTGGGCACTGTGTCGGCATGTGAGATGTGTGGTGCATATGTGTAGTGGCGTACCTGCGACGGCGTCCGCGGCGGCCCATCTGGCGATAGTGTTGCAGCAGGTACATGACCGGATGCATGTGGAGGGCTGGGTCCATGGGGTTCATGTCGGGTCTCGGCCTTCGTGCTCCGCTGTCGACTTTCCGCCTGCTTCAGCTGTGCGGTGTCTCCGCTGCCGTGCGTCTGCTTGTTTGGGCCATCCTAATTTGTCGAGCGGGGCGGACGTCATCGGCCGCGGCGGAGGGTCTCGATTGGCTCCAGCCGCCGCGGTGGCGGGCGCACCTTGATGGCGGAGCGCGGCTCTCCGCGGCGGACGGGAAATGACCTGTGTTTACCTATCCTAATGTGGCGGACGTGAGTTCCGCTGCTCGCGGGCGGAAAAAGCTGTTTTTCCGCCCCGCCATCGCCGCGGTGGTGCCACCGCCCGACATCCTAATGGACCCCTTACTCTTTTATAGCGAAATAGACCCAAATGTGTTGCGAACGTTGTGATGTATCTCGATTTTTCATGTAACTCCAATTGATGATATCCTTTATTGAGATCTAATTTGGAGAAGACCGTGGCTCCATTTAGCACTGCTATCATGTCGCTCAGTTGAGGCCCTGGATGTCGCTCCCGTTCAATTGCAGTGTTGGGGAGCCTCATGTCCACACATAATCTCACTTTCTCAGGGGTGCCCTTCTTGGGGACGATCACCACAGGGGACACCCATGGTGTGGGACCGTCTGTTTTTTCAATAATGTCCGCTTGAAGCAGTTCCTGAATCTCGTCCTCCACTGCCTGTTGTAGGTGAAAAGGGACTCGCCGTGGATGTTGAGCAATAGGACGCACCTGGTTATTTATGTGTAAGCGAACCAGGCACTTATTCATTTTTGCCAAGTCCTTGGAAGAGCTTGGGAAACTTCCGGACAATGTCGGGATTGTCATGTACTCAATACAATATTTCGACCAGTCTGAGTCTTTCAGCTGTGGGCAAACTGAGGTGACAATCAGCCTCCGGTCCATGGATGACGTGAATGTAGGCTTGAATTGTTGTAGACTCATGTTTAAGTGTTGTAGCGAACTTGCCCAGACAGTGAAGTGTTTTTTTTCGACATCCAGGTGAATACTCTGACGTGCGCAGGGCTTAACGTGGGCTGCGGTCTCATCTTGTTGTATTCAGTCACTGGCATGTAGTTTAGCGACGCTCCACTATCAAGTACAAATTTAGTGGCGTGAGTCCCCACTTCGATGTCCAGCGGAGGATTTTTTTTAGTTGATCCGGGTCTGCCACCATGCAGACATATTCGTCGGTGTATTTTGTCTCTCGAGAAGTCGACCTTGAGTCCCTGGACGTTGACCGCCTAGTCCAATGCGAGTTGTGAGACTCTCTGCTGGAATGTGACGAGCCAGAGGACGACACTGCCCTGTCTTGCACAGCTTTTGCATGGTGTCGCCTTTCATCCGTCCGAGATCTAGTTTTTTCACTCTTCCTCTCCGTGTTGTATACTCCACACATGATTTCGAAATGGTTCATGCGTCCACATTTACGGCACTGTTGCCCCATCGCTGGACACGTATCTGTGTGTGGGAAATCATACCCACATCGATAGCACTTCCTTGTACGTTCTGGCTTCCTGGTGTAGCTCGATCTCTTTCCTCTCCTTCTCGAGTCGTGGCGTTGATGACTTCGACGTGTGTGTCTAGACGCTGGGCGAGACTTTCTCTGATGGTCACCAGACCTTCTCTGAGGGCCGGAGCTTTGAGTCCAGTACGCCTGCTCCTTTTTTTCGCCCCGTCCTGTCTCCATAACCTTTGCATGTTCTTCTGCCTGGTCGTGCACTCTTGTCATCTCTTCAATCTCATCGAGGTTATGACTCTTTCTCAGCAGTCGCCTGCGAAGGGTTTCTGAATGACATCCATCGATGACTTTCAATCGGATGGCATCGTCAGTTGAAAAGGAGTCAAAATTGCAATATTGTGATAGTCCACGCAGTCGTGAGATGAAGGTGCTCATCATTTCTTCTTTATCTTGGCGGGCCTGATGAAACACATACCTCTCGTAGTCCACATTTCTTTTGTGTACAAACGTTTTGTTAAGTGCATCACGCACTTTATCATAGGTCCCTTTATCATCTGTCGGTAGTTCTTTGATCACTTTCCCAATTTCTTTGCCAACAAGATTGCGGAGTGCAATTAGTTTGTCCCTGTCTCTGGCGACTTTCGAACCCTCTAGGTAGTCTTCAAAATCTTCCAACCACTCCTGCCACCGAGGACCCATACTTCCGCCCGCCACTAGTGTCAATGGCTCCGCGGGGCGTAGATGAGAAATGATGGGCACGGCAGGAGCAGCCACAACCGCGGCTGCACCACCTCCATTTCGAGAGGGTGAAGTTGACATGGCTGGTCTGACGTGATATCAACGCACTTGTGCTCTTTAGGGCGCTCACCTTGCACTGCTCACTGCTTGTTTGTTATTTTCTTGTCTCAACCAATGCTTGTTGGATTTTTCTTCTGGTCTTTACCAATGCTTGTTTGGTCTTCGCCAGTGTTTGTTTTGCAGGTATCAATGCTTATTTATTAATGTCTGACACTGCCTGACCTCAAATTGGCTGCTTGCAATCCACACATAGGAGATGTCCTGATAGCTGCCTGACTTCAAAATGGCCGCCGTTACTGAACTCTCAGCTCACACGAGACTTCATCTCCATTCATTCTCTCAAGGCTGATTCTTTCTTCAGGACTCACCGGCAGCCCGTCTCAGGGGCAGCACTCTCCAGATCTCCACACCTTTTCTGCAGCTACCACGTTCAGGTAAGGTTGGGGTGGGCTCCCACCTTGCTTCTTTAGGTCCCGCGCTCACTCGGCGACAACTTGCCGAATCTCACGCATCGGGGGTGAGATCCGGATGTCGTGTGCCACTCGAACTCCGTTTTCCACCACGCTCGATGGCACTGGTCAGCAGGCCTTCTTGGGGCAGTACCCACTATCAGGGGGCAATCTTCTACAACTTGGGGTGGCAGGCAGAGTCAGAGTGGGCTCCCGACTTCTGCTCTTTCAGCGCGTGCCAACTTGCAAGCATCGGGCGTGAGTCGCGTTTTTGGCGCGATCGAGCGCTTTTTCTCTCAAGCGCCCTGGCGCTTGTTATTTCGGCTCCTCTTGGACTCCACACAGTCGCCAGACTGGGGAACAGGGTCACCTGCAGCTGGCCTCTCGATCCAGGCGGCAGCCTCACTCTTCACAGCAGCACTTCTCTTTTTCAGACCCTGCTCGGGACAGGACGCTCCTGCAGGGTTCTGTGGGTGGTAGACACACCTAACCCACCCTCATCGCCAGCTGTCGTGTCGTGACCTCAATAATGACAGACAAATGTATACTTATTCATTGGAGCTTTATTGCCTGCTTCCATTCAGGTCCCTGTCCCTACACTAACTGCCCTTTCCTGTTCATACTCCGCCTCTTTCCTCAGCCCCGATGCTCCTCCCATCCCAACTACTAGACTGCACAACATTACACCTCCTACCAGCAGAGATGGGGCTGGTACCAAACCCGCTGGCAGAGGTGGACCAAGAAGTGGCAATTAGCAGCGCCAGTGGTCAGTGCCAGGGGTGATTATTAGATTAACAAAAGGTACCTCACATAATTCGGTCCAAGAAATATATTTGACAAAAGATCAAAGAAAAATATTTATTTGATCCAAGTTGGATGCAATCCACCGGTTTCAATGGGTCTTTCATAGAAACATTTTTTAGCTTACATAATTGTTATTATACGCATGAGCCAACGCAATTACAAGAAAGCAACATTAGTGAAAAGATGACAGAAACTGATAAATTACAATGAAACAACACAATTCAAAAACATATGTAAGCCATGCAATTAGTAATAACCCCCCCCCCCCCCCGAAAAAAAAGAAAGTTGGGATAGCTTTAAATTCTGATAATATAAGAAATGGTCACAAACTATCCATGTAAACACCAGTTTGTAAAGTTTTTTTTTTTTGGGTGGAGTACATGCCTTACTTAATCCGAAAAAGAAAAGGAAAGAAAATACAGGGCTGGGAAAATCCTTACACAGTGATGCAGCAGTATTAATCCTTAGCTGAAATAAGCCTCCCATATCACATTAGTTGGTGTCCTTATTTTCCCTTTTTTTACAGATGTGTTGGCGCGTTTCGACCCTTTGTGCTTCTGGGGCTCCCTCAGGACAAAGAAACCTGTGAATTATTATGAAGAGAGGGAATATGAGTAAGTGCCAACTTTTTATAAGGGAAAACCCATTAGCCCTAAAAACGGGCTGGAGGTGACAGGTGTTTTAGCACCTATTTATCATGGATAACAAAAGGCACGCTCAACTGGGCAAGCAGTGCTGAGTGGGTGAGATATGAAATTCACTCGAAAGAAACGTTCTCGCTTCAGTATTATCTCACGCTGTTCCGCTCACTCAGCTGGACGTGGGGGGATAGAGTGTACCAAAGATGTTTTCATTATTCCTTCTGTGGTCATTCATGGGCTAGAATTTTCTACTCATTCTTTTAGCTTTGTTATTGGTGACCATGTGTGTGGACATAAGCATGCAGTAATTTGAGGGCTTTACCCTATGCAGTAAGTTGAGGGCTTTACCCCATGCAGGTGTTCATGGAATTTGTAGTCCACAAATGGTGGAGTTTCAGCTTTACTTGTTCTTCTACTTTTTTAGAGAGGGCAACACGCACATCTCCTTTGACATAGTGATTGCATACAAATGGTCCAAGATAGCTGTAAATGCGATGCAACCTTATCAAAGCTGTACCAAGGGGTCAATTAGCAGCTTTTCAAATTCACTTGGCCTCCCAATTAAACACCCGTATGGAATGTGCAGATGTCATGTGGTCTGATTGTGAAAGTCCAAGGGATGAAGGATTTAAAGAGTATCATCTAATAGTGTGGGTGGTATCAGATCAAGTGCCACTAGTGATGGGAAATGTATCTGATCATACTGAAATTGAGAATTATCTTTTCAGACTTTTGAAATCTCATTTAGTCTGACGGTGACGGTGTCAAATCTGAGTATAAGACAGGCTTCTTTTTTTGTAAAGAAGAATTCCATATCGCCTCCTCTTGGATCCGTTTTAAAACATCTATGATCAATTGAAGTCGGCTTCACTGCACAAATGTTCCAAAAACGGTTTTACCAGGGAAGCAGTCATATCCTTGCATCTGATCCTCTCTTTGAGCTGAATGATCCGTTTGTCGATTTGGTTAGTCTTGTCAATGTGTAGTTTGCAACATGAGCAAAAAATTCCCTAAATTACATATTTTGTCCTACAGTTGGAGTAAGAGCTGTGAGTACATTTTTTGTTATTATACCTGGTGGAACATCCTGCAATTGTTTGCGAACACAAGGAGCAGTCCTCACATCTGTGGCGTCCATTAATGGGTGATGGAATGAGACATTTCAGAGCAGTCATAATGGAAAGTTTTAATTCTATTAAGGACACAGAAAGCTTTACTTTCTTCGGTTTTATTAAAAGCAGCCATTACTCATAAACCCAAGGGAAAAAGTCACAGTTCAACAAAACATTAACATACAATCAAATGCTGCCAGGACCCCTCTATAGTCCCACGCCTCCTCTTTCTTCTTGCGACTGCAAACGGAGAGTAGCATCCTTAGTCCTGTTTTGACCCCCCCTCCCCTGATCGTAAGGTCAAATTGAACAAATATGTATGAAACTTGATACCGGTTTACCTGTGTAGTACAAATCAATGATTGTGCACCAAATATTCTCAATTAGTAATGCACAATGAACATGTGAGAAAAGGAATTTACATACTTACCCAGACGAAAGCATATCCCACTCAAGGGAGGAAAAACAATGTGGTGGGTTAATCCTCACCTCCTTGTCCTCAATAGAATTGAAACTTTCCGTTACGATAGCTAAGACATTGTTTATTCTATGGCAGGACCGAAGGTGAGGATTATGCCGGTTTAAAGCTTATCCACAACCAGCGAAGCAATAGTAGGGACTGGCTTAAAATAAAACCTTTTAAAAGTGGAGTCAGACGACCAGTTCACAGCATTGAGGATATCCTCCAGACGGCCTCCGAGGAAGATTGGAAGCCATCACTCCCCTGGTAGAGTGTGCTTCAAACACTTTGGTGTCAATGACAGCTTCCACCATAGCCCATCAGACCAATCTGGCGACTGCAGGAGGAGAGACCACTCTGAACAGTGTGTAATCAGCAGTTGTCATTCTCCATAGGGACGGATATCGCTTTCATGGCCTCATAAGCCTTTATGCATCTTACCTCACATAGTTTCGGGGAATCTGGAAAAGAAAGATAGTTAACCACATGAGAATTACATTTTGTACGTCTTGAAATATGGACGGTGACACCTTTTGGGATAAATACTCTACCTGTCATACCCAAAGCTCTGACATCTGAGACACGTTGGCAGGAGATAAGGCAGAGAAGAATTGCTAATTTTGCCAAAATTTCCTGCCACAATAGGTATCTATTTGATGACCAGGAATAAGTTAAGGACCTTGTTCACGTCCCCCGGAACAGAGTATCTGGGTTCCAGAGGAAGGGAGCGGTGAATGCTCCTCCAGAGCTTTTGCACCAACAGGTGATGGCTCACCTGTGCAAGGCCCTTCGAAGCCAAGAGACGAAGAAGTTCATGATGATGACAGTCTCTGCCCCCACGTGATCAAGACTTTGTGTATGACACCAGCCCATCCATCGAGTCCATGCAGATCGATAACGCTTAACAGTGCTGTCTGCCCTTGCCTTGGAGAGGAGGAATGCAGCGTATCTCAAACGGGTTTGGACTTTCCAGCATTCCCTGTAATCCTCATTGCCATAAGAGACAGAGACCCCTCCATCACCAGAGGATTGGGATTCTCCTCCGGATCTTGGAGGAGATCCGGAAACAGGGGTAGAGGGATTGGAAAATCCAAAGAAAGTTCCTGAAGAACTGGATACCAAGCTTGTGATCTCCAACTCAAGGTCACCAAGACGACATCCGCCGCTTGATGCCTGACCTGGGCTGAGAGGCGCATGATCATCTCAAATGGAGGGAAGGCATAGCTCAGCTCTAGTTGCCCATTTTGGGGGAACGCATCCGTGGCCACTGCCTCCGGGTCTGGGGATCCAGGTGGGATGCAAAAAGTTCTACTGAAAACTGACATTCACAGAAGGCTTGGAAAACCAGCAGATGTAGACGCCAGAGACTCGAGTCTCTGAGAGGACTAAAGTGATAATCGGCTAGCTGGTTGACTGTCCCTGGGAGATGCTCTGCCTTTACGGAGATTTGATTCTGCAGGCATTATTCCAAAAAGTTGCAGGCTAGATCCACAAGGTTTTTGGATTGAATCCCTCTGAGGTGATTTATGTATCGGACTGCTGCACCATTGTCCCTCTTGAGGAAGACACAACACTGCGCTCGATCCTTGGCCCAGCAGCAGACCACGAAAGACCCCACTAGGATTCCAGGCAATTGATGGTCATTAATTTTTCTTGCGCTTACTATCTTCCGCCAATGAAAAATCCCCACACTTTGCTCCCCAGTCCGTGCCACTGGCATTGGACTCTATGACCAGGTCCGGAAGGGAACCGAATATCGCTCGTCCATTCCAGGTCTCCATGTGGGCTAGCCACTATTGGATCTCCTCCTGGGCATCCTCCGATAAGGGGACCACTAGAAAGTATGTCAGCCCCTTCTTCAGATGAGAGCCCTTCAGTCTTTGGAGGGCCTGATAATGAAGGGAAGATGGTTTAGATCGAGGATGACAGGAGATCCACCACTCTTGCTATTTGGCATAGGGAGGTGGAGGGCCGGGTTGCCAGGCAACGCAGTTTGTGTCTGAGCTTGGTGATTTTCTGTGAAGGAAGGCTTAGGGTGGCCCAAACCGAGTCCACCATGAAACCTAAGAACAGCATTGATTGAAAGTGGAAAAGAGCCGACTTCTGCTGGTTTATTATGAACCCCAGGGACTCTAGGAGCAAGAACGCCATCTGCAGATGTCGCAAGAGTCTTCAAAGGCATTGGTCCATTAGGGGAATGTCGTCCAGGTTGATAAAGAGTTGGATACCTCAAGCCCAGAGGAACTCTACTCCTGGAAGCATCACCTTGGTGAAGCACCAAGAAGCAGAGAACAGCCCGAAAGGGAGTGTGGTTAGTTCGGAGGTCTCCCCCTGCCATTGAAACTGGAGGAAGTGGTAGTGAGGAGGAAAAACGGGACTGTGAGATAGGATTCCTTGCGATCCAGACGTGCAATCCAATCGTTGGGAAGGAGAAGATGCTGGAGCAGATGTATGCCCTCCACCTTGAAATACCAGTAAACCAGCCATTCATTGAATTCCTTTGTGTTGATTACAGGCCTCTGGCCCCCATCCCTCTTGTCTACGACAAAGAGATTTCTTAAGAACCCCCCAGGGTGAGTAGGCGTCTTCACAATTTCAACTTTGTGTAGCAAATCTGATACCTCCAAGTCCACTAGTGTGGCGTGAGTGGGAGAGAATACCAGGAGGATCAGGGTTCTTTCCTGGTAAAGAGAGCCATAAAACTCTATGTGAAAACCCCACACTGTTTGTAGGACCAAGGCATCAGATGTGAGGCCCTGCCAGTTTTGGAAGAAATTCCCAAGTCTGCTTGAGGCGCTGTTGAGGGAAGGACTGACCACTCATCTGAATGGTTCTCTGGGTATTGCCACTGTGCCATCCTCCTCTAACACTGCGATGGCTGGGGATACCTCCCTCTCCTGTTGTCTGGTCCTCTGGAGGGAGCTTGGTTCTGAGCGTGTCCGGCTGAACGACCCCTACCCCGGCCAGCCCGGGCAAAAACTTGGGGAATAAAGATGCGCTTTATGGATGCTTGCGCCTTATCCAGGGAATTAAAGGTTTGCACGGTGAACAACCGTTACAACGAAACTATTACAACACACTACCATCACAACGCGGTCATTACAACGCAAACCATTACAACGCATTGCGCTGGGGGGCGCTCTAGGATAGGGAATAAGTTTAATTTTCTATCCAACACCTTCCCTAGTGTCCACGGGGACTGGAGTTGGAATAGAAAATTATACTTACCACTATCCAGCACCTCTAAGCGCTATGCGTTGTAAAGGTTTGCGATGTAAAAACCGCGTTGTAAAGGCAGGCGTTGTAATAGCCTGCGTTGTAACGTCATACATCCGGTTTGCACAAACTTGCCTAATTCTTATATGAATGGTCCCCAAAAAAACTCCCTTGGGCAATGGGGCCTGCTTCGGAGGTGGCTAGGTCCCCCAATTTAGGATTGATCTTGATGAGGAGCGAACGGGGTCTCTCCATGGAGATGGTGAAATTTACGATTTTTGGAGGATGATGGCCCGCTGGGCCCAACCAGATATAACCTCGGGAGAGATAAGGTTCCCTGATGCCTTGACATCCTCAGCCATTTTCAGGATGGGGGTTAGGGGGCATGCCAGGCCCAAAAGCTTGCCAGGATCGTTCGATCCCCTTTTTGGAATCTCACATGTACTTCCCCAGGAAAGTGGCCATGCATTCATCTATGCCCGGTGTGAGGGCCACTTTTTTTCTCCCAGCTAAGGGCATGGGCACTCCACCCACAGGAGGTTCCAGACCTCTTTGTCCAGTGGCTTAAGCAGCTGCCCAGCGACATAAGCTGCTTTTTTTCCTGGAGGCACCCATTCCAAGGACCGGGGATGCAGGAGGCTCTGGGGATATAACACACCGAAGTGTCCTTGGTAGCACTGTCCGCCGGCTCTTCCTGCATGTGGCGGGGTTAGGGGCACCTGCTCTCACTTTAGTGTATCCGGGGCCTGAGGAGGTGAGGGTGGACTGGGGAGACAGGGCACCCAGGGGTTGCAACCCTGAGTGACCGGGTCCTATGGAATTCAGGGGTGAAGGCTGCTCACGAGTCATGAAGTCCCACTTCAGCCTTTCAAATGCACCTAAGTCAATGCAAGAAAGGGGGTCCATTTTCCGTTTAGAGAGCATTGGGAATTGAACAAGGCTTTATGTACTTTCTGTACTTTTGCTATGATTAATGATTTGTATGCCATTGTCTCATCGTCTTGTAAAGCGCTCCGATACCTGCATGGGTCAAGTTCACACTATATACAACTTTTCTATTAAATAAATACATAAAATAGAAGGGGCATAAGCCCTAGGCTGACTTCACTCCCAGGGAGGGGTTTGAAGCAGCTCTCTGCGTACTGCAAGAGTGTCTTCTCCAAAAGGGGCACTGATTTCGTGATGGATGCTTCCATAACCTTGCAAAAATGATCGTCAATGGGTAGGTAGGTAGTGGTATCCTCCACCAGGTAAGTCTCCTCTACATCACTCATATTAGCCCTAGTAATGACAAGGTATGAAAAAAGGGGAATTCCTTACTGGATTGGTTCCAGGGAAACACAGGGCTACTGGCAGGCAGACGTATGCTGGGCCCCCAGTGATTCAAGGGATATATAGAGTGGGGGGCTTCCCCAGCCAATTACAGTAGCCCAGAGGACAAGTAGTAGGGTAAGGCCCTACAGAACACTGCACACCCACTCACACTACTTTGGCATGTATGTCATTTCTCAAACATTTTGGGAGGGGATTGTCACTGGCTCCATCATCTGACACCGCTAGTGTGCAACAGTCTGCTAATCTTCATAGAGAATGTGAGTTATCATAAGGATATTTACAAAATAAGCACTGAACACTGATATAGGGCTATGAAAAAACAACGCTGGCACAAATGATGACACATCAATAAAAGTTCACAAAATACAGATACTGGGTTAATAAAAACACACTTACAAGGGACTTGGTTCTGGACTGGCTGATTTTTTTGGTTTTGCAGAACATGGATGCAAAAACCGATTATGAACTGTCAATGTGCTTCTATTCCCATCACCTTTTTTGGTGCACTGTATACATACAATCAATGAAATTCTGTTGTCATTTCACAATTATGTCCATTCTTGGCATCATTGGACTTGGTTTCCTGTTATTTTCACTGGTATTTGACGCACAAGCTATGTCGGGTTCAGATTCTTTTCTCGTGGCATGTGTTGGTCTACTCAGCAGGTACAATTGTATTGTATATAATCATTAGTATAGCGCTTACTTCTACAATCTGGCATGCAGAAGTGCTTGCATGCATGAGCAGCACACTACACCATATAGGGTGGGTAGCTTAAAGGATTTTTTCTTTGTTTTGATCCTATGTGGAAAGTGTTTCCATGTTGTACGTGATGACCACTGAGGTTCGGTTATCATGTTATGAAACGCAGCACGTAGCAGTGTGGTGGATGATGAGGTGTGAAAGACAGATGCGCAGCTTTATGGTTTTCAGTATGCTGATAGCTGTGAACAGTTCTGTCTATGGTATTTCATATGATATAGTCTGCTTAGCTGGTTTCTACACTGTGTAGTCTAATTTGAGATTTTGGGTATACTTGTGGTCCAGAGCTGGCATGGCTGGAGTGACAGATAAATGGAGAGATCTGTTGGGATGGGCATTGCTATTATCATCCCGTATTTGAGTATCATTGTGAGATGTAAAGGAGCAGTCGAGAGTATAGCTATTTGGGACCTGTAGTGGTCGACCTCTGAATTGTCCAGCGGTGCATGACAGATTTCTTCAGTTATTCCATGCCTGTTCATTTGTTGATGTCTGCTTTTTCAAATGTACAATGCTGATGATGGACAGCTCACATAGCACATATGTCTTAAGTGAATATAAGAGGTATACATTACAATTTCCTACTAACCACTGAGTACTATGGGTCCTGAAACTGGAGTGCACAGGGTGGTGAAGGAAGTTGATGCTCAGTTTACAATCTCCATAGTTGTAGACTGGCCCAATACACACTATGCAATTCCAATGTGTCAGATCATGGAATACTATTTCAACTGTCACACAATACTTTGCGATATAATCAGGTAGCATCCCATGGTTGGGTAGTGGTCCGCCCCTTTATTATATTTTTTTAATGTCCAGTTTCCAATTCTCAGTTGAGTTCCTGGTGCAATGGTGCCAGGAAAGAGAACTACCATCCGCATCACCAGCTAGGAGCAGCAGCACTTCATGTTTCACGTTCTTCCATTCCTACCCACGTCCCTCAATTTCCCATTGCATTTCACCCCTAAAACCAAAACCCCCATTCTCACTCATAAACCCTCCTCCACCTCCCTCACTGCCACATTTATGGTTTATTTCTCCAGGAACTAGCATTGACATAAGGCTTTCTGTGGGCAACAGTGAAAACAGCATGCCTTTAAAGCATGAGATGCCCCACTTCCCATCCCAAGATCTGCAGCCACTACCACCATTACACAAGCACCAGCATAAAGTGCACACAACCAGATGCCAACATCTTTGCTTTCATGGCACATCCACTTCCCTTCACCAGCAGCTTTTTACAGTGCCTAATGGTTGCTTCCGCAATGCTGCAGAGGCAGGAAGGTGCGGCACAGCTGTTCGTATTGAATCAGGGCCAAGACTGACCTGCTGGTCTCCGTCTACAGGGGCAAAGTGGGTGAAACACAATGAACTGGAATGTCTCTGTCTAGAATGGCACAGTGGGTGAAAAACAATTAACTGGAATGTGAGCCAAGTATCAAGAGGCCCTAACCTTGCAATCCAGATCCAGCAGGAGTGATGTGTTTCCACACTTCCTCAAACCCACTGAGAGCCATACAGTGACAATATGTTGCTTAGACGTAGACTTGGGATGAGGGGAACAAGGGGAAAGAGAAAAGAGAGAGAAATAGAGCCACTTGACATCGCCACTCAACCTGCTTGCACAGCTGAGCTTGTTTAGCACTACTGGATATCTAGAGGCTAGAGGAGACTTTTAGTATTTATATCATACTGACTCCAACACCTCCCTTCTGGTATTGTATATGATATGATGTTATGCATCTCTTTATTTTCATCTCTCTTTGATAGAATTGAACTCTGTGTCCTCCTAGAGCTGAAACACAATTACAATGTACATACCATATGCAAATGATATTCTGAGCTAATATGCATTCCTTGTTAAAGATAATTACCTTCATAGTTCTGTGGGTAAACTGTCACATAATAAATATGCATTAACATCATATCATTCACCCAATAGCCAGCAATCATTTACCAATCTAAAGCAATACATTAATGCTGTCTGTTTCCAACAACAGGTACCAAAGTCTGTGCAAGTTGAGGATTTGGTTTCACACCTCTTAAAGAAAAAAACAAGTTGCAAACATAGAGTTCATAATACTTAGTAGAGGAAACAAACATGTACAAATATAAGAGTTACAAATCTTTAATAAATGACTCCTCAAAGTGCATCCTCTACATCCCTGAATGCGAGTGTTGTGCCAAAATACTTCTCTGACCCCAAATCAGTCTTTTGCTGACATCCAAGCAATAACACAGTGTCACGTTTCAGGAATTCTGACAACAAAGTACCGGCTGCTGCAATTATGTATCATAACTGCCTGGCAAGGATGCTATGGACAACAACAAACTTATACTCTAAGCATTCAAGATGACCACCATCATTTGCAGGTCTTGTGAGAGTCCTGTGGCTTCATGGGTTATGTGGCCCTTCTTCTCTTCAGCCATGCGTTTGTTGTAGAGTGTCCCAATTTCCTCATCTGCTCCTGCCTTTGCGTGTGTTTAAAAGGTTTGGAGTAACATGGATACGCGCTAGACTGGCATACAAAGATAAACACTTCCTGAAGACTAGGATACATATCTATTTATAAGATGTATGTGATTTCAAGTATTACACTATTACTTTATTTTTTTGTTATACTTTCCTGGTAAATAGCACAACTAGACACCCACTATGAGAGGCCTAAATCTATCTTCAGGAATGTAGGGGCTGATTAGGAGTTTGGAGCAGTTACGCCGGCTCACCGCCTAAACAACTGTGCCAACCCCGCGCAACAACTGCCCACTGTATTACGAGTTGAACTCTTGTACGGTGGCCGGTGCTACGTCTTTCACATGGTGGTGCCTGAAAAAAACAGGCACCGCAACTAGAATGGCAAAAATGTTCCAGCATGGATGGTGACGTCCATGCCGTGCTGGAACTTTCGGGGAGTACAGACAGGGGGTACATGTTGTGCCCCCTGAAAGTATCCCCATGGCGGGGGGGCATTGGGGGCCCTCTCGGGCCCCCTTTCTTCCTCCACTGCCAGCCTTTTCATGGCGGTACTTCCGCCATGAAATGGCTGGCGGTGGCGGAACTTGTAATATGCTCAGCGGGACTGCGCCATCTTACATTGTGGCAGCGACTTTCAAAATCGTAATGCGGCGGATGGTGGATTGCCACCGTGAGGCTGGTGGTCGGAAGACCGTCAAACTCAAAATCAGGCCCTAAGTTTCCTCAATTGTGGTCCATGTCAAATATTCCTTCTGAAGTACAGCAAAGCGCATGTTTTGTCCTGGCCTGTGGTTTGCCTATCTCCTGTCCAACTCAACCCGCAAAATTATGCCATAGCTCCCACATCAATATTTTACTGTTACAATCCCAATTATGCCCTCAAATGATGCCAATGCTCCCACACCTATAACTTCAAGCTAAAAGCCTGAACCTAAGTTGAAAATAAATGACTTGATGGAAAGCGCTGTCATAGCTTAAGCCTGCTAATTGTCTCCTGTGAAATAACAGTTGGGAATGTGAGCATTAGATGTAAGCAAGACCAAGGAAATAAACATATTGTTTGTGTAATCATTTTTGTATCATGTGTGCTTGAAAACTATGTTGATATTTTAAATTTGCATTTCTATGCAATATTATCCTTGGAAATAAAATATTCTAGACACCACCTGCACTGTGAACTCACCTTGTTGGTCAGTGAGAGGTCACTGCAGCACAGTGTGTGAGGATGGAAATAGTTGGTTCATGCAGGTAATTCATAGGCAGCCTGGTAACAGCATGAGAGGGACCACAAATTCACTACTCCACATTCGTTCCCAAAAATAGGCAAGCAGTGCTCGAGAGATGCAATACGAGACGAGCAGGTGGATGGCACTGCCTTTACTAGGGCGCCCACAGACCAGTGTCATCTCTTAACTAAGAGGGTCCTAGTCCAAGTCAGGTATCCCACTTCTACAACCTGTATGCAGATATGCATTTCAGTGATCTAAGGCAGGGGTAAGTACATTCACCAGAGAAACCCAAGGTGCATTCCCCACAGGTGCATGGCCTTGGATGCACAGCGCCCACAGAGTTAACTGCAATCCACTTAATCCTGCTTTCCTTTGCAGTACTTCGGAGTGCTTTGAATCCCTGTAAAGAAGGTTGTTAATGATGTACAAGACACCCAAGCAACCAGGCATATAAGAAGACAAACAAAAAAAAAGCAAACAATCAACCGCCAACAAACTCCAATCAACAACAAGTAAACAAAAAGACTAACACGAGAAAAAAATAATCAAAGAAACAACAAACTAGCAAGCAAATGAGTAAGCCAAAAGTAGAAAAACATGCAAGCAATCAGTCAAACAACAAAGTGGGAAACAAAAATGCTAACAAACAAGTAATCCATCAATATCAGAAGAACTGCTTGTAAACCATGCACACTTGTACAGAGGAGGCAGCGAGTTATAAGCACTGTCACAGAACAGCAATAGCGTGCTCGTTGACTTGGCTTCGTGACGCCTGTTTTAGGATGAGCAGTGTGAGCCTCGCCATTACATTTCAGTGACTCAGGTTGGGTGTGCTGGGTTTGGGTAAATTACTTTAAAGCGTTAGTATTTACAGTAATTGGTGACAGTGATCCCTTGAAGGTAGATCCCCGCCCAGCAGTCAAAGGGATCATCCCCACTTTCTTGGCTGCCAACCAGCAGTGCAATTCCTGTCACTGCAGTAGTTTATGCAGGCATACAATGGGGCAATCAAACGCAGGTTGAGCGTATTCAATCCAGGGTGACACACTCAGGTAAAGCTGCGAGCGAAAGCCACCTCGGTGATTGATCTGGGCAGGTTGCCTCTTATTGATGCGTCTGTAGTCTGTCGCTGCAATAAAACTTTCCTGGAATTTAGAAGTGGCTGTTGCATCAGTGTTGTGTGTAAAGAATGAAAATCCAGTTCTTCTTACGCAACCACCAACAACAAGGATTCATTAATAACATTACCTTCTCTTCATCTTCATCCCAGTCCTTACCTCTGGAGCGACTGCTCTTGTTGGGCAGAATAGCCACCAAGTACAATATGGTGAATAATATTTGGACGCACAACGGTGGGGTTATGTCCTACATCAACCACCAGGGAGGCTCTCAGGTACATCCTCTGCAGTTAATGTTTGAGGGGTTTTATATAGCGCATAGCTGCCCACGGGCTTCCCAGCGCTGCGGAGAGGCGGTGTTGTGCGAAGCATTTAATGGATCATCATGGGAACAACCACGTCTTTAGTTGTTTCCTGAAGCTGAGTTCATCTCTTAGCAGTCTCATTTCCTTAGGCAAGGAGTTCCAGAGCCTCAGGACCAGATCCAAAAAAGATCTTCCTCCCCATCTGGATCTTTTTATCCTTGACAACTTCATGAGAAGGTCTGATGATGATCTAAGAGACCAGTTAGGCACGTATGGGGTGATGAGTGTTCTGAGTAGAGCTGTGTTCTTGTTGTTCATGGCTTTGTGAGCCAGACATAGAGATATGAATTTGAATCTGGTTTGAATGGGCAGCCAATGGAGCTGTTTCAATGTGGCTTTCACTGATTCTTGTCTGGGTATTCCTCGGAGTATCCTAGCCGCCGCATGCATTTTGGACCACCTGCAGTCTGTTCACCACATATTTAGGAGACCCCAGATAGAGGGAGTTACCGTAGTCCAGTGGCGAGACTGCCAAGGCCTGTACCACGGTTCTCCGAGTCTGTTCAGGGATAAGGGCTAGAATCCTGCGGAGAATCCCAAAGCAGGTGGCTGCTAGTTTCCTTGCTTGTATCTCCATAGAGAGAGATTGTGGTCCAGCCACATCCCGCAGTATTGTGCTCAAGAGAAATATACGTGGACCAAAATAATCTCCACTCTCTGAGGGCAGTGTTTCTGGCTCAGAGGGAGAATGGACCTCGACAAGATCTTTCCTTTGTTGATATCCTTATCATGGGAAACAGCCATTACAACGCAACTTTCACAACGCACTACCATTACAACGAAACTTTTACAACGCAGGATCCTTTATAACGCATGCCATTACAACGCATGCCATTACAACGCAGATGCTATTACAACGCATGCCATTACAACGTAAGTATGGGTAAGTATTTAATTTAATTTTAACCCCTACACTATCCAACACTTACCCTACTATTACACCCCACTGGAGTTAGAATAGTAATTTTAACCCCTACACTATCCAACATTTACACTACTATTACATTCCCATTAATTAAAATTAAAAAAATACTTACCCATGCTTACGTTGTAATGGCATGCGTTGTAATAGCATCTGCGTTGTAATGGCATGCGTTGTAATGGCATGCTTTGTAATGGATGCTGCGTTGTAAAAGTTTCATTGTAATGGTATGCGTTGTGAATGTATGCGTTGTAACGTCATACATTCCCTTATCATTGACCCAGACTGTGTTGCAGCAAATAGTGAGGGGGTTTGGTCTCCCAGAGATAGATTTGTGTGCAACCAAGCAGAATGGTATTCTTCCTAGCATTTGCATGATAACACCATGTCAGGACGCATAGAAGTTGGACACATTTTCTTTCCCATGGCAAAGGCTGCTCCGTGCTTTTTCTAAATCATATGAATCCCACGGGTATTTACAAATGATCAAGGCAGTCCAAGCAGAGGTATGACGAAATGTCTCATGATGGAATGGGTTTGCTCGATTTTCCCTTCTCCTTCAGTTAGGGACCCAACCCCAATGTCTCATACTTAAGGTTTCTTATCCTCTGACTGGGGTTACAGCTGGTTCATTCAGCTCAGGCTTGACACCAGTTGGCGGTATGACTCTTGAGAGAGAGTAAATCGTGAAGCAAATGGTTACTCATCTAGGGTAGTCTCCTTGATTCATCAACAGTCCAGATGTCGACCCACATTAAAATCATATTCCCATAATTTGCACACCTAAATAAAATGGTTTAAGACTAGGGATTCCTTGAGGGTATCAACTGTTTTCATGTGTGTTCTGGATTTCGTAAAGGACATGTTTTTCCTGTGTCTAGTAGTTTAAACCCTCCACTCTCAGAAGGCAGTGATAAGAAGTTGGAGAAAATAGTTCCTTTAGTAGCTAGTTTTTTTAATAGTTTATTTTTGAGAACTTTTGAAGAGTTCCTTTCGAGAAGACTCGTGATTCTCTGTCTGGTCGCTTCTTGGGATATACAACAAGTCCTTCAGACTTCGCAAGAGAAACTTTTTGAGCCTTTAGAACAGGAGGATCTCAAATTTCTATCTTATACTGTCCTTTTCCTGGGTAGCCAGTTTATCAGATAGAAAAATTGGAGAACTGGGTGCTCTGTTGTGTTCAGAATCCTTCATCAGATTATTCCCCCCAAAAGTTGTCCTGTGACCCACTACAGAGTTTGTTTGAAAACTCCTGTCTTCTTTCCTCTATGTGAATGATTTAGTCCTTCTAGTTTATGTGCCCTCTACATCTTCTCCGGTTACATACTCTGGACGTATACAGGGCACAGAAGGCCTGTTTGGAGGAGACAGAATCATTTAGGAAGGTAGACGGTTTAGACTTCATGCTTGTGACCTTTGGATTTTCAGGGTCAGGCCTGCGACAATCAGTGTCAACTCCCTGCAGATCCTTAAATGCACCATTGTAATAACAAATGAAAATCAGAGTCAGGCTTTAACATGTCAAGAGGAAGGAAGATATACAAAAGGAACAGCAGTTTCTTGGATAGTAGTGATGGGAGCTTCAGTGATAGACATTTGCAATGCAGCAGCTTAGCATCCCCCATAAATTCATGAGACATTGCAGACTTCAGTTGGGTGGGGGAGAACTTCATCTGCTTCTTTTTTTCATGTGTGTTTAGTTCAGAAGAATTAGACACATAATATATTTCTGAATAGCATACATGTTACCTGTGGTTAATATGTGATAGTTGATCACTATGCTTGGGTATCAGCTCCAGAAGTAAGCATTATGATGGGCTAAAAAAACAAGGATGTAATGACCCAGTTATTTACCTGGTAATCTTCATTACTCTGAGTTGTGGTCTTCCTCATCACAGTCCTAGTTTCCCATTCCTCGCACCCTGTAGTCTATTTATCAGCTGCAAAGGAGTGGTATAAATTGGGATTACAGGAAGTGGTGATGTCTGGTTTCCTGCTTTACAACAGACATGGGACTATAGGCAGCCATATTAGAGGGATGAGAAACGGTCTAAGGGCCAGATTACGAGTTTGGTGGTCCCGAAACCATGTAACTCGTGGTGGAGGTCCCACCGCAGAAACCTCACCTGTCCCATCGCTGTATCACGAGATTGTGGGATTGCTCTCGGAAAGACCACAATGGGACCGCCTGCTTCAAGTCAGTGGAAGCTAAGGATTAGGAGTGCATACTCACCCACTACCTGTTCTTCCTGTCATACTTCAACGTGGATCCCTTTCTCCATGCCCCTCTCTTCACAGCAGCATCTGTACCCTGAAGAAAACAATCCTGTTAGCGCTGAAATACAGATAAGTCAATTTTGTACCATATACCCATTGACTGGAATGGGCACATATGGGCCAGACTCCAGCAATGGGTAGGTGGTAGTTTTACTCATTTGACATGCATCTGTGTACATTCGACACTTGTTCAGTCTAAATATATACACATGCATCAATAAATTTTAAAAAACATTGACCACCACCAGGAAAACTGCCGCCGACCCAGTGGAATACTCGTAATATGGCAGGTGGGAGACTGCCGCGCAGCAGTTTTCTAGAGACCATGGCCACGGTGGTCGGACCACCATACTTGTAATCGGGCCCTTGGGGTTTTTACTTCGTGATTACTCTTTCCAGAGCAGCAGTCGCTCTAGAACTAAATTAACACTATTGAGAGGAAGACCCAAAGTCAGAATAATTGTATTTGTAATTGTATTTATATAGCGCTTACTACGCCTGACGAGGTGTTTGAAGTACTTTCTGGCGAGTAGCATGCTACTCTGGAACCCAAAGGATTAGTGGTGGATTAGTATAGGGAAATATAAGTTGTTAATTTGAGCGGTGGACATGCGAGTCTGATAGTTTGATTGAATAGGATAAAGGAGGGATAGAGGAGGGAAGTGTCAGATTCTTACTCACGTTTCTGCAGGAACGCCATGCAAGTATGAGAGATCCCAACTTCCCCCGGTCACTGATATACCCAACAAAGTCAAAGCAACACTAGTATACCAGGGGAAGAAGGGAAAACAGGGATGGAAAAAGGACTGTTACCTAGGATTTCTGTTCTTTTTCTTTTCTTTCCCTGTTATTAAACGGGTGACTTTGTGCACCCTCTTGCATGGGTGACTTTTGCACCTTGCATTATTTATTTATTTATTTATTTATTTATTTAAGTTTATAAAGCGCACAGCTACCCGCAGTGGGTTTCCCAGCGCTAAGGGACAGACTAAAGAAGAAGAACTAGTATGCTGATTATGCTGAAAGGAAGCTCCAATTACTGTTGAAAAAGCCAAGTTTTAAGTCCTTTACGGAAGCGAAAAAGATTGGTTTCTGTCTTTAGGGTCATCGGAAGAACATTCCAAAGTTTAGGACCCAAATAGGCAAAAGAGCGGCCTCCCATTTTTGCTAGCCTAAATCTGGGAACGGAAAAGCCACCATTCCCGGAGGATCTCAAGATTCGATTTGGCTTTTAGGCCTGGATGAGGCCCTGGAGATATTTAGGAGCTGCACCTTGTTTAATTTTAAAAACATGACAAAGGGCTTTGAATTTGATTCTATTTGGGATTTTGAGCCAGTGCAGGTCATGGAGTGCTGGAGAGGCAGATATTCTCCTGGGGACATTGCGAAGCAGCCGAGCAGCTGCGTTCTGAACAACCTGAAGTTTTTTTTATAGTTGCCAGATCAGCTCCAAGGTAAAGAACGTTACCGTAGTCCAGGCGGGAAACAACCAACGCCTGGACTACCGTTCTTTGTGTGGAGGGGGGCAGCATCCACAGGATTTTTTGAAGCCATCTCAAGGTGGCGAAACAGATAGAGGCTACCTTTACAGCCTGCTGTCTCATTGTGAGTTTCTCATCGATGAGGAACCCGAGGTTGAGTACTTCTGTTGCAGGCTGAGGGGTAGGTCCCGTTTATTTGGTAAACCAGTAAACCAGTAAAAATCCCTGCCTAAAAAAAGATAAAGTGTGTAAGTTTAGAGAAATATATAACTAGTAAATAATAATATTGAGGAACATGTGTGGTATTCTAGTACCTAGACATTCATCTTCTTCCGCTAAATGATAACAGAGTTATTCCAGTACCCTTTGTCTGCAGTAAGGGAAAGGAAGAATATCAATAAAGTATACCTACACTTATAGAACAGATGTCAAGAAGGGGAGTACCCTAACACCCAGCTAAGACTACTAGTGACACTTAAAAACAGGAATCTAGATAAGGACTTCGGTTCCTTCATATCTGGTTCAAATAAACACGGGATCTGTTCTTGAGCATTTCTTAAATCGTCCTTAGAGTCAGGAAGATATAACAGAGAATTCCTTATGACTTTCAGGAATACTCTAGAGAATTTAATAAACAAAAGACAAGGAAAAAACAAAAAAGAACGAATCTCCAGGGACCAGGTTCCCAACAGATAAGTATATGGCACTTCTATAAGGAGAATATTATATGCAGCGCAAAAGCGCTGTTACCGTCTTGTTAGAAAGTGAAATGCTGAGTATATTTTAGCTGTCGGGAAGTAAGGGCAGCAATGCCGCAGAAGCCATCGGAGAGGGACATCAGAACTGCAGAGGGATTAACAAAATGCCTGGGGCCACAAGGAGAGGTTGCAACAATTCGAGGAGCAGAGACGCCAACACCCAGCATTGAACCGGAAGCCCCCCAGGAGTGACCCAGAAGTGAGGCACGATCCTGAACACTAGAACGCAAAGCGTTTCAGTGCTGGATCAGAGGAGGTATACACTCCTCTGCCGGTACCCGCAATACATCGTGGCGGGACCGGCATTCATGATAGGAAGAGTCTAGATAGTGTTATTTGGGAGATCATATTAGTTAGATGAGGTTTGGTATACGTCAAAGGAGGGATAGAGGAGGGAAGAGTCTAGAAAGAGTTATTGGGGAGATCATAGTAGTAAAATGATGTTTGGGATTAGTAAAAGAAGGGATTCAGGAGAGAATATTCTAGGAAGTGCTATTTTTTAGATCACAGTAGTAAAATGAGGCGTGGGGTGGGTCAAGGAGGAATAGAGAAGACAAGAGTCTAGAAAGGGTTATATGGGAGATCATAGTAATAGACTGAGGTTTGAGGTGAGCTAGGGAGGGACAGAGGAAGTAATAAGAAAGGATCTTAGAGAGATCATGGTAGAAGAATGAGTCAGAGACTTTAGGTAGAGGATATGTTGACAGACGTGTAGGATCAGACATAGAGTAGTGCATTGGAGGGAGCTTAATGTTTTTTTTGTTTTATCTTTCCTTTTTTTAATATATAGATACATAATTACATATAAATGGTATAACTGTCTAAAGGAAAATGATAGAGATATAAAATTGTGTTGCTTAAAATTCCATACGTGCAAGGATGGATAAATAGTTAGAAATTCAGATTTTCTCCCGGCTGAGCCCAAGTGGTTTCTGATCTCAGGTGAAGAGGCCTGGCCTAGATACGTGAGACTATGGCTGGCATTAGCTGCAGTTTTAGCAAAACGCAACATCACAAAAAGTTGGGGAACGGCCGCCTCCCCCTAAGAGTGACTGAGTGGAAAACTGACTTAGACTGGTGTCGGCAGGCGGAAAACACAATATACTTAAGTAGAGGTTGCCCACGGAAGTGGGAGAAGATTTGGGGGTTCTGGCGGGCATACCAGGGACTGTAAGGGAAGGGAGTAGGGCTCCAATGAGAAGAATGCTGATGCTTTCATTATCCTATTGTAATGACCAAACAGATGTGGATTGTATGAGTTGTAGATCCGTAGTGAACTGTGTACTTCATACATTGTATGCTGAGCACATTGCAATAAAAAGAGTTTAAAAAACAAAACAATCTGATTTTCAGGTGTTGCTGTATGTAGAAGCTGATTTATTTGTGTTTTTCTTTATATATGTATATATACTTATTTAATTTTTGTATTGTATTTTTTCAATTTTATTATATATTTTATTATTATATTTTAATAGTGAAGCACTTATAGATACAATTGTTAAGATCATATTTACACATTGTAGTAGATAAATACATAAACAGAAATCCATAAGCATCTAATTAAATAACTTACATTGAAACTATGAAATGGCCTGTATACATGTTAATAACAACAAAATAGATGTTCCTTAGGCCAATTATTTAACCTCAATTTCACAGTTATGCAATTGTCACAATAGTGAGCATAAATTTAGTTTTTCAAGGCAGTACAAATCTTAAATCATTTGTATTTATTAAATCCAGAAGATATATGAACACATTTTTGGCAACTCAAATGGGTATACTGTATTTTCAGTTTGTAAAAATATGTACACAGTACCACAAGACACTTTTGTAAAGAATATGGACAGTATTAACATAACTTCCATATATACATAAATTTTGTAAAGATTATATACACAAAATTATAAATCACTCAATGTTGATGCTATTTACAAAGAAGTGCCGTTGCGTCGACGTTTCGGTCTCATACAAAACAACATAACGAGACCATCATCAGGACATAGCTTGCGCAATGGACCTATAGTGAAACAATATAAATATCATTCATAATTGAATCTGTCCATCATCTTGAAAAACAACAACTATATAGGTCTACCCACACCGAACCGATTATTGGAAAGATATTAAATAAGAAAGTGTCAACACCTGTGTCCAAGGGTTAAAAAAGGGGGGGGCTATTTACAAATGTACATATATACACAGTGGTCATGTCCCAACTCGACATGCACCCACACCATAGTGCCACCATATGAGTCAAGAGATATAGATGCATACTCACTGGACAACCAATGGAATGAACTCTAATCCTGTTGAAAACACAACAGATATCCAACAATGTCTACACTCGTCAAACCAAATGAGAATGGACATGGGCAATACCATATCAGCGTTAATAACAGGAAAACAACAACAGGGAGGTCCTACCTTAGAGAGTGTCTTAACGATCACTATCACGTAGGGGCACTTGGCTCTGCTCCACTTTATCTGTGATAAAACAAGCGCACAGTCAGCTACATATCATCTTATTCAAACTAAGGCGAAACCGAAACTCTATCCAACAAGACAGGGAGTACTTACTTGACAGCGAGTAAATCAACAGCCGAAACAGTCAGGGTCGGAAAAAACGCGAGCCGATGCTGGCGTTTACCCAGAGTATCATGGGCAAGCTCGCGGTCACGTGGTGATGCGTGATACGTCATGGCGGCCATTTTGGGATAAAAATAGTGCCTGACTATGCCATAGGACAATGTTAAGGGCCAGGCAGGATAGCAAAGAATCAAACCTGACGTCCAACTTGAGAGCTCGCGCTCACATGGTATAGTGTGATAAATCATGGCGGCCATAGTGGGACAAATATCACGCCTGACTTAGCCTATCACCGCTATAGGGGGTCAGGCACAGCAACAATAATCAATACAATCGATCCGAAATAATGAATTGAATGCCACTAACCAATCTTAGATCATTCCAGGGATTAGTAACACTAACAGTTAAGGCAAAGATTACTGTCCGGCACAACAGCATTAATGAATAAAATGCCACTAACTAATCTTAGATCATTCAAGGGATTGGTAACAGTTACAGTTAAGGCAAAGAATTATAAAAATAGTAGTCCAACTTGCGACTACAACAAACCATCATTGCTAAGGTATGGAATTCAGAAGTTTACACAGATAATTTCAACGCAAAGTTGCCAAAACCTGCTACTCAACCAAGGAGTTTAATCCCTTGGACACAGTGTTGGCTGACCAAATCCACCTATTTTCTTTCTGTGTCAGTAGACGGTCAATGTTACATCTCCTTTTTGACTGTCTAACAGTCTCCAAAACAAACCATTGCATATCACAGGGTGTATGTTGTTTTTGTAAATAGTGTTCCACTAAAGGGGCTGTTTCTATCTTGCATCTAATTCTAGACTGATGTTGTGTGATTCTTTTCCTTACTTCTTGTGTGGTTTTTCCTATATAGTATAGCGAGCAAGGACATTTAATGCAGTATATAACATTTTTTGTCAGACAGTTAGTGTGGTTTCTTAAAGTCCAGTTTTTTCCATTAATGCAGCACGTCTTAGTTATTGTTGTGGTTTGGCACGCAGTACATGAACCACAGGGAAAATGTCCCATTACCGGTGGTAGGCCCCAGATGTTTTGGATGGTATTTGCGATCGGTTCTTTATATGCTTTTACCAAATGGTCCCTTAGATTACGTGCCCTTTTAAAGGCAAAACGTGGTATTGGCAATTGTGGTTCAATCTTTCGGATCAGATGCCAATTGTTTGTTATAATTTTCTTGATACGGTTGGAATCCGATCCAAAAGTAGTGACACATGTTATTATGTCAGGAGCAGGATCTGGTTTAGTGTTTCCTTCAAGAAGTGACTGCCTATCATAATACCACGCTCTTTTCATTGAGCGTTTTACAAGTCTGTAAGGATAGCCTCTCATTACTAGTTTGGTCTGCAGTATTTTAGCCTCTGTGAAATAGTCATTCCGTTTGGTACAGTTTCGTTTGATCCTTAGAAACTGTCCAAAGGGCAGATAATCACGTAAGTTACGTGGGTGGTGGCTCGTATATTTTAGCAACGTATTGCGTGCTGTAGGTTTAGTAAAGAGACTTGTGGATAAGTGTCCTTCATTATCCCATATTTTGAGATCTAAGAAATTTATCGATTCTTTGTCATATTCAATTGTGAATTGTAAATTACTATTCTGTAAATTCAGCCAACTGTGAAAATTCTGTAATTCTGCTAATGAACCGTCCCAAATTAAACAGACATCATCTATGTATCTTAAATATTCCAAAATATGGTTCTTAAATGGGTTGTCCTTATAGATCACTTTTTCTTCAAATGCAGCGACATATAGATTAGCTATGTCAGGGGCAAAAATTGCCCCCATTGCCACTCCCTTTATTTGTACATAGAACGTGCCATTGAAAATGAAATAATTGTCGTTCAATGCAATTTTGGCACATTCAGTAATAAATTCTGTTGGAACTTGATGTGGGCGAGGTCTGTTATTCAATACATCAGTGATTACATTGAGTGCCTCTGTTTGGGGTATATTAAGATATAAACTTTCGATATCCATAGTTGCCTCTGTTTGGGGTCTTCCCTATACACTAAATTGGAATTAAGGTGTCAAGGTCTTCCCTGTATACATGTTAAGCATAAAAAAAATATATATATATATATATATATATCAAAAAAATACCCTTTCAGGCATAGAGTGACGAATAAAGTATGCAAAAAAGAAGCAGAGAACTCTGGGTAGTTCTCAAGTTTATGTGGAAAGCAGTTCCTGTATGGAGCACTCTCAACACCAGCGACACTCTAGATCTGCTCACCTCAAATGTCTGCTTTTCTATCAAAGTCTTTAAGCATAGGATTAGCACAGTGCTATCCACGCCGAGATAGAAATGGACAAAGTCTTTTGCCATTTCTACAGCAAAGTTTTTAAGCATAGGACTAGCAAAGTGTTGTCCTTGCCGAGCTATAAAATGACAAAAGCCATTTTTCACTCCGGGCACAATATTACAGCTTTGAATTGGTAAAATTCCAACCTGCGGGGTCCGGTGCATGAGGGTTTACGCAGGTACCAAGCGGGTGCCTAACATACACGGCGGTGTGCCATTTCGCTACCACCCCCCTCCCGAAACCCATGGTGCTTTAATCATTAGCGCTTTCTAATAAACTCGGTTCCACTCCAACGCGATGGAATCTTGATACAGTGTTTTTTATTATATAATCTCTTTTAACACTAGTAACCCCAGGCTAGGGTGGGCCTTAGCACGCCCATATCACCGGGGTTCATGAAAACACTTTATTACACCGTATTACACTTTATTTCACTGGTACTGACGAACGCCTGATATACCACTATCACATAGGCAGAAACATGTTGACCCCACATTAGGATAAAAACAAGACTTTTAATTTTGGTCCATTATCCTACACACTTGCTTTTATCCATGTCCAATTGGTAAAACTAATAAATCCTTTTTTGACACGATTGGGACATTTTTAATTCACTTAAATATCACTTCACGCACAAAAAACTCCAGCTCCGCAGCAACCTGGCGTTGCAGCACACTAGGGTGGCATTCGGCCACTCCTGGTGGAGCCCGATGATGAAGCATGTCACCAACCAGGTTGGTGAGTGAGGGCTTTCCAAATAACCTAATAAGGTTTCCCTTATATTTAACCTAGACTGTGAGTTTTGCTACATGCTTGCTCTTATTCTAGTAATTATTGGTGTGACGCTCCTCTGTTGTTTTTTTATTTTTTTGAAAATACCAACCAAGAAAACCTGAAATGAATAAAAGCAACCCCAGACACAGTGAGAGAGTGCTCCATAAAGGAGCTGCTTTCCACCTAAACTTGAGGACTACCCAGAGTTCTCTGCTTCTTTTTTGCATCCACTTATACCACAGTGGGTTCATTAGAATGTCCCGCTGCTGTAATTGCAACACATATCATGTCCACCATCCGGGTCTACCGTCCAGCTGATGAATTTCAGGTGTCACATGTCCGCTTCAAGCGACGGTGCATCTCCATGGCTGGACTGCCCATTTAACATCCACAAGAAAGGTTGCCCTCGATTGGAGACGCACACACAGGTAGGTTTTCAATCCTTTTAATGGAGACTAAAGCAAAGCCAGCAGGAGGCATAAAATCATTTCAAAACCAGCCTGACGCGTTTCGGGCTACACACCCTTGTTCACAGGCAAGGTTGGAGTTAAGCAGCGATTATCAGTCACCTGATGGGCATTTTAAATACAAGTTCCACCCCCAGTGGGCATTTTGCGAGTGCAAAGCATTATGGAATAGGTAGTCCTGCACATTGTACCCAAGTGGGTTTGTCGTTGCTCCAAACAAAATAAAACTACTCATACCCCAGTGAGTTGATTAAAATGTCCCGCTGCTGTAATCGCAACACATATCATGTCCACCATCCGGGCCTACCGTCCAGCTGATGACTTTCAGTTGATGTAATCACAGGTCCGCTTCAAGGGGCGGTGCATCTCCACGGCTGGACTGGCCGTTTACCTTCCACAAGAAAGGATGCCCTTGAGTGGAGATGCACACACAGGTAGGTTTTGAATCCTTTTAATGGAGACTGAAGCGAAGCCAACAGGAGGCATAGAAAAAAGCAGCCTAACGCGTTTTGGGCTACACGCCCTTGCTCACAGACAAGGTTGGTGGCCGTAACGCGTCATTCCGCCATGTGAAGAAAAATAAAGCGGATTCAGCACAAATCTTTGGTGTCCGTGGCCCTGTGGTGCTTATACAGCGCGTTGTCTGGGCCTGGTGTTTTGCATATAAAATCATAAGTAATATACATTTGCTAAGCAGACCTAAGGAATACCTATATATTTTTGTTTTCTTTCTTTCTTTCTTTCTTTCTTCCTTTCTTTCTTTCCTTGTTCTTTTCCTTCTTTCTTTCTTTCTTTCTTTCTTTCTTTCTTTCTTTCTTTCTTTCTTTCTTCAGTAGGAGTAAAGTAATAAAATTTATAGATACATAATCACTGTTTTCTATGGTAATGGCTATGGTTTGCATGGTGTCCATTTAGATCTCTAATTTATGTGACTGCCATGTAAGTGCGTTTATCGCTGGCATCAGAGAGGAGTTTACGGATATCATGGTTCATAGTAAAGTCAAGGTTTTTTCAAAGTTGCCGTCATAAATGTTGTCATGTGACTCTTCCACATCATATATCTTGCTAGCCAGGCTTTGAACGGGACGTTGTGCTTCTCTCCACAATATGTTTGGGCTTCTGCCACATCCATCTTGCTCAGATACCTGCAAGGCTACTGGGCCGTTTTCCATCAATACCTCGTCTGTGTATTCAACGTGTACTTGTGCAGTTGTCCCATACTTCCTTGGCTGTTGAGAGCCGGTGGTGTCAGTGGGTACTACTGTCTTGGGTTTATCATAGAGATGTTTTGGGTTACACCTCTTTGCCCATGCCTTTTTTAGAGTACACTCTCAAACTTTTTTATCCCACTTGAAGAAAATATACCCTCGCTATGCCCTGGGGTGATTGAAGGTGATGAGTCCCTAAAATAAAGACTGCCCATTGGTTACGGTCTAATACAGGATTCCCTGAGGACCTGAATAAGAAGAAGTAGTAATTAACTTTAGAGACCCAGAGCTTGTTCATAATTTGTTGCAATGTTTAAATCATTTGGCTAAAAATCATGTGGGTTTACCAGCCCATCCACTTGACTTTTTCTATAAACCTATGTCTCTTTGGGTAGCCAAATACCTAAGGGCCCAGAAAGTGCAATTCCCTCTTTTGCATACACAGTATCAGTCAAATGTTCCTGTGAGTAATCGCTTTGACATAATGAGTGACTTGGGTATGATAGACTAACTTCTACGTTTGGGTAATAGGACTAAACAAGATGGGGAGAGGGAAGATCTGTTTGACTTAGAGCCACAGATAAAGGAGGTTCAATCCGGTATGGTTACTGAGGAGTCAAATGTAGGGCCAGAACCCCCACAGTTGCCAAGGGGCTTAACCCTTATTTCTTGGAATATAGCAGGTGCACACTCAAGGAAAAATAACCCAGACTGGTTAGGGTTTGTGTCCACTTTTGATAACTGTTGCCAAGAAACTTGGATTATAGAAGCCCTTCATATTGATGGTTATCATGCCCTGGCTGCGCCAGCCATTCCATGGCAGGCTGTATTTGCTAAGGGTGGCTTTATCACTTTTGCATCTGTTCAATTTCCAGTCCTCCAAAATTCGCTAATATGGGTCTCTCCTTTCTTTTTGGTATCTTTGTTATCCTTTTGCACGGAGCACAACATCTTATTGATGAATATTTAGTATAACATTTTTAATCAAAGCGTGTGTAATGCATTAGATGAGTTAGGGCCCGATGTAGGTAAATCTGATTTACCGACTCTAGAATACCGATTTTTACCGATTCGGTATTCTAGATTCGGTAAATCAGATGTAGGAAAAAATTCGGTAATTTTTACCAAATCTGTATGATTCGGTAATTACCGAATTGGTATTTACAGATTCGGTAATTGCCATTGATTTCTATCGGCCTTGAGGCCCATAGGAATCAATGTCAATTACCGAATCGGTAAATACCGATTCGGTAAATTTACCGAATCTGTAAATATACCGAATCTGTAAATTTAAGGCCCCCTACATCTGTAACTCCAAATACCGGTCGACCGGTATTTGGCCTCCTACATCTGGCCCTTAGTTTCTTGGAGGACTTTTTTCAGCACTTGAACCACAAGGCTGTCTTAGTATGGGTTAGGAGTTTTAATATCTCTTTATGCCATTTTAACAGGGGACATTTGTGTGGTCAATTTGATGGAAATGAAGGAAATAGATCACACTATAGATACACAGTGTATGGTGAAGCACTAAATACTCTTATATTGAAGTATGACCTACCTTTTAGCAGTCACAAAACAAGGACCTAGGAACTAAATGGGCCAAAGTTAACTGTGGAGTCTTCAACCAAAATGTCGTTAATGAGAATATGGACACTGTTTTATCTTGTTTATCACAGAATTCTGATCACTCATCTCTATTGGCTGGGTTTGAGAATTTATGCAGATCTATTTAAAATATTTTGACTACATACAGGGCCCCTTCAGAATTCCCATCATCACATAGATGGTTTAGCAAGGCATGTACAGATGCCCATAACATTATGAAGGCTGCCCTCAAATCTAGAAACCCGATCAGTACGTGAGAAATGCTAGGTGTTGATATAAACTCACACTAGAGGAGAGGAAAAATGAGATCAGGACCAAATCTTGGGAAGATCTTTTAGTGGCAGCAAGGGTAAGGGACAATACTAAGTTTTGGGAAGTAGTAACTCACCTATTTTTCAGATCTAGCTGTTTGGAAGGTTGAGGCCCTGATTTTGGCAGATCAAATGTTTGATCCATGTTAACGAGCTGCTGCAAACTCCTGAAGCCTCAGCTGGTAGGAACATCTCAAATCAGAACCCGAACGGTCTAACCATCCCTACAGAGCTTAGTGAACTTCTATTAGCTATAAATCGATGTGCCTCGGCTAAAGCTCCAGCTCCAGGTGGGGCCCCTGCGGTCCTTTGCAAAAGTAATGTGCATTTATGGGCCCCTATGCTAACAAACGCATTAAGGAGCTTTATGGCGGGCTCTATTCCAGACACCTGAAGGTCTGCTTATATTGTTCCCATGTTTAAAAAAGGGTGCTGGAGTCTCTCCTGCTTGCTATAGACCAACCTCTCTGTTAGATTCAAGTGTCAAGATCCTGGGGCGAGTGCTTTTGTCCCGACTGGAAAACTGGGCCAAAGAAAATAAGATCTGGTCTGTCGCTCAATTTGGTTTTAGACCAGGAACTGGCACATTGGAACAATCTCTAAATCTTTATCTTATCGCAGGGAAATACATTACAGCCAAGAAGGGTGCATTGCACATGGCATTTATCGATCTAACAAGTGCATTTGACCTAGTTAATAGATCAAAGCTTTGGATGATAATGGAGGTGATGGGGGTTGATACCAAACTCCTTGCTCTTATAAAATGGCTTCATTATGACCTAACAGTAACAGTTCGGTTTGGATCATATGGGGAAAACACTTCTCAAAGTATCTCCAAATGGGGTGTGAGACAGGGGTGCAATTCTAGCCTCCTTCCTTTTCCTGTTATATAAAAATGGGATTAGTAAACATCTCGCATGGGCAGGAAAGGACATGCCCAGGATAGGAAACCAATCCAGACCCATTCTGTTGAATGCAGATGACGTGGTATTGATCACCTGCTCTGCAAATGGCTTGCAGGTATAATTAGATTTCTTTTTTGTCTTACATGAAAGACTTTTACTTAAAAGTGAACCACTCTAAAATTTACATTATGACCTGTGGTCATTCTAATACTAAAACATTTTGCTATGGGAGGTATACCCCTGGAGAAGCCAGCTAATTTTAATTATCTAGGTATTTTTTTTTAGTTCATCCCTTCTTTGGAAATCTCTTCTTCGTACGAGAGCACAGCAATTGGGTAGGAATATTGAGGCAATTTTTAGATTTGTACAGAAATGAAAGTATAAGCCTGTTGAGGAGCTGATAAATCTATATAAAAGTAAATGCATCTCAGCTAGTTCATATGGTGCGTGTTTGTGGGTATTTTGTAATGTGGGTCCTCTCCAACTAATAGAAAATGGTTTTACCTACAGATTGCTTGAAGTACCTAAAGGTACCTCCACATTTATATGACATGAGGAGTTGGGATTATGTTATGTGGAGGACTTGCTTATATTGTGGATTGAGTGCTGGGGGAACCCAAAGGCTGCTCTAGTTAGGATTTGTCTCACTGACTGCCTACTCATTGATAAGGCTAATTAGGTACCCTTGTTTGCATATCTGAAGGTTAGTGGTGGCTGCTCCAATTATGGGGTGGTGGTGCAAAGTGGGGCAACGAGAGTGCAAACACAGGGGAGGAGGGGTTAGGATAGAGGGGACAGTGTCATCCTCCTGATTCACACACTTTGCATGCTCCGCAGAATCGTTAGATGGATCCCAGCCAACACTAGAAAGACCGCCACTCAGGCCCTCTTCACAGCCACCTCGACTACGGCTATGCTCTCTACGCCGGCATCCCCTCCCGGCTCCTCAGGAGACTCCAGACCATACAGAACGCTGCAGCCAGACTCTTCCTGGACCTCCCCAAACGAACACACAACGTCCCTGACCTTCGAGACCTCCACAGGCTCCCCATCCATAAGAAATGCCAGTTCAAAATCCTCACACACACCTACAAAGCTCGCCATGACCTAGGACCTACCTACATCGACCATCAACTGAACTTCCACCAACCCTCTAGATTCTCCACTTCTCTTCTCTAGCCCTGGCACACACACCCAACATCCGTCGTAGATGCAGCGGTGTTCGCTCATTCTCCCACATCACTGCCAAGACCTGGAACAACCTCCCCCTCCAGCTCCGTACAGCCCCCTCGCTGGCAGACTTCAGTAAGAGACTCAATACCTGGCTCTTCGACATAGACACAGCACCCATATACCCCTAGGGGTGCCAGTGTTGCGCTTTAAAAATGCTGATTGATTGATAGTCATTGCTGTCAATCACCAGGAGTCTCAAACCGTGTTTATCATGGATCGTCACACCCAACATACCACATTTATCTTACCCATTTTAGATTAAAGACTATGAACTTTAAGGTTGCAATTCCATTACAAAGCAACTGGCAGCATGATTTACCCGTGTCACAGCAACAAGGCCTCGAAACAGAGGCACCTCTGTCCTCCTTTCTGATTCCTGTCTGACGTAGGTCAAACGCAAGACAGTTCTAGTTTTTTTGCAGCAACTCAACATAAGAGATTTGTAGTGCAGTGTTACATTTTATTAAAACAGACTTAATAATCATGAAAAGATATGAATATAATGTAACCTTGCTTCTCTGTCAGACTATGATTTTTAATAGCTGTTTACCCGTTTGTACCATTTGTAAATGTATCATATATTTATATGTAAATATTGTTTTTATGACTTTTGTGGTATTTACCGAATAAAAATTTGAAACTGAGAGTAAGTTGGTGAGCTTTGTTGGTCTTGTAGATTAGCCTTGTTGTGTAAAAGACAACGATGCAAAGTTGTGAAGAGTGGCATGTTGTTTATTTTGTTTGTGTCTATTTAGGGTGAAATGTGCATGGGTCAGGGGCGGTGGTGGTGGTGGAGCATTTGGGTCATGTTTTAAGGCTCTAAATTGTGCAGGGGAAGAGATGTGGGTGAATGAGTGTTGTTGTTTTGGGGTGTTTGTGGTAAGTGTTGGTAAAGATAGAGGATTTGGGAGTAAAGATGGTTTAGGATCTGTCTTATTTGTGTAGTCATAAGGTTGGGAGTGGGTGTTTGTTTCTATTTTGTGGCGGAATATAGAATGAAGCAGTGTGTGTGTGTGAGAGATTTTGGTGTGCTCATGTGTTAGTGTTATGTTTTGTTTATGTGGAGTAGTGAGATTATATATTGATGTAGTGAATTGCTGTGAATGATTTGAATGTAAAGTACTGTTGGCGAGAGAAGTTGCTTGGTAAAGGTGGTGGTGATTTGTGTTGGAGGGTTATGTATATGGTGTGTGAGAGGGGATAGACGGGGATTATGAGTGTTTGTGTTAGATTTGGTAGCAGGAAGAGGTAATGTGTGGTGGAGTGGGGTGGAGTGGGGGGTAATGATGGTTTGGTTACATGTTTTTAGTAGAAAGAGGAGTAGGGTGTTGTTGGTAGTTGATATGATAGAGTGTTGAGTATTGGGTTGGTGGTGATGGGAATGGGTCTGTTAAGAGTATAAGTAGAGGGTTGAGCTGGTGTTCTGTATGAACAGAAAGGGTGTGTTTGTAGGGATTAAGGTTCAGTATAAATTGGGTCTGTGTTGTGTTGGTGATATGTGGATTTGATAGTGGTATAAGACAGAGTGGTGGGTTGTGTTAGAGTGAATGTGAGATTGTGTGGTAGTTGGGGTAGTAGGGTGTATAGTTATGCTTTGTGGGGTTTTGTAGAGGTTGTTGTGACATTGAAGCGTGGAGAGGGTTTGTTTGTTGTAAATGAGTAGTGTGCATTTGCTGAGAATATTACTATGTTGGAAGATGCGGATGGGTTAAGGTGGTGGCTGGTGAATAGCAAACAGGGAAGCATTTCCGGCCGAGGCCCAACCTAGCCCACACAGGCAACTGCCCTTGTCCTCTCTGCCATAGCCTTGATGCCTGGACTGAGAGTCCCTGAGCCATATGGTTAAGTAACCATAGGTCGGGTTACCTTTGGTCAATGAGAACCCTAGCCCTAATCCTAACCAATCGGGACCCTAGCCCTAAGCCACAGGACCAATGAGAGACCTGGCTCTTTCAACTGATCACAGGTCTAGCCCTAGCAACCAATCAAAAGCCAAACCCTAAGAAAAGCTAGCCCTGTTGGGCAATTAGAGCTCTAAACCTAAGCCCTAAGTCCAATCGAAATACTAGTTATAGAAACCAATCAGAACCCTGGCTCTATCGGCCAATCAGAGCTCTAACCCTAATCACTAAGTCCAATTGAAACCCTGGCCATAGGAGGCAGTCAGAGCACAGATGCAATAACCAGTAAAAACTTATATAAGGGAAGTGGAAGCACAAGCACAGGCTGGTGTGCGGGGGCAGGTGGTGCTCCAGAAGTCAGAATCTTCTTGGATATAGGAGGAACTGCACCAACCTGACTGACTACAAATCACAAGCCTCAGACTTGAAAACCAAACTCACCTATCGGAATTATCCCGTCCGTATCATTGACAGAGTGATGAAGAGAGCCCGGAATAATAATAGGGAGGCCCTACTGAAGACAAGACACACAAAGATGAGGAGGCCAGACCCATTTGTGTGACCACCTACAACTCTCGTTCAAACAAAATATCTAAAATTGCCAATAAACATTGGAGGTTCCTCAACAGCGGCAATCTGAACCTTGACAAACCGCTGTTCGCTCACGAAAGGGGCAAAACCTTGAAGGATATGCTTGTTCACACATGGCCACGTTCAGATACAGCCGCAACCAATGAGAACCCCACTCTTCATCCAATCCAAAGCCACTTTCCATGTGGGAACAGCAGCATGTGCCACCTCACCAAAAAAAAAGCAAACATTTTAGGTTTAGGAATGGCGGTGAATGGGAACAAAGGGAATTTACTAACTGTAACACCCGGAACGTTATTTATATGATCACATGCTTCGGCGGTTTAGAGTACTTCGGAATGACATCACGACCAGCAAAAATCCACATTGGGGAACACAAAAATAATGTCCGGTGTAAAAAAAGCACAACAAAGATGGCGACACACTTTCTAACTGCAACACACACAGTGAATGATCTCCAATGGACATTCATAGAGCAATTACAATCAGAAAGTGGCCTGTTGGAAAAAGAACAACGCTGGGTGTTCCGTCTGGGCACCAACGTAACAGGCCTAAACGATAATATACCATGGAGCAATTTCTCTTGAATTAAGACCAGATATTGATTACCACCTTGAATAACAGGAAATTACTGGTTGGTTGGGGATCACCCCACCCTACTAATCTGTCTTTCCGTACCCACAGCGTGGGTTCGCAATCTTTATCTAAAATATGTGCTTTGATTACCCTGGTACAGGAGACAATGGGGATTAAGAAAAATAGCACAACTCTGTTTTGTTTGATTTGTTTTATATCGTTTTTATAGGTTTGTCATTTCCACCACGATGGCTTGTTTCCTAAAACTACCAACAAGAGCCTGTGATAAAAATATATATCGATGGTCCATTAATACGTGACAATTTCTCCATTTTCTATGGTCTGCTTTCGAATAGCTGTGCACTAGACATTGCCTTTTTTCACACAGGGTTTAGTACACCCTGACAATTAATTGATTTTGATAAACTTTCTTATTCCCAACGAGCGCTGGCCATGAATTGGCTATCTAGGTTAAATCTTAAGTCAGCGTTCTAGTTCAAACAACGCCCGTGGTACAACTCCCCGGGTTTTTGCCAATCTGCTCTTTGCTACCAATAGCGCAAGGTCGGAAGCGCTCCTTGAACAATCGCTACCGTCTTAAAACGAGCGTTCTAGTCCAAAACGCACAGGAATCCACAACTTCTGGGTGGACCTGCAATACTACTTACAGGGCAATGGCAGTCCCCGCAACCCCTCTAGTGTTTCAGGGATGGAGCGCTCCTTAGGCAAACGTACACGCCGATTGTGGCGGGAACGATATGACCAATTAAGCCCAGCATAAATAAACGCTCCGATCGACATGACCGCATCGACGGAGCCGCGAGGGAACGTTCCTGCGAGGCCGCATTTCGGTACATGTGAGTACGGCATAGCCACTTCAGAGAGGCCTGATCTGTTCCAACTGACTGTGTACATTGACCGGATACAGCAGTTCTGAAAACAATTTTTTATTTACAGAGTGCAATGTGCACAGGGTCCCTTTCATTCTAAGACTCATGAGGCCACTGGCTTCTAAACAACAAGTATGTGATCTTTTTCCTTCCTAAACTGTTTTTCTGATTTTAAGAAAATTGCTGTCCACCCTGGGACATAACTCTTTTAGTGTGAGTGTTTTTTGTTATATGTATGTACGTCTTGTATCTGTCCCAATTTTACAGGACACTGCACTAGCACGAATAATTTGTAGTTTACTCCAGTTATAGACACTGTCTTTATCACTCATACAGGTCACGAGTACTACATCTGGAATATAACTTATACACTTGATTTTTTCCTATATTGTGTTTCTTTTTCAGATTGAGACTAAGGAAATTCCTTTTTACTTATAATACTGAGACCATTGTGTCCCATTTTCTGTAGCCACTGTCTACACATATTACTGATACAGTTGAGATTGTCACACCATACATGTGAGTAGGGTAGGGATCTGTGTACCCGTCCTGAAGAAGAAGCAGCACGCTTCGAAACATGTTGACACACGCAAGAGGTTTTGTACATTAATACAACAAACCTCCACTTCACACCATTTTAATATTACCGGCACCAAGTCTTATTCAATTTTGTATTCCTATGATGCTAGATATTTTTTAACATTCACTTACCACTGACTCCTGACCCTACCTCTCACCACCTCTCTCACACCACACATAGAGATTACATCAGTGCTCCGTCGTATTCGTTGGTAGCAGCACTCCGCGTTCCGTAGAGGGATGCAAAGACCCCTATGAAGAAGCATGACACCAAGGGCCCTTTTGGTGTGCGAGGGGTATTTAAAAAACATGATGTGCTTCCCACCAATGTAGGAAACACCCTTGTCCCATAATCAGACTTCAATTATTGCAATCTTCCTTGGGTGGATCTTTTTGTTTACTAATAATTATAAGGGGAGACTGTATCCACCCCAGGTGTTCGTGTAGGACACCGACTTTCCACTCCCTCCTTTGTTTTTGTCTTCTCTCTCTCCTTGGATACAGACATGCTCAATCCACACTTTGTAGTCCTGTTCATACCTGCAGGTAAGGCCCAAACCTAAACCACTAAAATGATTGCTTTTTGTGCACTTAAACAAGCCACTTTTTCTAGCCCAAAACAAGGGCTACATATACTTTCCAAACACCGTTTTAACCACAAAGCATATCAAGCAGTCTCTTAAATAAATTCTGGTTAGACTCAGGGGTGTATTTTGCCTTTTTTTGCTTGTAAGAAAAAGTGGGGGTGGGGGATTCCTTCTAGAGGCCTTAGCACAGTATTGGGAAAAACCAGAAGAGAAATTTAAACAATCACGGGTAAAAGAAACATCAGTTTACAAAGTACAAATTGCACATAATCCAAGACATAAATTTGAAGGGTCACGGGTAGAGGAAAATGGCAGTTTTAAAGTTTCAAAATGCACAGTCTGTGTTCTTACCACCTTTTTAGGTCGAGCATTCGAGACCTCTTGTATATACTTTAGTATATACTTATTATATACTTATATGTGTATGTACTCTCTTAGGGACTTTTTTTCTGTTCAACTGCCTCTATTTAACTGTTTTAATAGAAAATGACCAGCAGAGGTCAGCAAAATAGCAGAATTGCTTTCTGCTGAGGGGCTTTCTTTTTAGGGCTCGGGCCTCCGCCTCCACGAAGTGGGGAGGCGGAGCTTCCCGAGATCTTATGCGTTCATAAGAAGAAGGAATTCAGAAAGGGCTCTTTCCAGGCACATTCCTTAGTGTTTTCTGGTATCTGCCTAGTGATTCGTCTTTGCTGTGCTGTTTTTTTTGTAGCGTTGACCTGATAGGCTATAAGTAATTTACGCGTGGCCGATGTGGCATATTGTGTGCGCGAACGAGCACGGCCGAGTGATTAATCTTAATTAGGAGCTGTCAGAGTGCCCGTGTAATGCAATCCAGATGGTGCGAGCGCGTTCACCATGGCATTGCATACAAAAAGTCATAAACACACACACACATGGCCGTGGCATCATGTTACAGTTGGCACGCGCACCGGGCGGGAAGCGGTGGAGGTCGTGCAGCTTTAAAAGTGGTTTTAAGGGCCTCGGTGTTTGTTTGCGCCTCCTGTGGGTGGGTGCAAGTCCGAGCATATTTATTCAGGGGATGAATGGGTTTATCGCGGTTTCGGCAGCTTGCTTCTTTCATTTGGAGTTTTACTGTTCCAGTGCCGAGGAGCTGTCAGGGGGATAAATCTTGCGTTCGGCGAGCATGTCGATTTGTTCCCACCCATCCCAGAGGCTTAGTATCGAATTCAATGTACACATATTTAACCCACACTCATGCACGAAGGGGTATTAGTCAGCTATTGACAATAAATACTGATTTTCATTTTATTAATCGGTTGTCTTTGCCTTGTGACTACCAGCGCTCGCTGTCCAACGGAGAAGCGCTGGTTTATAAATCAGGGACACTCGATTTTATCAACCTCAGAAGCATGAAGGCTTGAATCTTCATACGGAATTCTGCAGCAGGTACACTATTCTCCTGAGCTGCCTACACAGTTCTGAATGCATTGTTCTATTAGTTGTAACTTGCAAACGTTCCAAAGAAACCAGCATCCTTTTCGAAATGTATCAACAACATAAAATGAGTAACAGGAACTTAGGTCTGAGGTAGTAAAAAACATGTCTACAGATTGTTGTTGACGCGTAGCACTAGGAATTGTTTGAAAGAAGAGAAGACAAAATGTAAAGGTAAAAAAAACAGCTTACCTATTGTAGCATGGCGCCTTGTGAGCTAGGGGTGCTTTAAGGGCGCAGTGCAATCTGAATCAGCTTGCACAGGAGTTTCAAAATGCTGCCAAATAGGAAGCGCTATATAAATGCAATTTCAATATATCAGTGCAAGCCGGCTCCAATATTGTGCGTACATTTCTGTGCGGGTTTCGTTTCTAACTTGCGAGACACGTTGTTTTTCGAGCTGTGACTCCCTCACTTAAAATGACTTCGGTTTCTTGATTCATATGCGCCAATCATTGTGGCGCCTAGATGCGGGTCAGCTAGCATTAATAGAAAATTACGAGGGTCAGAAAAATATGCAATTCTGTCACTTCGGATGCAGGGTTTACAGCATAATTATGAACTTGCCACATTGGCCACATAATCTGCCTCATAATTAGCACTTTTATTAAAAGTAGTGAGTGCAGAGTAGTGAGTAGAGTAGTGAGTGCAGAGTAGTGAGTAGTGAGTGCAGAGTAGTGAGTAGTGAGTGCAGAGTAGTGAGTAGTGAGTAGAGTAGTGAGTAGTGAGTAGTGAGTAGTGAGTAGAGTAGTGAGTAGTGAGTGCAGAGTAGTGAGTAGTGAGTAGAGTAGTGAGTAGAGTAGTGAGGTGAGTAGAGTAGAGTAGTGAGTAAAGTAGTGAATGCAGAGTAGTGAGTAGAGAAGTGAGTAGTGAGTAGAGTAGTGAGTAGAGTAGTGAGTAGAAAGTAGAGTAGTGAGTAGTGAGTAGAGTAGTGAGTGGAGAGTAGTGAGTGGAGAGTAGTGAGCAGAGTAGTGAGTAGTGAGTAGAGTAGTGAGTAGAGTAGTGAGTAGAAGGTAGAGTAGTGAGTAGTGAGTATAGTAGTGAGTGGAGAGTAGTGAGTAGTGAGTAGAGTAGTGAGTGCAGAGTAGTGAGTAGTGAGTGCAGAGTAGTGAGTAGAGTAGTGAGTAGAAAGTAGAGTAGTGAGTAGTGAGTAGAGTAGTGAGTAGAGTAGTGAGTAGAGTAGTGAGTAGTGAGTAGAGTAGTGAGTAGTGAGTGCAGAGTAGTGAGTAGAGTAGTGAGTAGAGTAGTGAGTAGAGTAGTGAGTAGAGTAGTGAGTAGAGTAGTGAGTGCAGAGTAGTGAGTAGAGTAGTGAGTGCAGAGTAGTGAGTGCAGAGTAGTGAGTGCAGAGTAGTGAGTGCAGAGTAGTGAGTGCAGAGTAGTGAGTAGAGTAGTGAGTAGAGTAGTGAGTAGAGTAGAGTAGTGAGTAGTGAGTGCAGAGTAGTGAGTAGAGTAGAGTAGTGAGTAGGACATCACAGGCAGCAGCTGTCCAAGCTTCTTACACTCACAAGGAGACCACAGGCAGCTGAGGTGCAATCTTCTCCCACTCACAAGAACGACATCACAGGCAGCAGCAGTGCAAGCTTCTTACACTCACAAGGAGACCACAGGCAGCAGAGGTGCAAGCTTCTCACACTCACAAGAAGGACATCACAGGCAGTAACGGTGCAATATTCTCACACTCACAAGGAGATCACTGGCAGTACACACCACATGAACACACTCCATAACACATAGCAACAATACATTGGCATTTACAATGCCATTAGCTCAAACTCAAATAAATCCGAGCCCGATTGCATTTCTAATGCTTGTTTCTTTCTTTCTGGCAACTGCCTCTATTTAACTTTCTCGATAGAAAATGACCATCAGAGGTCGGTAAAATACCAGAATCACTTTAGCATTCCCTAGATTCCACTCCATACAAATTGTCTGCCACGAGCACCCGTAGACAATAATATTTTTTCAAATGTTGTATTTTCAGTGATATGACCACCGAAGGCCCTGATTTTGTATTAAAAACAGAGCTTTGGACTATACCATTTCCCGCTGAAAGGCAATATTTCTCTCCATGTGTTCCCATACCTGGTGTGCCACGCAGTTTGGTGCTTACTTTCTCTCCATGTTAAAGAACAGTAGATGTTTCAGGCTAATGTGCTGCATAGATAAATACATATAAGGTCCCTAAGGCGAGACTGATTGCATTGTAAATGCTTGTTTGTTTTTGCTGACTAGGCTGTTTAGGGCTCAGAGAAGTTGAGGCTACAAAATGGAGGTGTCTGTCTTGAGGTTCTCTCCACAAAAGTAAGGACCTGTACAAGTATGAGGAGAAATCAGGCCTGCTTGGAAGCTTAATGAAGATTACCAGAAACCAAGCCATTAGCAACTCCTCCACCTTCCTCGTCCCTATCTTTACTTACATGAGGTGAGTCCTCACCCACAGGCAGCTAAACCGTCTGACTGGGATGAAAGCTCTTTCCTATTTCCACCAGGGGCGGATTACAGGTTAGACATAGCAGTATCTGTAATATATCCCCCCGTGGATTACGGCTGGTCCCATAAGCCTGCACCTCATATTTTCTGGTGCAGTAACACACAGCTAGTTTGAGCCAGAGTTTACACACCCGGCACAGCTGAATGCAGATCGGATAGGGGCACTGCAATGCATAAAGCGAAAGCCTTTGTGAGCGCCATAGTTGGTCAGTGCAGCTGTGTGCCCAGCAGCCACGGTCTGTGGAGGGAGTTCCGGTGGGGCAGAAAGGCAGGGTGGGGGAGGGGCAGAATGGGGGGTGCTAAAAACCGGAATATGGATAATTGGAGGTAAGTAAACAATTTAATAAATAAAACTCCCTCCACAGGCCGCGGCTGGTGCCCAGTAAACCTGGGTCTCAGTCTAAGCTCCTGTAGAACAGGGTCAGTCCGATGTGTGATAGGTGACAGGGAAGGATTATTTTATGGATGGTTGGATCCATTTTGACTGGTTTGCTAAAGACATGTTGAGGACATTCAAAAATTTGACCTAGGAATGCATTCCGCCCGTGGCTTTGTGGTTGGTAACTCTGGTTTCTGGCTTTATTTGCTTTAGGCTGTCCAGTTTGAAGTTCATCCCTCCCTTCGCCCAAACCTTGTTTACTGTATTTTTCCACAAAAATGCTTTCTGTACACAGGTCTTTATATCTTGCTCTTATCTTGTCACATTTGCTGTCCACTCAAAGACAGAGGTCAAATGTCAGGCTCTCTCTTCGAGGGAGCATGGTGTTTATTTTTTTTTCTCTGACTGCAAAGTGAGAGAATTTATGTGACAATCCTGCTCAGTACCCATGTAAGAACAGAGGGTGTAGGATGTTTTTTCTAGCACACAACATAAAACAAACATTGGCAAAGCCAACAGGTCTCATCTTTGAGACTATTGCCTCTGCCATTGCCTTTTGTTTTAGCCATGCAGCATAGCTAAAAAAAGATTTTTAACGAGGACTGTGATGCATCCAGTGCTAAAGGCACTTAAAAAAAGAGCACATTAGCCCTGGCTGCATCATAGCGCTCTTTGGAAATTAGTTGTAGCCACACTGCAAAGCATCCGCATTGCTGTACAGCATAGCTACAACCCATTACCAAAAGCCAATAGTTATTGCATAGGAGAGAGATATTGGCTTTGCTAATATTTGATTATTTTACTTAACACTTCCTTGTTGCTGTTAAGTGTACTGTTGCGCATGCGCGTTGAATGCACCTGTTCCCATCTTCTTTGCCGCGGTTCATGAGGGCGTTCTGCCGCTCGTGCAAGCAAGTGGGGCACTGGGCAGGATTCTGCCTCTGTGGGCCCAGCCGCTCCCTCCTTGAGTGTTCAAGGAAGAGGTGAGAAAAGGCTGAGTCAGAGAGATGCTGGATAAAATGAGACCCGGCAAGAATCTCCAAAGCTCTCAGACAGTAACCTAATCCTGGCGCATCGCATCGTCGCTGTGGCTTGTGGTTTTGGCAACGGGGGGTTGTTGACATCACCGGGGAAGTTGCCGGCCCGACTCCGTGTTAACAGGAGCGGTGTTTGAGAATAGACACACCGCGCACCGGGACCGGCTCAGCTCGTTTCTGAGTCATGCCGGCCAGAAGGCTCCGGGCGCTGCTCGGGCGCAGCTCTCAGGAAGGACGAAAGGCATTATTTATGGATGTGTCGGTGGGTTTATATATAGCGAGAAGCAGGTCCTTGGGGGCCTCAGCGCGCTGCATTTGCGTCCAAGGTTCATAGGTGAATGGATTGAAATAGAACAGCGAGAGCATCAGAGACAAACACAATAATAACACAAATTAAACAAATACATTTAGAGTATTACAGTGATAATTAGAGCGAATACTAGGGGGTGGGAGAAAGAGCGAATTTTCCAGCCCGGGGCATGCACAGATGGGCTGTGGAAGGGGAGGCCACCCCGCAACTGGAAACAAGCATTGGCAAACCAAGAGGTCTGTCGTGTGGTTACTAGCTTTTTGGCTTTGTCAATGCTTGTTTTGTCATGAGTTTTGCAAAACGGTATTGTTGGAGGAGCGGCTGGGCCTACTAACAAAAAGGGCAAAAAGCTAAAATATTTATTTAGTCCCAAATTGCATCCATTGCAATAGAAGTGTCTGGCAGATCAGGGAACTACTTTGTATATGACAATGCTTATTGTGAAAGGCAAGAATACCGTCACTCACAGAGAAGTCAGCTAGCTAGAAGTTGGCTAGCTCGCTGCACTATGCAGTGATCTGTAGTGGCCAAAAGACAAATGTGAACGACTCAGCAAAGAGAAGCGGCTGCTACGGGGCAGAGCGGTGAGGCAGGGAGGGGGGATAAAAAAAGGTAAACTCCACTTACCTGCAAGCCGCCTCCTCTCCTCCATCTGACGCAGGAAACCAGGAAAAAGGAAGCCCACAGGCTTACAGACTCCCATAGCCAATCACGATGCTGCTGTCACCAGGATGTCAGTAGCGTCGTGATTGGACTGAGCGCCGTGGTTCGGCACTCAGACAGGGACTGGAAGCCTTTGCATGTTCTCCACATAAAGCTGTGCAATGCAGTTGGTGGAGAACATACAAAGTGCTCATGACTGTTTGGCCGGCCCAAGACAAAGACCCCAAACCGAAGTCAGAATGTCCAGTGGGATGAACTTGGTCCTGTATCCTGTCTGCGCTCCATCTGGGTTGGCCTCCACTTGTAACCTTGTGACCAGATACCTGAAGTTGGTGCTCCGTGCCGCTTGGTGCTATTTTTACCTAAAATTTAAAAACTCATATCTCTGGTACCAATTATTGGATTTTTGTTTTGGTGGCATTTTATTTATTGAAATCTACTGAATTGTTTTAACTTGGCTTGGGATTTTCTTGTATTGTGTGTTCACTTTATTACTGTTTGAGTGCTGCATAAGTACTTTACATGTTGCCTTTAAGTTAAGCCTGACTGCTTTTATGCCAAGCTACCACAGGGTTAGGCAGAGGTTTTTTGAAGTGACGTTTGTAGTTCACTCTGACAAGGATTGCGATTATTACTTGAGGTGGGTTCTCATCCCCTCAAGTATAACTCGGTTTTCTTACACACAAGTACTCTGGTATGTCCTGAAAATTGTAAGAGTGCATGATGGGTATTTTTGGGATTTTAAGGCAGAGAACTTGATGTTAGGCAGCATTGTGAGGTTAAGACTGGAGTAATGTGATTGAAGAGTATAGGGCATTAGAACAGGTTCACGCTGCACATTAAACAGTTGTAATTTAGGGTGGTTCGTTATGTGACCTTGCCCGAAACACAACCAAGCCACTAACGCAACCAGTCAAAGATTAGACCTCAAATTGGTGTTCTTGATGTTTCTCAACAGTGTGAGTTTGATTTGAGCTCTCTTACATTTCTCTAGTCTTGCTTTACTTAGGAAATAAGTAAACTTTACTTCAGTTTATATGTTTTGTGTCGGTCATGCTCACACAAGAAATTAACAAACTTAGGCCCTCGTCCTATGAATCATGGAAATCCCAGTTCGGCGAGTAAGTGGAAATGCCAGCCGAACCAGGATTCTGAAATCTGCATTTATTAAGCTATCTCCGGAGTTTCTGAGGACACATTTCACCAGGTACAACATGGTGGAATATGTATGTAACAAATGTTCATTCACCATACAGTGACCCCATCACATCACCCCTCTTTTCATATTAATGCCATTACATCACCTTTTATCAGTTCAAAACCCAACCAGTACAGTTTTCAAAAAAGCTTACAGTAAGTACAATAAATCCTAACATTTCTTGAAATTACCTCAAAATAATGATATGATTAAAAAAGCAAAGGCTAGTTTATAAACAAACAAAACTAACAGCGTGAAGTGGGACTCCTTGCATGGCGATTGTGTCAGAATACCATTAGCAAATCTATCATCTGTCATGAATATCGTGTTATATAATAATTGTTTACAAAAATCGGCTGCTAAACCAATCATAACAAAATATCCTTTAATATCCTCATGTGATTTTGTTGTTGCCTTCATTCTGACTGGGCCTGAAATCCGATTTGAGCGCCAACTGGAATTTGCCCCAGCAACATGATTACAATTCTTAACAATTCTTCCCATTCTTTTTCGCCTGTACATATTTCGCTTGGTAAATCTGGTGGAATTTGTGCAAGGAACAGACTGCAAATTCTGAGTCTGAAGTTTGGAATGGAGGAAAACATGCATTATTACTGCATGCATACATGCCAGCATTTCTGTACAAGAAAGTGGGAGGTTTTGAAAAAACAATTTGGGGTATGTATTATCCCCATTGACTTCTATTGAAGGAGAGGCAATTTCAGGTGGGAAACAGCTAAAATAAAGCTATTTTTGCTTAAAAATGTAGGAGTCTCACTCCTGGGCCTGTTGGCATGTATGCTGCAGTTTCCCTTTTCAAAGGTGTGAAGGATGTTAGTATTTACTGGGTTCACTAAGCCATAAACTCTTAAGAGTTTACACCTACAATGCCTCTGGTATGCACAGAATAGTGGTTATGTGCAGTTAGATGTGTTACTCCACAGCCGTCCCTTTAAATGTTTAACTCACATGCCTGCTGTTGACATTCCTCCAAACCGCGTAGGCTGAGGTCACGTGCTATGGAGAAGAACCGGAAACCATCCTGTGCTGGCGGCCTGCTGCAGGGACTGCAGGTTCCAAGACTCGGTCTCCATCTGTTCGAATGCTTGCAGAGTCCTGTTTATGAATCGAGCCTTGCGGTTCAGACAAGATGTTATATTTCCGGAGCAGTTATTGGCCAGACTCGCTGGCGCATCATTTCACTGTTCCTGCATCCAGTACCAGTGCCATGTGACACTATTAGCTATTTGATGCTTTGTCTGGGTGGGGGAGTCGGCCTTAACCAGAGGTTATTGTCTTCTCAGACAGCTGGTGAAGTATGGCTGGAGTAGAATCAAGAGCGTGGCACAAACAAGCATTGGCAAAGCCAATAGGTCTCGATTTTCAGACTTATTGGATTTGTCATTGGTAAACAGCTATGCCGTAGTGTAGAGCATTATTCATGCTGTGAAGCAGGCTGAAGAAGAAACAAAACAAAAATGGTGCAAGGGCTCGGCCTTGTCAGCTTGTAGGTGCGCACACAATGCATGCGTGCGGGTGCTTTTTTCCTTCTTTTTATTTACGGATCCAAGTTGGATCTCTACATCAAAACAAAAAGTTAGCCGGTGGGGCAAACAACAACAGAGGTGCAGGATGGGGCAGCAACATGGAGGTGAAGGAAACATGACGGGGGTGAAGCCACACTGTGGGAGTGGGTCAGGGGCGTCACTAGGGTTGGTGTCACCCAGTGCGAGTAACTCATGGTGTCACCCCCTCACGACTTACCCCCATGGACCTCGTTTGTGACAGAGCCAAAGAAACCTTGTCCTACACGACTTTCCGGTGGTCATCCTGCTACCGTGTTGTTCTCTTCTTCTCTCACCTCCTTGTATCCGAGTTCCCCTCCGCAGTCCCGGGCCATTGGAATATAAATTCCCTCCTCCCCTTACACCGGCAAAAGAGAAAGAGACCAGGAAGCAGGACTCCTTGGTGCCCCCGGGGCTCCCACACAAGCCCCCAAGGTCTTTTCCTTACAGTACTCCCCTACCAGGCTTGGCCGATCGGGCAGTGCTGCAAAGCGCACAAGGTGGGGAAAACTACATTTTGCAGTGGAAAGAATTCCATGGAACAGTGTTCGGCTAAAGCACACCATGACAGAACCGCTTTGCTCCGCTTCCGCTGATGTAAAATGCCGGTTTAGCTGCTCGTAACCTTACTTTATAAGGACCACCCGTGAAGGCAAGTTGCTGTCCCTTTTCGATTTTTTAACATCAAATAATATGTGTCTGTATTGTCACTTCTCCTGTGTCGACAGAGAGCCAGTTATATGGCTAAACATATTCTAAGAGTGGGTGAGACACGTAATGTGTAAAGTGACCTAGGATTGAAGTATCCCTTTCAGCTCAGCCAACCTAAATTCGATGCACTGCATACCGAAGTGCTGATTGGCTGCAGAGTACACTCTTAACAGTGATTCCGGGAGGGGGCGGCATGGTTGTTAAACTGCGGGGAGCGTTTCACTACTTGGGTTTAGCGTGTCTCCTCATTGGTGGTTGTTTACTGATGCCTCGTTGAGTCTTTCACGCAGTTCTGTCACAGCTGAGCAAAGGCGTGTTGCCGTATGTTTTTTATTTGAACAGAACACGCTTTTTCAGCTCCATGCATGGCCAAGGTTTTACATTGCTTATGTGTGACGTGTTCGTAATTTCAGTGTAATTGAGTGACATTTCAACGACTATGAGTGACACTATCGCTACTTTGTCACCACTGACCAGAGTGCGACTTCAACTATGCAGCTTGGCGCAGGGCTCCTCAAAAGTACTGTGTACAGTGCAAAGAGACTAGACTGTGTGTGAACGTCGGGGTACTGGCAGGCAGCTTGTCAAGACTGAACTTAAACCGCTACTAATATAAACCATTATTACCGATCAAATTTAGCAGACACTGTGCGAGATTATACACCCTAAAGTAATCAAAGGTTCTGGTCATAATAGTCCACCGGAGCGCAAGAGAGGAAGTCTACTGAAAGGACTGGAGGGCCCATTCAATGGCAGAGGCGACGCTGCATAATTTTTCCAGCAGCCAACACAGTATAACCATTTGGTGTCACCCCAGGTACTGGTGTCACCCGGTGCGGTCCGCACCCCCGCACCCCCCTAGTGACGCCACTGGAGTGGGTGTTGGGCAGCGATCGTTCCTCCGCTATGTAGGAGGAGCGTCACCCCCATGCATTCAGCCCCAAAACTCCAAAAATAAAACTATAATAACACAGGTTTTCTTTTTCAGCACAAACGAGTCCGGCCCTGGCAAAGTGCTCGGCCGGCCTCCCTCTCCACCCCCACCGAGGGGTTGAGGTGCAGCCGAGCTGTAACAAAAACGGCCCCCAGGGGCCCAATATCGGCCCCCACCCTAGCAGCCCACCGGGGAAACGCCCGATGCCTGCTACTGCCAGTCCGGCCCCGCTTGGGAGTTGGGCAGACGATGACAGGCCGTGAGACTGGAGGGGACGTGGTGGGCAGCACTGCTGTCAGTGCGCATGTGGGTTTGGCTGGCCGTCTCACGCTGGTCAAACACACATGCACACTGAGCTGTCTCAAGCCCTGGCTGCCTTGCCGGGCTGGATGCTGCAAAGCACAGGCTGCTAGTCTCTCCTGACTCTGTCTTCAAACATGAGAGCAGCATCAGGATTGCTGAATTGGGAAACAGGTGTAATATGCTTTTTTTCCAATCTGCTTGTGGAATGAAATTGTTTATAATAATCAACCAAAACCACACCTCGGAACCAGATAAACAGGTGACTTTTGGGTATTTCGAGTAGATTGTGTGGTTCTCCCAGGTACATTATCATCCAGGGAGAATCACAAGAATAGTGTGCATTCAAAGCAGTTTGTGGTTCATCGCATGATTTCTAACAGCCTTTCTCCTGTTTTTCATTTACGGCAGGTGAAAATGACTTTACTAAGTCTTATTCAGTCTCGCAGCTGAAAGAATGCTTCAGTGAAAGATGGCACATGCCATTTTAACACAAAAAATCATAATGGTGTAGAATGGGCCACTTGTCCTGTATAAACAGGGTCTTGGTTGTGTTGATACTGTCATTAAAAAACCCTCATATACGTACACAGGCAACTGGCGGCATATCTTGATTCTCCGCCTGGGTTATTACGCCATCATCATTGGGTCTTTGGTTGTATATATGCTGACCTCCACCTTGAGGAATACCAACTGGTTTATCAGTAGCGTCCAGAAATAAAAAACGAGGGTGTGCATGTGCTCGGGTGTGGTGAGGCTAAAATTCTCTACATCACTTTATCACAAAAATGTATTGGAGAAGTCGTGATGTAGGAAATAAAAAATAAAGAAGTGCGTGGGTAGACCCAGTTACTAATCTACCGCACTATTATTTATCAACATCTTTCAGCCTCCTGGTGTATTCTCAAGGCTTTCGTACGGACCGGGTTGTGTTTAAGAGCGCATTGTGGCTCCTAATCTAGTGGTTAACTTGCCACTCTTCTTGTATGAAGTCAGATCTGTGGTATCTGTAACTCTCTGCTGCCGATATCGGCTTCCTCGGGGTGCCGAAGAGCGAGGTTAGAACCTTAATTCGGTTCCTGCAAGTAACTAACTTGTTTGGGCTCTGTGCGCGCGGGGCACCATGCTGGAGAGTTCAATATTTGACTCCGGCCCCCTTCTGTGGCATCGCAAGGATCCGGGAAAACCCTTGCAAGACAGTAAACCCCAGGGATGCACCACCTGAAGGCCACTTGTGAGCTGGTGTAGCTGGCAATACGGTACGGCCATAAGGGTAAGGAGTGCCATCATTTGTATGATGCCAGGCACCCATGCAAAGTGCAACCCCTTGAGAATGTGCACAGTGCGCAATGGTTATTACAGAAGGGGCTGAGCAAGCATCTGTGGCCATTCTGCAAGAAACAGCAGTAAATGCAGGAAACGCTTTTTATTCCAGGTTATTCCATCTTCTGAAAACTCACTACAGGCCCATTGCCCAAGTATTGGCCCTCTTAGACCTTCTGCTTTATTCTTGGCATGCAGATACCGCTGTCCTCCAACATAATCTTTTTTTGAGCCCATCAATACCATTGGCTATTGCGTCTTACCCCACCCACTTCCTGACTTACAGCCTGAGTTTCAGGTGTCAAGTTAGTAAAGTTAGTAAAATCCTGGACAATCTATTCTCTTTGTACATGGATCTCCTCCATCTCTTTCTCGTCTGCCTTCAAAGAGATACCGTAGTTGGCTTCCTCATCCTTCCCTTTATGGACTAATTAAATTACGCCTACATCCACCTGCTAACCTCCCTGCTCTCCCACCTCTGAGGAGCAGAGTATGTAGTAGGCAGACTACTATGTGGTTGGAGAAAGCGGGAAAAGTCTTCCCAATGCTGCTCACTTGAAGAGCTTCTGCATAGCTGTTCAGGTTCAGGACTATTAGCAATTCAAAGATGTCCATGCCCTCTAGAAAATGGTTGCATTGTGTCCCAAAAAGTAGCCTGCAGATGTTCTGTGGACTTTAAGAGGGTAGCCTCCAATGATAGGAAGACAAACTAAGTTGATAGATTTTTATGATGCCTAGGCAGAGTTCTGGAGTTCCCTTCCTTCAATCTGCCTCAGATTAAGAATAACATTTTATGCTGAAGACACCTGAAACAAGGTTCTTGAGTCTGACCTGATATACTTAAGTCCACACCACACTTTCCAGTTCAGTAAATCTCTCAGCAATAAAGGATTAATTAAGTAGTTTTAGTCGCATCTTATAGATACGCAACCTGTTGGACTCCATCATCACCAACCATCACCGCCAATAAACCGTCCTAAATGTTTGCAAATGATTACATGTAAGCGCAGTGTATCTGGCAGCAGGAAACACAGTGTGCCTCAGATTAAATGTATTTGATCACATGACTCCTGCTGTCTGTTGGGGGTCTGATTCTGCTGGCTCCCAGTAAAACTTGTGGTAAATTCAAAATTACACTCAAAAGCACAATGTGTTCTTCTTTTAATGTCACTGGATATTTCTTCCATGTGGCTCCACATTCTTGGATGGACCTTTATGTCTGGCCATTACTTCTCGATTGCCACAGGAAAACATAAGCAAGACCAACTTCACAGCCAATAGATTCTATTAAAGAGCCTAACTCCCTTTCCATTCGACATCAAGAGAACACTGTCTGCACCAGGAAGAGCCTAAATCATACCTTCAGCTCTGGTCTGGATCAGGGCAACCTGCCCACAAAAACAGGGAGAGGGTCACATACACTGAAAGTCAGTATGCAGTGTCAAGCGCACACAACCTGAGTTTATTCAATGGTTTGTGATGTGTTCTTTGATGGAAGGATAAGACCAGACTTTTTTTCTTTTTTTGTTTGTTCCTTTCCTTGTTTATTGTATCACAAAAATGGTATTCATATAAATGCAAACCAGCCGACACGTGTTTCGTCAAAAACGGGGTTGACCCGTGACTCTTCAGGGCTGTTGAAGTTAGGCTGAGATCAGTATCGTCGGACCGGTGATAATTCCAACCCGGTCCTAATCGGGCGTCGGTGAGTAATGTCCCCGTGTGCGCATGGAGATGGTGCTCCTTATACCCAGGAATGTTACTTGTGCCGCCGTTCAGTATACGGTCGGTCACAGACGGGCAAGCAAATCCGCTTGACCCATCGTTGAGGCTTGTCAGTAAGCCGGTTGCGGTGAGGTCTGTCAGTTCTCGAAAGTATGGTGGAGTGAAAGTCAGCACCACCCACTTAGCAAATGTAGCTGATCCGAATATGTGATGTTACAACGCGATCAAAATTATCGCGGTATGTAACATCGCAGCTGTAGGGTGCTGGATTTAGAAGTAGTAAGATTTACTATTCCACCAGTCTATGTACAGTAAGGAAGGTGTTGGAAGAGTAAATCTAACTATTCCTTAGGTTATAGCGTCCTCCAGTGCAAGTCGATGTAACGCTTGCGTTGTAATGGCTGCGTTGCAACTGCATTGCGGTGTAATCACTGCATTGTAAAGGATGTTTCCCAGCTGATCCACTAGAAGGTCGCTGCAGAGATCTCAAGTCTCACTCATCCTGAGTGACAATCACACAATTAAGGGTTGGGTTTCACTGTCACTCACACCAGGCTCAATCTCACATTTGGTGAAGAAGGCTACACCAGAACTGCAGATGTGCCTTGTAGTTGAGCTCCTAACAGAAAAAAGTAGCAGGAACCTCGTGGCCCAGGCGGTGGCAAGCAAACTCTTACATATCCTACCAGAAAGCTCACGTGCAAAAGACAGGTTTGGTGTCACAGTGGTGTTTTTTAAACACCCTCCCCTGGCAACGGGGTCATATTTAATGTTTTCAGGATACACGTGATTCTTTACTGCAGGATCATGTGTCTTAAGAGTTGGCTTATATTGCCTTAATATAGCACCGAGCCTGGCACGGATCAAAACATCCTTGCAAGGACGCACTTTAAAGTGTTTAGAAGGGTACAAACGGTGCTTAAAAAAGTAAATACTTTAACCAATAATGTTTTTCAGCAGGGACTGTGTCATATAGGTTGACTTCCAGCCTGTCTTGGATTTTCAGACCAACATCGCTAAGAATCCTGGGACTCGTAGTTTCGATATTCTAGTTTTAAGTATGGGCCTACACACCCCAGCATGCTTAGAGCCGCAGGCTAGAAAATCAGGGCGAAAGCTCCCCTCAGGAAGAGGGTCATTTGATGTCTATTCGTGTACCTGCAGCCGTCACACGTGACAGGCATGTGTACGTGCCAAACACAGGGCCACGTGCTGCGCTCGCGCTTGCTTGCTAGCTTGCTTTCCCCTCCCATCCTGCTGCGGGAGAGACAGCGCACACGCTGTGCTCGTGTGATCAGCCGTGCTCTCTTGGCCTTTCCCCGCTGAACCGGTGCCAGTGACAGTCAATCCCGGCCTCTTCATGATCCGGGCTCTGAGGGGCTCCCTGTGTTCGAGCAGAGGCAGCTATTGTGTGCGAGTGACACTCCCCCAGCTGCTGCACCGCCACTGGCTGCAGAGCACAGTCTATGAATCACTGATGCTGGCCCCGCTGCAGCAGCATGGCGCCCGTCTCCATGGCAACCCTCGGATGAATCGGGCCCACTTCGAGGGATGACATCACAGGAGGAAAATGTGAATAGAGACACAAATGGTCTATATGGGCCCTGGTACACAATGAGGCAACGCTGAGGGACAGGGGCAGCCGGGCTTGGGTACAGAGCTGGGGCCACCGCTCGAGGGATGCTCCCAGGAAGAGGCGGCTGCGATTCGCGAACTGCTTCTGTTTATTTTTAATTGCTGCTTAAAGAGAGAACATTACATTCTTTCCTCATTCACAGAGAATTTGATTGGTCGGCAGCCAGTTCCCATTCCATCTGCTGTCAGTTTGAGGCTGCCTCAATCAAAAGCAAAAGGACATTTTTGTTTCAGTGCCTAAGCTGGTCTCCATTAACACTATTAACGGATCCAATTTGATACTTATCCAGTTATTTATTTTGTGGGTTTATTAAACCTTTAGCCCTATTTTATGGGGGCTCGGAACATGTGTAGATGCAGCACCCATATATTCAGCCAGCATTCACTTATCAATAGCACATTCATTATTTAGTGATCAGTTTCTGAGTTTCAAAAATATGAGATCATAGTAATAAAAACCCATTATTATTTAAAACATACTTCACAAAGTGCAAGCTCAGTTCAAAATTATTGAAAAATATATGAGCAACAAAAATAAGCCGTAAAATAAAGGAGCTTATTCTGTGAATGCTAATTTAAAAGATCGTTAAATACCATGTCATTAAAACCGTGCTAATGTTTCCTAATCAGGACAACTATGTAGTAAAAAAAAAAGTCAGCCGTTATACTGGGAATAACCTCTGTCGGCACTATACTACTCCTGACTTTTATAGAATGCACGGGAAAAAGACATTTTAGAACTATCGTGTACGGGAAGCCCCAGCACCCCTTGATATCAAGTTGTATCCTAAAGTTACCTCATGTCAATGTATATACTTATGTTAATATTCTATGGCTGTATAATGTACCTACCTCATATCACCGTGAATCGTTATGCTATACAAGATGTAACTATACTACCTCATGTAAATGTGAAGCGCTCTGATGCCTAAGGGTCTTGTTCGCGCTATACAAAACTCTTTAAATAAATAAATAAATAAACGGAAATTTAGGCCATTTTTAGGCCCGGGTCTGATTTGCTGTTCTAGAGTGGACCAAATGCACGTGCAGCAGCTCTGAGAGTTATCCTGCGGGTGTAAATTTAGCTCCTAGCATTCCTCCTAAGAGAAGCGTGTCTCAGGGGAAGAGAAGTCACTGAGAGTAACACTGCATGTCCGAGTCACAAAATGTGACATTTCCGACTTTTTGGGAATTCACAAGGTTTCTTGATGTATTCCTGGATCCCTGTAGCTGTGCATTGTGCCCTGCATTTCTTCCTAGGAAAAGTCCAAGTAAAACTCAAAACTCCAAGCAAAGTAGAACTTTTCCACCTGCGGTGCTCCTCATACACTGACAAAGGCAATTTTGTGTTTCTTTTCAATAATTTGGTGGCAAAGCTATATTGCACCTGATGGTTACTAACTCACTTCATGGTTTGATGGTCAAGATCTGAGTCCTCTACTCTGATGGATGGTTGTCAGTTTGTTGGAGTGGGTGGAAAATTTGGATTTCCTGCCAACCAGTACCAGAAGTGGATCCTCTCTAGAATCAGCAATGGAAAGCCGTAACAACACTTTCTAACAATGCAGAGAAAATCTTAGTGAAACCAACATGCTGAGATTAACCTGCACCTATTTCAGATTCCTTCAAACATCTCCAAGTACTGCTAGCTGACTGTTGAGTTTTCAGTATGCCCCTAAACATTTAACCATGCATTGATTTGACCACAGGCACCTTTATCTTTATTTATACCTCTCCAGATGCTGTTAACTGATTGAAGGGTCTTCTTTACTCCCTCAAACATCTATACACGCATTGATCTGACTACAGAATTCTCTGTCTTTCTTTAAACATGCCTAAGCCCTGTTATCAGAACGAGGAGCCGTCTATATTACCAGAAACACCTAAAGGCACATTGATCTGATCATAGATGCCGCTATCTTTCATAACCACTTGGCTGCTAAGGGGTTTTCCCCTCCCGTGCTGCAGATTTATGTTTCCCATTATACAATGACGAGTTGACCTTGTCATGAGCACAGATTCAGTGTGCCTCATGACGAGTTCACCTTGTCATTAGCATGCAAGTGGTTAAACATCTCCAGGTGTTGTTTTCTGATCACTGAGTCTTTTAAACTACCAGAAACATATAACGTCGAATTGATCTGACCACAGTCTTTCTTTAAGCATCTCTAGGTGCTGTTATCCTCAAACATCTAATTATGCATAATCTGACCACTGATGCCTCAATCTTTCTTCAAACATCTGGAAGTGCTTTTGTCTGATCGCAGAATTTTATATACACATTCATACATCTAAACATGCATTGCTTTGACCACGGACACCTCTATCATTCTTCAAACATCTCCAGGTGCTGTTATCTGATCACAGTCTCCGATAAACCCTTAAACATCTAAAGATGCATTGATCTGACCACAAACACCTCTATCTTTCTTCAAACATCTCCAGGTGCTGTTATCACATCGCAGTCTTCTACAATCCCTCAAACATCTAACCTCACATTGACCTGACCAAAAACACATCTGTCTTTCTTTCAACATCTCTAGGTGCTGATATCCGATCACAGTCTTCGATAAGCCCTCAAACATATAAAGATGCATGGATCTGACCACAGACGCCTCTATCTTTCTACAAACATCTCCAGGTGCTGTTATCTGATTGCAGTCTTCTATACTACCAGAAACATTTAAACTTGCATTGCTCTGACCACAGACTCCTCTATCTTTCATCAAATATCTCCAGGTGCTGTTTTCCGATCGCAGAGTCTTCTATACTACCAGAAACATCTAACCTCACATTGATCTGACCAGAAACTCCTCTATCTTTCTTCGAAAATCTCCAGGTGCTGTTATCAGATCTCAGTCTTCAATAAGCCCTCAAACATCTAAAGAAGCATCAATCTGACCACAGACTCCTCTATCTTTCGTCAAACATATCCATGTGCTGTTATCAGATCGCAGAGTTTTCTATACGCATTCATACATCTAAACATGCGTTGCTATGACCACAGACACCTTTATCGTTCTTCACTCACCTCTAGGTGCTGTTATCTGATCGCAGTCTTCAATAAACCCTCAAACATCCAAAGATGCATCGATCTGACCACGGATGCCTATAGATTTCTTCAAACATCTCCAGGTGCTGTTATCAGATCGCAGTCTTCGATAAGCCCTCAAACATCTAAACTCGCAATGACCTGACCACAAACACCTCTATCTTTCCTTAAACATCTCTAGGTGCTGTTGTCAGATCGCAGTCTTTGATAAGACCTCAAACATATAAAGATGCATTTCTCTGACTACAGACTCCTCTATCTTTCTTCAAATATCTCCAGGAGCTGTTATCCAATCGCGGAGTCTTCTATACAACTGTATATTCATCTGTAATCTTCCATATTTCAACTAATACATTTGTTATCATGTGTCTTCTCCCCAAGCTAGGTTCCAACTTTCCAAATTACCTTTTATCCAATGGTACCACTGATCATTGATGTTCGTACAGTCTCACTGTTATCTGTATCATCATTTGACAATGAATGAATGTCGGAGGTTGATTATATTTCTATCCGTATTAAAATGAGCTCTTATAATCCATCATGTAAAGTGTTCTGTCACCCTTTCACCCCCACTGGAAAAATAAAATGAAAATAAATGGAGTGTAAAGGGCCCCAGTGGCCCTCCTGGCACCATAATGTGCTACACCGTCCCTAAAGTATGTTGGAGAGTGGACATGTACAAGCCATGCATGGCCGCGGAGTGCACTATTGGCATTTGTGCATAAGCACCCTATGCTTTGTATAGAAAGGGTTTGTAGGTCTCAAGACTTCTGCTGCAGGTGCAGTCTTGACACCGCACTCATCTTTGAGCAGGTCTTCAGGCCACTACACATATGAGGCCGCCTTACTAACATTAGGAATACCTTTTCCTGATTGCGATTCTCTCCGAATCGCAATTAGGAAGTCAGTATTCCTAATGTATGAAATAGCGAATCCCTGTGGGTCTCAAATAGATCTACCTCATGCATATTAATAAGGTAGGTTGTAATTTGAGACCCATTAGGAATAGCAGCTATCACAGGGATGGTGGCTTGCTGAGGTCAGTAGACCACCATATCTGTGATCGCTTTTTAATGAAGCAATCTTTTTTAAAACATTTTTTTAAATACAGCTCGTTTTCTTTAAAGGAAAACGGAATGCATTTAAAAAGAAAAAAATAAACTTTGCAGTTTCATATTTGAAGAGTAAACAGTGGTCCAAGGGACCACTGCATGCTCTTAAAAAATATGTGTTTCCCATTCAAAAAGGGGAAAGGGTCCCCTGTGGACCCCTTCCAATTTGCAAATGGGTTACCACCTCCTTCAAGGAGTCTGGTAAAATATGAATGATTTACCACCTTAATTTGCTTGCAAAACATTCATACATCTCATTCAGATTCAGTATTTAGAAGGGACACCCTAAACACGCCCCTTTCAAATACCGAATTGCGAACACAAATTTGGTATTCGGACACCGACACGTGTACTGGTTTGCAATTTGTGTTTTGTACATATGTAAAAGTATTTTTGCGTGGGAAATAGCCCGATCAGCCGTTCCCGAAAGCAAAAATGCTCCATACATGTGGCCCCTATGGTGTAGTGTGGTAAAATGTCTTTTAAACATTTTAAGTAAGTGTAAAAAATATTCTTTAGGCGGTACTGACTTTTTGTCCAACAGCACTGTGCATTCTGTGACTTGTCATTTAACTGTGGCAGTTTTAAGTCTGGGTTTAAGGATCCCTGCATAGACAGTGCAGCTGGCTAAATCGCCAGCAGTGGCTGAGCTGTCGTCGAGGCGCTATATTTAAGAACAGGAGCGAAACAGAGTAGCAGGAGCCACGGATTCTTTGCTGCACAGATGTCAGGGACAGGTACTGATTTCCCAATAATCCATAAGACCTTGTCTGCCAATCGGTGTGGGAGGGAGGGGCAGTTGCGCAGCAACAACAACGCCTCGTGGACAAAAGGATTCTCGTCAGACTTCGAGACAATATTCATTGGAGAGTGTTATTATTCTCAATGGGATTTGACACCCATCTGGCAGGAGGCGAAAACAATTAAGTCTGGCGCGGCCCAGTGGTATTGATTTCTCACAAGCACACACATAAACCACATTTTTTTGCAAATAAACTGGGTTGTTTTAGTGCCCTGGCCCCTGGCTCCAAACTGCCGAGCAGCACCAAATGAGGAGACGCCCGAATTGCCCTGCTCAGGTGCTCCAGGCTGGCCCACTGTTTTTCCACTTTTCTGGTCCCACAAATTTGCTTTTAGTTTACAAATGTGTATAAGCGCTCTCTTGTCAAGTGCCTCGTGACTCTCTCTGACCATTAATCAACCAGGAAGTGCTACTTACACCAGGCTGGATAGCATCCTTTCTCACCAACGAGCCCACGCCCTTCTCTGATACTGAGGCATTAACAAAGCAACACCTTCGCCTTTTCAGGATGGTCTGACCCTCACCCACTCCTTCATGTTTCTGTGTCGACGAGAGTCCAGTATTGACCCACATCAAGGGTCAAATCTTGGGCAGAGCGTGAGTAGGTTTGGTGAATCCATTGGAATAGTCCGCCTCTCATCACAAGTCTTGATGAGAGAAAGATTCCTCCAGAACTCCATCACTATATTATTTTTATCTTGACCCCCTTTGAGGGAGGCAGCTCCCAAGAAGGCCATGTGTCACTGTGTTTTTAGGTTTAGCCTACAGTGTGCATGCGCCGTCAGTGAAAGCTATTGTTTTTTTTGCTGACATTTTTACATTTTGTTTTTTAGATGAATAATGAAAAATGGTACGAACTCGCACCCACAACAATACAAACATTAGTAGCATCATTTTAGCCATTATACATTTCACAAGCAGGTACATTGGGTCAGCCAGGCAGATAGCCACAGTGATACAGGGGCAGGCAATTGTGAATCATGGGCACTAAGCCTGGACTGGTGGGGTCTCCCATCCATCTTCCATTAATTACAGATCATAATACATTATCCAGGTACCCCATATCTTATAAAATTTCCTCGGACACCCTCTGTTCTTGTAAGGGATGTATGTTGTTACAACGCATGCTTTTTCCACGCATGCCTTTACAACGCAGGTATTACAACGCAAGTCGTTACAACGACTTACGTTGGGGGGCGCTGGATAGTGAATAGTTTAATTTACTATTCCAACTCCAGTCCCCGTCGATAGTAGGGAAGGTTTTGGATAGTAAATTAAACTATTCCCTATCCTGCAGTGCCCTCCAGCGCAAGTCGTTGTAACGACCTGCGTTGTAAAGGTACTGTGTGGTAAAAGTTTTGTTGTAAAGGATGTTTCCCTCTTGTAAGTGACCTCAGCCGTCATATACATATCCATTCTAGCCCCCAACTCCCGAGGGGACGGGACTTCGGGGGCCCCCAATGTTTGGCTACATCTCGTTTTGCCACCACAAGGCCCAAATTACAGAGCGTGAGCTTGGTATGCTGTACATCCACATTCGTGGGTATACCAGGGAGAGCATATTTAGGCTCTATGTGAAAGCACGTCCCCATGATCTTTCCCTATTCTGCCTGTATGGCTATATGAGATGGCAATCCCAAGGTGTGTGCAGGAAGGACCCCCATCTCCCCTACATCTCAGGCATTCAGGGGAGTCAGCTCTCCTAGACTTATGCAATCAGGCTCGATCATGGTAGACCCGATGCAGAATATTAAATTGTATGATCCTCAGTCGTGATTTGATCGCCACCTCTTTTGGGTGCATTAAAACTGCCTCCCAATCTGTATTATCCAGGTCTCCCAGTACATTTTCCCATTTTCTCCTCATTTTCATCAGGGAGTCAGGCATATTATTTATCGTTTTATAGATATAGGAAGGAACCTTTTCTCCTACCCTCTAGTGCGGCATATTCGGGTACTTCATGTGCGCCCAGACCTTCTGCAATCCATGCAGGTCTAAGCAGCATCGATTTGAAATACTGCATGTCACTGAGTTGGTAAACACGCCAAAGGGAGCTGAAGGGTATAAAAACGCCATCTTTAAGGAGATTACCAGGTTTGGATATCCCAATGAGGTCCCAGGCCCCAAAACCTCTTAACTTCCCAATTTCCTTAAGCCACACGCCGTCCACAATGGGGTCTCTAGTCTCCCAACGCTTACGTTTCCCTGCTTTGGTTCAAACCTTCAGTGTCAACTGGGTTGCGGCAGCAGACGTCTTGCTCCTTTTCCCCTGTAAAAATAATAAAAGTATGACCTGTATTAGAACAGGGGGGCATATTATCAACAACTAGCGATATTTATCGCTAAATAAGCTTAGCGTCATTTTTTCTATCGCCGTGCATCGCCGGATTTTATCGCAGAGATAACGTCCTATTAGCAACGTTTATCTCTAAAGCGATAAAATATCCGGCGATAGCGGCGAAATGCGTGAATATCGCTGGGAATCCAGCGATATTCAGGCATTAACGCCAATAGGGTCTTAGCCTGAATATCCACCTCACATTGGATATACAGGCTAAGAAGTGGTCTGAGCAGGCGTTAGGTTTTGAAGATATTCGCGCTTAGCGCGAATATTTCCATAGCTACGCCTGCATTAATAATAGGCGATAGCGATGTTAGCGACTGCTTTCAGTCGCTAACAGGTTGGGTACGCCCACTTTGCATGTCATTAGCGATAAATATCTCCGACATGCAAAGCGGGCCCCAAACCGTTCGCTATCATCTAAAAGCTGTCAATAACTGATGTTAGCGACAGCTTGCTAATAGGGCAATGAAATTATCGCCGCTTTGCGGCCGAAAACAGTCGCAAAAGCGGCGATAATTTCATTTTGCGTGCCTTGGTAATATGCCCCTGGGTTCTTTTCGGCGCATATGTGGGATGGTCTCCAGTCCAATACCCCCAGTCATTAATTACAATCAGATGAGCCGCCCAGTAGTAACCTTGGACATCTGGGAGGGCGATACCAACATTGTATTGATTACGTTGTAGTGTCTTCAGTGCCACCCTTGGGTGCCCAACGTTCCATAACAGTTTACAGACTTCCTCATCCATTCTAGTGAAAATTTTGGTAGTGTGATCATTTTAAACATGGCTGCTCAGCCCAGTAATGTTAGCGGTAAAGCCGTCCAGTGGGCGAAAGCTATTGTTAATTTAAAAAACAGGCTTAAAACACAGGCTTACCCACACCACTCATTGGCTCCCACATTGGCCTCATTCTCTTGCTTCTCATTGATCAGGGCCTCCTGCTGCTTCCAGTTCTTCCTTCGTCTATGGAGCTTGGACCAAGTACAATTTCTAGTGTCTGCAGCTACGGTTCTTTCACTGTCTGCCGCTTTTATGTTTATTTTTATTTTTAATCTTGTACTCCTTAAGAGTGTATTTGTTTGCACCACCCTCCCGATCCCTCCAACCCCATTTTATGTCCTTGTTGTTTACTCTGTCCCTCCCTACCCTTCCGCTTCATTGTTGCTGTCCCTTCCGCCCACCAACGTCCGAACAAAAAGCGATATTATGGCAGCGCTTAGTGCATTGTTTTTATTTTATGTAAGCTATCTTTAAAAACAATAACAAAGCCAAATTACTTATGTAGAGCTATTTAGCTTTGTTAATGCACAGCAGCACGGGCTGTTGTGCAACATGGCTTAAAGTAAATAAAAACAATGCACTATGTTGCAGTCAACACTGGTTGCACCTTTTTTTCTTTACTTTGAGCCATGTTGCACAGCAGTTTGTGCTGCTGTGCAATATCTTAAAACACTGACAACGTCAATAGATCTTGCAGAGGTGAAACGTATGGGCTTTGCCAATGCTTGTTTTCTTAGGACCTTCATAGCTGTGCTACTTTTCTCTGAGCCCTGCCAGGGAGGCTGGGCTGCGTATGGCACTTTGGTGTTTGAAAAAAAAATATTTACGTACTTGGCTTCTGCTACAGCATAGTCCAATTCACATGCTAACTATGCCTTTGGCCATTGTAGACTCTTTGTTATGTGGATGGATAGGTCTATTTTGAGTTACTCACCCTGATGCTGTAAAACATAATTTATCTGCATGCCACTGACAAACATCCCACTCTGCAGTCTGTTTGCTAAGTTAATTGTATGGAGATAAGTCTACTATGCCCATAGAAGCGGTAAACAGATGCCAGCAAACAGACTGGGCGAGTGCACAGAGCACCAGTGGTGGACAGATAGGTAAAGATATATATATATATATTTTAATCTGCCCACCCCATAGCTTTGGGATTAAAAAACTGCAACGCTGGGGGCTTGTCAAGAAAAATAATAAACTTTCTCCACCCACCCAGGTCATCAACGATAGACTTTCACACCTGGAGAAAATGTTTATATTCGTTACACATTGAGTACACTAAAAGTTTAGCAATTAGAGCTTGGACAGGTTAAATTCATCCCACACCTGGATCAACTACACTGGTGGCACACACACACACAACTTAAAAAACAACAGGGCGTGTTGTTGTGAACCTCTCAACCTGGGAGGTGTACACCTGGTTAGAAATTCTTAGCACCAACAGGGTAATACTTTTCTACTCCTCTTCGGAGACTAGTGTCTCTCATTGTTCTGTATAATGACTTAGGCTAAACCAGATTCAGAGTGTTAGGAGTCAGGGTCAGATAACCCTACCAGAAAAGCTCTTACTAGTGTAGTATTTTATGAAAGAACCTTCACCCTGCCTCCTAAAAGCAATAAACCCACGCAGATTTGGAATTTTACAACAAAATGTTATTTATTATGTACTTACTACCAGCACATAAACCTTGTGTATCAGAATGATGGTAATACTTGTAGTAATACTTGTAGTAATGCTCTGGAATTCTTTGCCCCCATTGCTGAGGCACATTCCTAACCATCTGTCCTTTAGAAGGAAGTTAAAAACATTCCTTTTCTCACAAGACTGATGTTCTCCTTCGCAATCACTATAGTCTTATGTCCCTGGTTGTTTTATGATACCTATTCAGAAGATACGCGCGGAGATACCCCTTCGGGGCTGATTCAGGCGCGAAATAAGCATATAAATAAATAATAAATAAATAAATCTCGGCAATGATATACAACAAAATGAGCATTTGGAAAACATAAAGCATTTTACATCATACATCCCAACTACCAGTAGTACATTAGTCTAATCCATATCTAATGCACATATATGTTATCAGCCTCATGGCTTTTGCATTGGCTGAGTTGTTAGTAAGCACCCTACTAATTTTAGGACAAGCAAGGTGCCTATTCCTGTATACCTCAGACATCTCACCATCCTGCAATTGGCTAATGGCCCTCCAGCATCTCTTCTCAAGCAATCAGTCTTCATGGCTTCTCTTTGTACCTTTCTCCCTAATGAGAGAGGAGGGAGGGGTTGCTATGCAGCCTTTCATATCTGCTCTGTAAGGAACAAGCAATGTTTCAGTCAGAGACATGCTCGAAAGATCGCCTTCATTTTTCCTTGTGCCTTCTAAATGTGTTCTGTGTGAGGCCCAATGACCTATCAATATTTAACCCCTTACACTTAGCTTGCTGGACAGCAGAATGGAATATTCCTGTTTGCTGCATTTTTGTTAGCATGACTCATGTCCACCTCCTACTAAAATAATATGGCAATCTCGCACACTCTTTGACCTAAGCTTTATACACACATACACTAAAGGGTGAGTACCTCTTAATTAGACCAGTTTTGTACATAACATGTATTTATCATCAAGAAAACCCTGCCGCATATGTCAATCTTCACCTGGAGCACCCATTCTGATTGAATGCTTACATGAAGTCAACCACGAGGTGACCAATATCCACCTCAAACTTAACCAAGGCAACAACAAAGTCCTTGCATTTATAAGTGTGAGTAATCGTGATTCTGATGTACAATTCCACGAAGCCAGGCCTAGTATGATGTTAGCACATTCTATTTGTTAGAAGGGCAACACTTGTTTCCCTTCAATGAGAACACAACAGGGCTAGAAGGCTGTGTAAATGGAGTGTGCTGTGCTGTAAAAACATATATAGGATAAAATATACAACCCCACACACTTGTATATTAACTCAATGACTATTTGCAAGAATATGTTAGCAAGGCCACAAGGGAGCATGTCTGATGCAATGTAAAAGAAGTTAATTAATTTAACAAAGGGACACAAAATTATCTGAGGAAACTCTGAGTCCATTTTGTTCGTTTAAGAGAATAGTAGAAGCAGCCACGATAGATAGATAGATAGATAGATAGATAGATAGATAGATAGATAGATAGATAGATAGATATGTATATATAGAGAGAGAGAGACCGTCGTACAGACAGACCAATAAGCAAGCACAAAGATATACAGGCGTGCAGACTGGCAGAGAGCCAGACAACAAAGCACACCAACAATGAATAATCAAGATATTATAAGGTTGAATGCCTAAATGTGCTCACAGAATCCCAAGTGTCTATCCATATCTTGACAATGTATAACTTTGCAATTTTTTTATTCCTTAAGAATAATAATGTCCTTCACACCAACCAAATCAAACAATAGAGAAGTGAACTTTGCTTCTGCTTTTGAAAATAGTCTAGAATATTTCAGAAACCCATGAACTGTGGTGCAATCGGATCATACAAATCAAGACACCAGTATGGGTATAATATCCAGTTCATTATACCTACATACATTGTGAGCCTTTGTACAATATATCACATTGTAGTTTTACTCAATCCATTTCCAACATTATAAACATCTAGTGAAGGAAAAAAAGTCTTCTTTCCACATTTCTTTACACAGTCCTATGGTAGCAAGGTTTATCAACAATAGGGATTCTTAATATTCTCATTGTTTGATAGTACCTATTGATTCCCATTCACTGGGTGGCCCTTTTAATGTTGTAGTTGTTCACGTGTGGCTACATCATATAAATCAGACTGCAGAGACACACAAGTATAAAACATCTTGTATCAATGTGCCTCATGCTTTTAATAATGACCTATGATCCTTAGTTGCCTGATTGTGGCCTGCATGTGCACACAATCTCCCTGTACCTAGGCCTCACCATATATCAACATTGTGATAAGCAAAGCAATTCTTTACTGAACAAAACCCCAAAATATTTTGGGCATGAAACCCTGAGCCACCATCAAATGCACCTGTATCATCTCACAGTGTCCATCATAGGCCATATTCAAAGCTCCTAAAATGCAAGGTCTCAGGTTACCTATTATCTGGATCACCCAAAGGCATTAGTCACAATAAAGGTTGTCCTCATCGATAGTCCAGTAGGTCGACGATTCAGTCCCAAGATAGTCTTCAGGACCATCATCATCATCGTCTGCCAGGCTCTTGTAATAAAAACAAATCAATAAAAATATGTACATACATACAAACACATTCCTTTGTTAATTGTGGTCTGCCGACGAGCACCAGAATGCCAACGGTGCTCAACAGGGGTGTGGAACCACCTCCATATTCCACTTCCTTCTTGTAAGGTAAAAAAAATCGACATTCAGTGATTGGTGTTTGCCAAATATATATATAAAGCGCATAGCTTGACTCAAGTCCCCTGAGTTCTTCCTCTCTATCTCCACCTCTAGAGTTCCTGAGACAGAGGCAACCCCACAGTACTTTATTTTAGTTTCATCTCCATTGTGAAATTTATGAAAATGTCTTGCTACCAAGTAACTTGTGTCATTGTTTCTAACCAATCAAACACAAGGAGATGATGGACGGAGAGCTGAACCTTTTCAGACACTCACCCCCAGTCAGAGATCTAGGGTGAATCCATCATCCTCCTTCACTTTGCCACCCCAGGTCAGACCCAGCCATTTGCAAATCAGTCTTGACCCTGCTCCTCATGAGAACAATGCATCCCGAACTGCCAAGTCAGATCTTTACTGGACCGGAAACAAGTATCCTGAGACCGGTTTTGGGGTAACACCCCTCATCAGCCAGGCTAGCTTGAATCCAATGGCAAAGCGAGCAAGGGACCCACGTCTCGGCATAGCCTGCCAACTTAGGGCGAACAAAGCAAACACAAGGAGATGATGGAGGGAGCGCTGACATTTTTCAGACACTCACCCACGGTCTCAGATCTGGGTTGAATCCATCATCATTCTTTAGCTCACTTCCCCACCTCATTTCAGACCCAGCTATATGGAAATCAGCCTTGACTCTGCGCCTCATGGGAACAGTCCTGACCGAACTGCCAAGCCAGGTCTTCCCTGAACCGGAAACAAGCATCCTGGGACCGGTTTCAGGGTAACACTCCTCATCAGCCAGGCTAGCTTGAATCCAGTGGCAAAATGAGCAAGGAACCCATGTCTCGACATACCCTGCCAACTTAGGGCCCACAAAGCAAACCAAACACAAGGAGATGATGGACGGAGCACTGAAACTTTTCAGACACTCACCCCCTAGGGATGTATGACGTTACAACGCATACTTTTACAACGCATACCTTTACAATGCAGTTTTTACAACGCAACGTCCTTTACAACGCATTCCATTACAATGAATTTTCTGAAAACTACCTTTACAACGCATTCCATTACAACGCATACTACCTTTACAACGCATACCATTACAACGAATACCATTTCATTGCATGTATGGTAAGTATTGGATAGTGTAGGGGTAAAATACCTATTATAACTCCAGGGGGTGCAACAGTAGGGTAAGTGTTGGATAGTGTAGGGGTAAAAAATACTATTCTAACTCCAGGGGGTGCAACAGTAGGGTAAGTGTTGGATAGTGTAAGGGTACTATGTGTTGTAATGGTATGCGTTGTAATGGTATGCGTTGTAATGACTGTGTTGTAATGACATGAGTTGTAATTGTATACGTTGTAGTGTCATGGGTGGTAATTGTTGCGTTGTAATGGAATGCGTTGTAAGGGATGTTGCGTTGTAATGACTGTGTTGTAATGGGTTGTGGGTTGTAAAAGTTGCGTTGTAAAGGTTGTCCCCCCCTAGTCACAGATCTGGGTTGAATTCATCATTTTTCTTTAGCTCACTTCGCCACCCCAGTTCAGACCCATCCATATGCAAGACTGATTTGTTTGGGCTGTAATGATTCCACTATTTATCCCTGATCTAATTTGAAATAGTTTTGGTTTGGCATGTTGTTGAAAGCAAATCTACAAAGCAATCACAAACTACACTCCTGCCTTTTTGGATGATACAAACATGATAAGAAGGGTGACATTCATTAGTTAATAAGGAGTTAACAGTCTCAAAAATACAATAAAATATGAGAACATACAGCTACTTTTTATTGCAAGCTCATCCACACTTGAATACAGCTCGTAAATTTAAAAGCGATAAACCTATTAAATCTTCTAAAGGAGCTGTAATAGAGAATTAGGCACTCGCTAGTCTAGGCGTGGAACTAATTACTGAGACCTCAAGCCGTCCAACTGTACGTAGGTTGCAAAAGCAATCAATGGACATTATGCATTATTTTAAATCACCTAAAGCGTACAGTAAATCATTGATTTCTAACAATATTACTAGTGATCAAGGATACAGTGTTATCAAGGGTAATGACATCAGAGAAGTCATTGCTTTGTCTAGTAAAGACTCCACTGAGGAGACTAAGGAAGGCAATGCGCTGAATGCAGAGGATCCAGCCGGCTCAAAAGATCTAGACCACGGGTAGGCATAGTACGGCCCGTGGGCCGCCAGCGGCCCGGCAAGCCTTCCTTGGTGGCCCACGGGCCTTGCAGACATCGTACCGGTGTTTTAAAAAAATAAACTACATTGTGCCTGCAAACACTGCCGGTCGCAGCAGTGCGACTCTAAGAGACTCTGCTCTGTGGGGCCGCGGGGTTCCAGTGATTGTCAGAGTGGAGATGCAGGGGGCTAAGCAGAGGTGAAATACAGCAAGGCCACAGTAACATGCACATGGTCTTTTTAAAGACCTGTTAAGTACTCGGTGTGGCTGTGTGTGTGTCCAGTAAGCTGTCTCAGCCCGGGCTGACACACAGGCAGGGTGAGATGGCAGAGGGAGGTAGAGGGAGGAAGACAGAGGGAGAGGAAGGGAGGGAAAGGGAGGGAGACAGGGGGAGAGGGAGGGAGACAGGGGGAGAGGGAGGGAGACAGATGGAGATCGAGGGAGAGAGAGGGAGGGAAATGGAGGGAGACAGAGGGAGAGGGAGGGAGGGAAAGAGAGGGAGATAGAGGGAGGGAGGGAAATGGAGGGAGACAGAGGGAGGGAAAGGGAAGGAGAGGGAGACAGAGAGAGGGAGACCGAGAAAGGGAGAGGGAGGGAGACAGAGGAACGGACACAGAGGGTGAGAGACAGAGGGAGACAGACAGAGGGAGGGAGACAGACAGAGGGAGGAGGAAGACAGAGGGAGGAGGGAGACAGAGGGAGGGAGACAGAAATTTGGAGACAGAGGGAGAGGGAGGGAGACAGAGGGAGGGAGGGATAGAGACAGGGAGAGGGAGACAGACAGAGGAAGGGAGGCAGAGGGTGACAGACAGAGGGAGGGAGACAGAGGGAGGGAGACAGAGGGGGAGGGAGAGAGAGGGATGGAGACAGAGACAGGGGGAGGGACGGAGACAGAGGGTGACAGACAGAGGGAGACAGACTGAGGGAGACAGAGGGACAGAGACAGAGGGAAACAGACAGAGGGACACAGAGGGAGGGAGACAGACAGAGGGAGGGAGAAAGTCAGAGGGAGGGAGACAGACAGAGCTAGGAGGGTGACAGAGGGAGGAGGGCAACATAGGGAGGAGGTGCGACAGAGGGAGGAGGGCGATAGAGGGAAGAGGGCGACAAAGGGAGGAGGGCAACAGAGGGTGGGAGACAGAGGAAGGGAGACAGAGGGAGGGAGACAGAGTGAGGGAGACAGAGGGAGGGAGACAGAGTGAGGGAGACAGAGGGAGACAGGGAGAGAGAGAGGGAGAGGGGAAGGGGGAGGGAGAGATGGAGCGAGAGATAGAGAAGGAGAGAGTGAGATAGAGAGAGGGAGGGAGACAGTGAGAGAGATAGAGAGATAGAGAGAGAGAGTGAGAGAGATGTGTGTATGCCGGGTCTGGTGGCTCAGTGGACGAAGGCGTCCGCTGCAGGGACCTGTGATCAACCTCATGGTCAAAGTTTGTTTTTGTTGTCTAGCCCCGCCCCCTCCCCCACTAATCCCACCCCCACCTGTGCGGCCCTCGGACACAAACCACACTGTAAATTTGGCCCCCGAGAGAAAGTTTGTGAGTACCCATGATCTAGACGATCTAAATGAAGTAAATTGGAGCACAATAGAGGAAATGCCTGATGAATGCTTGCATTTGGCTCTGCATGATATACAGCCTGAGCTAATGGGGACCGCTGGTGACAGTATCATTGGAAAATTGATTTCGCCATTGACAAGTATTTTTTATCTCTAGATTCGTGAAAGCTGAAGGTAAATCAAAATATGCAAAGAAAACAAAGATAAGCGGACTGTTGACCAAATATCACCAAAGTCCCAGCCCGATTTAAATGACTCTGACACGTAATTTAAGAAAACAAAGTTCTGCCTTACCCATAACCCCTGAGGTAATAATCATAAACGACCGATTACCAGTACTTCACGATAATGGGGTAAAAAGAGGTGCCAGTGAAAAGGTATACAGTCCACCTCATGAGAGAAGGAATGTTCGTTGTTCTGCATGTGATGCATCCTCAATGTCGGAGGAAACCATGCAAAACGAGGATTGTTATATATGGCCCCTGGCAAGGAGCTTCCTCATCATGATTTTATTAATATGTCTAACAAGCATCACAGATTAGCACCTAGAAATCATGTAACAGAGATGGGCCAAAAGGGAGATCTGATTTTAATTAAGCCTCTGGTTGATGCGTGGAGGGATACAAAATCAGACACAGACATACATAAAATCAAAGACTCTGATATAATGTCAACAAGAAATACAGATGTGCCTGTTACTAACACTAATGACTACACTAAGGGCAATAAAGAGTTGCATACTCGATGCAATACAAAAAACAAAAGTGATGTTAAGATAAACAATAACTGGGATGTTAATGCAACACCAGTTTGGTGGCCCAAATTAAATGCATTATTGTCGTCAATTGTCCAGTCTGTCCAGATGCATTCAGATAAGATGGACACTCAGATTGAGGTGCTGCAGACTTTAGCAATGTATACAGTGGCAATTGACTCCACATTTCACAACTTAAACCCAATGATATATAGAGTACAGAATGAAAATAGAAAATGGGAAGAAACATGGAGCTGCTCTGCCGTCAAGTAGGTGGTAACCCATTCGCAAATGGGAAGGGGTCCCCAAGGGACCCCTTCTCCATTGTGAATGTTTGTAAAACCATTTATAAGAGCAGGCAGTGATCCCACGGACCACTGCCTGCTCTTGAAAAAATGAAAAGAAAACTTTTCATGTTTCTTTTTGTAAAGCATCTCGTTTTCCTTTAAGGAAAACAGGCTGCTTTACAAAAAAAGATCGCTTTATTGAAAAGCAATCACGGACATGGCGGTCTGCTGATCTAAGCAGGCCACCATCCCAGTGATTTTTACGATTCCTAGGGGGTCGCAAATTGCGACCTACCTCATTCATATTCATGAGGTAGGTCATTTGTGACCCCCTAAGAATTGCAAAAGGTGTACTATACACCTTCATACATTGCATTTTGCGATTCCCTAATCGTGAATCCTTGTGATTCGCAATGAGATAATCGCAAAATGCTATATACATACCTACATCTGGCCATAAATCACTAAACTATGTGCAGCGACACAGGCAGACAGGCTGCAGACTACAGACAGGGGCTCAGAGCCCTGAAGAGTCACACTGGGATGATCAATAGAGGAATCAGATTGGTATTTCTGCTGCACGCAACTACACACTCTTACCTCCAACTGCAACTACGAATATTACACTTTACGGGGCATATCATCAAGGGCTGAAGATATAATTATCGCCGCTTTAGCGTCCGTTTTCGGGCGAATAGCGGCAATAATTATATTGCGTGTTTCCTTGATTCAGCTCCCGTTTTGTTCACGCCTCGCTTTGCATCTCTAATGAGATGCAAAGGAGGCGTGCCTAACAAAACACCATGGGAAAATACCGCTACCCCAGCTTCGTGATATCATCAACGAGGGGGAGCGATATTTTAAATCCCGTTAACTATGCCTTAACACAGGAATTTAACGTCTGTTAAATTCCTGACTAAGGCATAGCTAACATGGGAGGTGGATTATGGTGATACGACCACAGGGTCGTTTCACCAAGGCTTGCTCCATTTTCGTTGTTAATAACGCGTTACCAGGGCGATAAATTCCTGCAAAAGACTGCGATAAATAAACATGCGCTAAGCGCGCTTTGCGTTTATTTATCGCCGTCCTAGTAAATATGCCCCTTAATTTTTACACCAAATGTATCACACCCCTGTGAAACCTCCTACGTTTGCGTTGTATAAAGATCCCACTTTTATACGATGTGGGGCAGAAGAGGCAGATTGTGCACACCTGGCCTTGCAGTGCACGGCCATAAAAGGTTGTTGGAATCCGGTATGAGATGCTCTCGCTGTTATGATAATGGAACAAGTAATATGTGATTGGGTCGTTCGCCTGTTGGGTTTGGCTAAGAGACACAAACCAGCTAACTGGAGTTTGTATCTGTCGCCCTGCTATTGGCAAAATGTAGAGTGTTTCTTCGTTGGTGCAGTAGGGTTCCGCCCACCAAGAAGACCTGGTTGACAGATATGACATACTGTAAATCCCAGGTGGAACTTTATGCAGAGGAGCTACCCAGAGCGTCGAGACCCAAAGACATCTGGGGACCCTTGACAACACATCTGTTGGCGCACTCAGAAGAAGAAAATTAACGGGTGCGGAGGGGAGAGCTGCCCAGGGGTACACCATTGTTCACGGTGTTGTAGCAGAAATGCACGTGTAAAGGACATGCTCTGATTTGTATGACGTTTCTGGATTGACAAGTGGGTACGTGCAAGTTTATGTCGTTCCTGATTTGTGATACGTGTTGTATTGTATTTTCTAAAAAACACTTGAACAAAAAAAAATGAAATGCATGCCTAATTCATGGTAGAGGATGCTTTCCAGTTTCAGTAGGGTCATGCAGAAGAATACGTGTGCATTGCAAATGTTATGGAACTGCCGACAATAAAAGGGAATTCTATAAATAACTCTAGATTTATTTCAGGTGCACATGGCAGTGATGTGAGTGATGAAGCCATAAGTAGGGCAGCCTGGATGCTGAACAGACACTGGTCCCCATCAGCTGGGATTGCAAGTGTTGTTGTGCAACTCTTCCGTTGTTCATGATGTTACAGCATCTGAGAAGGGAAGGTGCGGTGGAAAAGATACTAACGTATTTTAAAGAACTGAAGTATTGAGTCATGTATAGATGCACAGTTCTCGGTGCCATTTACAGGGGAGAACAATTTGTCATAAAGATAAAGGAAGTTAATCAGAAGCATGTAAGAGAACGGGTGCAGGGTGCACTGCATGGTAAAATGCTTTTTTGTACGAGGCTAATAAAAGCATATATGTATAAGGTATTTATTTATGTGTGTGTAATAGATGTAAGCACTTATACTGTTGGCGCAGCCCCCATTTCTGTAGACCTAAGCTCTTACTTAGAATATTAATAACTCGCTCCTAGCATAATAGCAGTATGCAGCAGCTGAGGGGCTAGTTTTAAAAGCATGTGTGGAGGGCAGTTTACCCCCCAGTTTCTCACTTAAAAGTGAGGGGAGAGGAGTTGGCCTCGACCTCGGACCTGGAGGAACTGGGTTCGAGTCTCGGTAACGACGCCAAAACCTCCTGTGAGTCTGGGCAAATCACTTAATCTCCCCGTGCCTAAAATGAAAGTAACTGGAAAATGTAAAAATGTAACGTAACTGGAAAAATATGTAAAGCTGATTCGGTTCGGGTCTAGTTCGCGCTATATAAAACTCTGCACAAAAACAAAAAACAAAAAAAAAGTCAAATAGTGGAAAAACTGGTAACAGTATTACTGATGAATGTCTTTTGAAATTGTTACTTCACTATTAATAAGTTTCTCTTGTACGTAAAACCCCAATTAACAACAACATCATGGGCCGGATGTAGGAGGCCAAATACCGGTCGGTAACGGCCGATTTCGGCCGTTACCGACCGGTATTTGGAGTTTCAGATGTAGGGGGCCTTAAATTTACCGATTCTGTAAATTACCGAATCGGTCAATTTACCGAATCGCTAATTTGTGGTGTAGGTGGCACTGAAAACAGTGCCACAGGCCCTTCGGAATTCGTTATTTACCATCAAATACTATTTGATGGTAAATAACGAATTCCTGTGTAAATGCAAGTACACCTGTGCCCTTAGGGCATGTATGTGTGCCACATGGCACACAAGTCTGAATCAGGGGTGCAACAGGGTGTCAAAGTGACACCCTGTCCCCCTTGTCAATTCGGTAATTTTACCAAATCGGTATTTACCGATTCGATAATTGCCATTGGCTCCTATGGGCCTCAAGTCCCATAGGAATCAATGGCAATTACCGAATCGGTAAATACCGATTCGGTAATTACAGAATGTTACAGATTCGTTAAAATATTCGGTAAAAATACCTACATAGCATTTACCGATTTGTAAATACCGAATCGGTAAAATTCGGTATTTACAAATCGGTAAATGCCATTTACCTACATCTAGCCCCATATCTCTAATGCTTTCTGGCCTGATAAGTTCAAGTCAGAAAACAGATCTGACTTAAACACTATTGTTTTGTTACTTCTCATGTATAGTTTATTTTGTGTCTAATCCAACCACCGTGCTCCGATCAGATGCATGCTCCAGCTCAACCCTTTAGACATCTGTACCACATTTATTCAAAAAGCATGTCTCTGCTCACAGATTCTTGCAATCTTCTTGGGAAGACAACAGCTGCCTATCTTCAAAAGGACCACACAGTAATCAGGAAGTGGCATGACCAGCTGGGACTGCTGCCTTGAGTGTTTGGAGAGAATGGGACTTCCAATACTAGTTCTGTCCAAGGGGTGGTCGAGTGTAAGCCCAGTGTCTCCATTTGCCATCATGGAAAGGCTTTTACTATCCCTGCTTCATGACTGTGGGCTCTGGGCAGTTATCGATAGGTCAGAAAAGGACAGTCCCATATCTGACATGGATGTTTTCTTAGGCAGGAGTGTTCTGCTTGATTACACTTCCTCATCCCTTGAGTCGTTTTGCAGTGTAACAGAATTATCCATCATCAATCAGTGTGAAAGCGACCCTTTGCCCCAGTTTTTAAAATTAGTAATCATAATTTATTTATAAAGTTTTGTATAGTGCAAACATGACCCAGGCCAGTACAGAGCGCTTCATAATTAGGGTAGGTAGGATAGAATAGTGGGAAAAGAACATTAGTTACAAATAAGTGCAAGGAGTAGGCATGACCCTGGCGCGATTCAGAGCGCTCAACATTTGAGGTTGGATGGATCCAGTACTGAGAGAAGGGCAATCAATACATATACAATCCCAATATGTGCATAGCCTGCCAACACTGTTAAACACTGGAGTACAAGCATGCAATATACAATCAAGGCATCAGAAAAGAGGGCAGAATGTGGCAGCAGACCCAAGGCCTATGTGGCAAAAACTTGAGCTTTATGATAAAAAAAAATGTAATTCCTTTTTGAAAGGTGTGGTGGATGGGATTTGGTGTACTTCTGGATCAGGTAATGGGAGAAGACCAATCCATATATATAATACAAACATGGGCAATGGCCTGCTAACACTGTTATTCCCAGGTGTACAGCCATGTAATAGACAATCAGAGCATCAGAAAAGAGGGCATTAATGAAGCAGCAGAGCCAAGGCCTTTAGAGCAAGAACTTGATCATTAGGATTTTTTTCACTTCCTTTTTGATAGAAGCAGTGGATGGGATTAGACGGACTTCCGGTGGAAGAGAGTTCCAAATCTTCGGGGCAATGCCAGAGAAAGCTCTGTTACTCATTTTCTTTTTGTGGAAAATCTGTAGTTTCAGGAGCAGTGAGCTTGCACTTCGAGACGGATGGCCACCCCCTGATAATTCTAAGTTTGAGGCTGCATAGATGGGGGTCTTGAAGTGCAGGGCTTTGTGAGTCATGCATGCACTCTTTAGCGGTATTCTAGCTTCATAAGGTAGCCAGTTTAGGGATTTTAAGGCTGGGAATATGTGATCTTTTTTGTACAAGTAATCAATCTGGCTGTGGCATTAATGGAAGCCCTAAGTGGGACCAAGTTTTGTTTGACAAGACCACAGAGCGTGACACTACCATAGTCTAGCCATGGCAATACTAGAGCTTGAACCGCCCGTTTGAAGTCTTCCTGTGGAAGCAATGGTTTGAGACTCCTTAGAATCCTAATCTTGTGTTTAGCTTCCTCGGTTGCATTGCTGATATAATTCTGCATGTTCAGGTGCCTGTCTAGAGTGATTCCTAGCGATTTGGCAGACTTAATAATGTGGGGGGGAGTGGTTGAAGGCTGTAAGATGTTTCTTCCAGAGGTCAATCTTAGGAGTGTGGTAGGGGGAGGGATGGGAAGGAATTTTGTTTTGGAGGTGTTGAGCATGAGGTTGTTTTCAGTGAGTCAGTTTTGAGTGCTCAACAAGATGGAGTTGAGTGAAATAAAGTCTTCCGAGGAGGAGACTTTCAGATAAAGTTGAGTGTCATCCGCATACATATGAAAAAGAATGTTCGCGAGTTCAAAGCATTAGCTAAAGTTTCCAAGAATAAATTGAAGCGTATGGGTGAAAGGGCAGACCCTTTTGGAACCCCCCATAGATACTGAAGAAGACTGAGATAGGGATTGGTTCACCTTGACTGTTTGAGAGTCTGTTATAGAGGAAGGAAGTAATCCATAATAATAATGAGAAATTAACTTTTCTACCCAATTTAGGTCATATTGTGGGAGTAGGGCAATTCTAAGAGGATAAAACGGGGCCTTATGAGTTAAGGCCCCGTTTTATCCTCTTAGAATCGTTGGCTGTTCTCTCAATGGAAGGCAAATTGTGGCTTCATTCTTCATAGGTAGCTAGATTGTATGGTGCTCGGTAAATCTAACTACCAAAGTAACCCATTTTTTGGGCTCTTACAAACATGATCCACCCAAAGAAAAACCATGTAAGCCACCTTGTTTTAAACGGTATACAAGGTCAGGAAGGGCAAAAACAGAGCCTTGAATGGGGAATCAGAATTATTGAACTAACCCAATCTAGTTTACGGAATCATGAATGTACAGAGAGAAAATAAAAAGTCAGTGAGATGTGCTATCTAATCTCAGGAAGAAAAGGATTGGTTAGAGTCATTGGAAGCTTGCACAAGCATGAATGGAAGGAGGTTCTGTCTATTCATAAGAAATAACGCCAAGGACTGCCTGCCACATAATATTGTGTCTCCATTGATAGCTGGGAACAATATATCATATCATTACATATGTCACCTGAGCGGCTTTTACATCATTCTTTCTTACCAAACAAAGAGACTTCCAGCAGCACAAACATCCGTCAGTCACCTTCCTCATATTGTATACAGTTTAAAACCACCCAAAGGCTATGGCAGAGGGTCAATTACTCACTCTTTACTTAAATAAAGTCTACATCTGACCCTGCCAATTTCAGAGTGCTGGCATTATGAGATGTTGAAGCCAGTTTGTTTTTAAATATCTTGCGAGATTAGTTAAAAAAATGGTCCCAAATGTCAAATGTAATCCCTATAATCAAATAGGGTTTCAGACAGGTTATGTACAAAACACAAATTATGTTTATTTTATAGACTTTATGTCTGTATTCAACAGAGTAGAGAGTGTAACCACCAGTGCTTCTTGTCCAAATAGACGTCAGCAACAACAGTTCATGATACAGACTTTTTGAAAAGTCCGTATCGTGGACTGTTGTTACAATGACCACTTTAAACTCAGTACGCTGAGTCATACTATCCATTACGTTATTGAGTTTCATTGTACGTAGAGGACTCGGGCTATTACTTTGGGCCATCCACGGGGACTTATCACCTTGGACATTTGTGGGACATTATATATTTTACAAGCCGATTACTTGCATTACAAGCGATTTTATGATTGGCCCCACTTGAATTGACTTTTGGGCATATTGACTATCTCATACAGATTCAAGTACACAGACTGATTGGACAAGAAACAATAGCGTACTTGCATTGCAAGTGATCCTATGATTGGTCCCATTGAATTGACTTTTGGGGATATTGACTTTCACATATAGATTCAGGTACACAGACTGATTGGACAAGTAACAATAGAGTTGAGGCCTGATGAAGTTCCAGCTGTGGAACGAAACGCGTTGGCTTATGTCTAATTTTAAATTTTGAAACCTAATAAAAGATATATTTTTTGGACACACTTGGAGCTTAGGGACTTTATTCTGGTGCACCTTTGCTTTCACACCTTTCACACGAGAAGAGATAGATATCATGAACCAGGCACTAAAGAAAACCAATCATTGGCTAACCAGTAACCATCTGAAGCTTAAACCACATAAAACCGAATTCCTGCTGATCTGCCCCCAGAAAAGCTCCACGAACATTCTAGAGTGGGCCAATCTGATCACAGCATTAAACTGTACTCTGAAGATTGTTGATTCCACTAAATCCGTGGGAATTATTCTGGACAAAAATTTGAACATGCTATCACATATTAACACAATGGCACAAAACGCCTGGTTCCATTTAAGCTACCTCAGAAAACTGAAACCATTTTTAAATAAGTCAGACCTCAAAACAGGAGTTCAGGCACTTGTCATATCAAGGATATAATATGGGTGCACAATGCTAGCCGGTCTTCCCAAGATCTCAACAGCGCCACTGAAAGCTTGTCTTAATGTGGCCACATGACTTATAACGGGATCCAAACAATTCAACCACATCACCCCTCATTTGAAAGCTCTCAACTGCCATTCATCACTCACAAAGCGGTACATTTCCAAACACCTGTGTACCTAGCCCAAAAAAATCACTCTATCTGGAGGATGCCCTATCTCTAGGAGCCATGGAGATCTACTACTGAAACCGGCCCGTTTTCATCGGAAAAGAACTTATGACCGAGCGTTCTCTGGCGCTGCTCCTAGAATCTGGAACGCTCTCCCTCCCAGCATTAGAAAAATCCCATCCATCTCTGCATTCAAAAACGAAGCCAAATCCTTTTATATGAGTAAATACCTCCCATAATCTCAATAGACTCGCCAGCATCATGGATCCTTCCTGATCAGTTACACGCTACCTTTCTTTGAACATTAACCTTTTTGTGGTTTGTATATTTGTATATTAAGCTTAATGTTTTTGCTCTAAATCATTGTACAACAACTGATGACTTGGTAACATAACTGTTTTGGAAATGAAAATGTAAAATGCTCTGACACCCTACTCAGGGTCATGTTCAGGGTCATGTTCGCGCCTATATAAAACACCAAATAAATAAATAAATAAATGTTAATTATCTGAATATCTTATTTAACCTAGCAAGTGTTTTACATATGTTTTAAATTACAACTGTGGCACTACTCCAGTGATTAACACCTATTCAGTTTCTTTCGCCGGGACAGGTTGTTCTACTTTGACTGAACATTATTTATGATTTCAATTAATCATAACAGTAATAATATAAATTGTTTGCTGGTGATGAATTAATTTATTATGGTAATGAACACCAGTCATTTTATTGGAAGGTTATTACACATCTTGAAGTCAACTTGCATTCAACTGCTTTACACAAGTGTTTACATTATAATTATTCGAGTTTGGTACCAGGTATGGAAAGCACTGGCGGTAAATAGCAACTTCATGAGCACAAGATGTAATTGCCCCTTAAGAAATTAATGGGGACACTAGTTTTTCAGACTACTTTCTTCTAAACGTTGTGCCCTGAAAAACCAGTCATCAGCATTGTATGGCAAAATGTTTATTAATAGCACAGCTGGGGTTCAGTACAGGGCATCAGGTATATGCATGACATTTTCGCGTTACACAGCATTCTAAAGTAGTGTTTCCCAAACTGTGAGTCTCGAACCACTGGTAGGTCGTCAGCCATTTTCTGGTGGGTTGTAAAAGAGAAAAAAGTAAAGATGCATCCATATTTTGTATTCATCTTATCACGTTTGCTGTGCGTCAAAGACAGAAGTCATGTCAGGCTTTTAACATGAGGATTGGTGTTTACTTTTCTTTCTCTGACTGAAAAGTGAAAGGAGCTTTTAAAGGGAACTATGTGGCAATCTTTCTGGCATACAGGGAGTGTGAAAGGAAAGGCTATAGGATTTCATCTTTTCGTAACATAGAGCAAAATGTACATATCTGTAATACATTTCTGTGTACACGTTTCATAATGCATCATCAGTTAGAAAACCAAACATGAAGAACATTTTCTACGTAATTTCAAGGGTGATGGAAACAAAGGTTTTCATAGGATCAAAAAAAATCAAAACACTTCACTTGATGATGCACAACTGATAAATATTCACTGAACCCCAATTTCAACACATTATGTTATGTAGTATTATCAGTAAAACCATATGTCAGTATGAATTTAGTGTCTATTTCAGTGGAAAATGTGTTGTTTGTAAATGGCAGCGTGCTACCGCACAATGCCTTGGTAATATATCTGCGACAGTGTGCTCTAAAATGCACCACCAGCTAAATACTTCATCCGTACCATTTCCCTGCTGAATAAATTTCCTCCACTTTGTGTGAAGCCATCCTTAGGACTCAAGTGATATAACATTGATGTCAGCACCCCCACTGTGAAATTTGTTCCAGTAGGTGCTGAACTATGGCCCTAAGTTCAGATTTAAAAGAACACCATTGCAAGTATTCCCAAGCAAGAGCCTGGGTGAACCTTCCAGCATTTTTGTTGCCGTTTTCTTTTACTTCACAAATAGATTTCAACAGAAAATGTGCTCACTACCCATTATCATACCCAATCATCCGACTTGTGTATGACTTTTGCAAATAATGCAATATAAGAAAAACGGTATAGGTGAAAGGATAAGCACAGAGAAATAAATGTATATATTAGTAATTGTCCACCAATTCACAAAGTCCGTTCACTCAACCACAAGGGATCTACCGTTAGGGCCCCAAACAATCCAGAAATTCACTATTACAGCTGAAGGAGCGTCGTATTATTAAAAAAAAAAAATTTGTAGGTTCAAAAGTGTTGATTCCCAAAGTTCTTTATTGAAGTCAAGTTCATCAAATGATGGCGACAGCGTTTCATCAAAATCAAATGCTCCAAAATAATCCAAAAGCATAAAGTATACAGATCACAATACAGCCAACACATTTCGTCCGGCATCGGACATCATCAGGGGTCCAAGAACAATAACTGTATAAGAGTAGAATCAATGCCGATCTGTATCAATGTACTGTACAGCAGCTGCCTCCGGCCTCCCAATTAAAGTGTGAACAACTCAAAAAAGAAACACTTGACCCAGTGGGAAGGAGGCCAGTTTTATGTTCAACAGTTCAATAAATTCTTCATTTCAATAATGTAAACCCTTATCAGGCCTCAGACAGGAACGTTAGCTCTCTTATGTTTAATGACACCGTGCACGCAGGCAAGCTGACAAGGTACCAGTATCAAAGATCAACCTACGCCATACGCGTTTCGGGAGTCTTGTTATTCCCGTCTTCAGTGGCGCTGGATAAAGACTGAGAGCAAAAGTTCTTTCACGCGCACCTTCATTTGAAATACTTGCCATAGTGGGCGTGGCCAAAACAAAGGCTTCTGGTATTCGTAGTACTTATGGTGCGCTGAATGTGACCAGTCACTGAAGAAGGGAATAACAAGACTCCCGAAACGCGTATGGCGTAGATTGAACTTTGATGCTGGTAACTTGTCAGCTTGCCTGCGTGCACGGTGTCATTAAATATAAGAGAGCTAATGTTCCTTTGGGCTTTGGGGCTTACCTGTTTGTTGGAATATATATATATATATATATATATATATATATATATATATATATATATATATATATATTACCTAATGGCGATAGCCAGTAGGTATATATAGTTAGGATTGTTTTCCATAGGGAAATCGCAACATTCTATTGGGAATAACTTTGGCGCCGGTTGAGGAATCTTCCTGACATTTTCCTTAACTTTGCCTCGCGGCGCTCCGGTCCTTCCCTGAAAGTTTGGGGGGATTCGTCAAGCAGGGGCCGAGATAAAAGGGGGTCCCAAAACGTGTTTTCCCCATGTTAATTTCCATAGGGCGGTTGGACTCACTTTTAGCCCGAACGGCTGAATGGTTTTCCACCAAACTTGGCAAAATTGTAGGGACTGGTAGCCCGATGTGCCTTTGCTATGTCTCAAGATATGTGCTCCAGTGGTTTTTATGAAAATTAACTTTGAAAAAATATATATTGGGCTACATTGGGCTATATATATGTCAGAGCCCAAATGTAGCCCAATGTAGCCCAATGTAGCCCAATGAAGCCCAAAGATGGCCACCAGAGACAAAAAAAAACAAATGTAGCCCAAATATCAGCCAGATGTAGCCCAACTATAGCCCAATGGCAGAATGTCCCAGAGTGTTCTAAAGAACAACTAGAGCGCTAACAGTCTTACTTATGACAAAAGTATGGCACACCTGAAGTCATCGTGATTGGAATAAAGTGTTAACACTTAAAACATTTAATTTGCAAAGGAACAAAATGAGGGGGTTCATTTTGCCATAGAAATTATGATTAGTGCTGAAGAAAGAAAAATTAGGGCACATTTTGAGTGACTTCTCAAATCCTCTTATATTTCATTAAAAAAATTCTGATATGCAGTCTCCCAAGATAGCCACCAGAGACAAAAGAGCCTGTGCTTAAAAACTCTGTTAGCAAAGCAGGCATTTGAGATTTAAAAAACGTTTTAATATATAAAAACGTTATCCGCTAATAGAATTAGCATTTAAAAAACCTTGCGAATTCAATGAAAAAACCATAGGTTTCAGGCCTTATATAGTTAGGAATTAGCATTTAAAAAACCTTGCGAATTCACTGAAAAAACCATAGGTTTAGGCCTTATATAGTTAGGAATTAGCATTTAAAAAACCTTTGAAATTCACGGAAAAAAACATAGGTTTCAGGCCTTATATAGTTAGGAATTAGCATTTAAAAAAACCTTGCAAATTCACTGAAAAAAACATAGGTTTCAGGTCTTATATAGTTAGGAATTAGCATTTAAAAAACCTTTGAAATTCACTTAAAAAACCATAGGTTTCAGGCCTTATATAGTTAGGAATTAGCATTTAAAAAACCTTTGAAATTCACCGAAAAAAACATAGGTTTCAGGAGTTATATAGTTAGGAATTAGCTTTTAAAAAACCTTTGAAATTCACTCAAAAAACTATAAGTTTTAGTGGTGTTATAGTTAGCTGGACATTTTACTCATACAAAACCATTGAAATTGCTCCTATATAGTTAGTTGTACTAACTATATTTCGCACACCCGCAAACCACTGCTGATGATGTCACATATTAGATCATTCATGACATGGTCAGTGACATCACTGATGACATCTCAAATGACATCACTGATGACATCACTGATGACATCATCCACGTGACAATCACATACACCTTTTCATACACTATTACAATTTTTCATCACTCTTTGTAAAATACAGAGTATCATATTTAAATCCATTGTCACAGCAATACAAGTATCTAAAAATCCACTCAGTGATTCATAGATGTATACACACATCTAATCACTTACCTATGGATTCACTCATACATGCTGTCAATGAACAATAGAACACTATCAAAAATACTTATACATCTATATCGACATTAAACAACAGCACGCATCCTATTCACATATGAAGTCATCCTACTCACTTATGCAAACAATGGATCATACTTACATATTTACTTAGCAAAACACTTATACAAACACCACTTCTTCTATTCATTTAGATAGTAAGTCATACTTAGTGAATTATAAAATCATTATTACAAGTATACAGTTATCCATACAGTCACTCACACAATCATTGTGTCTTATGTATACTTATTTATATACAACAACTGACACATACACTGCCTTTTATTTTTCTAGTTTGTTGGACCTGTACCATTGAGAAATATATTTGCTCATCACCACACCCATAAAGATATTCACTCACCCAAACAACTGTTAGAACATGTAGTTTTAACTTCATATATCTACTGAATCAACTATTCACACATCTTTGGACAGTCACAAACCCCCCACCGAACCGCACACACTTTCACACTCCCATACAAATACTCAGTTAACTAATCAATAACTAATATAGACTTTCACATAGCTAGTAACCAACTGTAGAATCAGTTTACACAACAACTGACAACGTGATACAGATATTCACACAGTTTAGTCACTATCCACTATATTAAGTGAGACATTATAAATTGGTCAAGTAAACAGTCAATTACACTGCTACTAAATCCTCCATCAAATATTTATTTATATATATCCACTTATTCTTCAATGCAAATTGCTATATATATAATGCATATTTAAATAACGAAGCAAACCACATTCACTGGATGATGTCATCAGTGATGTCATCAGTGATGTCATTTGAGATGTCATCAGTGATGTCACTGACCATGTCATGAATGATCTAATATGTGACATCATCAGCAGTGGATTGCGGGTGCGCGAAATATAGTTAGTACAACTATCTATATAGGAGTAATTTCAATGGTTTTGTATGAGTAAAATGTCCAGCTAACTATAACACCACTAAAACTTATAGTTTTTTGAGTGAATTTCAAAGGTTTTTTAAAAGCTAATTCCTAACTATATAACTCCTGAAACCTATGGTTTTTTCAGTGAATATATATATATATATATATATACAGCTGCTGAGAAGGTATCTAGTGTCCAAAGGGAAGACCTTTTATATAACAAACCACCAGAAGAATTGGTCAGATTAGGTTCATAACCACGTATAATATACAATCATGGGAAGTACGGAGGAGCCTTATCAAATTTTGGGAAATTTTAAAATTAGATGAAGATCTAAAAGAAAGTATTGGCAATTTCCCTTCACTAACATTTAGGAAAAATAGATCTCTTAAGGACATCCTAATGACCAGTGCAATCAAAGACATTAATAAAGCCAACCCAATACAAGGCTTCTACACCTGCACTAAGTGTAAGGCGTGCAGGTTTAGTACCAACTGCAAATCAGTAAAACTCTGTTCAGATAAAACCTGCCTTTAAAATTATGAGACACTTCAATTGTGAAACAGAATATGCAGTGTATGCATTGAAGTGTCCATGTAATCTATTTTATATAGGCAGTTCTATCAAAAAGGTCAAGATACGCATCCTTGAACACCTAAGAGCCATTTCCAATAACGATAAACAGTACCCCTTTGCTCGCCATTTCAGTACAACACATAAACAAAACCAAAATCTCCTAAAATTGTGTGTGCTAGACTCGGTCCCTTTCAATGAAAGGGGCGGGAATCGTTTGCTCATGTTACGCAAATTGGAATCCAGAATGATAATCAAATATAATACCATGAAGCCTTTTGGGTTAAATCAGGACGAGGAAATGGTAATACTCTTTAGATAAGGAATGAACTAACCTATACCGTACCTATCTGCTGTTGCACTTTGTTTTTAATGTTTTACCAAGTTTCTTTTTTCACTATTTGTGTTACACACAGTGGTCTCTATTTTTAATAATTATAAATATTATGATTTTGTTACAGATGAGAAGACTGCTTAAAAATCAATGCAGTTGAATTGAGGGAATTGAAGCTCATCCATTATGTGGTGGGAAGATAATGAAATTAGGACCTTTATTTCCACTTCTTTTTTTATAAGATAATTCAATTACAAATTTGGGCATGACTGATGTGTCAGAGACACTAGAAATATCGCTAGTACTTTTGAAATTTTGCAACCCCACTTGCGTACAATCAATTCGCAATGCCCTTGTGTATTTACATATTTCAAACAAACTGTATTTCATGTCCACTGTTATTATGCAAACCGCTATAAAATGCCTAATAAGTAATAATCTGAAGTTAGCTTTCTGTCAAAACGTTATTCTACCGAAATGTTACTTGTAATGTTTCTTCTATGTCTATGACAAATTGAAACCACTGTACCTTTAAAAATGTAAACTCACTTGCAAAATGTTACCCGTGATCAAGGAGTGAAGTAACTCCGAAACGCGTTGGGCACCCGTAGACAAATAAAGCGTTTTTCTGAAAAACGAGGCCACGGCACCAGTGAGGTTTTCTTTCTCGTGTACTGGATTTCGAGTTGATATATATATATGGCATGATTGCGTATTATTTTTCATATAAGCAAAAATAAAGGCAAGTTTCAGAAACAATAAGCGCGCTGAAGCAGCAGATAAAATGTTCGATCAATGCTGTTCTCATAATAGCGCCGGGACTAGCTTAGGAGAAGGTGGAGTAAAAGTGACACATACAAAAAAGATACTGTGGGATAAATTGTGGAAGGCTTTGAAAACTGTCTGTTCACTAAGGAACTTATCGAAGGCTGCAAATGTGCCAGTTTTAGAATCTCTGTGAGTCCTTACTTAACACTTTCAGGACTCCTGGTATATCGGCCTCCGGGGCCGGCTACCAAGTTTAAAAACGCCCTCCTGGAAATAGTCAGCTCGCTCGCCGCGGGTCCGGCTAATTTTAGTATTTTTGGGGATCTTAACTTGCATTTTTATTTAATTCATGACAGTGAAATCTGCAGCTTACTTGCAGACTTGGCTGCTTTTCAGCTGGACCAATTAGTATCTGCTTCTACTCATACAGCTGGGCATTTACTAGATCCTATATTTTCCAATATTCAGCTTTCTAAGGTGGATACGCCTATACCTATGGGCTGGACTGACCATGCTTTGGTTGTAATGTTTGTCCCGCTCACTGTGCCTTGCAATTCAGACATCGTAAAACCTGTCTTTAAACGCCCTTGGCGTAAGTTGAAGCTAGAGGAGTTTCATGATTTCCTCGCTGTCAACCCTTTGGGACCGTTATATGATTCGGAGTCCGATTATGGCTCGTTCTGTGACTGGATAAAACATGGTCTTGACTCCTTGATCCCTGCTAAATGGTTTAAGGGGCGATCTTCCACTACTAGCCCTTGATACAATGATTCCTTGACTATGTTAAGGAAAGCATGTAAAAAAGCCGAACAGGAGTGGAGAAGGGATTATGACTCCGAAAAAAAGCTATGCTACCTTGCTAATATCAAGCAGTACCCTAAAGCCATCTGTAAAGCTTGTGCTGCATACTATGCTAGCGAAATCAAGCTGAGTCCTAATCCAGCAAAATGTATTTTTAAGATTCTTAAAGACCTTAGGTCTAGGAAAGCCACGGTGTCTACTATATCGTCGGCACAGCAGTGTGACGATTTAGCTACCTTTTTTTGTAGAAAATGTTTGTGCCATTTATCAATCTTTTCCTTTAGTCTCTTCTCATTCCATCCCTTTGCCCCCGGACACTGGGTCTCAGCCGACTTTGGCAGCCATCCCGTTTATGTCTCATGAGGAGCTCACTCAGCTGAGTGGTAAAATCAAAACTGGCTCTCCTGCTGACCCTTTGAGGCCTACATAGTTTAGAGAGTCATTCTCTATTTTTCAGGCTCCACTCTGCCACCTAGTTAATTGCTCCTTTTGCACTGCTATTGTTCCTGCACTGTGGAAACAGGCTTGGGTGTCCCCCATTCTTAGAAAACCTACATTGCATTCTTCCAAACCGGAAAACTTTAGACCCATTTCTCTTCTTCCTTGGGTGGCTAAGGTTGCAGAGGCACATGTCAACAACGTGCTTACTCAGTTCCTGAAATCCAATACCATCTTGGATACATCTCAGAATGAGTTTTGACCGGGCCATAGTACGGAGACTGCTCTCATGGCCACTACTTAGCACCTGCGGTCCATTCTTGATGCTGGTCAAAGTGCGTCACTTATCTTGCTAGACCTCAGTGCCGCCTTTGACACGGTCTCGCTTGACATCTTGCTACAGCGGCTAGAGGAAGCTGGAGTGATCGTGTCGGCTCTGAAATGGTTCAGATCCTTTCTGACTGAAAGATCGTTCAGAGTGTCCGCTCCTCCGTTTCTCTCTCAGGTCCATTCCATTGACCATGGGGTACCCCAGGGCTCAGCCTTGAGCCCGTCATTGTTCAATCTTTACGTCCAGCCTTTGGCAGCTATCGCCAGGCAATGGGACCTTGTTATGGTCTCATATTCCGACGATACGCAGCTGGTTGTCACCTTGGCTGAAGGGTCTTCCCCGAATGCCTCTAGGTTTAGAGATGGTATGGCGTCTGTAGCCGGATGATGGCTACCAATTGTCTGCAACCTAATGGTTTTGTTGGTCGGGAAAAACGCTAGCCTGTGGAGTGAGCAGTGGTGGCCATCTGTTTTGGGCGATGTCCCCACGCCAAAGACTTTGGTCAAAAATCTTGGGGTGTGGATGGACTCATCTCTTAGCTTTCAGGACCACACCAGGAAAGTTGCTGGCACATGTTTTGGCCTTTTGCTTGGTCTTAAGCCCCTTTGAAAGTTTTTCGACCCCACTACACGCCATCTGGTTGTACAGGTGACCATTCTATCATGCCTGGACTTTGCCAGCTCTCTTTTACTTGGGGCAAATAAGGCTGAAATACTTCAGATGCAACGTGTCCAAAACGCCGCTGCCAGAGCCCTGGTAGGTCTCCCGCGATCCTGTTCTGCGGCTGACACCATTCGGAGGCCGCATTGGCTTCCTATGGAGGAGCGTATTCCATTTTAGGCACTGTGCCTTTCTTTTAAGATAGTGAAACTTGCCAATCCCTAACTTGTTGAGTAAATTGCTTGCTCCATATGTTCCCTCCTGCAGGCTGCGTTCAGTGGGGCAGCAGCTGGTTGTTGTCTCACGGGTTAAGCACAGCAACGCAGGAGGCCGTTCCTTCCGCTACCTGGTAGCTAGGTTGTGGAATTCTTTCCCGGAACAGATCAGCGGCACAGACTGTCTACTCGCCTTTAGGAAAGCTGTTAAAACCTTCCTCTTTCCTTTAGTCTAGTTTACGGTATTATGTCTGTTGAAACGGTTTTAGGTTGTTGTGCCTGTTACACTTCGTAGCTGGAAGCGCCGAGACGCCCCTTTGCTGGGGCAGCTGTGCGCTATATAAGACGCAATAACATAACATAGCATGTGGGAGGCCACCACACTGCAGAATTATATAGAAGTTGAGAGGATCCGCATATATATATATATTTTCGCTCGTCCGAGCATTTCTTCACTCAGATTGTGTTAGCAATTTCGCCCAAGAACCCACCAGGAGGCCGGGACCATGCAGCGGTTAGGAGGTATTCCACTTCCTTCTGGGTGACCGGGATTCCTGTGCACACCCCCCCGACGAACTCCCGGCTGAGAGGTTTCTGCGGTCACAAAGCAGGGGACTTGAGGGGGCGCTGGATTATTGATTTGCCCTACCTGCCATCATACTTGGAGTCTGTGCCTGCCATCGATTCCCTCTCCGCGAGTGAAACCCTGCCGAGCATCTCCTTCCCTAGTTGGCACCATACCGTGGCATTCTGGGATTTGCAGTCTTTGCCTACGGGACTGCACGTGGGAGCTCAAAACCATCAGGGGGCGGAGTAAGGTGGACCTATGCAACATCGAGGCAGGTTTGCCTACGCCACAGCAGAGCAAGCAGATGGGAAGGAGCGCTGACGAAGGCACACATGCCGAAATGCATTCGCTTCGGACATTTCTTTTAATAAAGTGCCCCTTTGAATCCTCTGCCTGGGTCACTGTTTCTTTTCCTCGGAGGAGAATTTTCGCTCATATATATATATATTACCTACTGGCGGTCGCCAGTAGGTAGTTATAGTTAGGACCTAGTTTCCATAGGAAATCCGCAACATTCTATTGGGAATAACTTTGGCACCGGTGGACGAATGTTCGCGAGTTTCTCAAATTAGATGGCCCGCTCCGCTCTGCTCCTTCCCTGAAAGTTTGGGGGGGATTCGTCAAGCGGGGGCCGAGATAAAAGGGGGGTCCCAAAACGTGTTTTCTCTATGTTAATTTCCATAGGGCGGTTGGACTCACCTTTAGCCCGAACGGCTGAATGGATTCCCACCAAACTTGGCAAAATTGTAGCCTGATGTGCCTTTGCTATGTCTCAAGATATGTGCTCCAGAGGATTTTGAGTAATTTAGGTTAAAAAAAAATGTATATATCTATAAGCGCGCCCCGGTACGCGCACCGGGGAGCGCACCCGGCGCGCCACGCGAGTACGCGAGCGGAAAGCTGATTGGCTCTCGGGCGTCTGTCAACATTCCAAACAGTCCGGAGCGGCCGCCATCTTGTGTCTCGGTAGGAGCGAGACACAAGAGGTGGCAAAAACAAAGGGGGAAATGACCATAAGGGGGCAGGGCAGACCCCCCCTGACCCTCTAGGTTTGATGTGGGGGCTATAAAAGGGCCCTGTGCTTTCTCACTCATGCACTCCACTTCACTTACTCTTCTTCATTTTTTTAAGAACAGAGCTCTTTGATGAGAATTGGAGATAGTTATTTTTTTCTTTTTTTAGAACAAAAACAAAAACAGGGAATGGGAAACTGCTCAACAGGAGCAAAAAAACAAAACAAAATTAGGGCTGGAAACGGCAGCGATGGTTATCCAATGCTCGAACCATGAGCAGAACACTTTGTTCCCCATAGCAAAGTAACTTATTGCAATATCTGCATTTAATAACGCCTTTATTAAAAGCAGGCTGGATGTTGGAAATCTGCTCTTGTGATTGCTCCCTCCCTGATGCAGTTTGTCCTCCGGTTGAAGTAGAGACCTCATCACTGGGAGCCTCTCGTGCCAGAGCCCTGACACTTTCCCGGGCAAAATTCTGAGGGTGCCTCCTCTCCACATGGCGAATCATTGTGGAGTTATGAAATGAATATTTCTTAGTGGGGTCACCCCGTGACAGGCCAGTGTGACAAATCCTGCACTCCACTTTTGGAGCATTTACTTTTTTCTGGTCATCAGGAATAGAAAAAAACTTCCAAATAAAGTGTTCTTTTACTTTCGGCTGAGGAGCCTCTTCATCAAGAAATTCATTGGAGTCCTCTTCACTGCTGGATAGTCTGGCAGCCATGATAATCCAAGATTTTATTCCCACAAAGATCCGACAGCAAAAAGGCAGGTCTTGCAGTCACAAAAGTGAAAAAAGAAGTGAAGGAAATGGGTGGGGATTTCATTCTTTGTTAAAAAAACTGTTAGGAACCAATGAAAAGTGTTATTTTCAGGTCACATGACCCGACGCGCTTAGGCTACGCGCCCGGGGCGCGCCCCGGGGCGCGTAGCGTAAGCACGTCGGGGCGCTTACGTTGCGCGATCGTATGCGCTTGGGCGCTTCCGGGTGCGCTTACGCCGTGCGTCATAAGACGCATCTCGCGGCTACGCGATACGTGTCTTATGACGCGCGGCTACGCGAGACGTCACAATGTTCTTTTCGATCGCGGCAATAGAGCTAACGGGACGCTCACTGGTACACGCACCGGGGCACGCCGCAAGACTGCGCTTACCGGTGCGCTCACCGGTACGCGCACCGGGAGCGCTTCAGGGCAAAAAAAATAAATAGTATTACATAAATATACAATATAGGATTCATTATAAAATAGAAATTAGCTATTAAAAAACCTATGAGATTCACTGAAAAAACCATAGGTTTCACACCAGTTATAGTTAGGAATTAGCATTTAAAAAACCTATGAAATTCACTGAAAAAACCATAGGTTTCACACCAGTTATAGTTAGGAATCAGCATTTAAAAAACCTATTACATTCACTGAAAAAACCATAGGTTTCACACCAGTTATAGTTAGCTGGAAATTTTACTCGCATAAAACCATTGAAATTCCCACGTTATAGTTAGTTGGACTCACTATAACTTGCGCGTGCAATGCACTGCTGATGACGTCACATATTACATCACTCATGACATGGTCAGTGACATCACTCATGACATCACTGATGACACCATCCTTGTGACAGAGTGACAGACCTCCTTTCACTGTAATGTAACCCTTGAAACACATATTCAAAAATAGAAACTAACATTTTCAAAAAAATGGAGATACCCATACCAGTTACAACAACCAATTCAATAATTCCACCATCTATATACACATCCACTCATTCACCAAAAGTTCTATATAGTCACTCATACATATACTCACTCATCATATGTAGTGATACACCTATACATCCTCTTACACACCGACAGTCATCCAAAAGATACTCTCACACATACTCACACATGTTAATAAACTATTGAACATCCATTTATTTGCATATACAGCTATACACACACTACCACTTTACTTCTAAGGAAACTTACACATACTTACTCTCTTAAATAATCACTTATAGAAACACATACTAATTTAAACAGGAACTCTTACAATCCCTCACTCTCACATATACTCACTTATATACATCAATATTCACATATACTAGATTAAAACATATGTAGTTACTGATAAAGACACTAGTGAGACAGTCATTCACTCACTAACCCACACATATACACACTCATCCACCCATACAGTCCTGCACATATGCTGTCTTCAAAACACATACAAAGAAGAGTCAGTCATTCATGCATGTATGTGCTAAGTAATACCCCCACCAAACCATACAAACACTCATACTCATACTAAGAAAAACATCTAATAACCCATATACATACACATGTAGCTACTCACCAACCCATGCAGCCACTTATACACAAAGTGAAACACTAATGCATATATTTAAATATTTAAACATTACTCTCTAATATATGTATTCACTAAGATACACTTAATAAACCAGTTAACCAATCAATTAAAAATAAAATATCCATGTAAACACTTATTTAAACATTTATTCTTCCATCAACTTTTACATATACATATATAACACATATTTATTTTTCGGAAAGACACACATTCACTGGATGGTGTCATCAGTGATGTCATGAGTGATGTCACTGACCATGTCATGAGTGATGTAATATGTGACGTCATCAGCAGTGCATTGCACGCGCAAGTTATAGTGAGTCCAACTAACTATAACTATAATTTCAATGGTTTTATGCAAGTAAAATTTCCAGCTAACTATAACTGGTGTGAAACCTATGGTTTTTTCAGTGAATATATGAAATTTATGAAAACGTGGCCACGGCACGAGTGGATTTATTTTTCCTAAAAACTGGGTTAAGTTGGAATTTATGGGAGTGGCGTTCCCTGCCGTGTTGCCCGCCGTGACTGTGGCTTGGATTTCTGCCAAAAACTATGTCGTGATATATATATATATATATATATATATATATATATATATATATCCAGGCTTCCACTTTCTCACCTTCCAAGAAAGCACAGCACTCGCAGGAGGAGGGTGTAGATCTTTTATTTCCCTCAGAGAACCAGACGCGTTTCGGCTACTGCCTTAGTCTTTGGTACAATAGCGCGCCATTTTTTTATTATTTAAATACCCTTCACGTGCATGTCATGGAGATAGACAAGGGACAAATCCATGGTCGCCATCTTATAATGGTTTGTTTGACATTTTTGACATATCGGTTTTGCCCTGAATGGACCTTCCCATTTTCCATATGCAATATATACAATACATTTTGGTTGTATATTCACAACACCACTTGACATTGGTTAATGATGTACATTACATTACGCCCTGGATGGGCCTTTTACGTTCGTCAAACATGTATTCACATTTTGCCCGCTGACAACATAGATCTATTTGCGGAAACAGTTTCAAAGGAACTAAGGAAACTGGAACAAAGAGGACATAAGGAGAAACGTAGGAATGTAACATCTGGACAGTGGCAGGCCATAAACAACCTAAGAAATGATAAAGATTTGATTGTGAAATCGTCCGACAAAGGGGGAAATATTGTCCTGCAAACTTACGAAGACTACAACATGGAAGCGATGAGACAATTGCAGGACAAACAATGTTACCAGAAGGTGGGAAGGAAAGAATATTTAAACAGTATCACGGAATGCCATGAGATGTTGCAAAAATGGCATACGAAGGGGATAATTGCAACGGAGGAATATCTTTACTTAAGAAATCTGAATCCGGTGACACCTTGTTTTTACCACCTTCCCAAGGTACATAAGAACAGTTCCAAACCCCCAGGACGACCAATCGTAAGTGCACAGGGAAGCCTGTTAGAACATTTGTCTATGTACATTGATTACTTTTTAATTGATCATGTGAAGAACTTACGTAGTGCTGTGCTTTCTTGGAAGGTGAGAAAGTGGAAGCCTGGATTATAGCGGGGGGTTGTCACCCGCGCACAAGCACCCGTGGCAAGAGTGCACGACCTGGCAACATTGGGAAGCGAAGATATATATATATATATACATATATATATTAATGGGAATTAATATGGGAAACGCATATCTTTTGACACCATAGGTTTCACACTCGTCATCAGTGATGTCACTGACCATGTCATGAATGATGTAATATGTGACATCATCAGCAGTTGATTGCGGGCACGCGAGTTATAGTGAGTCCAACTAACTATAACGTGGGAATTTCAATGGTTTTGTATGAGTAAAATGTTCAGCTAACTATAACTGGTGTGAAACCTATGGTTTTTTCAGTGAATATATATATATATATATATATATATATATATATATATATATATATATATATATATGACATGATAGGTTTTGAGCAATAAAATTTAAAGAAGCACCAGAATACTGGAGTCCATGCCCGTTTGTATCCTTTGGGAAGCGGCATACATGGGACATAAAGTTTGCAATATATATATATATATATATATATATACATAATATATATATATATATATATATATATATATATATATATATATATATATATACATATATATACACATATATATTTAAATATATATATGTATATATATACACAAATATATATAATATATATATATATATATATACATATATCATAATATATATAGTAAAACTTTGCTTTCCTATACAAACTTACCTTTAACATATTTTTGTCCTTGATATGGTTGACACAATATATTGTCCACAAGATATTTTTTCTTCAATATTTTGTCCAAACACCACATTGGCAGCATCTCCAAAAAGGGTTGACCCCCTCCCACATACACACAATAGCAGCTCCTCCCATGGCACTGATTGTCTCTATGAAGGAGAAAGCTCCACTGCCATCGCCACAAAACACACATTCTTTCCATATTTTTTTACTACCAGTATGGCAGAGGAATATGGTTTGCAGCGGGTGGTAATTCAGCCAGTAAATATCCATATTAGACCAATGTTCTCATTCCCACATAAAATGCTCTCCTAGCCTGGGGTGGGTCCTATAACTCCCCACTGCCCAACACAATGAAAAGTAAATAAATAACACACCTGCTGGCATAACTAACTATCTTTAGCAGATATCCCATTTCCCCAGGTAGGTGCAGGTACTTCAGTTCAGCTAGCAGCAAGGATGACTTCAGCAATAGACTCCATCAGAAATAGATCTGAGTTTAAAGGGCCTTGGATACAGCATTTTAATTATGCACAAGGCTGATGTTTGGGCCCCAGAAGTGGCTGTGGTGTTGGGTATTATCATCAGAGCTCCTAAGAGCCCTTCTTTGCCTTGCCCTGCTGTGTGTGGCTCTACACAGTGCCTTGTGGGAGACACACAGCAGCTGCTGGCTCAACTGTGCCTCCTCTCTGTTGCACAGCTGCCAAGAGCAGGTAATGATTTTTCCATCAATCATGATCTATTTATGAGTCGCTAAGTGAGGGAAGAGGTCAGGGAGGGAGCCAGGCTGCTCTGGACACAGGGATTCTTCCAAGGTTGTGAGCAATCATGAATATGGGTAAAAGTATTTAAAGCAGAGCTGCAGCCAAGGAGACACAGCCGCTTCTATAGTTGGGAAGGTCAAAGTCCCATGACAGAGAGAGAATGCTTCATGAGAGTCTGATGCGGGATAATTGAAGACATTTTGGAAGGTATGTGATAGGGTGTTTGGGAGCTATGTAGTGGGCTCTGGGAGGGGTTTCTGGGTGCTATGCAAGGGCCCATTGTGGCTGTGTAGGAAACCATTAATGCAATGTAAGACCAGTACTTTAAATGGCTTTTGCTAGTATCTACAGACCTGAAGAGCCGCCCTAAAATGTTGGTCCACAGAGCAGGGTAGCAGGCCATGTGCTGATGAATGTAGGAGGGACAGCGACATCCACCGCTATGGGATACAAGATGGATTAGAGCCATAAAGACAATTGGTGAACTCTAACTATCTAAAATTGAATGCCTTAAATAGCAAGGTTATGCTTACTCATAATTCTCCTAATATGTGAGATGCTACTTTCTGGCCCCAGTGCTTGGGGTTGCCCTTAACCCTTCTACGTCTGTTGGTAGCCTATTTGGGTGTTCTCCGGGTCTCTTGATGGTCCCTCAGGTTGCCAGTGTATGCAAAACCCTTTTTGTTCTATATCTAATCTCTGTGTAGACTCTTTCCATAGTTGCACCTCTCACTTGTAGTCACAATAGCAAATGCAGTTATACAAGCCAGAACAGATTATTGTTACCCCATCTTTCTATGATGATCAGCTTCGATTTTATGCAGTCTTCAGTCTATCCAAAATGTTACAACTAGAGTCATTTAAGATCTTAAGAAATGTGATTTTGTATCCAACAACCTGTATAGTCTACAGTGTCTTCCAGTATGCAAAAGGCTTTGTTTTAGCATCCTCTGCAATGTATTCAACATTTACCACTTTAGCCCTCCTCCCTGGGTGGCTCATAAATGTGCAAGATATTGGCGTCCCTGCTCTCTTTCAGCTGCCAAGAATGTTCTTTCTTCTATCCCCACATTCCACTAGTTATCCTGGAGGGGTAAATTGTTCAGGGTACCTGGCACCAGAGTATGGAAGAATCTTCCACTGAAGTTTAAATCCCAATAGAGTTTCTTACAATTTCAGAAACAACATAAAACCTAGGTGTTTGATCAATTACCTTTTTTCTACTTCTCCTCCTTTGCTCCAGTGCAACAGTGCCTTTTATTTTCCAAGAGACGTCTTCCAGGAATGCATGCATGCTCTATAAATGATCCACATATTAATTGGAATAGCTCCCCGGGGTATGGCTGACTCGAGTGGTGTTGGACAATTTTTTTTTTATTATTTTTTTTTATTGTAAATTTTTTATTAAAATGAAAAAACAACATACAAGGCAAAAAGGAAACAATGTACATGGACATGTGTTCACCGGGGAGGACACCTAGGCACAATGTTACACAGTAGATCAATGGCACACAATGTGGGGGGGGGGCCAGCAGGGAAACAAATTGAGAACAACATAAAGCACACAATATATGGAATGTCGGCTCAGAGGGACAGGGGGACTTCGGGGATTTCCACAGATGGAGGCGAACATATATTTCCACGGTATGCGTTCCATTGGCTCCAGATGCTATTCCATTTTCTAGGTTTGCCCCGCGCCACATACACAGTCTTCTCTCTGAACATACACCAGTCCATATTCTCCTTCCATACCGAGACCGTGGGCGGCCGCAGGGAACTCCACAACTGCGCAACATCCCTTTTGGCAATCATATTCCCAAGGGTCGCCCACTGCGTCTGGGCCACACTATAGTCATTCGGCTCCCACACATTCAACAGGCATCGTCTGGCCTCGGGCAGTAACACCACTCCCGTGACCCTACCCATCACGGCATGCACATTATTCCAGAACGTCACCACCTCCGGACACTCCCAAAGTATATGGAGGAAAGTTCCAAGCATCCCACAACCACGCTTACATAACCCGTCTGAGGAATAACCCATACGCATCAAGTGCGTACCAGTGATGTATACACGATGTAAGATTTTGAGCTGAACGAGACGGAGACGGGCAGGAATCGCAACTTCTTTAGGTGAGGACAATGCAGCTTGCCAATCCTCGTCGTCCAGCTCCAAACCATCACCGGTCCAAACCTCCCTAAGACGCACCAGCATATCCACCCGGGTGTTGATCAACTTCTTATATATCAGGGAAATGGTACTGTCGGGGACGTGGCCGTCAAGGACCCTATCTTCAAGGGGGGAGGACTCGGGGATGACGGTACCCGCAGGGAGAGCCGAACTCAAGGCATGGTGAATCTGTGCATATCGGAAGAATTCCCTGTCACTCAATTCATATTCTGCCTTTAATGCTGCAAAGGTCTTGATTTTGCCCCCGACCCAAAGATCGCTCACGCAGCTAATACCAATCATATCCCATTTTTCAAACCCTTTCGTTTTCCAGAGACATCCCAACCTTTCAGAAGCATACAACGGGGTCGCACGAGTCAATCGATCTCTCCATCCCACAGACGCATTCGCAGCATGCCACACGCGTACAGCTATCTTGGTGGGGCCGGATAAATCCTTGCCCGCCGCCCTGGAGTAGAGCGCCCGTCTGTAGGCCCCGCCCGGTAGCAAATATTTATCCATCTCGAACGCCGGGTTAGGAACAGGAGCGTATTGCGCATGATTAATCGCACTTAGCTGCGAAGCCCAATAGTAACGCCTAATATCCGGCAGCGCTATACCCCCGTCATACCAGGGAAGAGTGAGTTTAGCGAGGGCAGTACGCGAACGTCCGTCCCAGATTAACCGTCTCTGCAGGCTCTCGACCTCTCGAAAGTAGCTCGCCGGAATAACATCGAACGTATTCTGAAGCGCGTACAAAAACCACGGCAGGGCCATCATTTTAAAAAGGGCTGCGCGCCCGAGCGGTGAAAGAGGCAACCCGCGCCAGCGCACAACATCAAGTCTCAATCTTTGAAGGGGAGGGAGCAGATTACGTTCATAGCGAGCCACAGGGTCCAAAGATATAAAAATCCCCAAATACTTAAAGCCCGTCGGAGAGACCCGAATGGGGCATCTGCGAGGTAAAGGAGGGGGACCGCCCGAGAGCACGTATACACAGGATTTAGCCCAGTTGATCACAAGGCCCGAATTCTTCCCAAACGAAGTAAGCACGTCGAACAAAACATTCAGAGATTTTCGAGGGGACGTAAGGTACAATAGGATATCATCGGCATAGAGCGAGACGCGATCCTCAAAGTCCGGGGACAACTGGATCCCCTTAAGCGAGGGCTCCCAGCGCAACCAGGCAGCCAGCGGCTCGAGGGCAAGCGCGAAAAGCAATGGGGACAACGGGCAGCCCTGTAGCGTGCCCCTCCAGAGGTCAAAAGACGCAGAGACTCGACCATTCACAACCACCTGCGCCAATGGCTCTGCATACAAAAGTTTCACACAGCCGATGAACCCGGGGCCGAATCCGAATTTCACAAGAGCGGCCCAAAGATAAGGCCACTCGAGAGTATCGAAGGCCATCGTAGCGTCCAAGGAAGCCAAGATGGCTGGCTCACGAAAAGACGCCGCCCTCGCGAGAACACCGTGCAAGCGCCGCAGGTTGAGCGCCGTGTTACGATGCGGGATAAAACCGGACTGATCCGGATGCACCAGGTCGCTAATAACGTTCGTCAGGCGGTTAGCCAATAACTTAGCCAGAATTTTCGGTTCCGCGTTTAGAAGCGAGATTGGTCTATAAGATGAACAGCGATCCCGCGGCTTCCCCTCCTTGTGAATCACTACGATATTAGCGAGACGCTGGTCACGTGGAAGGGAGCCAGAGTCGCAGGACTCTAGGAACATATCACGAAGATATGGAGCCAATTTGTCTGGACACAATTTATACAGTTCAATGGGCAGACCATTAGGACCCATGGCCTTGCCAGAGTGCACCGAATGAATGGCGGTAGCCACCTCATCAGCCGACAGCACCGCGTCCATCAGGTCCCTGTCAGCCGCAGACAGGCAGGGCAAAGTAATATCGCGGAGCAACAAATGAGAGTCGGCCTCCGGCCTGTCAGAGACCGGAGCATACACAATTCGGAAGTGCTCCGCAAAGCATTCAACGATTGCAGCCGGGTCAGTCACGCACACTCCGTCAAGGTTCTCAATCACAGGAACTACACGACTCGCCCTTTCTTTCTTGTCCAGCCACGCAATCAATTTATCCGCCTTATCCCCAACATCATACAGTCTGCCCTGCTGTTCCCTGCTCATGACCTTCGCAGCATCAGTAACCAGGGTCCTATAATCCAATTGTTTGAGGCTGAGGGAATGAAGCTTGGCACGGGACACTCCGTGCTCCAAGTCACCCCCCAGCGCGGCTATCTCCGCCTCCAGACGGACCACTTCTTCATGCTTACTTTTCTTGGCGTTAGCGATCAGAGATAAAGCCTGCCCACGTATCACAGTCTTAAACGCTTCCCACAACGATGCAGCAGATGACACAGACCCCACATTTTCTACAAAATAGTGATCGAGGGATTTCAACAACTCGGCACGGGTCTTGGGATTGCGAAGAAACCAGAGGTTTATAGGGGCGACCCGGCCCTCATTACTCATAGAGGTATCCATGCTAAGCCAGACTGGGGAGTGGTCGGATATGCCCCGGGCGAGGTGTCTCACCTCCCTAATGGAGGAGGACAGCATCGTCGGCACCAGAATATAGTTGAGTCTGGACAGACTGCCATGGGCTCCAGAGTGAAATGTGTATTGCACCTGATCCGGGTGCAGCAACCTCCAACAGTCTACCAGACCGGTGTTGGACAATCTTGATGTCAAGTACTGCAGCTGTCTTTGGAAATACAGACACCGGGAACTACTCACGGAATTTCCAAGGACCACCTCCTCAGTTTTGGACATTCTCCAGGGACAGGGAGGTGGAACAGTTAAGGCTTTCCCTTAGAGGTGGTGCACAATGTCTAATTCAGGAAGCACACGTATCACTCATAAGAAATATAATATTCAAGCAGTGTTATTCTAGTGGAGAAATATGTAATATTTTTATTTTCATTTAGATTATATCCTGTGGAGATGTTGGAGTTTAGAGATCAGAAACTCCAGAATAACAACTTATATAATATTGCTGAAGTGCAAATGGGAGAGCACACAGTCACTTGCTATTGTAGAATGCGTACCAAAGGGAATAAAAGAGAGTATTTTCCTCAACATTTTCATTCGCAAAGAGTCTATGAACCAGATCATTTGGACTTGGGCAGTGAGCGAGAACTCATTTTACTAGAAAACCAACCTGATTCTGGACGTATCATCAGTGGCGGCTGGTGATCTTTGAAACTAGTGAGGCATAATACTTGCCAAGAGTTCACCCCATTTTTTAAAATTTGCCTTGAGAATTCCCCAAATGTTAAACATTATCTTCATTGTGCCAATGCCAGTATTTTGTTTTGGGTACCACCATTATGACAAGAATCACACTGACTATTCTAGTACCAGAATTTTGACATTGATATTTCTGATATACCATGGGTGGGGTGTATGTCAAAAATGACCTCCAGTATTTTAAAGCTGGAATTTTATCATGGTTTATTTTCCTCAGTTCACGCACTCAGTCCCAATATGCCATGGCTGCCCTCTCTAAGGCAAATAATTATCTCCAGTAGGCAAGCAGCAGCGTTTTGCTGTAGGCGTCCCCCTGTGCCAAGAATTTCCTCCAGTATGCAAGCGCTAGCATTTTTTTTATAGGGGCCACATACCAATAATTACTTCTAGTATGTAAGGGCTTGCATTTTGCAATGGGTTCCCTTACTTCGGCCAAGAGTTATCTCCAATATGTCAACGGCAGCATGTTTCCTTGGGTGCTGACACAAGCCCAGACATTTACTGAGTATGTTATGACTAGCTGCAGACTCACAATCATAAAACATGCAAACAAACACACTCTTACTCACGCACTCTCTCTCACTCTCACTTGTACTTACTCCCTCTCACGTTTTCTCTCTTTCCACCTCATTCAAGGTCACACTCTCCTACTTACTATTTCTCACTCATAGTCACTGACGCTAAATGTTACTCACACACAAAACAAACTCCTACTCATTGGTTCTTGCTCTCTAACACACTCTTCCTTTCACACTCATTGGCTCTTGGACCTGGTGCAACTGCACTTGCTGCACCTTTGATCGTTACATCCCTGACTCACTTCCAAACCCTCTCACTATCTCCAGTCACCCATTCCTTCTAACTCATTCCCACTCCCTCGCTCCTTTACACTCACTCTCACTTATTAATGCAGACTCATACTCAGATTCTCACTTTCACTCTCATTAACACTCTTAAAAAGACACACAAACACACTGTCACTAAATCTCGTTCACTCTCAGTTACTCAAAAGCACACTCACAAACACACATACATCCACATAGAAACATCATTTTTTTACTTACCTTGCTTCATTTGCTGGCACCTTGGAGAGCAGCAGCAAAGCAGGAATCTAGGGCTGGACATTAGAACCAGCAAGCCATGATTCCTAACACTAGGGGCCCGATTCACAGAACTAACTTAAGACAAAATCCTAAACTTACTATTTTTGATATTCACAGAAGGAATCTAGTAGTAGTAAAGTTAGGATTTTGTCTTAAGTTTGACTTAAGACAAATGATAGAGCGCGCAAAGTCGCGTTAAGTGCGAATCCTTGCTCATCACAAACTTAGGACAGACTTAAGAAAGACTTAAGACAAACTTAAGTTAGGATTTTGTCTTAAGTTTGTCTAAAGTCTGTCTTGTTTGTCTTAAATTTGTCTTGTTTGTCTTAAGTCAAACTTAAGACAAAATCCTAACTTTACTACTACTAAATGCTTTCTGTGAATACCAAAAGTAGTAAGTTTAGGATTTTGTCTTAAGTTAGTTCTGTGAATCGACCCCAACGAGTAGCCAAACAGGTAAGGCTTGAAAAAGGAAAGACCCATCTCAATCATTCCCCCATCTTCTTGAAATGACTGCAAGCACAGGCCTATAAGAAGCTGGGACAGTGCTTGGGATCCCGCCCCTGCTGCACTGTGTGGCTCCTCATTGGCTTCAGGGATCCATTGACGTGTGTACTGACACCCACATTTTAGTGGATTTACTGTGCTGCCTGAGGCATCACATGTGCAGTATATATGCTGAATGAATTGAATTGTACCTCTGTGAGGAGCTCGTACTTGAACCACGCCCCTCACAGGTGCAATCCAGACATCCACCTACAGACTGCTGTGTTTTTAAAACAACACTCATCTGGGTCCTGTCTGAGCACTCTCAGCCCCCCTCCTTCTCCTGTCATGAAGAGCCTGCAGATGAGGCCTAGAGGGCTGACCTGCACATTTGCAGCAGTGTGCATGAAGCATGAAAGTTGTGTGTTCATGAGCACTGCTAGGTGCAATCACTGCCACCAGGGGCAACTTGCAGTAAGTGGCCCCTCATGGGAGGCAGCGTTGTGCCCTAAAGCTCCTGATAGAGCCGCAACCGCATTGCATGAAGAAAAGTTGTACAGAGATACAAGACATTGGCACACAGGCCTCATAAGAACATCAGCATTGGTTGAATAATGGGACGCGGAACAATGCAACCTCATGGGCCTCTTGGGGAATTCACCATTGTGCAAAAAATGGGGCCCTGCTCATGACACTGCAGAGCGCGCGCTCGCTGCCGCCTGCAGACATCAGCACTGCTTGTCACATGAAGGCGCACAGCACTGCAGAGCGCAGGCGCACAGACGCACAGGCATCTGCACCAACCCATCAGGTGCTCTCTCAGCAGCAGCAGAGTGAAGCCCTGGGCACCAGAGTTGCTCATGGGGCGGGCCAGGTCTGACTGACAAGTGGCTGGAGGCTCACAGCATCAAAGGTTTTGGGCTCTGAGATCTCCTCACAGCTATGATCTGAAACGCTGGCCTTGAGCTCTGTCCTGACAATGGCAAACCCTCTCCTCGAGGGCAGTCCACCTCCCTGCCTCTCTCAGCAACATCAAGTTTCTTGTTTCCTCCAGAATCCTGCCTCAGGTCCCTATCTTTGACTATACAGGCCTACAACGTTCCTTTATTTCAAAGGTGAAAACTGGATGAGCACACAAAACATTCTTATAGCCAGTCAGAAGACGCTGACCTACAACCAACTTCCTAGTCAGATTCAAAGTTAGCTCCAAATGTTTAGGAGAACTAGTTCTGACAAGAATCATTTTCTTTTAAGGTGTGTCACAGCTCTGGGACAATGAGCAGAGAGGAGTTAATACACTTGATTTTGGACTGGAACCCAGACAACACCCTAGCCAGTCAGGCTAGGGTATGATGGCAGGTAACCCATTCTTCTTTTAAATGTAAAGACTTTCCTATGCTTGTGGGTTACTTTACTATATTATTCAGGTGTTGCAGTTGTCACGCCACATACATGTGCATCCTAGCTTCACCAAGGTCTCATTAAGCATGAGTGTATCAAAATTGATGAGCAAATGTGATTTGACTCAACATAATCAACGTGATTTATGTAGTGCACAACATTCCCTCCAAATAATGCACAATAGCGAACCTACAGATCCATTTTGTAACCCACACAGTAGTTAGGTGAGCAAACAAAACCGATGATCAGTGGCCCAAGTGAACATGCACCAGACAATCCCTGGAAAAAGCTTGTACATTAGTGTATTGGGTTGCCCTTGCTATTTTGTTCTGTTTGTTACGTCAGGGACAGACCCACTTAATTTGGCTGGGTCCATTCTCAATGAGCAAGAAGGGTCCTTCCTGCTCCTTTCTCTTGGATGAGAATTCAGGCGCTTAGTTTTACAAAGGAGTCAAGAGAAGATTCACACGCTTAGTTTTTACAAAGGATTCAGGCGCTTAGTTTTACAAAGGATTCAAGGGATGATTCAGGCACTTAGTTTTACGAAGGATTCAAGAGAGGATTCAGGAGCTTAGTTGTTACAAAGGACTCATTCAAGAGAGGATTCAGGCGCTTAGTTTTTACAAAGGATTCAGGCGCTTAGTTTTACAAAGGATGCTAGAGAGGATTCAGGCGCTTAGTTTTACAAAAGATTCAAGAGAAGATTCAGGCGCTTAGTTTTACAAAGGATTCAAGACAAGATTCAGGCGCTTAGTTTTACAAAGGATGCTAGAGAGGATTCAGGCGCTTAGTTTTACAAAAGATTCAAGAGAAGATTCAGGCGCTTAGTTTTACAAAGGATTCAAGACAAGATTCAGGCGTTTAGTTTTCCAAAGGATTCAAGTGCTTAGTTTTACAAAGGATTCAAGACAAGATTCCGGCGCTTAGTTTTACAAAGGATTCAAGAGAAGATTCAGGCGCTTAGTTTTACAAAGGATGCAAGAGAGGATTCAGGTGCTTAGTTTTACAAAGGATGCAAGAGAGGATTCAGGTGCTTAGTTTTACAAAGGATTCAGGAGAAGATTCCGGTGCTTAGTTTTACAAAGGATGCAAGAGAGGATTCAGGTGCTTAGTTTTACAAAGGATGCAAGAGAGGATTCAGGTGCTTAGTTTTACAAAGGATGCAAGAGAAGATTCCGGCGCTTAGTTTTACAAAGGATGCAAGAGAGGATTCAGGTGCTTAGTTTTACAAAGGATGCAAGACAAGATTCAGGTACACAGTGTTACAAAGGATTCAAGAGAATATTCAGGCGCTTAGTTTTACAAAGGATGCAAGAGAGGATTCAGGTGCTTAGTTTTACAAAGGATTCAGGAGAAGATTCCGGCGCTTAGTTTTACAAAGGATGCAAGAGAGGATTCAGGTGCTTAGTTTTACAAAGGATGCAAGAGAGGATTCAGGTGCTTAGTTTTACAAAGGATGCAAGAGAGGATTCAGGTGCTTAGTTTTACAAAGGATGCAAGAGAGGATTCAGGTGCTTAGTTTTACAAAGGATGCAAGAGAAGATTCCGGCGCTTAGTTTTACAAAGGATGCAAGAGAGGATTCAGGTGCTTAGTTTTACAAAGGATTCAAGAGAAGATTCAGGCGCTTAGTTTTACAAAGGATGCAAGACAAGATTCCGGCGCTTAGTTTTACAAAGGATTCAAGAGAAGATTCCGGCGCTTAGTTTTACAAAAAATTCAAGACAAGATTCAGGTACATAGTGTTACAAAGGATTCAAGAGAATATTCAGGCGCTTAGTTTTTCAAAGGGTTCAAGAGAAGATTCAGGTGATTAGTTTTTCAAAGGGTATAGTAGGGCACTTTGTTGTGTTTTAAATAAGGAGTTCCAGAAGACTTGGATAGGTTGCAGATGATAAGTTTATTCTTCTTAGATGGTTAGATAGGTTTTCCAGTAGATATACAATCAAAGCCCCACCAGGAGCACCCTCTCTGCTGCTCAGCCCAGGATCCAACTGACAGTCCACTCACAGAATACCAAACATCCCAATGACATCACATTCACACTAACACTCTACACTCACTGGCTGAACAGCAGAGGCAGAGACACGGGGAAGATGTAAGGTAGAAACCGTAGATATAACACACTTGTCATCAGGCTCATGACAAAAAGAACTCTTGTGCAAGAAAACATACAAGGGCTGCCAGATGGGTAAGGTAAGGAGTTTGTTGTCAAGTGGCTACTACACAACAGATTTTGAATCCTAGAAGGTGGATAAACAAAATACATCCACCCTGTGACATACTCCAGATCTCTTATAAGATGAAGTATTAACAAAGCCAATAGTTCTAAAAAATGTATACTGTTGGCAGTTTCTGTAAAGTGTGCAAGGATATATACATATATATATATATATATATGCACCAAACCTCCTTCCAAGAAGAGAGACAGTGACCCAGGAGGAAACGGTAGGCAACACTGTTTAATTAACACAGATGCGAATGCATTTCGGCAGCCTTCTGCCTTCTTCAGCACCCAAAACGATCCGTGAGTAAAGTCTCATGCTGCAAGTTAGTCCCTCATATATATATTTCCTATGCATAATAGGTCCCAAATTAGGAAGAGCCATCCGGAAACAAATCGCTTGCAGCAGTATTTATTCAGGGTGACAGCGTGCCAGCACAGGGACTTCAAACAGGTAATGGATGGCTCTTCCTAATTTGGTTTTGTGAATGGCTGGAGATGTAACGGCCTGCCAAGGTCGTGGTAAGAGCCTACTGCTGAAGAGGCGGGTCCGCGGCGGCATCATTGATGCTGTCGGTTGGCGGAACGGAAATGAGCATACACCTATGCAGGAAGGTGTGCGCTCACAGCTTGGTGACAACAATTACTTTTGGCGCAGATCTCAAGCAAGGTCACCAATTATTAAAGGACACTAAGGCGGGAGAATGCGAACCCACTATGGTTGATCACGGCATGGACTACGTATCCCAGAATGCCGAGAGGCCACGCCCAACCGGGCGGGGAGTTACGATAAAAACAGTAGGTGCCTGAAATCGCCTTCCCCCTGCATACCTAACAAGCCACTGATGAAAGGACTAACAACCTGGAAACGCGTCTGGCTTTTAACTTTGGATATTTTTACCTGTTTGAAGTCCCTGTGCTGGCACGCTGTCACCCTGAATATTTGTTTCCGGATGGCTCTTCCTAATTTGGTTCTGTGAATGGCTGGGGATATATATATATATATATATATATATATATATATATATATATATATATATATATATATATATATATATATATATATATATATATATATATATATATATATATATATATATATATATATATATATATATATATATATATATATATATATATATATATATATATATATATATGTCTCACACAAGGTTGCCCTCTGAAGAAACACCGCACCCGGGAGAGTAGCTCCTCCATCATGCCGGCAACAGTGAAACTGGCCCCAACCTTCATCCAAATCAAACGCCAAACATGTTTCGGACTGGAACGTCCTTGATCACTGGCAAGAAAGGCAGGCAACAGCTGATTGTGGGAACACCTGCATATTTTATTGAAGAAACTGTCCCGCCCGTCTGGGCGTGGTCTCCAACCGGCATGTGCCGTGTGCCGCTAAGCACTATGGTATTAGCAGTCCCAACAACTCTTACACCCCAGTGGGTGCTGTTGAATGTCCCCAGTAAGTATATGTACAATACCCAAGTGGGTTGATGCAAGGCAAGGCACCCGGAACACTGCTAATATTCAAGTCCCGCATGGTTGGGCTCCCCCGGTCCTTACAAGTCTTCGTTTCCTAGGACCTGGAGCCGATGAGATCACGGCGGGGCGTTTCTGCGACCGGGCTGGCCGCTACAAAATGTCTCACACAAGGTTGCCCTCTGAAGAAACACCGCACCCGGGAGAGTAGCTCCTCCATCATGCCGGCAACAGTGAAACTGGCCCCAACCTTCATCCAAATCAAACGCCAAACATGTTTCGGACTGGAACGTCCTTGATCACTGGCAAGAAAGGCAGGCAACAGCTGATTGTGGGAACACCTGCATGTGTTTCTTCAGAGGGCAACCTTGTGTGAGACATATATATATATATATATGTAGTTATAGGTAGTTATAGTTAGGACCTATTATGCATAGGAAATCCGCAACATTCTATTGCCAATAACTTTGGCGCCGATTGATGAATCTTCGTGAAATTTTCCTAACTTTTGGCCAGCTCAGTTCCACTCCTTTCCTGGAAGTTTAGGGCTGATTCGTCAAGCAGGGTCCGAGAAAAAAGGGGGGGTCCCAAAACGTGTTTTCCCCATGCAATTTCCCATTGGACCTTTAGCCACAGCTACAGCCCGAACGGCTGAACGGAATTACACCAAATTTGGCAAAGAGGTAGTCCTCAGTTCAGACTGGTGCCTTTTGCTTACATGGTGTCAATCTGTTCAGTAGTTCCTGATAAAATTACACTTAAAGTAATTTATATATCAATGGGCGCGGGGGATCCGCGGATTGTGTGAGGATCCTCATCGTACCATAAGCTCACCCTTCAGATCACGCGTTGAATGCTAATTGGCTAATTGGCTGTCAAGTGGTTGTCAACATTCAAAACCAGGAACTGTTGGCAGCCATTTTGTGCCTCGGTAGAAGCGTGGCTGAGGAAGTCAGTGGAATATGTGTGCAAAACGTAGAAAGGGGGCAGGGTAGAAATAAGTTTACCCTCTAGACCAGCTTAGGGGGTCCCAGAAGGACACCAAGGGCCTACCATTTCTTTTTTTTTTAAAACCCCGGCAGGTGCGTGTAGGGTGCGCGGACTCTGCTGTAAAATAAATAAAATAAAATGGAGCTTTTTTTATAATTAGCCTCTGGGGGTAAATACCGGGGGCAAAATTATTAAATTTTATGTGGGGCCCAGAGGGGCCCCCCAGCCCCGGGGATCGTCACCCTCCGGGCTCAAAAGAAAAAATGGTGGGGGGAGGGGTCCAAGGTCCCCAAAGAAGCGGGGACCACCACCCCTCGGGGCTTTATATATTGTGGGAGGGGAACTGCTTGCCCCCACTCCTGGTGCACTGGAGGGCCCCGTTACCCCCCGGGGCTACAAACAAAATGGTTGGGGGCTGCAAGGTCTTCAAAGCCCCGGGGACCACTACTCCCCGGGGCTTTATGTATTGTGGGAGGGCCGGCTCTTGCAGTGTCCCGGGGTGTCCATCCTGCCCTCCCATAGCAAGGAAATCTGTTCTGTCTTTCAAAATCTAAATCTGATTGCTTTTCCACATGGGGAGCTGCATGTTATTAGCTCCCCATGTGGAAAAGCAATGCCGGCTCCCAAACGCGTAGAAGTCCTGCACCAAAGGCGCTGGAGTCACGCACCATACAGGTTATGAGTCGTGCATCCAGTGCCGTACTGAGCACTGCGGTGGGTGCGTGACTTAATTTTATCATAAAAAAACAGCTCCTATCAGTAATTTGTAATATTCCTGGGGACCCTATCCCCCGGGTCTTATAAAACATTTTGGGGAGCGTGGTGGGAGCCACAATGCCCCCACGGTCCTGCCAGCTCCCATCGTTCTTCGGGAGCCGGCATTGCTTTTCCGCAGGGGGAGATGCTAACTTGCATGTGGAAAAGCAATCTGGTTTAGATTTTGAAAGTGAGAACAGATTTCACTGCTGTGTCTTTGAAAATGCAAACTAAGTTTCCTATGGGAGGGCGAGAGCCGCGAGACTCCCGCCTTCTCATAGCAAACAGCAGTGTCCCGGGGGTAGGCACCCCGGTACACTGCAGGAGTCGGCCCTGGGGCGTTGCAGTCCCCAGGGACCTCGATGGTTGCAGGCGGAGGGACACGCAGTCTGCCTCCCCAAATACAGAAATACCCGGGGGTGGTGGTTCCCGGGGCTTGACGGGGGTCTTTGAGGTCCCCACACTTCTAATTTTGCAGGGGGGGGGCCTTAGAGTCCCCCACAACCATTTATTTTATAGCCCTGGGCTGGCTCTCGGTCTTGTATAGGGAACAGCAATGTTGAGAAAATCTTCCGGTAAGATAACATAGGATTTTGAAGTCCATTTTCTGCGTTTTTGTTGTAATTTGCAGGCGTTAAAGCGATGACAATTTTAACTCCGTCTTTGTAAATATGCCACTAAGTTTTGTATTGTCGCCAATCTCGTCTTTCATTTAAATAGGCAGGAAGTATTTATTGAAGTGCATTGTGAATCATGAAGCAACACTGTCTAATTGTGATTGATAAAGAATTGAATGAGTTGTGTACTTGTTTTGCTCGTAATGTGCATAGGGGCAGATTTACAAGTTCATTGCATTACTATTGCATCACTTTTAAGATGGGAAAAGTGACGCGAAAGTGGCTCAAGGGGATTGTAAATGTGGTACACAGTGTTCTGTTTTACTTTGCTTTCCTTTCTGTAATGTAGAGGAGCCTGGGTAAATATAACGGTTTCTGTACAGCCAGTACCTTTCAACTCTACCGCCAAACGGTTTTCTGCCTGTTACCATAGTAACAGTTCATGGAACACTTAAGTGAGCACAGAGGTTAGAAGTTCACCACACAATGTTGCTAATCGTAACAGTTACTATGATGGAGTTATTTTATTTTATTATTTTTTTTTTTTTTTAAACCTTTATTGTGCATGAAAAGAACAAATACGGGCCCACAACCGTCAGGTCGGACACGATACTTTAACGCACAAATGCAAGCAAAACAGTCCCCCAGCGGAATCAGGTAAATTAGCAAAAATCAATGGACATTACAGTGAAGAGACGCATGGCGCCGGGGAGAAGGAACAATGAAGGTTACATTTTAAAGTTTTCTGGTCGAAATAATTCAAGAAAGAATAAGAACAAAGGAATACTGAGCCCGTACACTCGCCACATTACATGAGCAGGCGGCATCAATACAAAAAACCAACAATGGAGGTGAATACAACTGACAAAATGGCGGTACAAAGAAAACTACAAAAGCAGCAACCAGGATTCACGTACCCCCAACTGTGCCACCCCCCCCACTAACCCCTATCGCGGACCCAGAAAAGAAACAGGTAAAGAAAGCGCAGAAAAATAGTAAATAAGGCCCATAGAAACTAAATGACAAAAACTAAAACCCTCCCCCCACCCTACAGCAATGCGGAGGCTACGGCCTACCCCCCCCCCCGGCAGAGTGTCTGTCGCCCACTAAGGAACCCGAAATATAGACAAGAAAGGAAGAAAGAAAAAGGAAAAAATAAAGAAAAAGGAAGAAAAAGCCCTAACAGCAGAGAGAAGGGAGCGAGGAAAGAATAAACCAATCCACAACTCCCAGAAAAAGAAAAGATGAGGAGGAGCCAACCCAATATCAGGATCTCCCGGACATCCCAGTCATATAAACCATCTACGCCACATGCAGCAATAAATTTGGAAGACATGAAACAAAAAGAGGGTCAAAATCTGTTACACCCAGTACCCCGGGCCAGCACACAACCCCCCGCCAGTACATCAGGAAGAATAAAGAACCGGACATATCAAATAAATCGTAGGCAGGGAAAGACAGCACCTGAAACGCAAGCAACACAAAAATAAAACAAAAATGTGCAGTTCAGTCCGGATCTCCGCTAGCCGAGCAACCAAAACCAATGAGTAAAAGAACCGTCAGCCCTGTCCTGAACGTCCAAATTTCTCGAGGCACGGCCACCACTGCGAGTACTCCCCAGGCAGAATCAAGAAAGGCCGAGAAGAGGGCTAGTCATACATATGCACGAACACCACCGGCCCAATAAACATTTCCCACCCCAATATTGGCAACAAATATAGTCAGCAGAAGGTTAACAATTAGGGAGAGCAATTCACATTTCGTAATGAAACAGGCCGAGGTCGGATCCCACACAATCTCCACCCACCAGCCCAGCAATTCAACAAAGGGGACCGCCTAGCCCTGGCCCGATCTGGGGCTCGCCCTCTCACCCACTCTCCGTGATAGTCCAGTGCAGTCCAGGTTGACGAGATAAAATGGCCGCCTAGAGGAGGGGGGAGGGGCATGTACTTGGAAAGAGCGTCGCCTGTCCCCAGAAAATGAACCTCCCCTGGTCACTAGCTTCTCCGATGTATCCAAGCGACAAAAGTCACAGAGCAGGGAGGTCAAAGTCCGTGATAAAGGAGCAGATGAAGAGGCATGAGGACAGGCAACTGCCATCCAGGGCTGTGAAGCCATGAAACAACACATACAGTCAGGCACGGAACAAAGGGGAGACAATGCAGCAGCGACAGACCTGGTGGGTGGCAAACAGTCGTTACAAGCCGCAGCAATAGCTACTGTAACCTCCACAGCAGCACTCTGAGGCAGCGGTGTGCCGATAGATTGTAGCAATTCCAAGTCAAAACTTTGTCGAGGATGGAACCCCTGCTCTCGACATAAAGCACGGGCACACGCATCAAGTTTAACACCCAGTACACTGTAGTTGTGCCTCACCGCCGATCGCAGCTCACCCAAAGTCGTCAACATGTCTTGATATGTCCATTCAGGCTGTGGTTCACATAGTTCTGCACTCCCGGGGGAAGTATGCACCCCGGCCCCCTGCACGCAAGTGGGCTCGCTGTTCCACGATGAGGGTGCGTAGTCGTCCGCACAATGGCGAGAGGCAGGCATCGCCATCTTGCCCTCAATCCACCGGAGCGCTGGGGGGGGAAGGGGGTCGCAGGGCACGACCGATCAACAGCTGTCGTTCCCCGGGTACACTATATCCCCTGCGGTCCGCAGCGTAATCGGGAATTCGCCGGCAGTGCGGCGAGTCAGGCAGACCGAGCGGGGCTCACCGATGTCGGGCAGAGGAACAATAGGAGCCGACCAGAATCATGGCGGCCACGGACAAAGGACTCGTAGACAAAGCACGTCTTCCACCCTGCTCCGTGCAACTCAGCGCGTACAAGGCAATTCTTGGCAGCAGGCGGTGGCCGGGCAGTCTGCGGAGGAAGATGATGTTTCGCTATCGCCCAGCCCCCGCGGCAGAGCGGCCGTGTCCAAGCACGCGAGGTCCAGCAATGCCCTGCAGAAGAGGCAAGGTCCCGGGCCAGGGCGGTCCGTCCGATAACGTCTGTTTCCGGGCGGGTGGAAAGGTCGGAGGAACACCATCAGAACCAGCTCCGCTTCCCGCACGTTTCGGTTCAAGAGACACCAGGATGACATGCAGGATTGAGGTGCGGGATTCCGGGGCCGGCGGTGCCGAGAGGCTGCACGTCCGCTCAGGTCGCCATCTTGGCTCCTCCCCTACTATGATGGAGTTTTAAAAGTTTTCCATAGGAACCGTTAGTCGCAGCTATAGACTCCGGTAAAGAGCTGGTAAAGAGTTAGCCTCAGTATTATACTTTAAGTTCTAAATATCATTTCTATTTTTAAATGTTTTCTAACTATATCCTTTTCACACTAAATAATAGTGAAATGTTGTCAGAAAAAGAAGACGTGTGTACCTTTTTTAATTAACTTTTATTAAAACAATAATAAATAACTGGAAACGTAACTAAAAGATAACAATGTAATAAATAACTAGAAACATAACTTTAAAAAAACAATTCAACAAAATGTGATATGGACTCCAATACAAGTAGGGTAGGTAATCTGCAAAAGAAAAATGAAAATAAGTGTTCAAAATTAGATCGATGTGACTAAATGAGGTCAAACATTACAAGTTAAGGTAACACGTGGCGTATTTACTTATTTTGATGTCTGCAGTGCCTGATACATTTCACTTGTCTTGTAGGCCCACGTTCAAGAGGTGTCTGTATGGAAGTGCGTACTGCGTTAGATTTACACTATGGATCAACAGGTACTTTAAAATGATTCAGAGATGAGACAGAATTAGGTGAGAGATCAAGTCATTATGGAGGACAATATTCTTTAGGGCTTATTTACAAGACTCTCGCGCCACTTTTGTATTACTTTTCCCATGTTGAAAGTGACGCAAAAGTGGCGCCAGGGGCTTGTAAATAAGCTCTTTTATTTGTAATGCATTTAATCGGAGGCATTGTATATCTAGGCCGCTCTGTTTACCTTGTGTAAACACTGTGACCAGCAGAGTTCACAACTTGAACTCAACTTTGGTTCTTCACGGCAGAGTGGACAGCAGCGTTCATAACTTTAAAAGAGAAAGAGAAATGATGTGAGAGATAGTGAGAGAGAGAAAGAGAGACAAAATTGACATTAAAACTGGGAGAGAGAGAAAGTTATAGATGGAGCAGTTAATACTGGAGAAAATACTCGTAGCTCACCTTTTGCCTCCATTGTGTGTCCAAACACGTGCTGGTTTATATTGCACCCTCCAGTTTAGTGATCTGAAAGATAGTATATAGAGTTAGTAATAGTATAGTACATACAACTGCGCACGTATAATTTTGCTTCATTTTTTTTTACACTCAGGATAATGTATTTTATTAAGTTTCACTGCAAGGAGGTGTCTGTGCACTGTTTTTCTTCCAAAGTAGTATATCCCATGCACTCCCACTGCATAGCGGTGAGTTCTCAATATTGCGTACCTACACTGTTGCAACCTATTGACTCGCAGAGTCCGGAGGGGAGTGTTTTTCTTGGGAAGTCAGAGGCAGATTTAGAAGCTCCTTGCGCCACTTTTCTCATGTTAAAAGTGACACAAAAGTGGCGCAAGGAGCTTGTAGATCTGCTCCTCAGACTGTTGTAACCTATCTATTCTCACTGCTCGGAGGTAATTGTACATTCCTACACAGTGAATCTTCTGCACACTACCCACTCTCTCCTTTCACAGATAACTTGTTGTTTCGGAAACAAGCTTCTTTGCTCACCTTGTGCCATTTTCGTGATTCAAAGAGGGTCGAAGCAGGCTTTTCAGAAGTTGTTACAATGGCCATACATCATCGCAAAATACACAAACGTAGAGCTTTGTAGGTTTGGGGGGGGTGACGCCAATTTGTAAAACACATCCTGTCAGATAAAAAGAAAGTTAATATTGTGCGTCATTTCTTTATGAAAGGAGAGAAGAAGTGAGAGAGTGACTGAAAAGAATATTCGCAGCTCACCTTTCTGTCACCAGTGTGTTTTTCACCACGTGCCAGGACATAATGCACCCTGAAGCTCTACATCTAAAAGATAGTAAAAGAAAGATGTGTTGATTGGTATTTGTTACTATCTTAATGTGAAGTACAATAACATCGCCCTTTCACATACCTTCCCTCCCGCACTTAAAAACAATTATTTGTACAGTTTATATTCCGGACGTTTGACCGATTATAAAAACGTTCCTGCTATTGGAAAAATATATATATATTAATGGAATAACATTTGGTATATAGGACTGCGTTTGTCTAAATCGCTGCGTCACCTTTTTGTATCCAGCCTGCTGCAGCCCATCAACTCCCTCTGATGCACACCCAGGCCTCACTGCTCACCTTTTCGTGGACAGGACATCTTGTATATCATGCACTCCCGCTCTGCCACGAAGAAGTCTCACATATGATGCTGAGTCTTGATATCGGTATGGCTAACAACATACTCGTGCTCCCATCATCATTGCAGGTTACTCAGCCGCTCAGTGACCAAAGAGGCCCTCTGTACTCGGTGGTTCAGGCCTACATGAGGCGTTTGAACCAGTAGGAAGGGCCATCACAGCACTTGGGATGGGAGCAACTCTAAAATGGCATAGAACACGTGCACCCTGTCTTTTTTATTGGTAGGGTCACGTGTGTAGTGACGCATGCGCTGAATGGGTGTGGTGTGGGTGTATACCAACCATGAGGGAGTGTGTGTGTGCGGTTCTGACAACTAGACCTGGAACTAAGAAATCACTACATTGCAAATTTGGGCAATGTTTCGTTGTTGTGTTTTCCTGGAAGCGTAAGTGGAGTGGGCTGGCCTGACGTATGCCACTGCTGCGCAAGGCTGTGAACAATGATTCCAGAGCTATGGGCATGGTCCCGTCGTGAGCTATATGAGAAATCAAGTGATTCAGGTGTCCGTTTTATAGTACTGACGTCACCCGGGTCTTAAAAGCAAATGTGTCATTATATCTGTAAAGTCCCACAACTTTGCCAACATGAAAGGTACGGGGTATCACTGACTCTATATTCATCCATAGTTTCACACATAAAAGATGGTGGACAAGACGCATTTCTGCGATTATGAATGTTTGTTGTACATTCAGTGGAGTGTTGTAGCTGTAGTAATACACGGCTGTGAAAGGTTTAAGTTGCAGTTTTTGCAACATGAAGGGCAACTAATATATATACGTATGTGGTTATTCAGGTACACTGTAGAACTTGGTGCTGGAAATCAGTGTTCGAGGCTCGGAGTCGTGTCCACATCCTGTTATTGTAGATTAATGACGTAATCTACGCCTGCCTGAAAATGTACTGTAAATATGGTGCTCATGTAAATTGCTGATATAGTTTTGGGTTGTTTTTGCGCTACATAAATATGCTAAAAAAAAAAGGAGGAATAGTTCACACTTACTGTCACAGGTAAGATGGTTGGATACGCTATTTATAGCACAATGTAATGTGGTAGGGCGGAGGAGCAGAATTTTACAAACATAATAAATACACAAAAACAGATAGATAGTTGAAGTGGGTACGGGCACGTGTGCTCGACTCCATTTTATTACGTTGTTGTTGGTAACAAGTAGAATAGTAATCATGATATCATACACAGATATTCAATCGTAAACGGTTTATGACTTCTGCAGTACAAAGGTAGGCGCGTTGTATGCAAAATAATACAGAGAAGATTCTATCGTAAAGGGTTCATGAGTTGTGGTGCACTGAGGTAGGGGCGGTTTGTGTGGAGCCTGCGATGATGCTTGGTCCAGGTAGATCGCACTGGTAAAAATGTGTTTTAAGTATTAAATTTAGCCTTAACAATTTATCCTTAACAAGGGCATGTGGCGATTATTTACGGTGCACTGAGTTAGTGGTTAGTTTGGTCTTTATCGTGTGCTCACCCTGCGATGATGCGTGGTCTGAGCGTGCTGTACTGAAATCATTCACTGTTGCATACTGGACTATATGAACTTTGAGAGGGGAAAAAAAAACTAGCATCAATGGTTATCAATTGCTATGCAAACTAGGTGTACTGATTGCTCCCCATAACAAATTAAACAATTACACTTCACGCAGTGCATTCTAACTTTCACAAATTGGGGACGTATGTTTGGTGACGATGTGGAAGGTGATATCCCAGAGGTACTTGGGGGCAGATTTACCAGGCCCTTGCGCCACTTTTACGTCACTTTTAACATGCGAAAAGTGATGCAAAAGTAGCGCAAGGGGCTTGTAAATCTGCCCCTTGGTATTACCGATGGTGGAGGTACATTTTGGCGCAATCTTCTACATTCCTTGCTATCATAGTTCACAGGATGCAACGATTGAAGGTGCGTGCGCATACTAGCAGTGCAACAGCACTATTTTTTTCTCTGCTTTAAATAAATCGAGGCTGAATTTAATGCTGTCTGTAGTGTAGATGAAAAGGTAAATTCAAGTTGTGAACCTTACTGTGCAGAGTGTACATCGAAGCTAGTAGTCAGTACAGTTATAGAACAATGCTTTTTTTCACTTATTTTAACAAAATCTGAATACATACAGTATAATTGTCTCTGCATTAAATAAATCAAGGTTGAATTCCCTACTGTCTATAGTGTAGATGCAAAGGTGAATTCAAGTTGTAAACCCTACTGTCTGCAGTGTAGATTTTAGGGTGGAGTGCATCATCTGCAATCATAATTGAAGTGGAAGATAGAACATGTATGCAGCGTGCATTTTATTATTCAACTACTAAAGGGATATTGTGTAGGGTTTGATAGGTGTTATACTTAGTTTGTTTTCCACTGAGTTAGTGGTACCTGAAACAATGGGTAGGCTGTACTGATAGTAATGTTTTTTGTCTTGTGAATTCTGGCTTAGTAAGGCCATGTGGCGATTTTATGTAGGTTTGAGTGACGTTACTTTCTTTGGTACTGCAGTTTATAAATAATGAATGAAAACACAGTTAAATTCTGCCTGAATACGGCCATGTGACGATGAATTATGGTGCACAGTTAGTAGTACCTTTGGGACTGAGCGTGCATGTAACTTGCGATGATGCGTGGTCCGGATAGGCCGCAGTGGGGGTAATGTTTTTTGACTATTGAATGTTGCCTTAATAAAGCCTCGGGCGTTTATTTATGGTGTACTGAGTTAGTGGTACGTCTGGTGTTTAGCGTGTGCTCACCCTGTAATGATGCGTGGTCTGAACGGGCTGCACTCAAAGCATTAAATGTTGCATTCTGGACTGCATGTACTTTGAGGGGGGGAAAAAACTACCATCGATGGTTATCAATTGTTCTGCAAACTAGGTCTACTGATTGCTTCCCATAACAAATGAAACTATTGCACTTTACGCAGTGCATTCTAACTTTCTGAAAATGGGGACGTATGTCTAGTGGCGATGTTGCAGATTGGGAGCATTTGGTTTTCTTTACCGTTTATAGTCAAGTTGTAAACCCTGCTGTTCGCAGTGTAGATGTTAGGGTGGACTGCATCATCTGCAATCATGGTTGGAAGTAGAAGATAGGACATATATAGAATACAATATTAAAATATGTATATTTCCGGGACATTTAAAAGGGATAGTATGTCTCACCGTGACATAAAACTCTTCACTCTTCTTTGCGATAATTTTTGTGAATTTTAACAAAATCAGAACACATACAGTACAATTGTTTCTGCATTAAATAAATCAAGGTTGAATTCCCTACTGTCCGTAGTATACATGCAACGTTGACTTCAAGTTGTGAACCCTGCTGAGTGTAAATTGAAGGCAGTAGTTGACACAAACATCGAGGAATGCTTTTTTGTCACAGTTATCAAAATCTGAGAACATAGTACAATTGTCTCTGCCTTAAATAAATCGAGAATGAATTTAATGTTGTCTGTAGTGCTTAAACACTGCAGGTATCAAGTCGTGAAGTCTGTTGATCGCAGTGTACATTTGAAAACAGTACTCAGTACACTCATTGAGGAATGTTTTTTGTGGCATCCTTTAGCAAAATTGTCTCTGCCTTACATAAATCAAGGACAACTTGAATGCTATCCGTAGTGTAGATGAAAAGCTGAATTCAAGTTGTGAACCCTGTTGTACGCAGTGTGGATTGAAGGCAGTAGTTAACACAGACATCAAGGAATAATTTTTGTCTTTTATTTAAACAAATTCTGAAAACATATAGTACATTTGTCTCTGCATTAAATAAATGAAGGCTGAATTTCCTACTGTTCATAGTTGAACAAAATATGACGTCGAGACTGAATTCAATGTTGTCTGTAGTGCTTCTGCACCACTGATATCAAGTTGTAAAGTCTACTGACCGCACTGTAGATCAAAGGCAGAAGTCTTTTAGTCTCCTCATTTCTCTCTTGCGAAGTTTCTGGATCTTTTGTCTGAAGATGTCTCCTCAAATTTGCTGTTCCACACAACTATTTTTTTGTAGGTTCACCCCTGCACAGCATTGACTTGCAGATTTTGGAAGTGACTTTGGCAGCATTAACTTTCTTCTGCATCGGAGGAAAAGTAAAAAATTTCCAGACAATTGATGTATACTTCTCTGGAGGGGGAGGTTGAGGCACAAATTCAAGTTGTGAACCCTGCTGTCCGCAGTGTAGATTGAAGGCAGTTGTTGACACAGACATGGATGAATGCTTTTTGTCACTTATGTAAACAAAATCTGAAGACATATAGTTCAATTGTCTCTGCATTAATTAAATGAAGGCAGAATTTCCTACTGTTCAAACTTTAAGAAAATCTGAGGACATAGTACAATTGTCTGTGCTTTAAATAAATTGAGACTGAATTGAATGTTTTCTGTAGTACTGATGCACAACTGGTATCAAGTTGTCAATGCTACTGACTGCAGAGTAGATTAAAAGTAGTAATCAGCACAGATACCGACGAAACATTTAGATCCAAAGTTGAATTCAAGTTGTAAACCCTGCTGTCCGCAGTGTAGATGGAAGGCACAAGTCGATACAGACATAAGTCTGCGGTGGTGTGGTGCTGAGTTCGAAATGGGCCTGTATCGAGGAGGCACGCGGTCATGGCGGCAGCCACGTGGCAGGGTGTGGACCTTCGCTGCGGTGCAGTCTCTTCTCTTTGCAGAAGTGAACCACGCCCAAGACGTAGCCTAATTATTTATACTCCTCTGTTGACGTTGTTTACGTTGGACTAGCCCACACCGCTTCTGTTTCAAAGGGGTGTCAGGGGGGGTGAACACAGCTACATTACTGAAATATTCCCCAGAGTCTGAGATAATATGGTTGCGTCCATTATTCAGTACAGTACACGTATCAATGGTATATCTACACACTGAAAAGTTTTTGATTTATATAGTCAATTGTGTATAGTATTTCACTGGTAGTTTTAGCGTTGTGTACATTATTGTTGATGTTCGAGTTCTTTCCCTTATACATACTTGGTTGCCACATCTCTGTAGATTGAGCTAGTATACTGTTGAGGGGATGTATTATTTTGAAAAGGTCCGTTGTCCTGTTTTGCGCTGACTCTGAGGTAGTAGGGGGGAGGGGTCCGTGGGGGTGGTTGTGGTGGTCGAGGCGCTGGGAATTGTGATTTTGTGGGTTGTCGGAAGTGTATAATTAGAACCTCTATCAGATATTGCTCTTTAAACATAGGTGTGAGTTGGATGTAATTCACGCAGTACATTTTCGACGTTGTTACAGTAGTTAAATGTTGATGTTAATTTGTTAGTGGTAAGTGGAACTATTGCCTGATTTTTTAGGTAGCATTGCAGATTTGGTTTCTTGTTGAAAATATGGGGAAGTGGTCAACATTATAAGTAGGAATTGTCATTTAAAAAACCTTTGAAGAGGGGCGTGGCTAGCAGCCTACGATGGCGGCCACATCCTAGAGAGGCTCCCGAGCCGAGGCGGCTTCCCGCGACAATCCGCACTAATTATCCTGTAATTTACCGGCTTTGTGGGGCGTGCCGGACCTGGAGTCCGTACAGCAATCAGCATAGCAACTTTGGGGTCGGCGACGGCCCGAACGACCATCGAAGCACCAGACGGATGCCGGTGGGGAGCCAGGCCTAACATCAGTTTGAAAGCAGCGGAGCTGCGGCACAACGATAGCCGACCGGAAGTGCCCTAGTGGCGGTGGCGAGTGGCAGGAAGTACCGGCCCGTCGGAGGTGGTGCCCGGACAATTAGCAGAACTCACCTCCGGGACCTGAACACACGGAAACAGTCCCGCGACACCTTTCAGCGCCCTACGGACCCGCAAGCTCCGGCAAGGGGCACGTACAGAGGGGCGGACTGCAGATGCGGAGCCGCCATTTTACCCGCGGCGCGAGTGAAGCATCCGGACTCCCAGTGGCGGCCATCCGCGTGGAGTAGCAGTCACCACCAGCCGGGGGGAGCGGTTCCTAGAGGACTCCCTTCTGGGGCTCCATCAAGCACAAGTGAGGCCATCCGCTGGGGAGGCGCTGTGTGAAGCCGGGAATGCCCCGGTGACTTGTATACCGAAGGGACCCGTGACCCAGCGCCGGTGACGTCACGCACAACACCACTGATCCCTTCAACGGGCCCAATACAGGGGTGAAGACGCGGCAGATGGCCCGATTCGGCGGCGCTACTGGAGGGGGGGTCGCACAGCCTAATTTAGATTCTGGAACCATCCTGCAGGTGGGATTTACGGAACCACTCACCCACCGGCAACTTACAGAAGACACTACTCTCTCTCACTGAGCGCCTACCTACACGCCTTAGCGCTGCAGACGGCCGGACGACGCACGGACGACCCGACCGCTGGCAAACTGTGACATCTGGCAGCACTGATAAAAACCACGTCATGACCCACAGGGGCCCCAGGAACAGCTCTACCCAGGCCAAGTTGGACAAATTTGCGTATGACAAACAGACGCCGCCCCAGGAACAACGCAAAAACACCGGGAAAATGGCGGAGGTCGAGGGGGCCAAAAAGGCCACACTTGAGGATGTCCTGGCGGCATTGGCCCAAGTGCAAGCGACGGTGGGCGCCACGGCCACTGAAGTCACCTTAATGCGGGCGGACCTCCAAAAAATAAACGAGAGGGTCAAACAGGTCGAAGTTGTTACTAAATCTCTGGTCGAGGATGTGTCCGAACTTCAAATGGCAATGGAGCACCTGCAAGCCGATAACAAACTGCTCAAAGACAAGCTGGATGACCAGGAAGGCCGCTCCAGGCGCAACAATGTCCGAATTTTGGGTGTGCCGGAATCGGAAGACACGGGGGCAATGGACCTCTATGTGGAGGACATGATCAAAAACCGACTCCAGCCCAAGGGACTCTCGAACTTCTTCTCAGTTGAAAGGGCGCACCGAATCCCGGGAGGAAAACCTAAGACGGGAGGCCCGCCTCGGCCGATACTGGCTAGACTGTTCAACTTTAGAGACCGCGATGCCATACTGCAAGCTGCGAGAGTGGCACCGGCCATTCAAATTCAGAACTCGAGGATTGCGTTCTTCCCAGACTACACGGCTGAGGTGGCCAGGAAGAGGAGGACATTCCTGGAAGTGAAAAAAACGTTAAGGGAGAAGGAACTGCCCTACTCGATGATTTTCCCGGTGAGGCTGAGAGTAGTAGCGGACAGAAAAGTGTGGCTCTTTGACTCCCCAGAGGCAGCCCGAGACTGGCTGGAGGGATGGCACACTGTAGGCCGGCAGCGCAGAACTCACGGACCGGATCGTGATCGTAATGGAGGCAGTAGACATGGCTCACAAACTTCCGGCCGAGTGGAGGAAGCGGAGCGCTCTCCGTCCCGCGGCCTCGCCGAAGCAGATGGGAAGGGATGATTCCTACCCCGGGATCTGTACTAAAGACTATCGCCGATCATTGACTTCCTAGTTCAAAAGCTGTACATGGACTCTGGCATGGTTGCACCGAAAGCTCGCAGGGTTGCAGCCTGCTCGGGTGGACGCTCTCCCCCTTACACGCAAGTACACTGTTTATGGGAAGGGAGAAGCACTCTGCTCAGTTGGGGGGGCGGGCAGTTTAAAGTCCGTTAGGCAGGGATGCAGGGAGAGGGGGAAGGGGGATGGGTTGTTGTTTTTTTGTAATTAGGAATTTGTATGTTAGGTCACGGAATAATGTCAGGCTCCTATCTGAGTCAACCCCGAAGAGGAAAAGAGTGAAGGGGAACACTGCCTCAATGGGGAAGTCCACCATCCCCCTAAATGTCTATACACCCATTGCCAATGCTACTTCTACCCACCGACACCCCATGGTACCCATAGTCCCGAATGGCTGACTTTCCAATGCATGGCGGGGGGACTGCAGACACCGAGAGAGAGTGTCCCACCCTGCGTCTAATGACGTGGAACGTGAGAGGGCTAGGAGACAAGGTGAAGCGGGGACTAGTCGTAACCACGATTAAGAGACAAAAACCCACCATAGTGCTCCTGCAAGAAACTCACTTAACAGGGGGGGCTATTAAGGCCATGGATAGGAGGGGGTACAAAATGATGGTCCACTCGGCATTCACGTCCGGCTCCAGGGGGACCGGAATCCTGATGAAAAAAAACACGCGGTTTATCCCCCTACAAACCAAAACTGATGATCAAGGCTGCTTTGCAGCACTGCAGGGGCAGTGGGAGGGGAGACTCATTAGTCTGGTTTCGGTATACATCCCACCGGCACTACACTCGGTACAACTCCCTAAACTGGGTGATTTTATCCTATCTCTCCCAGAGGGGGAGGTCATCCTCGGAGGGGATTTTAATGCAATCATGGATACACAACTCGACAGGTTCCCGACACCAGTTTCCAGGGGAGGGGTCCCCCGTCTCCAACAATTCCTAACAGCCATGGGCCTGGTAGATATTTGGAGGCACCTTCACCCCACGGAACAGACATACACTTTCCACTCAGCAGTGCATGGAAGTCTGTCTAGGATCGACCACTTCCTAACCCTAGGGGAGGGACTCCATTATATAGATGCGGTGATGATTCACCCCCGGGGGATTTCAGATCACTCCCCACTGACTCTCACACTTTCCTCCCAGACACCGTCCCGTAGGCGCATATACCCCATACGACCTGCCTACCTCAAACTGCCCCTGATTCGCAAGACTCTTAAAAAGACGACGACACAATACTTCACTGAGAATGTCCACTCTGTAGGCTCTGCAGAGGTCCTTTGGGAGGCTTATAAAACGGTTCTACGGGGGCAAGCTATAAACGCCATCACGGGGTACAAGAGAGAACGATCCCGGGAACTAGCTGACCTGGAACTAACCTTGCAGGACTTGACTACAACTCATGAACGGCTTCCCACTCCATCCACACTACACGCACTTAACTTACAACAACAGTTATATAGTGACCACATACGCTTACACGTCAAGAACAGCTTAACTGATACTCAGAACAGGATATATGAGGTGGGTGACAAGGCGGGGAGAATGTTGGCATGGCTCGACAAACGAGAAGGGAATTCAAGGGGAATCCAAAGATTGAAGGATGACCAGGGAGAGATATACACCAACCCAAGGCACAATGTGGAACTGCTCGCAGACCACTTCGAACGGGTATACACCCCTGAGAGTACAGTGACGCCTGAGATGGCCAGAGCAGTGTTAGCTCCAATCGAGGTTAGTACACTGACCCCGGAAATGTCAACAGAGTTGGAAGCAGACATCACCGCTGAAGAAATACAACTGGCGATCAGCGCCTTAAATCCGGGTAAGGCAACGGGACCCAATGGAATACCAGTGGAATGGTACCAGGCGATGCCTGAAACCCTCAGTACACATCTACTGGGAATGTATAAGGAATGCCTGGAGAGGGGTACACTTCCACCGGATCAAAGGGCGGCAACAATAGTAGCCATCTCCAAGCCGGGCAAACCACCTGCAGAATGCTCTTCCTACCGTCCCATTTCACTGCTTAACGCAGAAGCCAAAGTTCTTGCCAAACTCCTGGCAACGAGACTGCTGCCCCACTTACCGTCTCTTATACACCCGGACCAGTCCGGATTCATGCCTCATTGCAACACTGCACTAAACCTACGCAGATTGCACGGGGTGATGGCTCGGGCAGATTCGGTTACTACTCGAGCGGTCATCTTGGCACTTGATGCTAAGATGGCCTTTGATCTCGTGGAGTGGGCCTACCTGTTTGAGACGCTGTCGCGCCTGGGGTTTGGCCCCCGCTTTATAGCGTGGGTGCGATTGCTCTACACTGACCCGATAGCACGGGTGGTGGCGAATGGGCATACATCACGAGAATTCCATCTGGGCAGGGGCACACGACAGGGCTGCCCCCTGTCGCCATTGCTGTTCGCAATCTCGCTGGAACCACTTGCCACTTTAATTAGAACATCGCCCCAACTTCGGGGTATATGCTGGAGGGAGGGGTGGGAAGACCGGCTGTCTCTATATACAGACGACATGCTGATATACTTAACCAACCCTGACAGCGGAATCCCTGCACTCCTACACCTCTGCGATACCTATGGAAGGATATCCGGATACAAGCTGAATTGGGGCAAATCAGAAGTGTACATCCTGAAGGGAAGGGCCCCGGTCCTTGCAGCAGACTGTCCTTTACGGATAGCGGGTACCTCGTTTAAGTACCTGGGCATTCAGGTCACCACTGACCCAGTGGAGTTTATGGACAAAAATCTGAAGCCCCACTTAGACAGGCTCAAACGTGACGTTCAATTCTGGTCGGGACTCCCGTTGACGCTTTTGGGGCGGGCCGCGCTTTATAAAATGATGGCCCTACCAAGACTCTTATATGTTCTTGAAAATACACCCTTTCCGGTAGCCCCAAGGTTCTTCCAAAAGATTACAGCGTTGGTATCTACCCTACTATGGGGGACCCTCCCAGCGCGCATTGCCCAATCCAAATTGCATAGAGGGTGGTTTGACGGTGGTATTGCCCTACCCAATATAAAATTATACTACTGGGCGGCACACCTTAAACCCATTAACCAATGGATCCACGCACTACAGACTGAACCTGCTTTCCGAGCAGACAGGACGCAACTGGGCACTGCCACACTCCTGGCTCCGCTATACGACCAACGTAAAACCCGCACATTAGTGGGCCCCACTAGACTGACGGTAGCAATATGGCATACAGCGACGGCAGCCCTGGGTTGGAAGGGTAAGATCACCAAATTAACCCCGTTGTGGGACTCTCGAGTCCTTGGCAACATGAGAAATAGCAAAGGCTTCTTGCACTGGGATACAATAGGAATGTCCACCGTGGGCGATCTTTGGGAAAGGGGAGGGGTGATACCCTTCAATAGACTGCAAGAAATATACGAACTCAGTGACAGGGAGCTCTACAGATACATCCAGATCCAACACGCACTGCGCACGGCCCTACCCACGGACACAGACCTGCCAGAGTCTTCCCCGCTGGAAGACCGCCTCCTTACTGATTTTATGGTGGAGCGAGCAACATCTTTCACATATCGCAAATTGCTTAACAATCTACCAGACCCAATGCTTTCCCTGAAGGTGAAGTGGGAGGGGGACACAGAGGAGATGGATGAACATGAGTGGAATGAAGCATTGTCCTCACCTAAAGAAGTGGGCATCTCAGCACGGCTGAGATTAGTACAATTGAAAATACTGCACAGGGTATACTATACGAGGACGATGCTGCACCGTATCTCCCGGGCACAGCACCCCTATTGCCTTCGGGGATGTGGGGAGGAGGGAACGTTCTTCCACACCATATGGGACTGCCCCCGGATCCAGGAATATTGGAGGCAAATAATGCGAACGATCTCGCAAACACTAGACTTATCCCTAGTGCCAGAACCGAAGAGATGCCTATTAAACGTGTGGGCACCTACAGATATTACTAGGCATGGGCGACTATGGGCCACGGTGGGACTGAGTATAGCGAAACGTGATATTGCACAAAGGTGGGGAGTGGCGGAAGTACCAACCAAGTCGTCCTGGTGTCTAAACATGGATAAAGTGATGATAACCGAGAGGGCGGTGTACTCCAACCGCGCCTGCCCGGGGAAATGGAATAAAATCTGGACCAAATGGAATGTTTACAGAGGGGAAATCTGTGACCCCTTGCCAGAGGACGACCTAACAGAGTCAGATGAGGAAGAGGAGGAGGGCTAAACTCCTGGGCGCCTTGTGAGGAAGGGGAGAATGGAGGATAGGGTACGTCGCCACATTAACATGCAGGGGGTTGGCGTGGGGGACCAATGGACCATTACTTAAAAAGGCTGTAAACTCGAACACGAGCATTGTAGTCGGGGGCGGTGGGAGGGCATGAGAGGGAAGTCAGTTAGAGATACGACGATGCAGGGGCCACAATGAATCCGTAATACCACTTATATGACCACATTACTATTCCTGACTGTTCTTTTAAGTTTTTGTTGTTTACGGGGGGGGGGGGGGAGAAAAACATGTAAAATCAAAAAACAATACTCACTGGGATATTTTCGCTTGTAATACACCCTTTCCTTTTAGCAGCGGACATAATGAAGGCATATTTATGGATGTAACATTAATTGTGTACGGTTATCATATGTCACATCAACTGCTATAGCGGCCAGCCCACTGGGATGTAGGCATTTCGCTGTGTAAACTGAAGGTATAATAAAGGTTTTTGTAAAAAAAAAACCAAAAAAAAAAACCTTTGAAATTCACTAAAAAACCATAGGTTTCAAGCAGGTTATGGTTAGGAATTAGCATTTAAAAAACCTTTTGAAATTCACTGAAAAAACCATAGGTTTCAAGCAGGTTATAGTTAGGAATTAGCATTTTAAAAACCTTTGAAATTCGCTGAAAAAAACATTGGTTTCAAGCAGGTTATAGTTAGGAATTAGCATTTAAAAAACCTTAGAAATTCACTGAAAAAATTATAGGTTTCAGGGGTGTTATAGTTAACTGGACATTTCACTCGTACAAAACCATTGAAATTCCTCCGTTATAGTTAGTTGTACTAACTGTAACTCTCGCGCCCGCAATCCACCGGTGATGATGTCACATATTACATCATTCATGACATGGTCAGTGACATCACTGATGACATCATCCACGTGACAATTAGATACACCTCATCATACACTACTATAATCTTTCATCACTCACTGTAAAATACAGAGTAACATATTTGAATCCATTGACACACCAATACAAGTATCTAAAAACCCACTCAGTGATTCCTAGATCTACACACACATCTAACCAATTACCTATAGATTCACTCATACATGCTGTCAATGATCAATAGAAAACTATCAAATATACTTATACACCTATATTGACATTAAACACCAGCACACATCCTATTTACTTAAGCAGTCATCCTACTCACTTATGCAAACAATGGATCACACTTACATTTAGACAGCTACACACTTATACAAACACCACTTCATTTATTTATATAGATAGTAACTCATACTTAGTGTGTTATGAAATCACTATTACAAGTATACAGTTATCACTGAGTCTTATGTACACTTATTTATATACAACTGTCACATACACTGCCTTTTATTTTTCTACTTTGTTGGACATGTACCATTGAGAAATATATTTGCTCATCAGCACACCCATAAACATATTCACTCACTCAAACAACTATTATTACATGAAGTCTTAATGTCATATACCTACTGAATCAACTATTGACACATCTTTGGGCAGTCACACCCCCCCACCGAACCACACACACATTCACTCTCCCGTACAAATAATCAGTTAACTAATCAATAACTAATATAGACTTTCACGTAGCTAGTAACGAAATGGTGCAGCAGTTTACCCAACAACTGAGAAAGTAATACAGATATTCCCTCAGTTTAGTCACCATCCAATATATTTAGTGAGACACTATAAATTAGTCAAGTAAACAGTAAATCACACTGCTACTAAATCCTCCATCCAGATATTTATATATCCACTCATTCTTCAATGCAGATTGCTATATATCTAATACATATTTAAAAAACAAACCAAACCACATTCACTGGATGATGTCATCAGTGATGTCATTTGAGATGTCATCAGTGATGTCACTGACCATGTTATTAATGATGTAATATGTGACATCATCACCAGTGGATTGCAGGTGCGAGAGTTACAGTTGGTACAACTAACTATAACGGAGGAATTTCAATGGTTTTGTACAAGTGAAATGTCCAGCTAACTGTAACACCCTTGAAACCTATGGTTTTTTCAGTGAATACATTCTAGGGGTGACTGAGCGACTCCGACACGGTATTGATAGTGGTGAGACCTTTGCGCTTATCCTTTTGGATTTAAGCGCGGCTTTCGATACCGTGTCGCATTCTATTCTATTGGAGTCCCTTCACTCCCTTGGTGTTGCTGGATCTGCGCTCGCCTGGGTGGCCTCATTTCTTAATGAGCGCACATTTCAGGTATTTTCAAACAAAGCTGAATCGGCGATCTGTTCATCTGCTTACGGCGTCCCTCAGGGGTCTATATTGAGCCCTTTGTTGTTCAATATTTACATCAGACCCCTCGCTACTATCGTAGAGGACGCCGGTCTGTCCATATATTCATATGCAGACGACACGCAGATTGTGTTTTCCCTGTCTAGCAGCAGGGTTCAGGACACCTCTGCCCTTAAAATCGGCCTCTCTCGTGTTGCGGCCTGGATGCAGATCAACCTGCTAAAACTCAACGGTGATAAGACTGAGGTTATCACACTTGGCAAACATAAAGATCTGTGGGGCCCTAGACACTGGCCCAGTGACATGGGTCCACTGCCTACCCCCGTGCCAGTTGTTCGTAACCTCGGTTTTCTAATCGACGAGAAACTCTCGATGCGACAACAGGCAACTAAGGTTGCTGCAATCTGCTTTAACACCTTACGCTGGTTGCAGAAGATCCTATGGATGCTGCCTGAGTCTACTCGTAGAACTGTTGTTCAGGCTCTTGTAATGTCCCGTATCGACTACGGCAATGTGCTCTATTTAGGAGCCGACAAAGCTACAATGAATATACTCCAGGTTGTACAGAACTCAGCTGCCCGCCTTTTGTGCAATGTCCCACGAAGAATGTCTGCAACGCAAGCCCTGTGTGACCTTCACTGGTTAAAAATTCCTGACCGTGTGGCCTTTAAAACCTTGTGTCTTCTGTTCAAGATTCGTCAGGGCTCTGCCCCCACTTACCTGCACAATCTTGTTCAGCCTTACCAGCCCAGTCGTCCTCTCAGGTCATCAAATCAAGCCAATCTTGTAATTCCCAGAATCCGTCTGGCAAAAATGGGAGGCCGCTCATTCGCCCATTTGGGGCCGAAGATGTGGAATGCTCTTCCGTTGGCGCTAAAAACGGAGACCAATCTTCTTGCTTTTCGCAAGAAGTTGAAAACTTTTCTGTTTTAGCTTGATCACTGTTCCTGCTCATCCCTTTCTTCAGCAATTACCTGTCTTTCTTCCCTAGTCTGTCCCTGGCGCCGGGAAACCCATTACGGGTAGCTGAGCGCAATATCAATTCAATAAATAAATAAATAAATAAATAAATACATATATATCTATTGGTCAATAACTAATATTAATGAGTTGAAATCTTTGCCCAGGCAGTATTACCATCTGTAAAAAGTACAACATGATGGAGTAATACTAACAAAAAATGTGCCACATTTTGCTGAATATTTTTATTTTTCTTGCCGCATAATTTAGTCAACTCTGCCGCATAATTTGACACTCTTCTGCCACATAATTCCAGCGGCCCTGGTTATAAGTGAAGCTGGCATTGGCGTTTCTCTGTTTGGTGCCCACTCAATTAAAAGGACAATGGTGTCTCCAATGTGTATATTTCAGCTATTTGCCAGAAGGCATTTCATCAGCAGCAGATTGGTCTAGAGAATCTATTAAAACTATTGTATGGCAAAACAATCGATCATATGTCTTGCAATGCTTTGCACAGCCTTGTACTTATCATAATCAAGATCGGGGTGTTTGGACTCCATTAAAGATACAGAAGAAAAAGATTATTCCCCCCCCACCCCCCACACCTCTCCTGAATTTTACTGTTTATCTCTTTCTTCCAGTTTAACTTGGACACATATTTCTACCTGAAGATGAGGTTATGCCCACTGGTGTGCTTTTGTTCAGGTGGTCTGAATGCAGACTCCACTCTCACGTTGTCACAATAACAACAGAGACAGTTTACCTTCATATAGCTTCCAAAGAACTTTACAAGACTGATCTAATAGAATAGTAAAGAAAAGGATGATTTGCTGCTCTACAGAGATTGCTATACATTGGATTGGCTGCTGGTTGGTGCTCATATTGTGAGGTCAGTGGCCTGATAAAATGCTGACTTCTTATTGCACGGGTTACCGTGTTTTTTTCTTCATCCAAGTTACGTACAGTTTTGATTTCTTTGCTGCTAGAGTTAATAGTAAACAAATCAAGTCATAAACTTTGTCTCAGTGTCTTTAATAGAATCTGAATCTCCTTTCACTTTAGTGGGGAAGTTTTTGCATTGTAGAACATTGGGCCAAAAGCTCGACACCACAAGCACAGTATTTGCGAGGCATGAAGATAATTCAGTACCTCCTGAAAGGGGAAGAGGAGGGATAACATTGACATCACCAGCCTAAGAGCAATGCAACATTTAAGGGCCATATGATGCTTCAGTTTTTTTCCTCCAAGGCCCCAAAAACCCGAGCGTCCAGGCAGCATCTAGGCAGGTGAGAAAACAGAGCTCTGGATGGAAGTTGAAATGAGCGCGAATATCTTGGATCCCAGTCAGCCTTGCCCTCAGGTTTGCTATAGACAGCCCACTTTTTCAAGCCCCTCCTCCTGGCAAGTATTTGCTAGTTTACAAATGGGCACTCTCACAACTCCGGTCCTGCTCAGGGCGTCGACTGCATGCGGAAATCATGGTAGCACTTTGCAAGCACAGGCTCGACCTAAGTACCTACACGGCCGTGCTCCAGGAGCAATCAGAGGGTTTTACCCGCTCCTCTGGCAAGGTAAATGTAAATGTAAAGGGCATTTCTACAGCGCAACTGTTAATCCGAAGAGTGTCCCGGCGCTCTGCACAGACAGTGGACAACCAAGGGGCGAGGGGAACAGAATCAACTATTAGAAAAAAGCGATGTTTTTAGCGTCTATCCGAATAAAGGAGTGGGTTTGATGCATTTTGGTTCCAGAGGTAGATTATTCCATAAGGACAGTCCCAAGAAAGAGAAGGACCTGCCCCCCATTCTGGATTTATGGATCTAAGGAATTTTGGCCACTAAGAGATTTGTTGAGCTCGGACTGGGAGGGATATAGAAACTGATTCTCGCTCTCAGGTACCCTGGGACTGTCCCATGCAATGCTCTATGGATTAGCAATAAGATCTTAACCCCATGGATGCTCAGCATATTCCCCTCCTGTGCTGAGAATTCTTAAATCCCACCCATCATGACGAGCTGGGCTCGTCATGAGCGTGCGAGGAGGCTACTTCATGACGAGCCCAGCTCGTCATGAGTGTGGAAGGGGTTAAAGGTAAACCTCTTCCTAATGGAAAGCCAATGCAATTCTCTGAGAAGTGAAGACTCATGTGTTTTCAGAGGGAGGCTGAGCACTGTTCGGGCGGCTGCATTCTGAGCCACCTGCAGCCCACTAATCAAATAATCAGGCAGGCCCAGATACAGTGCATTGCCATAGTCAGAAAGTGCATAAACTTCCTCAGCACACATAATATGCCAAAGAAGGTCCCCACCACTGCTTTTACTTGTGAGAGAAAGGAAAGCTCCCCATAAAACTTAATGCCTTGGTTTTTAACAGAAATAGTAAGGATAAGTGGTGGAGGAGCATCCTTCTACCAAAAGGTCTGCCAAGGCTCTTCCAATCGTAAACCAAAGAGGAGCTCAGTCTTTCCCATGTAAGGTTCCGTGCTCTCCAAAGGGGAAGGGGTGATTTTGAGGTGCGTGTTCTCGATTCCAGTGATGTAGTGGGCGATACATCCACGGCGTCCTCACTCAGTCCATGGCGTCGGGTAAGTCACCCCTGCTCACAGTACCCGGGCTGTGGCCCAATTCATACAGCACAATTATTTCTGTTAGCCCCTCCTGGCATGCAGGGTTGCACCACTGCTAACCAAGATGCCGGCCTTTACCTCACGGCAGTCTGTACCAAAGCAGCTCCTCCTGTCATACAGGGCCACCTCTACAGTCCTGTACAGGCTTTGGCCCTCGTCAACAGGCTGTGTTTTCCACAGTGGCTTGTCCTGCAATATGGGGTTGCCACAACAGTGCTGCAGAGGCTTACGCCCTTACTGCAAGGCGCTCTTTTCATAGCTATCTTCATAGTGGCCTTCTCCTGGCATATGGTGGCTACCCACTTGAATCTGCACACAGGCATTGACCTGACGGGTGCAACAGTCATCTCTTTACAGTTTTTGGGGTCTGAAAAGCCCCTTCTTATAGTCCATTTCCACACAAAATGAGAAATGAGATATAGGGTATTTGACGTTTTATGTTAAGGTGTTACTTCTTTGAAGTACATACTTCTCCCATTTCTCACTTCCTATTGAAAGGCCGTCAGTCACAGCAGGAGAGACTCCGAAGCTGATAGTCCCACAACACAAACCTTAGAAGTGACGGGAGTTCACAGCTGGCTGTCAGCAACAGTGATATGTGCATCAAAAGGTTGGACTCCCAGCCCCGCTCTTTATGATTCTCTTATCAGCCCCATTTATTTCCTGAGATGTGTCAAGGCCCCTACCATGTGATCAATCACTGAATCAAAGAGCACCTTTTGATGTGTACGAGGTGAGTCACTCTCTCCCTTTTCCTGTGTGTTCCACCTAGCTCACAGGAATGCAGCAATGGACAAACCTGTCTGGGGGGATTCCTGAACCGCCTCATGTCTTCACCAGGCAGGCCTGAGCTTCCCAAAATGGAACTCAGGACCTCCATGTAATGTACCATTACAGGCATACTTGTACTGACTGCATGTACAGAGCACACACTCTAGATAGCACTGTTACCTCCATGTATTGTGCCACCCTAGGCACACATACATTCAGTACAGACATTCATTCCGCATTCACAGTTTAGTACTGTAGCCTTTCTGTATTGTGCCACTTGCAGACACACATACAGCCAGCGCACACATTCACCATGCACACACTGCACAGCACTAAATCTTTCATGTATTGTATTCCTCGCAGGTACACATACACCAAGTACATGCATTAACCATGTATGCACTGCATAGAACTACATCTTTCATGTACTGCACTACTCAGAGTTACACATACACCCTGACAGTTTTGGCAGCCAATAATCTGAGGATCGAAGCCTCACCTCTCAATACCCTCAAGTCTGACTGCTATAATAGCAGAGATCATCATGGAGATCAAAGGAGGGAAGGAAAGGAAGGGAACAGTGGGGAGGGAGATCTAAAAGGCTAATAACAACACTATTGTCAGTTGTTATAAAAGACCATTCCCCCAATAAGTATCACCTCCCTAAACCAGTACCTGCAAAACAAAAGAGCAAACTGCTAGTCTTCACCATACGTCCCTCGAAAGTAGAAGACGTTATGATGCTTCTCTAAGAGTGAAACAATAAACAGTATCTGTTACCCTTGCCTTTTTCAAGAATACCCTATATATAGTGTTTCAGTAGTGAGAAGCCTACAACGACCAATACATACCAACACATACCACTGCCTTACATCACAGGGAAGGAATGTCAGGAACTCTCACGGAAACCCTGTTAAAGTGGTAAAAGAATAAAATGTGCACATATATCGGTGATGAACAAATTATTTAATTAATCAACATAGATATTAGTCTTGCACTGTATCCAACAGCATGAGGTTATGAATCATGAGAACCATGCACATTTGATGATCTTGATCCTGTCACCACAATTTGTTAGCAAAATGTAAAGTCTACCAAGAATATTCGAACGTCATACACAAGGTAATTCCCCTAATCTCAAGAGCCGACACTTACGTGAAAGAATGTTATTGCTGATTTAATAACAGATGTTTTTGTAGGCATTTCTTCTGCATGAGCCCACTAGGAAATGCTGAGCTCCCCAACTAAAGGTATTCCACATCAAAACTCCTAAAACAATGACCAGGAACAACCGTCCTTGATTGCCAGCCCAGTAACAACATACAAGTACACAAAGCGAGTGGAGCTCACCGCAGTCCTTAAGCTTTACAGGAGCTGAGGATAGAAATTAGTCGGTGTGTAAGGCAACCTTACCGCACAACTCTACTGCAATCCTGGGCAAATTTAGAGCCAAAAGCTGGACATGAGTGAATAATCGGCACCAGCCCCGATGTGGAAGGGCCTTCTAAGGCGAACTCCATCCCCTGCTCACTAATGTACAGTGCGTCTAAAACATAAGTGTTCATGGCTAATGTTTCCTTGCCATATTGCGACTTCTGGTTCTCATCACGGGTCCTGAAAGCATTCATTGCTTCAAGCTATGGCCACACAAAATCTCCGGGACACACCCAGTACATGCACCCGCAATACACACTGCACAGTACTGCTCTAACCCTGCACTGTACCCTTGCCAGGCACACGTACAACCAGTGCAGAGTCACAACTCCTGCACTGCACAGCACTTCCCATCTACATGATGTGGGCCAAGAGCGAGTTAGCACACAGCAGTGGAACTTTAAAAAGTGATTGAGACTAAAGGCCTCATTCCAGTAGCACAGGTTAAAAAGGACCTGTTCACTCCTACTGATCACTACATGGTATGCTGCCACCACCATGGGCGTGCTACTTAACTCCAGGTGAAGGTTGTAGCCTTTTCATCACTATGAGGGTAGTGCTTTGGGCACCCATCCCGGTCCAACAAGACCGCAATCCATGAGCAGGGCAATGTCATTGTGCAAAGGCATGATCCGTATTTGCTTATGACAACGAAAGTAGCATTGGGCCTCCAGACAGCAGTACTGGTGGGCACTCCGAGCAAGGGTACACGTCCATCACCATGCAGAGTACATTTTCGTTCCCAAAAAAGTGTAAAAGTGTGTGCACAGATTTACTTTTCTCTTTGAATGTACACTTATTTGCAATGCAAAACATTCCCATTAGTGGACTGGGAAAGCTGTCCAGGTGCAGATTTCCCACCATAATACTGGGAAATGGTATGTCTTCTCATTTCACCAATGCGTAATTGTTCCTTATGTATAATTACACGTTGCTGGAAGGCTGCCCAATGACCATATGCATATTATTTTCCTTTTTTTACCCAGATAATCTTTCTTCTACACCCTCACCAAGTTTGAGGCCTGATCTATGCTCCTTCCCAACTCTTTGCTGGAGTAAAATTTTAACCGCATTATATTGTGGGAAAGGGTCAGTCATATTGAAATTTATGAATAATCACAAACTCACAAGTTTGTGAACATTCACAAACCCTCCACCCCTTAGATGTAGCTTACCACTGTGTGATTCTACGCACTTGTGAGTTAGAATTGCACAGTAGTGTAGCTATTTACACATTAAGGGCCTTATTTATGAGCCCTTTCGCTGCCGTTGCGTCACTTTTTGTGACTCTGCGGCAGCATAAAATATGCCCCACACAGTGCCCTATTTACTAAGGGGAAACACCCGGTCACTGTTTTTTGATTCTGCGACTTTATTTTTTAGAGCAGAATTGCACCCTAAGTGATTCAATCCTTAGGCGCTTAACTTATTGTGTATGAGATATTGAATGGAAAGTTTTTTTTAACAAAAAGTCCGAGGTTTACTCGTTGTCCTGCACAGAGGCGTATATTCACGTTGACTCACACGAGTGATTTTGTGGCAGATGGAAGCAGCATTGAAAACTGCAGCACACGCGGCAACCTTTAACTGAGACTGTAAAGGGTAGCACCCCCACCTACTGAAAAACCCGGCATTCGGCATGCTTGTGAACCGAACTAAATAAACGGTGAACCGCAAACAAAGTTAAAAGAGGTGGCGGAATTCACTTCCCCTCCAACCTCGCCTAGGAAAAGCACGGTGCACCGCGTCTTGGTAAACAACAATAAGTATTAACCAACTGCCTAAACAAATAATAAGAAACATCGACTGGAAGACATGTATGACCCCAAATCCATAGCACAGAGAATTGTTTCAGTCAAGATCCCCTAAGGAACGGATCAAATCAGCATAAAATTTTACGATAAGGTACCCAACTCAAAGCCCTGAAGAAGAGCCCGATAAATAAAACACGGACTCGGAAACGCGTCGGCTTCTTACACATTCGCTTTAATTTCGAATGCTTTTTTTCTTTTTCATATAAGGCTTGTTCAATGTGTCATAGAAACAAATTGAATATAAGCGAACTGCATGCCTTTATGATACCAGACCAGAGTTGCAACAAAAATTGTATTATAGCAGTCTGGTTGAAATAGTCAGTAGGGTACTATCACAAGAAATGATATTTCTGATTTGTTCGGTCAAAAGTGTTTAATGTTTTGTCTTTTGTATTGTAATAATTGTGTTTGATATGTGTAAATATACTGTTTTCAGTACTTGCAAATATACGCCTCTGTGCAGGACAACGAGTAAACCTCGGACTTTTTGTTAAAAAAAACTTTCCATTCAATATCTCATACACAATAAGTTAAGCGCCTAAGGATTGAATCACTTAGGGTGCAATTCTGCTCTAAAAAATAAAGTCGCAGAATCAAAAAACAGTGACCGGGTGTTTCCTCTTTTCTTAAAAAATAGTACATGTTGTCCAACCCGGCCACAGTGTAGGACACAACCCCATTTTTTTAAAACTATTTACTAAGGGAGCATCTAGGCAGATGCGTCCCTTTGTAAACCCCTGCACAACATTATACCTGCGTCAGGTTAATGCATGCAGGGTGGGCGTTCCCTTGCAAAAAAGCCTCATAGCTAGGGGCTCAGTGAAATCTATTAGATTTCACTACACCATTCTAGGATGCCACTGTGTCAAATCCTCACGCCTGCTTGAAGCAGGCGTAAGGAGTGAAGGAGGCCCTTTCACATGGGGATTTACCCATGTGAAAGGACACATTGCTGGAGTTACGTCTGTTTTCAGACATACTCTCTGGTCGGAGGCCTACTCTCTTCCCAACAGCTCCGCTGTGCTCTTCTCTGCCATCCATCTTCTGATCCCCTCCTCCTGGTAGGGTTCGAGGCCTCTCCGCTCTGTGCCTGCCGCTGCCCACTCTGCCCATACCTGACTGCATTGCCTCTGTTATTGTGCCTAGTACCCATTCTGTTGGTATTTTGTTCGTTTTTGTGCCCTATGCCCTTTTGTTGGTATTTCATTTTTTGTGCCCTGTGCCCTTGTTGGTATATCATTTTTTGTGCCTTTTGCCCATTTTGTGTGGTGTGTAATTTTTTGTGCTTTGTGCATATTTTCATTAGTTTTCTTGTAGCGCTTAATTTTATCCTGGAATTGTCTTCCTCCCTCTGTTTCCTGCCGCCGCCTCTGCCCCCTCGGCCCCTCACAGTCCCCTCTCCCACCTCCAAGCTGCACTCTCCTCCCCCCTCCCTACTTAATGGCAGCCGCTGCGGGGGAGTGCGAGCAAGACCTCTGGTCTGTGGCCTGCTCTCTCCCAAGCAACTCCCTTGTGCTCAAATCCGCTGTCCATCCTCTGATTCCCTCCTCCTGGTAGGGTTTGAGGCCACTCTGCTCTGTGCCTGGCCCTGCCCACTCTGCCCATACCTGCCTGCATTGCCTCTGTTATTATGCCTGGTGCCCATTCTGTTGGTATTTCTTTCGCGTTTGTGCCCTGTGCCCTTTTGTTGGTATATCGTGTTTTGTGCCTGTTTTGTGTGGTGTTCGTTTTTTGTGCCTTGTGCTTATTTTCATTTGTTTTCTTGTGGCGCACAATTTTATCCTTGGGAAAGTATTCCTCCCTCTGTTTCCTGCTGCTGCCACCGCCCCCTAGGCCCTTCCCACCCTTACCGTCCCCGCGCCCGCCTCCCAGCTGCACTTCCCTTCCCCCTCCCTACTTAATGGTGGCCGCAAGCTTGTCTGCGCCCGTCCGCAACCCAACCGCGACTAGCGCCAGGAACCATGGATCTCCCACCATCCACCTCTACGACGCCTCCACTCTCCTCGCACTCAACCCCGATCACCACAACATCTGCCAGCAAGCCACGCCGAGCATGACCCAAGGCCAGTTCTCCTGCTAGAACTGCCACCAGACCTTCACCACCGTCTCGGACACCAACACTACCAATACCAACACCACCTACGCCACCTCTTCAACGTGTGCTTGATGCACAGACACGCCACAGAAATCTGGAACCTCCTTTACTTGCTTTCACCCGACGTCGCCTTTTTCATGGAAACCTGGACCAACGCCTTCTCAGCCCCCCGACATCGACGTCGCCATCCCAGATGGGTACAAGATCCAGAGAAAGGACCGCCCCAACCACCCGGAAGAAGGCATCGCCATCGCACACAAAAACTTCCTGCGTCTCACCACATTTAACTTCCCCGCTGCCGAACACCTACACTTCCAGGTCCAGATCAGCCCTAACTACACTCTCTGCTGCACCCTCGCCTACAGACCCCCCCGGCCCGAGCTCTCTTCGCTGATACCATCACCTACCTCATCGGACCCCACGCAATCACCACCATGGACTACATAATTATAGGAGACCTGAACTTCCACCTCAACAACATCAGTGACCCCAACTCCGGAGCCCTCTGCGACAACCTCGCCAACATCGGGCTGAGACAGATGGTCACCATCACAAGGCAGGACACACTCTCGACCCCATCTTCGCTGGAGGTGGCAACGTCCACTTCAGGAACACCACGCAGTCCCCCTGGACCAACCACCACTGCGTACACTTCCTCGTCAACAAACCCAAGCCACTCGAACCTGCCCCACGTCCACCGCACAGGAACTGGAGCAGAGTCTCCGAGGAACAACTCAATTCCACCCTCAATAGCAACACCCCCTCGCTGTAACGGATGCCAACCACAGACCTTTGGAACTCCACACTTGGATCACCAACTGCACAGACAAGCTCTCCCCGCTGCGCAACCCCGACAAGCACCGCCCGAGGAAAGACGCCTGGTTCACCACCGAGCTCAAAGAAGCCACACATACCTGCAGACCCCTGGAGAAAAACTGGAGAAACACCAAGACACCCGAAAACCACACCACCTACAAGGAAGCCATGACAGACTACCACCAACTCATCAGAACCACCAAAAGAACCTTCATCCACAACAGAATCCTCACCAACTCCAGCAACTCCAAGGAACTTTTCAATTTCATCCAGGAATTCACCAAGCCCATTAGTAAATCAATGGACATCACCCCCTCCCAGGACCTCTGCGACAAGCTCGCTCCTACTTCTACCTGAAGATTAAGAACCTCTGCAACAATTTCAACGACCACACACTCTCCCCCATAGTCACTCCACCCCGTGGCAACACCAGCCAGACCCCCATCTCTGCCGGGACTCCAATCACGACTGAGGAGACCGCCGCTACGATGAAGGGCATCCACTCCGGGGCCCCCACAGACCCCTGCCCATCACACATATACAACAGAGCCGCCACCACCATCGTACCCATATTACAACGGACCATCAACAACACCTTCGAGACTGGCTCCTTCCCCGGCCACTGGAAACGTGCACAAGTTAAGCTTCAGCTCAAAAAGCCCTCAGCATGTCCCGACGGACCTCAAGAACTACCGGCCCATCTCGCTCCTCCCTTTTGCAGTGAAAGTCGCCAAGAAGACCATCAACGCAGAGCTGACAAGGTTTATTGAAGAAAACACCATCCTCGACCCTTCCCAATCTGGATTCCGAAGCAACCACAGTACCGAGACCGCCCTACTCGCCGCTACCGACGACATCCGCACCCTCCTTGACCAAGGCTACACCACAGCCCTGATCCTACTTGACCTGTCGGCAGCCTTTAACACCGTCTCCCACCACACGCTAACAGCTAGACTACACGACGCCGGCATACAAGGCACCGCCCTCGACTGGATCAGATCTTTCCTCACCAGCAGGAGCCAAAGGATCAGACTTCCACCCTTTCTCTCCGAACCAACCTAAATCAACTGCGTAGTCCCTCAGGGATCATCACTCAGCCCTTCCCTCTTTAGCATCTACATGGCTCCCTTCACCACCATCGTCCGACAGCACAGCCTCAGCCTAATCTCCTACACCGACGACACACAGCTCATTCTCTCCCTCACCAAAGACCCAAACACCACCAGACTGCACTTCCAGGAAGGAATGCAGGATGTTGCAGCAAGGATGAGCACCAGCTGCCTCAAACTCAACTCAGAGAAGACAGATGTCCTCATCCTCGGAAACACCCCCTCAGCACGGAATAAATCCTGGTGGCCCACTGCCCTCGGCACCCCCCCACCCCACAGACCACGCCAAGAACCTCGGCATCGTACTCTTCCTCCCTCTCCATGAATCGCCAGGTCAACACCATCACCTCCAGCTGCTTCAACACCCTCTGCATCCTCCTTAAAACATTCAAGTGGATTCCTTACCCCCCCGAGGCAAGGAAGACAGTCAGCCACGTCCTCATCACCAGCAGACTGGACTATGGAAATGCCCTCTACGCCGGCATCAACAAGTCTATACTACGCAAGCTCCAGACTATACAGAACACTGCCGCCAGACTCATCCTCAGGATCTCCCGACACTAACACATCAGCCAACACCTACGCAAGCTCCACTGGCTCCCGTCGAGAAAAGGGTCACCTTCAAAATACTCACCTATGCCTACAAATGCCTACACAACACCGAACCCCAATACCTCAACAACAGAGTCACCCTTCACGTACCCAAACGAAACCGCTGCCCCACCAACCTCTTCCTCGCCAAAACCCCGTGCATCTGCAGAGCCAGAGAAGGGGGAAGATCCTTCTCCTACCTCGCAGCAGAGACCTGGAACGAGCTCCCCACTGACATCAGACGGGCCCCCTCCGTTAACACCTTCAGGAAGGCTCTGAAAACCTGGCTCTTTGACTGAATCTGACCTGCTGACCCCCCCCCTCCCCACCCCCCAGTGCCTTGAGACCCTCCCGAGTGAGTAGTGCGCTTATAATCCAGCTGATTTATACTCCAGCAGTGCAACAATTTTGCGCCTATAGATACGTCAGGAATACTGATGTATCTGTAAATCTTTGCGACATGGAGCGCCGTACAGTAAATACCACGCATCCATGGTGTCGCAAGGATGGCGCTACAGTAAGTGCTGCTTCACTGGTTTCTCCCCCACCCCTGCAATGCAACACTTTTCATAAATGAGGTCCTAGAAGTATTTTTTTATGGACATCTGCCAGAATCAAATGGAGCTATTCAAGACTGTAAAGGTAATTTTTGAGATGTAAATGGTTTTGTGAATCGTGCCCCACTTGTTTGTCATTTACATACGGTTGCCTCATAATTTTATTCCCTGCGTTATATCTGCACGTAACTCCAAAAGTTAGAAGTGCTTTATCAGAAATTAGCAAATTATACCTACTAAATGTAATTTACACACAGATTAAGGCAATTCTCTGTGCGTTCATCCTTGGGTTCCAACGTCACTGGCTTACACCATACAAGGCACCCTAGCCAGAAGTATTTGTAAAGTGGATGTTAAAGTCATGTTTTGGGACCGTACTGACGTCAGAAGACTCACCATCATAACCACGGGAAGTGGCGCGTGGGTATGTGCCAGCTGAGGTGGACCACCCACCATCTGCCAGGGCAACCTGATCCCCGCTGGCATTCAACCCTCGGGGCATAGAAGAGCACAGACCTGGTGGTCCCGAAGACACCTGCTGTCAGAGACATGTCTCTCTCATGCAACCTCATCCATAATGAAAGGCAGTGGAGCCCCCACGCCTCCCTCCTGGGGATCCCCTCACGTCCAAGGCTGAGCCGCGGTTATTGTGGACAAGTGGATGGCCGCAGGGGGTCCATTAAGCTGCATATTACAAGTCATAATAAAAGGCATCGGAGTCCAAGTGTGGCAGGGCCCGTGACGCAGCAGTTGCTTGCCTCGAGCGCCCCAGGAGGCCTCGCGCCGGCCTACTTGGAACACTGCCTTCCAAGACTCACACACACAGCTTAACTTGTGACTGAAAGAACCCGCCCTGAATGACTTATGAATGTTATGCCGTTTATAAACGCATCAATAATCCGACAGCAGTCTGTCCACAGAAGCAGCTCAGGGCTTTTAAGGCCACTCGAGCAGAATCACGGATTACACTGAACATGCGCAGCCGGTGACGGGTCCCACACTGCGCTTTCCTTGTTCATGACGCTTCTTATTTTATTACGTGCACCCACTCTGGGTGGCATCTACTGTGTGCACGAGCCAAGCAGATTTCGAGTTCAGAAACTACGAGGGGTCTCTTTCCACCTATGCTGACTGTGTGTCCATAAAGGGGGTCTTTAGCATAAACCGTGACATATGGTCAGTAACAGCATTATGAGCTGACAGCCAGAGCTCGCAGGTCTGCACCCTTAACAGCAGTGAGAGCCATGGGAATGCCTAAGCCCTGATAATTCTAAACATATTCCAGAGGATCGCTGACTGTCCATGCACAACTTTTGCTCCTCTGCGGACGCTGTCTAGATATAAATGTTGCACTGGTGCAGTGTAATTGTGCACAAACATTTGCTCCAATCGATGACTGCAAAAATGATATTTGCACCGAACGACCAGTGCAAAAACATTATTTTTACACTGTTCAGTTGTTGAAAATGTTATGCTCTGTCATAATTTTGCATAACACATATTATATATATATATATGTGATCAAGGGCTTCGTAAGCACGAAACGCGTCATCAGACCGTGCTGGTTGTAATGGTGAAATAAACATCTTACTTCAACAAAAAATAGCAAGGGGTCAATGGCAAACACGAACTAAGTTAAATCCCTACACAGTGGCTGAAAAGAGACAGGAAATGAACTACTGGTGTGTGTAGTGCGAATCACACATAGGGTCTCCTATCTCTTGAGAGAAGATTCCCATCAGTCACCACTCGGATCCTTCACCCTCAGAGATAAAATCTGGGACCAAATTTGCATTCGAAGAACATTCTCTCACTTTAGAGAAACAGCTGATTGAGAAGAAATACCCGAAAAGACCGATCAAGGCTGCTAAGAAACGTGCTTCAAATAACAATAGGGAAGGCTTATTAGAACTATTGCCTCCCAAGCCAACATCAAAAAGGATAACATGTGTTAATACTTTCAGCACAAAGTCTAAATCAGATCCAAAAAATTGTGAGGAAGCATTGGGCGATCTTAAACACCGGGAGTGACACTGCCACTTTACCTCCTCCGTTGTTCGCCTTCAAACGTGGACGTAATGTTAAAGATCAGCTGGTTCACACTCAACCAAAATACACGAGTCCACGACCGATAGGGACTTTATGGGATATGCCAGCGGTCACAGGACACCATCCCTGTGGCAATTGTGTAGCTTGCCCTTTAACAAAGAAGTCTACACAGATTGATATTGGCACAGGTCGTCCTTGGGAGCAGCGACGATTCACAAACTGCAACAGTCAAACTGTTATCTATTTGATTACATGTCCCTGCAATAAACAATATGTAGGTATGACTACGCGTAAAGTGAAGATAAGAATCTCTGAGCACAAAAGCTCTATCAGATGCTGTAAACAGGCAACAAGACTGACCGCTCACTATATAGAAGTTGGCCATTCACCAACAGAGCTCAAATGGACAGTCATTGAACAGCCCATGATTCCACCTCACATTACTGACATTAGTGGCTTTTTATTTAAAAAAGAACAAAGATGGGTGTACAAACTCAGATCCGACAAAGAGGGCCTTAACGAGGAAATTCCTTGGATGGCACTTAAATGAGGACACCTGACAGCGTACAGAATGAGTATGTTCAGAATGACTGCATGTGCATCTATTCTGATGCGTTTTTCGTGTCCTATTTGACATATCTTTGGATGCCTGAGGGCTATATTTTTATGATGCACCAGCAAGATAGCGAATTGTTAGGCTTTTTGCTAGATATAGCACTTGTTAACTTAGTGGCAGTACTGTAAATAAGAGCGTGCTGTCCCATGAAATATGCATGCTTCATTCTTTTACGCGCGCAGAGAAGAGCTAGCTACTTTTTGACACTGATGACAACAGTAACGCATCAATATCGATATTGTCTGTCATAAGGCACTTTGTCTCCTTGGGTGCTTGTTTTAATCCTGATACGCTTCAAAGACATGATTGACCCATACAGTGCACTTTAAGTCATTCTACATCGAATTACAACGTGCTAAATAGGTGCAAAGAGAGGGATATGCGCGCGCAGCTAGAAACAAACTCCATTTCCCATGATGCCATGCACGTCGCGCACAGACGGACGTCATCTGGTCGCAGTTGCTGCCGGTGACGAGGAGGAAATATAATGGCAGACTAAGCGCCGCGTCGGTACCTCCCACTAGAGCCCAGAGGGACGCCCGGGGTACCGACGGACAGGTAGGCGCATTCTCAATTTCTTTATTAATCTTTCAGCATTAATTGGGTGGCGTTCGAGTGCGCCATTAGTATGATCCTTGAGAGTTACACCCTCCTCTGACAATGTACGGAGAACTGCACTTCTTTATTAATCTTTCAGCATCAATTGGGTGGCGTTCGAATGCGCCATCAGTATGAGCCTTTAGAGTTACACCCTCCTCCGACACTGTACGGAGATTTGCCCTCTCAACACCTTATTTTGAATATGACACGCTCAGTAAGCACAGTTTACTGAACCGAGGGCTCTGGCATACGCTCATTTGCAAAACCGTCCAGTTGCGACCTATCGACTCCGTTTTTGCTCATCTGTGGGTCGAACTGCTTTTAGAGACCTTGATTTCCTTTTATAAATGTTTCTTTAATACGCGTGCTTATGGAAACAGTAGTGGAGTAATTTGGGCTGTTTAGGTTGTTTCCAGTGCACCTATGCAGCAACTGGTTCTTTACCATTACTAGAGCCAAGACGCTAAAACTATATGTAACACTCATACTATGACACTTTGACACAGCAGTAATTGTGTAATGACTGTCGGTGTATTCTCCTCAAATGGATTTGTGGCTTACGATTGTTGCTGGAGTATCGTGACACCCTGGGTGTCCTAACTTTCCTTCTTATTTATTTCTTTCGCTACTTTAGAGCGGTGCCCTGTTTTACCTGCGCTGTGGCCAGGTGAGGTGGGACTTCTCTCTCCTGCCAATTTGGTAAGTGAGCAGTCATGAGCTTGTTGCTATGCACAGTGGTGTATGATATGTACACGTTGGGTACGACACTTCTGCTATACAGAAGAGATCTATTTGTGTTAGAAAAAATGTTTTTCAACACAGGGCTCTATATCTAATTTTGTATGTACTTTGTTTTTTCCCTTCATGTGTGTCTCATCGTGAATGGATTCATTCCTGGCATTGAACTACACAGTCAGGAGAAGGACGGTATCACTAGATCTCAGGTGATATCTGTTTATTTTTTTCCTTTTCCCACTAATTTTTTGTAAAGCAGTAGCGTTATGGTCCTGAGGAAGCAGCTAGATACCACGTGGATCTGATCAGTCTGCAGAAACATGTCGACCTCTCTTTTCCAACAGTGGTTATTTGTTTAGACCACTATGCACTCATTTTTAATTTTAGGATTGAAGTGAACCTTGATAAATAATTTTTTCACTTCTCTACCTAATTTTATAATTCTTTTCACAACTTCACTTTGCACTTCACTTGTTCAGCACTGCTTTTGGTCACCATAATACACCTTGTTTTCCCCTCACACTGGACACCACAGGTAGGATTAGGCTTTCTACATCTGCCAGTCCACTGTGGGTCCCAGATTTTATCTCTGAGGGTGAAGGATCCCAGATGATGAAGGGCGGATCCGAGTGGTGACTGATGGGAATCTTCTCTCAAGAGATAGGAGACCAGCTGATCTTTAACATTACGTCCACGTTTGAAGGCGAACAACGGAGGAGGTAAAGTGGCAGTGTCACTCCCGGTGTTTAAGATCGCCCAATGCTTCCTCACAATTTTTTGGATCTGATTTAGACTTTGTGCTGAAAGTATTAACACATGTTATCCTTTTTGATGTTGGCTTGGGAGGCAATAGTTCTAATAAGCCTTCCCTATTGTTATTTGAAGCACGTTTCTTAGCAGCCTTGATCGGTCTTTTCGGGTATTTCTTCTCAATCAGCTGTTTCTCTAAAGTGAGAGAATGTTCTTCGAATGCAAATTTGGTCCCAGATTTTATCTCTGAGGGTGAAGGATCCGAGTGGTGACTGATGGGAATCTTCTCTCAAGAGATAGGAGACCCTATGTGTGATTCGCACTACACACACCAGTAGTTCATTTCCTGTCTCTTTTCAGCCACTGTGTAGGGATTTAACTTAGTTCGTGTTTGCCATTGACCCCTTGCTATTTTTTGTTGAAGTAACTGTTCTTAGGGATAGTAGTACTGTTGGGTCGTTAAGCCATCCCTCAGACCCTCTTTCTCCTGGTTTATTGAATGAAATAAACATCTTGCCTGTATTCAGTGGTCCGTTTCTCCTTCTTCGCCGCCCGCGTGTGGAAGTGGTAGGAGTTGTAATTTGAAAAATAAAATTATATATATATATATTCCTTCACAACGGCGTGGTCATACCGAACAAATAGGCGCACTCATCGATTATCTTCGGCCCAAGTTTATTTTTCAAAGTCCCCCCCCCCCCCCCTCATGCCGACAGACGCGTTTCGGCATGGAACGCCTTTCTCAATGTCAGTTCAATATATATATCGAACAAACACTCCAAGCACTTCCACCAAAGCCTCGGCGGCGAAGAAGGAGAAGCGAACCTCTTAATTTTCAGGCAAGATGTTATTTATTCAACCGTGTAAATCCAAATCAGCATAGACAGATGCTGCGTCAATACATATTGAAACGTTAAGGTAACCATAGTCACGTTAAGTGAACTATAGTTAATGAAGGCCTCAGTTTAAATAATAAACACTAATATTTAAATGTTCTTATGGCTTCTGTGTTTTTTCTCTCGTTTGAGGAGCCAAGCTGCAGCCGTTTGAAAAATTAAAATGGTACAGATGTTTTGGTTTCCAAGAGGATTGTTTATCCTGTGTTCTTAGAGACTGAACAGTGATTTTCTACACCTGTGTATGGGATTAGTTGCCCGTATCGTACTGTATCATCCTGCTATAAAGTATCCCTTGAAGGCCATGCAGCGGAAACCTTCCATTGTGTGATGCCTGGGAAGGAGAATGAAAGTGGCTTATATTAAATTTTGGATTCTGATTGGTCCTCTCTCCATGAGAACCATGGAGAGTGTTCTTTCTTGTCAAACATTGTGTGTTTTAATTCTGCTTTGCTGAGCTACTTAGATTTAAACAAGTCTTTCCATTCTCTTGAGACTAGACGTCTCTGCTCCCTGTCAAAGAATTAGAATCCTGAGCAAATCCGTTCTCACTTAACTAACTGAATCTTTATTTGATTCTGCCTTTTAGAGGCTTTAACACCTGACAACTTCAGCTTGACTTCTCTATTTAATTCCCTGATTTTCCTAGTGTAGCATGTTTAGGTAAACTTCCCTTTATGGGTAAATTATTTCTTCTCAATTTTGCTCTATGATAACTCTTGATATTTTGCTATGTATTGTTGATTTTAATTGATTTGAATTCCAGAATAATAATTTCATGCTGACCATTTATCTCTGATGACTTTAATGACTTGAGTTTGCAACTTTGCTAATCTGCTAATAAATCTTCATAGTCTGCAAATGTACTACACACAGTTATCATTGTGTGGAATAATGGGCTTTACTGTCATTGATGCATGGTAGATTTGTTGGTGGTAAACCTCAGCCCGGACTGATGGTCCTTTTGCGCGAGTGCAGCTTGAGCTAGTGTTTGCACCAACAATCTGCACAGTGCAAATCCCATCCCAGGTGGAACAAATTGTTTGATGTGACATTGTTTGGCAAACATACTGTATTCTGGTAGGATGGCTCAATGAGTCCAACTGATAGTTGAAATTCCATTTTGTATTTCTGGTAATGTTTACTACATGATCATCACACCCCTCTGCCTCAACTCTGGTAAAATTGGCAAACCTCGATTCTGGTTGTTGGCCTTACTTTGATTGAAGCAAACAAACACACAAATGATGGACGGAATGCAGAACAAATCAAACATTCACCCCCACTCACAGATCTGGGTTAAAACCACTGTTCTTTTGCTCACCATGCCACCCGAGTTTAGACCCAGCAATATACAAAACAGTCTTGACCCTGCTACATGGGAAAAGTCCAGCCCGAACTGGCAAGCCAGGTCCTCCCTGGATGGGAAACTAACACCCTGGGACCAGTTTCAGAGTAGTACCCCTTCAGCAGCAAAGCGAGCTTGAATCCAGTGGCACAGTGAGCATGGGACCTACGTATTGGCATACCCATCCCACTTAGGGCAAAAAATGCTGGGCTAACAATTGATGGACAGAATGCAGAATAAATCAAACATTCACCCCCAGTCAAGATATCAGGCTTCTGGATGCAAACATCGTGTGTTGAAGATGGCGTTCATAGAATTAAATGTGTGCTTAACACTGCACCCACATAGCTGAATGGAAAATTTCTATTCTATATAAGGCCGGATCTATGACATAATATCGACAGACAGAATATCTACATACAAAAATATCGACACAAAAATATCGAAATCAAAAATATCGGAGTTATATCTTCATAAAGGTAAGTACAAAAATATCGTAAAATTAATATCGTAGTACAAAAATATCGAAATTAAAAATATCGTTTTTTTAAATGTATTAATAATAATGTAAAAATAATTTACAAATTCATATAATTTTACAAATATTAAATAAAAACATTAAAACATATTAAAAAAATTATAACTAATACATATACATTTAAAATAAATTAAAAACTCTACATATAAATTAATATATATACGTACTCCAGATATTGCAACAGTAGGAAATTCGTTGGATAGCGTAGGGGTAAAAATTACTATTCCCACTTCAGAGGGTGCAACAGTAGGGAAAGCGTTGGATAGCGTAGGGGTTTAAATTACTATTCCCACTCCAGAGGGTGCAACAGTAGGGAAAGCGTTGGATAGCGTAGGGGTAAAAATTACTATTCCCACTCCAGAGGGTGCAACAGTAGGGAAAGCGTTGGATAACGTAGGGGTAAAACTTACTATTCCCACTGCAGAGGGTGCAACAGTAGGGAAAGCGTTGGATAGCATAGGGGTTTAAATTACTATTCCCACTCCAGAGGGTGCAACAGTAGGGAAAGCGTTGGATAGCGTAGAGGTAAAAATTACTATTCCCACTCCAGAGGGTGCAACAGTAGGGAAAGCGCTGGATAGCGTAGGGGTAAAAATTACTATTCCCACTCCAGAGGGTGCAACAGTAGGGAAAGCGTTGGATAGCGTAGGGGAAAAATTACTATTCCCACTCCAGAGGGTGCAACAGTAGGGAAAGCGTTGGATAGCATAGGGGTAAAAATTAGTATTCCCACTCCAGAGGGTGCAACAGTAGGGAAAGCGTTGGATAGCGTAGGGGTAAACATTACTATTCCCACTCCAGAGGGTGCAACAGTAGGGAAAGCGTTGGATAGCGTAGGGGTAAAAATTAATATTCCCACTCCAGAGAATGCAACAGTAGGGAAAGCGTTGGATTGCGTAGGGGTAAAAATTACTATTCCCACTCCAGAGGGTGCAACAGTAGGGAAAGCGTTGGATAGCGTAGGGGTAAAAATTACTATTCCCACTCCAGAGGGTGCAACAGTAGGGAAAGCGTTGGATAGCGTAGGGGTAAAAATTAATATTCCCACTCCAGAGAATGCAACAGTAGGGAAAGCGTTGGATTGCGTAGGGGTAAAAATTACTATTCCCACTCCAGAGGGTACAACAGTAGGGAAAGCGTTGGATAGCGTAGGGGTAAAAATTACTATTCCCACTCCAGAGGGTGCAACAGTAGGGAAAGCGTTGGATAGCGTAGTGGTAAAAATTAATATTCCCACTCCAGAGGGTGCAACAGTAGGGAAAGCGTTGGATAGCGTACGGGTAAAAATCACTATTCCCACTCCAAAGGGTGCAACAGTAGGGAAAGCGTTGGATAGCGTAGGGGTAAAAATTACTATTCACACTCCAGAGAGTGCAACAGTAGGGAAAGCGTTGGATAGCTGAGGGGTTTAAATTAATATTCCCACTCCAGAGGGTGCAACAGTAGGGAAAGCGTTGGATAGCGTAGGGGTTTAAATTACTATTCCCACTCCAGAGAGTGCAACAGTAGGGAAAGCGTTGGATAGCGTAGGGGTTTAAATTACTATTCCCACTCCAGAGGGTGCAACAGTAGGGAAAGCGTTGGATAGCGTAGGGGTTTAAATTACTATTCCCACTGCAGAGAGTGCAACAGTAGGGAAAGCGTTGGATAGCATGGGGGTAAAATTACTTCCCACACTACTCCCCCTTTAACACACAACACACTACACATACAAAAAACACAATTAATATAAATTTCAATTAATCAATTAATAACAATTAATATTACTAAATCGATGTAATTATAAATGAACTAATTAACACATATTAATTACTAATTAATTAACAATAATTAACCATAAATAAATACAATCTCTTTAATTAATTACATTTAATTATATCACACCCTATCCCCCTATAAACACACAACCCACCACACATAAATAAATCACATCACGTAATCACTTAATAATTATTAATTACCAATTAATTATTAATTAACAATAACAAAAAAGTAAATATATTAGCACTTTAACTCTAATTAATTTAATTTACTAATTAATAATATTTAATTACCAATTAATTAACAAAAAAAATTATACATTAAAACATTAACTCTAATTAATGTAATTAACTAATTAATATTAATCAATTACCAATTAATTATTAATTAAAAATATTTACTAAAATATATTAATTAATTAACTAATTAATATTAATTAATTACCAATTATTTATTAATAAAAAATATTTACTAAAATATATTAATTAATTATTATTAAATTACTTCCCACCCTGTTCCCCTATAAACCCACAACCCGCTCTGATACTAAAACGCAAAATGTAAACAAAATTACTAATTTTCATACATACATTACAAAACATATTTAACAAACATATAAACAACATAATAAAATACATAACACTAAACAAAATTTCGATATTATTAATTTCGATATTAGTAACATACATACCTTAAAAAAACGATATTCTGTCTGTCGATATTTTGGACATCGATATTCTATACAATCGAAATTAAAACATCGATATTATTGTATATCGATATTTTAATTTCGATATTTTGTCTCACTACCATAAGGCCAACTTGCCAGATCTCCATATTTTCAGAGTTCCCAATCTTAAACTCTCCACAAAGGAAGGCAAATATGTCTCTGACTAAGTGGCAAAGTCTGGAATTATTTCCTAGCGCAGCTTCAGGATGTTTCTTTTACTTCCGTTGTTCCGGTTTCTGTGCTATGGTAAGCGAGTTATATGTATAGTGTGTCACAAGGACAACCCTCTAAGTCCACGAGGACCAGGATCAGTGGGTGGGTTGACACCACTCCCTGTTTAGTTCACTCAATGTGCTGTAGCAGTGAACACAGTCAGTGATACCTTTTGTATCATGTTTTAGAATATTGGAATGCTGAGAGCTCCATCAACCCGTTGAGTGCTGCCGTCAGCCGTTGAACATTCGGAGCACTACCTGGCTGGTGCTGCGCACGTTCAATGCTCGACGCAGCCCCGACCGTGCTTTAAAACGGCAGCACTGCCGCAAAAAAACAGGCGCAGTTAAGGGGTTAAAGACAATGGAGTGGTTCAGCCGGTATTAGCCCGAAACCCAAACATTCCAATGTTTTTCTTTCTGTTTCTCCCTTTTTAATTTAGGACATTATTCTGTTGGTGGGTGGAATGTTCTAATAGCCTTATAGCCCTTCTGCCTTGGACTATACTACTGTACTGCTTAATTCAGAAACTCTGTCCATCACCACCCCTTGTTGTTAAATATTTTGTCCACCCTAAGCGTGGAAGGGTATACTCAGATGTGAGTCCCTTGCTCATTGCACCATCAGGATTCAAGCAAGCCGGGCCGACGACGCCTGAAATGGCAGAAACCGGTCCCCGGAAGCTTGTTTCCTTCCCAGTGTAAGAATTGGCTTGGTAGTTTGGTTTGCCCTGTTCCCATCATGCACTGGGACAGGAACAGACTAATTTGCATATAGCCAGGTTCTGAACTGGGATGGTGCAGTGAGCTAAAAAACGGTGGTGGATCTAGCCCTGATCTCTTGACTGGGTGAGAGTATTCTGCTTAATTCAGAAACTCTGACCATCACCACCCCTTGTTGTTAAATATTTTGTCCACCCTAAGCGTGGAAGGGTATACTCAGATGTGAGTCCCTTGCTCATTGCACCATCAGGATTCAAGCAAGCCGGGCCGACGACGCCTGAAATGGCAGAAACCGGTCCCCGGAAGCTTGTTTCCTTCCCAGTGTAAGAATTGGCTTGGTAGTTTGGTTTGCCCTGTTCCCATCATGCACTGGGACAGGAACAGACTAATTTGCATACAGCCAGGTTCTGAACTGGGATGGTGCAGTGAGCTAAAAAACGGTGGTGGATCTAGCCCTGATCTCTTGACTGGGTGAGAGTATTCTGCTTAATTCAGAAACTCTGTCCATCACCACCCCTTGTTGTTAAATATTTTGTCCACCCTAAGCGTGGAAGGGTATACTCAGATGTGAGTCCCTTGCTCATTGCACCATCAGGATTCAAGCAAGCCGGGCCGACGACGCCTGACATGGCAGAAACCGGTCCCCGGAAGCTTGTTTCCTTCCCAGTGTAAGAATTGGCTTGGTAGTTTGGTTTGCCCTGTTCCCATCATGCACTGGGACAGGAACAGACTAATTTGCATATAGCCAGGTTCTGAACTGGGATGGTGCAGTGAGCTAAAAAACGGTGGTGGATCTAGCCCTGATCTCTTGACTGGGTGAGAGTATTCTGCTTAATTCAGAAACTCTGTCCATCACCACCCCTTGTTGTTAAATATTTGGACTATACTATAGCCTTAGCGCTCGATGTAGCGGGCTCTACCGGCCATTAAAGGCCTGCTCCAGCTTCATGGAAGCAGGCCTTTAATGGTCGGTAGAGCCCGCTACTGAGGGCTTTAAGGCTATTAGAACATTCAGCCCCAAGAGGGCAGAATGTTCTAATTTGTAAAAAACAAAGGCCTCTCCGAGACTGAGGGGGTTTAAATCCCCTCTGGCTCCTAGAGGCGTTTGTTCACAGCAACAGCTGTGAAATGAAAAAACATTGGTATGTTACACTTCGGGTTTCTACCAGCCATTAGAAGCCCAGAGCACTCCATTGTCTTCAATGGAGCGCTCAACATTCCAATGTTCTAATAGTTGTTAAAGGCCCTCAGCCTCGTTATAACTTGGATTCAAGGTCTTTAACAACCAGCATAGCACTCATCAGTGGCTATAAGTCTATATTAGAACATTGGAATATTGAGAGCTCCATTGAAGACAATGTAGTGGCTCAGGTGTAATAATTGGTGGTATTCACCTTCTGCTCCAACATTCCTCCAATGTTTGGCCTGATTTACTTTTGTGTAAGTTTAAAAATAAAAATTGTTGCTATTTATTTAAAAATAAGTGTATGACTGTGGAGAAGCCGCAGTCAGGGCAAAGACTCAGCACATAATAAAATCAGCCTGTGATAGTACTGTTTCGGAGCTATCATCAAAAGAGTATACACTTTTTATTTTATTTTGCACCATGATTATCTGCATGAGAAATGAGAAGGATTCTCATCTCTTTCAAAGACTTTGATATTTTTTGCATTATGTTTACATTGCATAAAGGTAGCGATTTGAGATCAGAAAGTGATTTTTGGTATTTAACATAAACTTTATAATTCAAATGAAGGTTCGTTATATGTCTATTTGAGAAAACAACCGTGAATACATGTTTGAGGCTGGAGGTATGTTTTCCCAAAACAGAAGATATTTACAGTTTCAATGGTAGGAGTAAAATAATTCTAAACCCTTATGACCTTGGGTTCATAGATATAATTTATGGTTTCAGTTTAAGGGATTCTTAAACTTCCACCAGAAAATAGAGAGACTGAGAAAGATATTATGAAGGTATATACTTTACAATTGTCATATCTGTAATACATATACAATTTGATGACATTCTAAAGATCTTACAGTCTGATTTATAGTTTGGTGGATAGGTAACTACATCACAAATGTAACAGCTATCGCGTCCGCCAATCTCTATATCGGGCCCTATATCTTGTCTTTAGACATCTTCTGTGACTCAGTGCCAAGTTGTATGATAAGTCAGAGTGGCATGATCCAGTGTCTCTGTTTCTCTCTCTTATACTGTTCACCTTCCCTGGGACTACCGTTAACCAACATACTGATTTTGTGTACGGTTGGCTGTGTATTAAGAGAGGTGCTGAAAGATTCATGCTCTCGTTGGAATTGGGTGTGAGGTTGAAGACCTAAAAGGGTGCATTTGGTGAATTGGGATTAGAACTCCCGGTTTTATGGTATTTTTTTTTAACATTTCCATCTGTATTTATCCATATTTATTTTTTGGCCAACTAATTGGTATTTATCCATATTTATTTTGTGTTTTGAGAATAGTTGGAGCAGTAAAATGGTATGTTTCCACGTTTATTTAACTCTTGGACGTTTACTCATACATGGATGCCTGTCATGTTTTACAAAATTAAGGAGCCCCTTATAGCAAAAGACTACACTCACAGGTGCATATAAGCGTTATACTACAAATATGTATTAGCATATGCCGGTATTTAAGGAAATCCCTTCCTGTTTTTTAACTCTTCACGCTGTCTATCTGCTCAGCTGTTGTCTGGAATTCATGAAAGACCGCATGGACAATCTCTCAAAAGAAGCACCTTTTTCAGTATTTTTCAGCATTCAAAAATAAGTACAGACGGGAAACACATTGTTTTTTGCTGTATTTTTCTGTAAATATCAGTAAAAACAGAAAACCAGAAGCCTTAATTGTGATGCTAACTTCCAAGGCTCCTCCATTCTTAGAAAGTGGTGTGGTTCTGAGTGACAGGAGATTAGAGCACACACCTTAATTGGGGGAAATTGTGCTTAAGGCTTAGAGAACCACCGCAGGCGGCAACGGTGGGACATCTGCTTCACATATATGGGTGATTCTTCAGACACACATCTGCTTGCACAGGTCCTCCCAGTATTCTCTAGGCAGAAGAACATAGGAGCCCATTATTGGTGGCAGCACAACCTCCAGCCATAACACACACTCCAGTCTGAGACTTATCAGGTTCTTAGTAAGAAAGAGCTGGTAACGGGCCAAGACTACTGGTAAACCTTTTGCAACCAAAAGATCCTGACGGCTAGCAAGTGGATTAAGTTGACAAGCCACAGTAATGAAGTCTGACGAATACTCAGGGAGGAATCACCGGGGGAACATTACAGCCAGGTAGGTTCAGTGTGTAACTGGTATTGTTAGCCTGTGAAGAAGCGAGCAAGCCAAGCAAGGTAGACACCATAGTGGGGAAGGAAACAAAGAAAGAAAGAAAGAGTGAAAACAACAAAGTTGTCGACAAGGAGAAAGCAGTGGCCGATAACTATGAATTCAGAAAGCTATTCAACAAAGCAGTTGTGATGCATCTGGCCATTGATTCTGCTAGACCTAGAATCCCCCTTGACGCTCCCGAATTCCCTCAGGTCTTTACTCTGATTGGTCTCTTAACCTGGAATGCTTACCTGAACAATTGGTGCCCAAGCTGCCACTGACCAGCCATCCATAGCCTCCAATCTCTCTTCTCCCCGCTCTTTCCTTGTAATGGCCGTCTCCTGCTATTGATGGTTTTGTGTCTCCTAACACCCCTGATGCTGACACCAGGGTACAAGCTTAAGTGTTTTCTGAAAGTCTAGGACTTGGAAGCTGGTCTCACTGATTGAGTTTGAGTCTATACCTTGGAACAATGTGTCACAGCTTGAAACTTAGCCTCACTCTTTGAGTATGATCTACTGTTTCTGTCTCTATCAGCCATTGTAGAATAATAATACAACTGAGACGTACCCTACTAGTGAAAGATACCACAACCTTATCTCAAGCTCTCTCTCTGCATAGAAGATTGTGTTGAAAGGTGGCGCAAGGAAAACGCGAAGGCTTCAGTAATATTTACAAAGTCGTACATGGGGTGATGTGCGCCACCTTGCTTGGTTTTGTAAAGAAATTTAACGGAATGTAGCGGCTTACGCTACGTTACGTTATATTTCAAGCTGGGAGGATTTCCATGGGTAGAGCCTGGGATTTCCCGTGCATGCACCCATGGATCTGACACAATTCCAGATTTACAAAGGTTGTAGAAAAGGGATTGTGTAAAATTGGCAACCTTCCCAGAGGATAGTGTAACAAGGACAAAAATCTTTTTTTCCTCATTATTTCCTCCTTCTTTGCGTGAAGCATTCTACCTCACAAATAGAAAATGCCTCTTTGGATTGTTTTGTGCAGGAAGGCATTACTTTCTGCACAAAAACAATCCTGCTCATAGCGCAGATACTCTTGCACTATGGTGCAAGGGTGCCTGTGTTTTTTTTTTTTGAGTTTTATATCGCTCAAACTAGACCCCAGACATTGGGTATCAGAGCGCTTTACATGAGCGCCAGTTTCGTTACATGAGGACACATTCATTTTTGTTAGGCATGGGGAGATTAAGGGGCTGATTTACAAGCCCCTTGCGCCATTTTGCGTCACTTTTAACATGGGAAAAGTGATGCAAAAGTGGTGCAAAGGGCTCATAAATCTGCCCCTAAGTGATTTGCCCAGAATCACAGGATATTGAGTGTCATTGCTGAGACTTGAACCCAGTTCCCCAGCTTCGAGGTCGACTGCTCAAGCTGTAAGGCTACATCCTCCAGCGCAAGGCAGCACACAGTTTACCAGCTCAAGAGATCAGAAATGTTCCATATCTTTATAAATATGAAGCCTTTCACTCTCACCCTTTCATGCAACGCAGCACAGCACAGCAAGTTCCCTTCCTGCTCTGTGTTGTTTGAAATAAAAGTAAATATGCCCCAATTGTTAGATATGCTCTAACACCATGTGACTGGAAAATGGTATACAAAGGTTATTTCAGTTACTTGCCCACTATATGGTGTTGTGCCAAATAATTACACAAGTGAACTGAAAAAACGTCACACTACAGTATTTCACAAAAAGTACACACTAACTACAGAAAACCCTAACAGTAATTATCTAATATGTACTGTGCAAGCTGTGTTACTTTCCGTTGCCACACTTTCTCAAGCTATGTGAGAAAAATGCGAACATTATTACGTTCAAAGATTGTAAGTGAAGACCCTTCTAAATGGGTTTCCTCATAGGAATCCATCAAATTACAATTTTGCCAAATCATTTTGAGCCATTTAAATGTATATGGATTTTTCCCAGTTATTTTGCGCAGAATAAAACTCACCAGTGTGAGAACATACTCAAATTGTGCTGTATTATGCTTATATATATATCCGTGATTGAGAAATGCTAGTAACTATATATATATATATATATATATATATATATATATATATATATATATATATATATATATTACGCATTACATATTATAGCATTAGCTGAAAGCCTTCCTGGGCCTTAGCAGGCCACACCGTGTACCGTGTTGACCATTGAGCATTTCCAATAAGTGTGACCTTGTTTTTCAAACCTGGCAAGGGAAGTGGGATTTTTTTTAGAAGAATAGTGCCAGTATTTGGGGATATGAATGGTATCTTCATGACAGTCCTGCACTTCCTTGATGGAAAGATTCTGACCCCTGCACAACAAATATGTTTATGCTGAAAAGAACATATTTCTATCACTTGGTCATATTACATTGACTTGTATGAAGAGAAATTGTATATGTACTAGGGCGATTTTACTAGTGTTTTAGTGCATAGCTCCGACCATTTTTTAGTGAGAGCAATGGTCAGTTAAAAGGACAATTGTCTTGTGATCTTTTTCTTTGTCTCTTACTCTTTTACATTAATGGTTAGCTGGACTTTAGGCTTCCGGGCAGGTTGTGTTTTATAATCTTGACACCAATTTAGTTTAGGTGAAACACTTTGCATTGTTTCGTTTTTCTGAGAACACATGCAAACTGCGGCATAAATACAAAAACAGTCCAAAACGTCACAAAAGTTATACAGTTTCAGTCAGGGAAATAAAAACTTTGCACTCAACTTTAAAAATTATTTTAGTGAAAAGTCAAATAAATTTAAAGACACTGATGCTATAATCTAAAGGTGTAGGACAGGCTTCAGGTGTAGAAATGTGTTAACATTATGAATGTTTAGAAAAGAATCGCTTTTTTTTAACTTTCTACGTAATTCAGGAGTCCACTTACCTATAGTATGTTGGAGCACCATTAAAGAACTGTAAATTATATTATATCTTCCCCGCTGCACTCTGAGCCACTTCATAGCCCACTTCAGTAATATGTCAGAAGTATCAGTTATCCCTCTAGAGCTCGTTACTCGAGACGTAAATGAAAAAAAACAAGCCAAGAGTCAAATGGATGCATATTCAACTAACAGCTCTTTTTATTGTATATTTTATTTTTCTTTAATAAAGTTGCATCTATCAATGTGTTAGCTGCCTGAGTTAATCAATGTTGAATGCAAAATATACCCTTTTTATAATTCTTGTGATTATAGCCAATGTGGTAATGCACTAACATCTGATGGGGAAACTGGAAAATGAATTTAAGAGAGTGAATAGCAGATTCAGAAGGGCTGAGCCAATGCCAGATTTTCAGGATATTCACATAAGATAAATTTTCGTGCTGTCAATCTACATGGACTATATTTAGTCAGTCTGTGGTGATCTGAAATGCTAGCGTATATCCAGCCTTCCTGGATACATCTGGCCGAGTTGTACACTGAAATGCACTAACATCTATAATTGTTGGCAAGTGTCCGAAAAGTTTCCCCCCCCCCCAAGGCTTTCTCAGGTGGAAGCTGCTGACAACAACATGGGTCTGGGCGTGTACTTTCTAACTCTCTCTTCCTCCTTTTTGCCACAAGCATGCTTTAAAGCATACAGAATGCCAATGAAAATATTGTACTGTAATCAGTGGTTTAGCAGGGCTTTTTAATTTAGAAGTTCAAACCATACACAACTAATTAATGTTTTAAAAGCTGTTACCAGTTCCAGCAATTAGAGCAATGGCATTGGAACAAACAACCACGCTCAGCCAATGAGATCACTGCATTGGCCCAGTGCCCTTACAAAGCGTGCAATGACATGATTGCTCTAAACTCAACGAAGGACTGGGTGGCAGTTTTCTCCTGCTTTTTAGCATCCAATCACATTTACAGAAGGATTGTCGTGAAGAGACGAGATGCATCCTTCGTGTGTAGATTTTTATGTGTCTACTACCATCTTTTACACAACTTGTCGTTGTTAAAAATTGTGGGAAGTAAGGAAACTGACTTACAGATTGGGAAGGACCACACATTGAGGACAAATGTGGAAGTGCTGATTAGAACTTCGAACCTCCCAGTTCCACAGTTAACAATTTAGGGATTACGATTTCAATGTAACTTAGAGTTCAACGCAATTGGAAAATCCTCCGCTTTCTGTAGAAAGCGCTGAATCCTCCACTGGAGAGTTTCCTTTGGTGTGGCATCCACTAAAGGTATGTCAAAGGTAATCCCTATAGGGATTCTCCACTGGATTAGAATCCTCCAATGGAGTATTTAGCACTTCCTCCAAAAATCTGGAGGGTTTTCTTTTACCACCTACGTCTAGTCAGGGCCAAGGATTCCAGCCCGGTGAGGAATGGACACTTGTGGAAACTGAAACGTGAGAATGGACTTGTTTTTATTCATTATCTATTTATTTTAGGTCTTATCTATCCTGTTATCACTCCATAGAGTTTGAGCACTGCACAAGCGAATTATTAATTCCAAAATTGGAGCAGATGGGCCATTAACTGTTGACGGAAGCCCATCAAGCTGTGGTTTGATCTGAGGGTACCAGGAAGTGAGTTGCAGAAGGTGATGGTGCTGGCCCCTGCCAATGACTGGTGTTGAGTATGGGAGGTTCAGAATCGAGGGCTTTCTAGAAGGACTGCCATGATCACCTACAGGCTCTTACTTTCCATGAATGGTGCAAGAATTCATGAGAAGGGCAGAGCTCGGCCCAGGCAAATGGGAAACAAATGAATTCTAAATCATATTAATTATTTCCCTTATCAAGGAATTCCCCATCTTCTAACTGAGAAGCATCCTGGCTTCCAATTAAACAATGTAGGGAAATCCCAAATTAAAGCATTCTATGTTCATCAATAGAAGAAGCCTGAGAATGCAATAATGGTGTTATTTAGTTACAACTAACATTTTACATTTCAATGTCATAGGTATTTTCTCTTATGTCAGAGTCAAATGTGCCACCACAAAACACCATGGTTTCTCTAGTATGCAGGTTGTGCAATTTTGCTTCTTGTTTTGTACATCTGTGGTTAGGAGGGGGTGGGCGGGTGCAGGAGATTTCCAACCTCTAAAATGCACAGGAAGTTCAACATAGAAAAAATGCTTTTATTACCAGTCCTTACGCTGTACTAAGTTTTCATCTTCTGGCAAATTGGGTATCTGCCCTCTGCCCAGCGTCATTCACGAACATTTATTTCTTGTAGTGTCCGGGTGCTTAAATTCAGACCAGTAAAATACCTGGAAATTGCACAAACTTGTCTGCCACAAGTGAGGATGCCAACAAAGAGAAAACCCTGCGATTAGAAAGCAAAGAGGCAAATACTACGAGGGACACCATACGAATCTGCCGCTTCAGGCAAAGGAAATATAATCACATTTAACTGAGAAGGAGGCTGGCCTTTCTTCACTGACACTAGTGGAGAAGTGTGGCTCAATGGTTAGAGCAGCAGACCCTGATGCAGAAATTTGGCCCGGGACCAGGGTTCAGTTCCCCACCTCGGTGGGTCTTGGGCTAAAAAATTCCACAGACCTGATCATTCTCGCCTCGGTGCCTATTCCAATCATGGAGTCCCACTCTGGGCAATAGCTTGCTTAATCTCCACAACGGCCCCCACAACACTAAGGATGCCTGGCCTCCACCTTGGGGGTACCCAGGAGTAGACACCTCACAGGGAAAGCCAGGATGGGTTCCACAGCAGTATTCGTACAAGCGCCTTGAGACCCTTGCGGGTGAGTAGTGAGCTATACAAGTATCAATTTACACGGGCTCCCACACTGAACAGGACATGACATGGACATACCTGAAAAAGGGATCCTTCTATTACTATTAGCTGGACTTAAACATCACTGCAGGCAAGTATAAGAGTCAGTGCTAGCAAAGCTGGCTAGCACTGGGATAGGAATGTGCCCATCACTAGAAGACCTTCTTAAACATCACCTGAGCGAAAACACAAGTCATTGTTATGTTATGTTATGTTATGTTACATACATTTGTATTGCGCACAGCTGCCCCAGCCAAGGGGCGTCCTGGCGCATGGCAGGTAATATGCAACACCTACAGGAAAACACAACAGATAAAGGGACAAAAGAGCTGGTTTATAAAGCTTTACGAAAAGCTAAAAGGTCATCTAGTAACCGCAACTCTACCGGAAGAGAGTTCCAGAGCTCAGCTGCTCTGACCCGGAAGGATCGGCCACCAACCCGACACAACCTGTATCGAGGGATCACAGTAAGTGCTTGGCCCAAAGATCTCAAGGACCGGGTAGGCACATACCAGGACAGAAGGTCCACAAGAATTTGAGGACCCCCTCCCCTCAAAATCTTGAACGCCAGACACAGCACTTTAAACTGGATTCTTGCCCTGATAGGCAGCCAATGCAGTGATCTCAATGTGCCGGAGACGGAACTTGTTCGGGGTAAGCCAACAATGGCTCTCGCCGCGGCGTTCTGAACGCGTTGGAGGCGGGTAACCTCAGCCAGATTGGAACCTACTAGGAGAGAGCTTGCATAGTCCAGGCGGGATAACACAGTAGCCTGGACTATCAGCTGCCTGGTGCGATGGTCAAAGAACTTCAGGATGGGACGCAGCGACCGTAGGATGCCAAAGCAACAGGCCGCGGTTTTCTTCGAGTGGCCCACAAAACTGAGAGCAGGGTCCATCCATACTCCCAAGTTCTTTAATTCAGTGACCGGAAGGGGGGCCGGCCCCAGCTCAGCAGGCCACCACCTGTCCCCCCATAGTTCCGCTCTCCTACCGACGATCATGATCTCCGTTTTCTTAGCGTTGAGCTGGAGACAGTTGTTCTTCATCCAGCTTGTCACCGCCCTGAGTCCACTCTGAAACCTGGGGGCGTCCCGGTCCGGATCCCCGCTGATCGTAACCGCTAGCTGAGTGTCGTCAGCATATGAGACCATGGTCATGTCCCATTGCTTGACGACCTCAGCCAGCGGTCTCACGTATATATTGAACAGCGTGGGACTCAGCGAGGAGCCTTGCGGCACCCCCTGTCTCAAAGGATGGAATTGGGACTGGAACGGTGGCCCGGCAACGCTAAAGAAACGATCGTCAAGGAAGGACCGGAACCACTGGAGGGCAGGGCCACCCAGCCCAATCTCCTCCAGGCGATGCAACAGGATGGGATGAGAGACAGTATCAAACGCGGCGCTCAGATCTAATAAAACGAGCGCCGCAGTCTGCCCCGCGTCCATCACCGTGCGAAGATGTTCAGCCATGGAGAGAAGGGCGGTCTCCGTGCTGTGGCCAGCACGGAACCCGTTCTGGGTGGGATCCAAGATGTTAGCATGGATGAGGTGGGCCGAAAGAACTTTGTTGACATGGGCCTCCAACACTTTGGTCGGCCAAGGGAGCAGGGAGATAGGCCGATAGTTTTCAGGTTTATCTGGGTCCAGAGAAGGTTTCTTTAAGATGGGAGAGACCACCGCCCGCTTCCAGCTAGCGGGTACCGTGCCGGACTCCAGCGAGATGTTAATCAAGGAGTGTACCACGGCCCGACCCACGAACGACTGATCTCTAAAGAGAGTTGAGCTGAGCGGATCAGCGGGGGACCCAGATTTAACCTGCTGCGCCAGGAGGTCGAACCCTGCAGATGTCAACGGGGGCAGCTCATGCAAAAGGGTATCTCCATAGATGTTAATCGGAGACTCAACTGGAGGCCCTATAAAGGGGAACGTCTTATAGATGTTTTCGACCTTTTCATGAAAAAACAAAGCAAGGGCCTCACAGTGAGTAGTGGAGCCAGTCGTCGGGGCACCGGCTCGTTTTGCTAAAAGATCCTTCATCAGTTTGAAGATGGTTTTAGAGGGGTTGGGGCTGTTGCAAACTTCAGCAGTATAATAAGCTGCCAGAGCTTGGCAAACAGCCCGATGGTAAATTTTGACAGAAGCGAGATAAATAGCTTTTTTCCCAATATCGTACGCCTTCCGCCAAGCCCTCTCTGCTCGCCTACAGCTACCCTTGAGTGTACGTAAGGCACCATTGTACCACGGACTTGAGTCCCTCGAGCTGATCTTGCAAGCGGTGATTGGAATAAGGGCGTCAAGCGCCTTAGAGATCCAAGCGCAGAACCCATCGTATCCTGTGTCAACATTTACAAAAGGTTCTAATGGCTCCGCGGCGAGGACACGATGTAAGTCCTCCAGCCGTAGCTTACTCCAATGCCGCCTCGCGACCAACTTTGCAGGGGGGATAGTAGTCCTTCCCGGCAAGGGGGTACAGATGACAACCAAAGAGTGGTCTGTCCAGCCAAGGGGTGAAACGGCGGTAACAGAAGCATCTACCAAGTTCGTGAAAAAAGGATCTAAAATGTGGCCACCAGTATGAGTAGGCTGTCGAACCAATTGCGCAAGCTGAAGGGCCTCCAAATCCGCAAGAATACCACATACCGTAGGGATGTTAGGTTTATCGAAGTGTAAGTTAAGGTCACCCATGATGGAAAAGTTGGGACAACCTACCACCAAGGAGCTGACCACATCGGGGAAGGCAGCTCTAAACGGCACTTCGCTCCCAGGGGGACGATAAACCACCATCCCCGAGAGTGAAAAATGTGGGGTGACTAGAATCTTAAACATCGCACTTTCACACCCCGCAATGGTCAAACCCGACCAGCTGCAAGTAAAGCTGGATCGGATAGCAAGAGCAATACCCCCTCCCCTAGTAGATCGATTAAGGGTAAAGACAGAAAAGTCAGAGGGGAATGCCAGGTTGATAATAGCCGCATCGTCATCCTTCAGCCACGTCTCTGTGATGGCCACGATGTCCGGGGCCTCTTCCTGTAACAGGTCAAACACGGCCTGATGATGCAACACCAGAGACCTGGCATTGAGACTGAAGATGCGAAGGGCATGCTCAGGGCGATTGCTACAAAGAGCAGCCGCAGGGTTTGCATGTAGGATTGAAGTAGGAGGATCCAAAGTCCACCTGCAGCAAGCGCAATGATAAGGGCCAGCTAAAGGATGTATAGGGGGAAGACTACAACTTACAGTCCGGGGTCCTAAATCCCGCAGAGTATCACTGGAGTACACCAACATGGCAGGAAAAGCCAACCCGCTCTCCAAACCAACAGGGTCTGCCCTGAGCCCTGCGCGTCCTTAGCGCGGACGGGCGCAGACGGGCAGGACTCAGGCACGACTCCGGCTAAGCGACGCCGTCCCACTGCGCGTTCCCGCTGCGCGGAGAGGACGACTTTAAATAGGCGTTCCTTTGAGCCGAGCGAGCGTCGATACGCTCCAAGATGGCGCCCGCCAAAAACGCCAAAGCCCCAATCCAAGATGGCGCCTAAAGCTGAGAAACTGGAACCACCCTAGGAACCCGGACCCGCCAAAACGGCGGTGCGTTGTAATCTTTTATATGCGGTAAGAGGGAGGTGGGGAATCTTACCCAGGTCCTGCAGAAAGCAGGGGAAATTAAGAGCTGAATTACAGCTATTCTAAAAACAAAGAATTATTAAAAAGCACAGCACTCGTAGCAACGCGCTACAACAAGGTGGTAGAAGCAGTAACTGACCAGACCCCTTTTTTTCCCATAATACTCCAAAGACGTCTGGAGTGGGTGAAAGGTAAATATCCGCCAAACTTCATAGAGAGGAGACTCCTATGTATGGTTCTTGGTTTAGTCAACGTTGAAGGATACACTGTTCCAAAATATTGTGCATCTAATCTTTGTTTCCATGGAAACCTGATCTGCAAATAAACAAAATCTTCTTGTCGGTAAAATGCCAGACAGTGAAGAAGAAGAAAGGGAGACAGTTAGAATAGCAGCTGAACTGCTAGCAGCTGATAATACTCTGCAGGAAAATGACCCGGATATAACACTCATCCCGGTCAACATAAGAAATTCTATAACTTTAAAACTTATAGAAAATGGGCTGACACCGAGAGGTGGTACAGTCATATTCGTAATTGAGGCACACGAATATCGGCAGACAGAGGTATTCTATTCATGGATAAACTTTCCAGCAGCAAACGCTGTAACAAAGGACTTCCACTATTACAAAACAGAGGAACCTCCAAATGAGTATACTCCTTTCGAGGAGGTGGAAATACCACTCACATTCCAAGAGCACCTGCTCTTGTTTAATGGCGCCCTAAAACATAATAATCACATCACCAGGCTCGGTCCACTAGGTAGACCAGGAGCAACGTGGCCGGTCCTAGCCGGATACACACCACATCCAGACATTGAAGAAATGCCTGCAGCAGACCTTTTAGCACAGCTAAAACAATTAATAAAAATACATAGGCAATTAGTCCAATATGTAATGCGGACTTCAACAGTCCAACCAGCAATTAAAATTCCACAGCTCACCCCTCACCAGGGGAACACAAATAAAATTACACCACAGAACATACAGTCCTGTCTAGGTAAAGTACCCGCAAAACGGGAACAAATTCCATTCTGGTTAGCACAAAAAATCACTCAAATAGAGGCAGTGTTCCCTGATACCACCTCTATTGAGAAACACAGGATTCTGACTATTTGTCTTCCAATGGGAATCGCACCACACGTGGAGGACTGTGACACTTGGGGTAAAGTCTTTGCATCCATTTACACAAAAACACATGGAGTTCCATCCATGTCAGTAATACCAGATGTGCTAAAACAGATTCAAAATGAATACGGTCCAGAACCTGCTTTAACTCTTGGTATGAAACTACTTAAAGACTTCAAGCAGGTCTCGGCAATATTATTAGCCAACATAAAAGGAGAAGCAGCAAATGTGGCGATCCGCCAGAGGTTGAAAGAGACAAATATAGCAGACCAACCATCTGAAATTGCCAGAATCATAGAAAAATCCTATGAGGAACTAGGTAGAGATAGTTTGGGTGAAATACCGGTGAAACCCCAACTAATTGAAAGTCCTGAAAAGGTATTTATTAAAAATAATCTAAACACTCAAAAGAAGAACTGGGATGGAAATAAACAATCCAATCCTGGAGAAAAAAGATTCCAGTCCAGAGGAAGGTCTCCTCGGCGGAGAGAAAGATCTCCGGACCAAGGACGCAAGTCTCCCCAAAGGGAGCCCTCTGTGAAAAAATACAACCTTAGAAATAGGGATAATATAAAGAAACCTGATAGATATCAAGATATTGATACACGTCCCTCTCAATCTTTTCAGACTTCCTCGCAGAAATCGGAAAGAAGAGGACGATCAGAACACAGGGAAGAGCACGTCAAGTCCAAAGACAAGGAACCTGCTCATCCAAATAAAAAATTACAGTTTCCAAAAAAGAAGGTAGCCAATATTAAAGTAATCAACAATGCCGAGAATACGGAGGACACAGCTGAAAAACGGAGAATGGGCTCAGACAATGCTAGACAGCGCAGCAGAAGTGAGCATAGCTCGCAAGATCCTTATGAATCATCTGGAGACAGTGGACACGAATGAATACATTCAGGTGGAAACTGCGGATACCAGAGTTAGCAAACCACATAAAATATATGAAATAACAACATTGCGTATAGAAGGGGATAAGACTAGAAAAATAAGGGGTCTATTTTGGGATAATCTCTCCAAGGGCTATGACATCCTTCTAGCTGAACGAGACTGGCCACCCGAGTTTGTCAGGGAGTGCCCTCATGGCGAAGAAATAATTATGCCTGCCTTCTCAAATCATATTCCAATTCATAAAAAATATACACTTGCAAGAAAGTGGGCAGTAGCTCAAGCCCCTGCCTTATATAAAAATCATGTGGGATGGGATGAGGACTCTCCTCCTCACAAAATCCAGTTAAAATCACAACCTACTGCACAGAGGCAGTACACAATTAAGCAAGAAGCTAAAAAACAGGTAAAAGAGATTCTAGATCAACTTGAATACCAGGGGGTGATTGAAACTTGCACCTCACAAATGAACAACCCTTTGTTTCCTGTCTCCAAACCAGACAATTCATATCGTCTTGTTTTGGACTACAGACATCTTAACTCATGTTGCAAAACCTTTGCAGTACAAAACTCGCATAGTGCTGCGCTAATGAATAACATAGTGCGCAAAAAATACAAAACAACATTAGACATTTCTAATGGATTCTTTTGTCAAAATATAGCACCAGAGAGCAGATATTTGACCGCGTTCTCAATAAATGGCGCGCAAAAAAAATTCTGTCGTTTGCCCCAGGGGTTCAAGAACAGCCCAGGATTATTCTCAGCAAGAGTAACAGAATTACTACAAACATATGATGACGAGGCATTATCTTATGTCGACGACATCTATATAACGGATGATGACTTGGATACTCACTTGAAGAGAGTGAACACCATAATACTTGGGTTCGCAGCAGAGGGTTACAAATTCAACTTTAAAAAATCAAGAATTGCCCATCTAACAGTCCTGTTTTTAGGATATGAACTATCAAGTGAAGGCAAGAGCCAGGCTGACAATTTCCTAGAGAAATGTGCTGTAATCCAAGCACCTAGAACACTAAAAAATCTACAATCAATTTTAGGCTTCCTAAATTTCGGAAGAACTTACATTATAAATTTTGCAGAGAGAATTAAACCTCTCTATGATCTGATAAAACCAGATTTTAAAAGAATCAATTGGACTCAAAAACACACAGAAATTTTGAGATCTTTACAAACAGACATGTTAATTAAAACAAAATTACAAACACGTGATAACACACGCAACCTTGTGATTCGAGTCATCCCAGGAAGATGCGGATTCACATACCTGACCTCTAATGAGGGAGAAAAGGTACCAATTGCATACAAATCACACTTGTACACAGAAACTGAAAAGAAGCTCAGTATTATAGAAAACATTGTTCATGCAGTTCAAACGGCTGTAGCAAGAGAAGAAGAAAAATCTGACGGTAGACGTATCACAGTCAGAACAGCAGAATCAGCCTTTGAGGCATTAACAACTCCATGTAATTTACCAACAACAGCATTGAATCCAGAATGGATACAATGGGTAAATTCTATTGCAACGGACAAAGTAAAATACTATTTTGATCCAGAATTAAAAGATTTAAAATATCTAGAATATGAAAGAGAATACCCTCTGCCAATCGACATTCTGCCCTTACGACAATACGCCTGTGTAATATATACAGACGGACATGCTCAACCCTCAGTTTGGGGAGATCAAGCATACAACGCCACATGCGAAATTGTAAAAGATGTGTGGCGCGGAGGTAAACTGAGACCTCTATTGACAAAGACACACTCAGTGGAAAATAATTCAGAAAAACAAACTGAAATAATAGCGTTAAAAATGGCGCTAGATAATGCCGATCGCGAATTCCCGACACTTATTGTGTGCGATTCGCATTACTGCGTCAAGTCATACAACAACGATTTGCAGAAATGGATTCAGAATGGTTACAAAGATGACACAGGTGCCACAATAAAGCAGAAAGCGCTTTGGGAACAAGTAGTTCTTTTAAGGAAAGAACTACCAAAAACTCACGTGATACATTCAGTGAGTCATCAGCGTGATGGCGTTCACGTTGCAGGGAATTCATTGGCTGAGACAGCCACAGCGGTTGCAACTAAATCGGCTTCCGTAGCTACAAAAAAGCGTACAGTAAAATTCATTGACGGAGAAACAGTACTGGCGGTAAGAACGTCATCAAAAGGCGACTGCTCAGCACTACCGATCAATTACCCACTCAACTATACATACATAATCGATGCAAACTCCATTCCTTTTGCTCGAATCCCTGGAGTGGGGGATAGAGTAATTCCAAACACGGACAGGAGAGGCTTGTTAATAGCAGACGCACACATGGGTGAGGGTCTTAGACACCTCAAGCTAAAAGATTCCCTAGAAGAATTACAATCAGTGTACTGGTGGCCAGGCATGAGCTTGCATCATCACATTTTTGTAAAAAACTGCCCAGACTGCAACAGAGATCGCAGTGGCGAGAGAAACGGTATATTACCATGTCGTTTCAGTCCAGAATGAATCAAATCAACAGAAATAAAAACCCAGTGTAAATATTGCGTCATATTAACATGTAAAGACTATTTTTCACTTATAATGTAGACCCCAGCGCTCGGCTGACGTCTGGACTGTTATAAAAAGATTTGCGAGTCTATAATGGCATATACGCTAGGAGCATGCTACGTTTTGACTAATATTTTCCATTTAGCCCTCAAGCTTATGGGGAAGCATGGCCAAATGAGCATTGCATAGCGGGACTCTTCTCACTTCCTTCCTGAGGGATATGGGATGGTGTAAAGAAAAAACCAAGGCATAAAGCTATCTATAATGGAAAAGGTATTAGGTTCGGGAGCTGGGTGGGTCAAACATTTAATAAGTGTCCAACGAAGTCTAAATAACCTGCCAAGAAATTCTCTGAAAGGACTCAGTCCGTACGAACTATTGTTCGGGACTAGAATGATGATCCAAGATCTTGATAGTCAGACTTCAGTGGTTAAAGATAAATGCTTTGATATCAAAGATCGTTTGGCTATTTTACAGGACTTAAATGAAACAAGAAAAGACCTGAGCAACATAAAGTTGAAACAACAGCCAACAACCACTGAAGAGAAACCGCCTGTCCCAGCAAGGCCTGTCTGGATTCCAAAAGTCGGGGATCTAGTCAGAGAAAAGATCGCGGTAAAGAAGGAATTTGGGCCTTCATACAGAAAAGCAGTTCCTGTCTTGTCTGTCAACGGGACAAGATCAGTAGTACTACCGCCCCTTGCTGGTAAAAAGGAGAACAGAGTTGTATCCATCGACCTGGTAAAACCACAATCATGTGGCCGATAACAAACAGTAGGCCAAGTGGACTCCCAAGAAGTAGTAGAACACCAATGTTTGCTACAAATCCAGAGGTTCAAACTAAGAGGCTAATCACATTCGAAATGCCTACAGAACATCAACAAGGGCTATGCAATAAAGCAATGGAACTTAAACCTCTAAAAACCCAAATAGAAACATTTAGTCGAGACACACCGACCTACAATGAAGTAACATATGACTATGCTGATGAAAGAAAGGAAACTTCTGGAACAAAAAGTAATCCAGAAGCAATTGGAACAATTGACAGAACAGCATCCGGCTACTTCATCAACTTCAATGATTCATCTGAAGATCTGAGTGAATCTAAGAAACAGCCATCAACAAAAACTTTTAAAGATAAAGCAAAGAAAATTTTTCAACAACTGAAAGCAACCTATTGGATTTCTCCATGGATTGAATTTTGGGTGGCCTTAGGTGCATTTATCCTCATACTTTGGCTCATCATGGTACTATGCTTGGGACATTTCATTGAGGGAAAATATGCTAAAATGGACACAGCAAGCCAGAAAATCAACTTGGTCCTTAAACCACACACATCTTCACACATCGAGAAAAGAGAACGGTCTTCAGTAAACTTCACAGCCAATCCTATACCAGGGGGTGTAGCATGGGACAATACTGATTATGAAATCTACGGTCCGGTTGAAATCCTGAAGTATCCACGCCAATTCAAGATCTCATTGAGTGACTTTGTTAAACCAAGCACATTTGATGATGATTGGGACTTTGAAAGTATTAATGATATGATGTCTGACCTAGTGATGTCTGCTAAATTTACAGAACATGATTATTTGCAGGGTTCGTCTAATTATGATCAGATGTTCTGCTACAACCACTATGGTAACCATTATCTACATAAATCTGCACAACCTAGAAATGTTTTAAATTATAACCAATGGGAACATTGTGCTACTCCTCCAAAAGGTAGCTCGAAAACATTTTATGATAAATATTCATACTTTTCAGGGTTTAACACATGTAAAGAAGAAACATTTTATTTCAAATTGTCAAATAAGACAGGTATGAAGACCATGCTTACAAACACTAAATTGATATATTCAGATTCGTTTTTTGAGCAAATGAGTACATTTGGTTTTGATTTCTGGAACAAAAATATTGAAGCAAAAACAGTTTGGGGTACAAGAGATTGGCAAGTACAAGGTATAGAATCATTGTTTAGAGCCTGCATGATCCCAGAACAAATTATATTCTTGAATGACACTATTCAACAAACTACCTGTCTTGGCTTAGCCAAAATCAAAGATTTAAACAAACCGTCTATTCCAAAGCCAACAGAGTACAGTAATAACTCTATAGATGTAGAAATAGACGTGAACCATATATTAAACCAAAACAGAACACATCCTGACTGGAAAAAATGGTTGATCTGGCCCACAGATACAAATAACTGTCAAGACAGATTCCTGAACAAAATACAGGGGTTCACATTGACCAGGCCAGACCCCAGATATTCCCAAAGACAACATCCAGGGATAGTAACCACCTACAGTGTGGTCAAGCTCTGCCTTCAATGGCTACAAACATCCACACTGGCAGAAATTAGGCAACACCTAACTTTACTTACAGAAGGTGCTGACTTGCGTGATTTCATTATGGGACCACGCAAACAGCGTCAAAAACGTTTCATAGCGGCCTCTATATATGCAGCTTATAACGAAGTCTGGAAAGAAACTCAAATTGAGACAGCAGAGAAAATACGGGAAATTGACCGTATTAATTTGGAAAAATCACTTTCTTTGGTGGACAATGGGTTAATGACTCTGTCCTCCAGAATATACTCTCTGGACAGCATTGTGTCTTCAGCAATCGATATAATATCGCAAGACTTACTGTTGTTACAACACGGTCAGTCACAATTGTGTTCTATTGTACAGCTTGGCTGGACGTTACAAAATCTGCGTTCAGGCTATGTGCCTTGGCGTTTAATCAACACAACGTCACTATTTAATATCTATAACCTTACTGATAAACAAATCAGTTTGGCACAGAAGAGTGCTGACTATACAATTCTGAGCATTGAAAAACTTGAGAGATTACCATTGACAATGTCAGAACGACCTGTCATTGAATGGATAATACATGGGATAATAAATATTCCGATAACTACTTTCCAGTTTCAATACTGCCAAAAATATATACAGGCAGGCCAGTATGAAAGGTTGGGTAAAGGATACATTAAGTCAACATGGAACTTGCCCTATACACACGCATGTGTTAGTAATAAAGGACAAAGTGTGTTTCTTAGTGGCAATGATTGTGCGAGGTCACTAAGCGGTACACTTCTGTGTCAGGGTATTAGTTTGCATGGAGCCTGTGAAGGGACTTCAAATAACCTTTCATGTCACCAGCTAGGCACACCTGCAACACGAATAGAACCATTCTTTAGGAGGCTCTCGAACGGGAGTTACATTCTAATTGTAGATCACAGATGTTGTAGTTTGCTGCCCGGAAAACCTTATCTCATAACAGTGACTAGGAAGGTCATGTGCTGTGAACGAGTATTGTTCCCGAACGATTCTCCAGACAGGGAGGCAAGGTTATGGCCCAGCTTGAAAATTGCTTCTATTCGAATTGATACTTTAAGCAGAATGAAGACAGTGCTCCTACAGACGCCGACCAGGCTAACGTCATCAAAAGAAACGTATGATCTCCAAGTTGCAAGGACAACGGCAGAGATTCATTTACTGTTATCAACTAATTCCCCCATACATTTCACAGAAATACTGAACGAAATCTTAAATATTTCTGATACCAGTGGTGTCTCGAGCGTATTTAAGACAGTGTTTTTAGGAGCTTTAACCCCATTCAAAGCCATACTGGGTATTTTTCCTGACTTTGTCCATTCCATCTTTGGCGGACTTCCTCTCCTTTTGATCCTGTTATTTCGCTATGGCAAACCATGTCACAGACAAAACACCTGCGACAAGGGAAGAAACGATCCTAGCCATTGGCTACCGGGACAGCATAACTAAAGTCCTTGGACTAGCACGGCTTCGGGACCTGAATATGACTTGGTTTCTTTCATTTAGACCGATGTGGCAACGTTGTGTTATGCCTGTATTAAGGTGCTTGCTATGTGGCGAAGAATGCGTGTTAGACACCTGTCTGACACTACAATCGGATGTGCCAATGGACGCAGAAACCTTGTTGGGTCCGGTAACGGCTCATGCATTGTGCTGTCCCCAGCGGCTACCAATCCTGATGACGGCATTCGTGGAGACTTCACCACTACAATTGAAGGGTAGTGAAGTACGAGATGAAAGCAGCATCGATCAGGTACGACCTTCTGTCAGCCATGCTGATAATAACATCAATGAAGGCAATCATGCTCATGCATGCATGGTAACAACTTTTTCCGAGTTAGTGGAACTTTCGCAAGAAGCTGTTGACAGTTTTTTCGACAGTCTCAATGATATGATGTTTTCACCAGAGCAGAAAGAATGACTTTCAGCAAGCTGCACACGGCGTTCCCAACACCCTGAATTTGACCTTCAAGCTTAAAAATAGAGCTAACTGAAAAAAAAAATTCACGGACAGTGGGACATTTTTTTCTCTCCAACTCGAAAAACATTTTCTCACAATTTTTTGGGACACTTATCTTCTGCTTAAAGTAGAAACTATTCTTAGAGAACTGAATTTCTATTTTAGGTACCCTAGAGACATTAGCTACCCTCTAGCATGTTCGTGCATATTTTACGTTGTGATGAAATGGTCTCGCACTTTTTCTTCTGTATTAAGAGCCATTTCATGTGTAATTTTCGCATTTATTCAAAGATTTAAAAATATGCGTAATAGATTTGCAATATTATACTGCTTGTGTGCATATAGTAACTATTCTCATCTTTTCGTGTATTTCGCATTTCCGGTTTTCAGAATGCATATGAATGTATTTTGGGGTGGTACGGTATACACATGCACTTTTAGCTTTTTACTATGCCTAGATTTGTAAATATGGACATAGTCTACGTGGAGTGGGTGTGATGTATTCCTACGGGTACTGTATCGATCCCCCTATTCCTGACCCTGGTTTGGTTAATAATTAACTAGCAGCCATCTAACGGCGCAAAAACCCGTTATCTAATTAAGCCACACCACGGCACAGAAGCGCGTTATCTGATTAGGTCATAACGCTTGCCATCTAATTAGGCAAGCGATATTCCTCCAGCCCCTGATAGGCATACGGAGTTCTCAAAACAAATCAAACCTACTGCGACCTGGGAAAATCCCTCAGCCATTGTTTTGATTTCATCGAGAACTTCAGTAAAGAATGTGCGAACGAACCCGTTCGTATGACATCCTTATTGACGTATTTATGTCCATCCTTACGTCAATCTCGGCACCTTTCAGGTATAAATATTACCGACATTGCCTTAAGCAAACACACGCGGTGGTGACGAGATCGGAGCAGCGAGACATACCGAGGAGCCCAGCTGAGAGCGAAGCCCACAGACGCTGCCCCGCCTTTCTGACGCGCTGAGAACGAGACGCTGACTTTTCTCCTGCTGAGAAATCCAGCTCCGGTGCATCCAAGCCGCCCTCGCAGGCAGCTGGAATATCAAGACCTGGGATAAGAGATACCAACCCTCCAACCTTCTAGATCCCAGGTACAGAACTGAATAACCCCTTGCAGAGAATTCTTGAGTCAGACCCTTGGCAAAACAAACTTAACTTAAACAGCTATTTATCTACTCCCGCCCACGTATTAGGCTTAGGTCAGGTACACTGGGGTAGGCGTGGTTAGAAGCACCAGTTGAGTACGATTAGTCAAATGTATATATGTATGTATCTATTTTATCCATTTTAAAGTATCATATGGCTCAGAAACCATATCAATGCTTTTACAGTATTATTTTATAATTCTGTCTTTACTGTATGCACTTTACTTAACTATAAGTATTGCAATAATAACGATTCATTTCTCTTGTACGAGAAAAGAGACTGATCAATAAATAACATCTTTTATTGAACACGCCCGTCTCTTCCTTTTCTCTACAATCTGGTGAAACTAAGAATGCACGTACTGACTGAGTAAAATAAGTTGTCTTTTGTTTTCACACGACTCTAGAGATACACTCTTGATTAGGGGAGAGCAAAGTTGTCATGTTCTATGGTTGTCAGAAACTAAATCCCTTCTTGTCTATCCAGGGAGGTTAAACTCTTCCTTGTCTATTCGAGAAAGTTTCTAGTGAACTCTGAGCTAGCTGGCAAACACAAAACTTTAAGTCTAATATCGTCAGTAGAAGACCTAGTTAACCTCTGCCCTAGGTCTATACTATTGAAGATATTATTCCAATGCGCAGAGCCTATTGGGATAATAGGAACTACACTACAAAACGTTGCGACATAGTTACATTCTGACACATCTATGGAGATGCGTTACGGTGTAAGGCCCTGCGCCACATGAAACCTGCATCAGGTTCCGTCGCAGGAACGCCCCTGAAAAGTGACTCAGTGAAATCTACAAGATTTCACTGAGTCACTTTACCAACACTGATGCGTCAAAACCCTGCGCTTGCTTGAAGCAGGCATAAGGCTTGATGCGCCACGTTACAAATAGGGCAAGTTGGAAAAGTGCTGGAGTTGCATGCTGCACGCAACACATTTTCAGCACTGCGCCAACTTCATGCCCTAGATATGACACACATCTGTTTATTACTGTACCATGGTGCGCCGCATTGTAAATGCGGTGCATCATGGGTGGCGCAAGGATAACCTGGCGTGCCGTATCTTTCCTGGCGCATCTCTGCTGATTTGCAGAGATGCGTCAGGCAATATAAATCTGCCCCGGAATATCTGCGGAATGTTTGTGTGTTTTCAGGAAGAAGATCTGAACTCTACCTCCAGAGAAATGACAGGGCAATACGCCACCTCTTGCTATGGCAGGTATTATCTTTAAACGTAACTGTTTTAGGGCTTACTTATTTATTTTTTCAGGTTTATGCTGGACTATCAGGTAGAAGTGATCACTCTCATAGCAGTAAAAAAATCTCTTAGGGTGGCTTGGAGATCTCTTTAGCATGCCCCCTCCACCTTACTTTTGCTAGTCCGCTCACAGGCCCTTGCATTTTAGGTTACTTAGGGCCTGATTATGAGTTTGGCGGTTCTGGACTGGGCCGCCACGCCAGTGCCCGCCCCAGGACCGCCACATCCGTAGTGAGACCGCCTAACAGATTAGGGGTTTTCTGCTGGTCTGGTGGGTGGGCCTTTAGCATTCCCACTGCTGTGCCCATTAAAAAGGCACCGCAATGGGAACACCAAAGCCCGTTCCTGCACGGAATGAACTGTGAAGTCCATGCTGTAAAGGAAAGGTGGTGCATGCAGACAGGGGGGCACACCATGTGCCCCCCCTGCAGGCATTCCATGGCCCTAACGTAACAGGGGGCCCTGTAGGGCCCCCTTAGTTCCCTGGATGCCCGGCCTTTTAATAGTGGGCTCACTGCCATGAAAAGGCTGGCAGTGAGGAAAATCGTAATATGCGTGGAAGTGCTGCAATGGCACTATCAGAATATTACTACCTGACAGCACTGCAATATCGCTGGGGAACGCCGATTTTCCGGCGGTTGCAGCAGTCCTGAGGCGGTTCAACTGCCAAACTCATATTCGGGTGATCGGACCACCGGTGTGGTGGTAGCCACCATGCCGCAGCTGGTTTGGCGGTCCTAAGGAAAGCCAAACTCTTATCACCCCCTTAGAAAGAAAATCGCTTTCCATATGTGTTGCATGAATACTACCTGTTGATTTCCATATGGAGCCATCATGTTTTAAACATTTGTTGTAATCAAGCGCAATGGATGTAGAAACCAGATAAGATCCTGATGACATATAAGGATGTGACGGGGAGGGTCGCCCATCCGTGGGACAGAATCATATATCGGACTGGTGGTCCGTCGCCCCCCTTTCACCTACTTCTGTCCCCTCTCTACAGCACCCTGCTCCATACTCCATGGAGGATTGGCATGTAAAGGACACCGATCCCCTATGGAATTGCGAGGAGTTGAAGAAGTATGGTCCCTTTAACTGGAAGGATCGAGACCCCTCCCCTGTTGAACGTCACCGTGCCGGCCCCGTCAAAAGGGGGAGGAACCCAGGAAGCAATGGACAACGTTTCCCAGGAGGACGGAGAACGAGAAGGTGAACGAAGGAAGTGGACGAGACCAAAGAGCGAGGAGGACTAGGACGAGATGGACCCGACCCAGAAGACCAGAGGGGACCACGAGAAGCCAGGAGGCCACCGTCTTCAAGAGTCGCCCCGCCACGCTCCCGCGGGAGGAGCGTCGCTCCAACAGGTATGGGACAAAGTAGCGGGTTGGGTGGGACGGCGTGTCCAACCTACTGACTAAGTACCCGCGTGTAAATACTTGTACATCCCGTGTAAAGTCTCCAGAAACCCTCCCCTTCTCACGAGCACTTTTGAAGCACTCCTATCGTTGCTGTAAATATCACGTGACCACTTGGTTTCCCTCACTCCCGGTCCCTGTCTCCCCAGAGCCCAAACAATTATCTAAGCCCCCTCCCTCTGTCTTTCCTTTCTCTTACGGCTGCCGAACCGGACGGAGGACCTACCTACAGGGCCGGCTCTAGGCTCACGGTGGCCCTGGGCAGGGAGCGTAGGTAGGGGGCCCGGAAGAGGGGGTCCGGGCGGGGCGAAGCACGCAGGCCAGTAAAGAGGGGAGGGGGTCAGGGTGTTTAGAAGTGGAACAAAGCCGGAGGCCGCCAAATCCCTGCCAGGGGCCTCCACGCAAATATGTATCCATCCTCAGAGGATTAATATATTAAGGATATATATTGGCGTGGTGGCCCCTGGGGTTTGGTGGCCCTGTGCAGGTGCACAGCTTGCACATGCCTAAAGCCGGCCCTGCTACCTACCACCCCTGGCTCACCCTGGATCCTCTCTAGAAACCAGCCACGGACCCTGCAGCTTTTGCCCGAGAGAGGATAACAAGCCGGAGATGGAGGTCTTACACAAAAATGAAGCCATCTCTTAAATCACTACTCAAAGTCTCTGACTCAGTCACTCCCTCCCCTTCCACCCCGTTACAAAGGATGATTCTTTAGCAGGATAAAGTTCAGAAGTAGTTCAGGATGCTTTACTTGTTACAAATATGACAACAGATGAGTCACATACTTGTCTGCTGGTCAAACTGCTAGTTCACAGATAGACAAATACTGACCTATGGACACTCCAAAACAGAAAGAAAAGGATGCTCCAATAACAAGATGCCTTTGCTTGATTTGTAAAATAATGAGTGCTGGTGCTCAAAGTTCTGCTCAGAAGCATATGGCCGGCTGCGCTGTCTTAAATCCACTACGTGCCCCTCAACTCCACGCTCTCTTGCAGGTTCCAGCTTTCGCCTTTCAAAATAGGTTTTCCTGGTGTTCTTTGTCCTTCTTTGTCTGATCCCCCCTCTTGCTCTCAGGAATGTCACATGAGGACATTTGAGTGCCGGTACCCAAAAATGATAAACAGACTAAGGGCTCATTTGTTGGTGTGGGAGCCCTGTCCTAAATCATTCATGTTCTGCCCATCCAACCCAACTCTTTTAGCGGCAGGAAACTCCTGAATTTGTGCTGGGTGAGTCTCAGCATTATGGATGGTTGACCTCCAGCACCGGATGACCATCACTAGAGTCAGTCATTTGATTCCCTTTCCTGAGACAACCATATGAAGCATGGCGGTCCAAGGCAAAGAAATCACTTAATGACCCCCATGCACATGGAGAATATTCCATGCACACCTGGGCCGTCCAACCTTTTCAGAAGAGAAACAAAAACAATGAAAGAATTGCTTAACAAACTGGTTTGTGCACTTGGTCCTCACATTGGGGATGATAACTATTCCAGGCATGTACATTTAAGTACAACATGTTTTCTAATAAGAAGACTGAAATGGATAGCCATCATTTCATACAATGGCAGAAGGCACCCTGTGGAATTAAGTGCAGCATTCACAAAAGGTCAAGATATCTGAGGAGCAGCAGGGCGAGTCTAAAGAGGAAACAGGCTTTCTATCTCTTTTTAATATATTCTCTATCAAACAGATCATTGTGGATCCATGAGATGGAGATAAGTCTGCTTCAAAGCCTATCAAAGTGCTGAGTATTTAGAGGTAAAAAACCTTTACAACGCAACTTTTACCATGCAGTGCCTTTACAACGCAACTTTTACAACGCAAACCATTACAACGCATTGCGCTGGGGGGGCGCTCTAGGATGGGGAATGGGTTTAATGTACTATCCAACACCTTCCCTACTATCCACGGGGACTGGAGTTGGAATAGTAAATTAAACAATTCACTATCCAGCGCCTAAAAGCACTATGCGTTGTAATGGTATGCGTTGTAAAAACCGCGTTGTAAAAGCATGCCAATGTAAAAGCATGCGTTGTAATGTCATACATCCATATTTAGATGCAGGTTCTGGAAGCGGGCTATCCTGCAGCTGCATGATGACAAGCATTGCTTCTATAACATATGGCTCTATCATAAACCCACTCTTTTTTCTTTCCACCATGCATATCATAGTATTACACTAGCATTACATAATGGATCCTGATGCAAGCTTATCATGGAACTACTAACGAGTTACCTGTTTCTAATACATCAAGAATCTGCAGTGTGTCCTAGTGACACTGTTATAAGGCAGGCTGCATTTTAGATGAGGGATCTTTGGACACAACCAAAATAAATATTTGTGATGGGGACTTCAGGGCTACTACTTTCCTTGGATACAATACTCTACCTCTGGCGAGATCATGCCTTTCTGGAAGACGGCTCCAACTCAAAACCCACTGTGCACACTAAACATAAACCGGTGCAGGTACTATCGATACAGGCTTGTTGTATTTCTCTCTCTATAACTTGATCTGGGATTAGTGGGGCCTATACTTGAATGAATATAACCATTCTTCTCAGAACCTCTCTTGTCGGATCTTGGGGTACAAACAAAATCTACCATCCACCCGAAAAAACATGAGCGCAGTTGGTCAGCCCACACATGCACACCCCTGAGTAGTTGGCAGTGTTTGATTGGCCTCATTTATAAAAGAAACACCCAACTTCTCAAAATCAGTCAATCTTGATATGTGTACTCAGGTTTATTTCTCAATTCATAATAGAAATACATGTCAACATTCCATTAAAACAATGAGCACATAAGCACAACCTATACTAGAATACTATGGCGCTGAAATAAACAATCTTACAACAGTTCTCTAAGTGACTGCATGACTCAAACATGAAATAACCAAAATGTTCCATTAGTCATATCCACATTCTATTGTTTCAAACTTTGCAATGTTGAACCAAAAATAGAAACCGTCACCATGGTTGTTTTGTTTAGTAATACACTGAAAGGAATGGGCTCATATTTGTTGAAAAATGGTGAAACTAATTGATACAGAGAATGTATTGCTTGTTTCCCTTTTAATGAGCTAATATGGTAACTTTATCCTCAAACTACAGTGTTCTATCTATCTATCTATCTATCTATTCACTGAAAAACCCAAAAGTGACGTTATAGTTAGGAATTGTAAGAATAGCTAACTTACATTAAAAAAAACTCAGAAATTCATTAAAAAAAACAAAGTTCAAAGGGATATTATAGTTTGGTGAGAATGTCGCATAATACACCATTTCTAACAATCTGAAACTAACAAAACCACTGAAATTCACCAGTTAGTTATCTCAAGTAACTATAATTCATACCCTAAAGTAATTATAACTCGCGGCCCAGTATTACCAACAATGGTGGCATTTCAGATGTGATTAGGGATGTTATAAATGTAGTCAATGAATATGTAATGAGTGATTTAATTTCCAAGGGTAAAAGAACTAGAAGTGTATGGCGAGGGCCCAAATTATAGTTACTGGTTTTTGCCAGTTTCAAATTGTATGTTTTACGTGACATTGTCACATAGCTATAACGTCCCTTTAACATTTGGTTTTTCAGTGAATTTCTACGTTTTTTAAAATGTAAAGTTAGATATTCTTACAATTCTCAACAATAACATCACTTTAACCTTTGGTTTTCAGTGACGTTCTAGGTATTTTTTTAACATAAAGTAAGATGTCCATCGTAAAGCACGGCGGGGTGGACGGATGCAGGGTCTGGCCTGCATTGCCTGTTGTGCTGTCCCAGTCAAAGCTTGCTGCCCCTGTTCTCCTTACTCCTGGCCCTCTAGTGTTCAAGTCCACACCCATTTCCCCTCTCCAAACCCTGTGTGGCCGTTGTTCTGCCAGAGCCTTTCCGCCTGCCCTGCATAGTTAGCTTGCTGCCCCTACACACCTCCTCCTTGACCTCTGTTGTCTGAGTCCTTGCACCTGCCCCCTCCTTCCTGCTTTGCATGGTCTGATGTGCTGCCGTTGCCCACCAGTTAGCTTGATGTCCTTGCCCACTCCTCCTGCCCTCAGTTGCACGAGGCAATGCCCCTATCATTGCCCTCCTACTTAGCCTCCATTCTTAGCTTGCTGCCCCTACCCTCCTTCCCCATGCACTCCAATGTCTTTGTGGCTGCCCCTGTTCTTTCCCTTTTGCCCACCATGTTCCATGGACCTGACACTGCCCCTCCTGTCAACTCTGTTCTGTTGACCTGCCACTGCTCCTCCTGTCTGCCTAGCATGGTCAGTTGGCTGCCCTGTTTCCCTGCCCCCTCCACCCTGTCTTCCATTGTCCGAGTTCCATGCCCCTATTTTCTCCCTCCTCTGCACCATTCTCTTCTGCCCTTCATGCTCTGTTGTGCAGCAACTGCTCCTCCTGCCCTCTCTGTGTGGCCTGCTGTGAAGCCCCTGCCTCCTTCCCCTGCACTCTCTTGTCTGTGTCTAGCCCCTACCACTCCCTTCTGCAGTCCATGGTTCTTTGTGAATGGCCCTGTCCCCTCCCTCTTGCCCAGCATGGCTGATATGCTGCCAGTAACCCACTTGCCATACATGATCTTTTGTGCTGCCACTGACCATCCCTCCTGCCCTGTGTGGTCTGCTTGCTTCCCCTGTCCCCTCCACCATCCCTCCGTTGCCTGTGTGTATGCCATTACAGTCTCCCTGTTGCCCTCCATGGTGTGTTGTGCTCGCGGTGCCCATCCGGCCTGCTCTGCATCGTTAGCTTGCTGCTCCTGGCATGCCTCCTTGCCACCGTCCCTCTGTTTTCCATGTGCAGACCCCTATCCCCTCCCTACTGCCTTGTCTGGTCCGTTGTCATGTCCATGGCCCATCCCTCCTGCCCTTCAAGGTCTGTTTAGCTGCAACTGCCCCTCTTGTCTGCCTAATATGGTTAGCTCGCTGCCCTAGCCTCTTTCACACTGCTCTCTATTGTCCATGTTCATGGCCCTGTCCCCTCCCTATTGATTTCCATGGTCCATTGTGCTGCAATGCCCTCTCGCTTGTCCTGTGTGGTGTATTTTGCTGCTGCAGTCCCTGGCGCCTGCCCTGTAAGGTCAGTTTGATGTCCCTGCCCACCTCCCTCCTGCCCTCTATTGTCTGAGTCCATGTCGCTATACCATTCCTCCTGCCCTCCTGCCCTCCGTGCTCCAATGTACCATACATGCCAACATTTTGAACTTGGTAAGAGGGAGATTTTGAAAAAACAAATTTGGGAATTAATTTTCCCCATGACTTACATAGAAAAATTGAGCTATTTTGGTGTGTGTAGGCTAAAATAAAGGCCTTTTGCGCTTAGAAACGTTTTGAGTGTCCTGCCTGATTCTGGTCTGTTGGCATTTATGGTTGTAAGGCCACTATCTCTCCCAACTGCGCCAATTGTCTGTTGTATTGCCACAGCCTCTCTTGCCTTTCCTGTATGGTTTGTTTATTGCCTCTGCTCCCCTTCCCCTCCACGGTCCACTGTTCTGCCACTGCTCTCCCATCTGTCCAGCATGGTCAACATTCTTCCTCTGCCCCCTGCAGCGTGGCATCAATTTTCCGAGTCTGTACCCCTGACCTCTTCCTCCCCACAGTATTCGAATGAACAACTAGATTGTCATCATTCTATATTACAAAAGTGTGGCATGCCATAACTCATCTTGATGTAATCATAACTGTATTATCTTTCCTTTATGAATTATAAAAATGAGGGGGTCTTTTTCCCATAGAAATGATGGTTAGTACTCTAAAAAATAACTAGGATACATTTTCTGAGTTTCTTATAGCAACAAAGCGTTTTTAAATTATTTGCTATATTTATGTTTTTTATCAAGTTGATCACTTGATTATTTGTTGCACTTAGGGGAGAGGATGTGATGTTATGGTCACAGCTGGCGACTTTGCAACTCAGGAACCAGGTTTGAGTTTCGGTGCCGTCTCAACATCCTGTGATTCTGGGCAAATCACTTAATCTCCCCCTGCCTAAAACACCCGGTAAGATCAATAGGTTTTTTGCGACTACTGCAGCAATATGTCCAAGAAGATGTGGGGAACTTAGGACATACAATTTCCATATGGTGTGGGCCTGCCCCTCCTTGGTGGGGTCCTGGAAGGCAGTGATGGATTGTGTCATCAATGATACCCAATGGGCAATCACTTGCACATATGGCTTGTCTCCTTGGAGGATTTCCACACCCAAATAAATACAAAACCACTACTAATTTACTGACCTGGCCTTAGATACTAGTGAAACGGAAGTTAACAATGCATTGGAAAGCTACAGGAGAACTGAGATTGGTTAAATGGTAAGCATAACTGGTTAAATGGGCAGGTCTTGGAGGTGATGTGCTGCTCCGGGCACTGAAGAGAGGGCGGGGAACAACTGATAGAGCTAGAGCAGGGGAACACCTGATGGATAGTCTTAGGGCCCCAGACACTGACATGCTGAATGGTTCCTTTCTATCTGCTGAGGACTCAGGTTGTGAAAGCACCCGAGTATCCTCTAACCCAGAATGGGGCATCATGAGCTGAGGTCTGAGCACATAGGGGATGATCTGGACTCTTAAAAGCCAGTATGGGTTTCTACGAGAGACAGCACGGCAAGGAGTAAAGGGGAGGAGCGGGTTTATGTGGAGAGGTTTGTTGATTAATAGCCGAGTCAGGCTTATACTATGTTAAAATATGCTATGCATCCTGGCTTTGTATGAAGGAAGGCTACAGTCAACCTATTTACTCTGTACTAATGCAGTGCATAAGGAAATAAATACTCCAGATATGATATACCTGAACTGCTATTGTATTGTATTTTCTGTCGTTGGGCTATACTTGGGCTACATTTGGGTGATATTTGTGCTATATTTGTGCTCTTTTGTCTCTGGTGGCTATCTTGGGAAACATGTTTTGTTATGAAGCTCCCTAATTTCCTCATTTACTGTAATATCCTCAGTAGAAAATGTTTTCAGTTTCCACTTCAATGCCATCAAGATGGTGTTCAGATGTGCCACACGTTTGGCATAAATTCAGAATGCTTGCACTGTAGTTGCTCTTTTGAACACTGTGATAAAGCTGCTGGTCACCAGGGAGTCAACTGGCAGTCTACTGCTGGTGTTCAAAGTGCATGTTTCAGTCTACATGTCAGAATGTTTTAATGAAAAAGAAGAGGAAGATACTTCAGAACGTATTTCAAATGTGTCCTAATTTTGCTTTCTATAGCACTAACCATAATTTCTATGACATATTGAACCCCCTAATTTTGTTCCTTACTAAAAGAAAGGTTTTAAGAGTTTCTCGAGCACCTTCCATAACATCTAGGAGAAAATCATGAGAAAACAATTTTCTTTCAAACATGATTCATTAAATCCCATCAGAAGGTCAGCATTTTTCACAGAGTAAAATCACGTTAGAACACACCACAATTCCAAAAATTAGTATGTACCACCAACAAATGATTTATATTGTAACTGAAATCTGTTATGGCCCTTTATACGTGCTCCTTTTTGTGAACCCTAAAAACCTGCCATTGACTACACTGTATTTCAATAGAGGTACTGTGCCAGCTGCCTGTAACGGCTGCCACAGCATGTTATGCATGTTGTGGTCAACCAAAAAGGGGGGGGGATTGGGACCCCGCTACATGCCCTATGGGATCTTGCTGTGCTCACCCTGCTCCCTCACATATTTTTTTAAATTAATTTACAGGACACATTGGCCAAGTCCCTGAGTCTTGGAATGGCTGTCAACACAATGTTCAGGTTGAAACCAACCAATTAGGATTGACAATTTCCACTTGAATTGGTGAAATCAGAGCATATCTGGACATCAACTGTTCAGATATCTATTTGAACTTTCATTTTTTTAAATCTACAGAATGGATCTACACCAAATCACAAAAAGGACAATCAGTGTACCAAGATCTAGCTTCCTGCCTAATTTAGTGTAATCCTGTTCAGCAGTTTTTGCTGTAGCCCTGTCTAAAGAAGTCTATGGAAAATGCATGGGGATGATGCATTTTGGGACCCCACTTTTTCCTCTTCGCCTGCTTTAAGGATCACCCCTACAACTTTCCGTGCACAAAGTATCACCTTTTTGGAAAGTTTCATGGAGTTTCATCCAACAGGATCACACAAAAAAAGTTGTCTATGGAACAGCTGACCTAACTATAACTACCCAGATGCGCCTGTCACTGGGTAATAAATATATATAAATATAGAGACTCTCGCAAAAGGATATATATATATAGGCGGTTTTGGTGTTGGGCACAGAATAAAAGAAATTTGCACCATCTTCGGGTTCCTCTCGTCTTGTTTCTACGCATTTTGAAGACGTTGTATGCCATCTATATGTATATAAATATATATATATCCAACCCTAGTTTGCCTGGAAGAAAGAGGAGCCTATGAGCAAGGTGAAGGTTTCGGCATTTAATTCTTTGTAGGAGCGCAGCTTGCGAAATGGATGCAAAAACAGCAAATTCAATGAAAGTCAGCCTGACGCGTTTCGTATTGCTACTTCTTCAGAGGCACTGACTCGGGCTTCATGGCAGACATATTTTAGGCAAAACCACGGCAGTAGTACCCGCCCAGGTGGGCGTGGCCGGTCGCAGGGCTTCATGGTACCTGTAGTGTGATGTCCTGTCCTCCTTCAGTGAGTAGTCTGCCTTGGAGCACACAGTTGAAGGAAGGGATGAAACCACAGTGGGGTAGGCAGGAGATCCAGCCACAATGGTGATGGGATATATATATATATCCTCTTGCGAGAGTTTCTGAAACCAACTGCTCAGATATACAAATATATTTTAGACTTACTATCTCAAAAACTACTGAATGGATTCGCACCAAATCACAATCACACCAAATCACAAAAATCATGCTTTGATCTATTTTTGTTCATACGTTTTTGCGTTAGCGCTGTAAAAAAGGCACCTGCTTGACGGATCATCCCAAGACTTTCTATGCACAAACCAGACAAAAAGTATCACTGTGTTGGAAAGTTTCGTCAAGATTTTTCAGATGGTGACAAGGTTATTAGCAAAACAAAAAAGTCATATGTTATGGAAAAGCTGACCTAAACATAACTACACAGGGGTGACCGCTACCGGGTTATCTATCTATCTATTGATGTGCTGACCCCTCAATAAAGCCAATACACACTCCGCTTTTTATATTTTGGTATTGCGACCTTATGACAAAGTCTGTAGGTCTGCCCTACTTAAAATGACACTCTTTATATTGTTACATGAACTAGTAAGCTGTGCACTGCGGCGAGTATTGGACCCAGGGACCTGGCACAAGCCCCCACCGTGCATGGCGTTTGGCATCTTACTTTACCTTAAAGCATAAAAAAATTCACTGAAAAAACAAAGGTTGAAGTGACATTATAGTTAGGAATTGTAATAATATCTTATTAAGAAAACCTTAGGGGAAAAAAACTAAATGTTAAAGGGACGTTATAGTGAGGTGAAAAATGTCAGTTAAAACATAGCTAGGCTGTCCTGTTTTCAGTTTCTATTTTTGGTAAATTCTGGTGGTTTTTTTTCAGTGTTTTCAATATCTTAAAAAACAGTTGTTCTCAGTGGTTACATATTTTCACGCCACTAAAAACAACATAAATAGTGTTTTTCAGTGTTTATGGAACATTTTGCTTTTATCATTGCTTGCTTTCTGCACTGAAAGAACATGGTATATAGACAGTGTACGTATAGTGTATATGAGGTCCAAAGAGATTTTTGCAAATTAATCATATTGTAGTACACCATACAATACTTCTTCAGTGAGTCTTTGGTCATGTGCGCTCGTGCTTTCCTTCCTAAGTAAACTTCTGTGAAAAGGCCCTCTCAGCATTCATAGCCCCTTGGGCTGAGAACCGTCAGCTAAGGGACACAGTCGGAATGACTCTCTCTTTGATGCCACATAAAGCACGAAATGATAAATATTTGTGTTTTAGTTCCTGGGCATAAGAAAACAGTGCACCAGAATGTACTAAAACGTCAGTAACATCCCTCATTAACTCTGAAGATTGTAAAGATGCTTTCAGCATACCATCTAACAAGTGGCAAGGATCTCCTATAGGGAATCACTTCAGCTCGGGTATCAATTTTGACAGGTCATTACACAAATTTTTTATATGCGTAGCTGATTCACTACAAATACAAACAATATCACTCCATTCTTTGTTGAACTTGGAAAGAACCTTTTTTGCAGAGCATAACAAGTGACACTGCGATCCATGTTTTCCAAAAGTCTGGTGTCACATTTTCACCACTATCCCAGATGCTTGGTGATATATATACTTGTCACTATACCTTCCATTTAATGTTTAAAGCCTGAGGTGTTGGCAATTCACCTACTATCAATACTGACCCACTAGAAACTATGGTCTGATGTATTAAGGGTTTTTACCCATTCTCTGTAGGTAAATGTGATGACACATATTAGGAAAGATTTTTATGAAACTAGCCATTTTACCTATCAGTGAAAGAATCAAATGCAGCCAAAATATCAAATGTGAGTTTTATATGTCCTGATTCTCTACAGTTTATAAAATAATTAAACTAAACCTAAAACGGGAAACTAAACCCTGTATCTTTAGACCAAAGGCCATAAAACTGAAAAAGTAAAAGGAAGAAGAAACAATATTTTAGTGGCATCCCTAAAGAACAAAACTCAAGCAGAATAATGTTAGCCAGTCTTTCTTACTGCTAGCTTGTATAACAACGTTACATTTTATTGACCCCTTCAGTAAGAACAAAATGAATCTTTCACTTTCATTTTCCTTTCTTTGAATGGCATTTAGTTTGTGGTTGTGCAGGTGTTTTTTCAGTGTTTATATGTTTTCACCGGTGAGGGCTATTTTTCTTTCAGTGGGGTTTTATCAGTTATTTTAGGTTTAAACCTAAAACCCCACAGCCTAAACATAGCATTTTAAATTAACAAAACCAATGACATTTACCAGTTATAGTTATCTCAAGTAATGATAACTTGTGCCCTTCTCACTACAAGAACTTGAATCTTCCCTCTTTTTAATACATTTAACTGCTTAGGACTTCTTTATCCTACAACATTTTGATGAAGTGACCCACCACCCCACATTCTAAACATTTTTATTACATAGTTGGATCACTTTCTCTATCGTGATTACTGCTTCCACATCTGTAACACTTGTGTTTGTAATCATCACTAGACTTGAGCACTTTATCTTTGAATTTGTCTCTATTCTTGTTTTTCTGAATATTAATCTAGGGAGATTCCGTTTGCTGCCATGGCATGTCCCTTCAAAAGTTCAGACTTATGCCCAATTGCCATTACGCCCTACAACTCGTCATCTCTGTTAACCCAGTCTTTCTTGCAATCCTGGATGATTAGCATGCATGACTATTGGTCTGTAATTAACTCATCATATAAGGTACCAAACTTACATGTCAACAAAAGGTCCTGTAGACAAGTTTCTTAATCAGTTCATTCTTATGTTGTTTCCTCTGGAAAGGTTGAATTTGTTTATTGTAACATACACTTTAGGTGTGCAGTATGTTTCCGGGTCAAATAATGCATCCACATACACATTTCTTTCCCTGCACCCTTGTGCCTCCCTATTTTGGGGATTAATCTTAATCATTCTGAGCCCAAAGAGAGCAACAGGATTATCTTTTGCCTTTTTTTATTTTCTGGCGTTAATTCCTCTGCTTAAAATGTCTCCACAATATTTACACAAATAATTATTTCATTCTACATATGGAAACTGAAGTGAAGGGTGCTTAAAGAAAATTCTATACAGGGGGTTGAAAGATCATTGTTGGGATGGAAAGGTCTTCTGTTTGGTAATGGACGTGCACTCCTGCCATGAGCCCCCAATTGTATTGATGTTTGGATCCCTAATGCTGATTTTTGTTGTCATAGGCAAATAGGCATCAGGCATGTATGCAATGACATAGGCCTGTCTCACAGATTGCAGTCTTGCTGGACTGGGAAGGGCGCCCACAGCGCTACTCTCATAGTGGTGAAAGACTATTGCCTTTACCAGGACTGTAGTGATCAGTAAGAGTGAACAGGTCCTTTTCTTTTTTTTTTTTTGAAAGACCTTTATTTAGCATATCACATAATACATTCCTCGCCTACAACCCCACAGGGCCGGCCAACAGTAAAATCAGCAATGTAGACAAGAATTTAAACACAGCCCAGACCGTCAACCCGGGGGTACGGTGGCGTTACAGAATGTACAACTGTGAGGTCCTGCAGGTTAATGATGGACAAGGAAGTTCATATTTTCAGTTTAATGCATATCACATGGTCGATGTGTGTAGGTCACTAGAAAGAAACAAACTAAGAACATCCCCCCCCTCTAACTTGGTCGACACGTTACACAACTGTAAGGTTCAGAACAGTTCAGGTGCACATGTATGATTACTAAATTAGTACATGTGCTAGGAATCAGGTCGCGTCTGGCATGTCCAGTGAGCCAGACCGTGTAGTCAGCGGGGGCTCACAGATGTACCCCCTATATTCGTTCCACTTGGACCATATTTCCACCCATTTGCGAGGACAGCCTCGTGAGACATACACCGTTTTCTCCTGCAGCATGGACCAGTCCATGTCACATTTCCAGTCTCTTAGTTTCGGCGGATTGGGAGCACCCCACAGTCTGGCAATATTGCGTTTAGCCATCATCAGCCCAAGCGTGACCCAAAGCCTCCCCTTATGTGACAGGTCAGTTGGTTCCCAAATGTTGAGCAGACATCTTTTTGCCTCCAGCCGTATTTCCACTTCCCACACCTCTTGCATGCATCGGACCACCCTCCCCCAGTATAGTTGAATCTTTGGACACCCCCAAAGGATATGGAAGAAGGTACTCTCTGCACCACAACTCCTCCTGCAGAGTCCATCCCCACCTCTTCCCATTCTCTGCAGCTCTGCACCTGAAATGTAGATCCTGTGAAGTATCTTCAACTGAATTAGGCGCATTCGGGCTGATATTGCTACTTCCCGGGGGGACGCCAGAGCATAGGTCCACTCCTCCTCATCAATTTCCAACCCATCAGCCACCCACTTCTCTTTTAGGGGAAGGAGTATGTCGGGGGAGTTATTAAGTAGTTTTTTGTACGTGAGGGATATAGCATGTTCCGGAATTAGGCCATCTAACAACCTGTCTTCAAGAGGTGAGCATACAGGTAATGTAGTGCCTTGTGGAATGTTTGCCTGGAGCGAGTGTCGCAACTGTAAGTATCGAAAGTATTCGGTGTGTGCCAGATCGTAGGTTGCCTGCATGTGCTCGAATGTGTGTACACCCTTGGGTCCCCAGACGTCTCTGATATGTGAGATCCCGATCAGGTCCCAATTCCGGAATCCCTTAGTTTGGCACAGGTTGCCTAATTTGCCCGAGGCCCATAGCGGCGTGGCCATGGTGAGGACCCCGGACCAGCCAAGTTTTTTTTTTTTTTGGGCTATGTGCCATATCTGTACCGAATGCTGCGTAGGTCCAGTGAAGTGATGTTTACCCCTCCTGGAGTAGAGTGCGATTTCGTAGTTCCCACCCGGGAGTTGCCATCTGTCCATCCCATAGGCCGGATCATTACCGTCCCCATAGGTCCCTTGATTAATAGCTGAGAGATGAGCCGCCCAGTAGTACTTTCGTATGTCAGGTAGGGCTATGCCTCCGTCATACCACCCCAGTGTGAGTTTTTGCAAGGCAATACGAGGGGCGCCCGCCCAGAGGAGGGTACGTTGAGCGGCGTCAACAGCCTTGAAGTAGGCGTCAGGCACTAGGTCAGGGTAGTTTTGGAGGGCATACAGGAACCTGGGCAGCGCCATCATTTTGAATAAGGCAGCCCGGCCTAGCAATGACAATGGCAGATCCTGCCAAGATTTGGCGTCTCGCTGGAGACGCCGAAGGGGAGGCAGAAGATTACGTTCATAGGATAGGGCTTTGTCCGTGGAGACGAACACTCCCAGGTATTTGAAGCCGTCCTCGACCACTGTGACGGGACAAGTGGCAGGAAGCCTCGGGGACTCCCCTCTGAGGACATAAAGGTAGGATTTGCTCCAGTTGACTTCGAAGCCGGAGTTGTGACCAAAGCTGGCGAGGATGTCCAGTGCAGCGATGATTGATCGTCGTGGCTTGGAGAGGTATAAAAGAATGTCATCAGCGTATAGGGAAATTTTATCTTCCCATCCCTCCACCCACTCTATTCCGTGAAGGTATACGTCCTGTCTAATCCAGGCAGCCAAAGGTTCAAGGGAGAGGGCGAACAGGAGAGGGGAGAGAGGGCAGCCCTGTCTAGTGCCCCACTCCAAAGTGAAGATCTCCGATACTCTATTATTTACTAGGACCTGTGCCAGCGGTTCCGAATAGAGAAGACGAACCCACGACGAGAATCGGGGTCCGAAACCCATCTTACGCAGGACGGCGAACATGTATGGCCATTCTAGGGTGTTGAACGCCATAGTAGCGTCCAGGGAGACCATCACCGTTTCCTACGTCAGTCTATGGCGCTGGCCAAGCACCCCGTATAGGCGTCGGATATTGAGGGCCGTATTCCGGTGCGGCATAAATCCCGACTGGTCAGGATGAACCAACGTACTAAGTACTGGTTTGAGCCTATTGGCAAGTGCCTTCGCCAGTATTTTCGGCTCAGCGTTTAGGAGCGAGATCGGTCTGTATGAGGCACAGTGTTCAGCCGGCTTCCCCTCCTTTGGGATTGCCACTATAGTGGCGATGCGCTGGTCGCGCGGCAGTATTCCCTTCTCTCTACTCGTCTCGAACATGGCTTTTAGGTGCTTACTGACTGTATCTGGTTTGATCTTGTAGAGTTCTATCGGGAGGCCGTTAGGACCCATTGCCTTCCCAGGCCGGAGTTCCATTATCGCCCGCTGTATTTCGGTCTCTGTGAGGGGGCTATCAATAGTCTCTCGATCTGCATCAGAGAGACACGGCATTCGGATATCAGCAAGGAGGGCAATAGAGTCTTCCTCTGGCCGGTCAGACACCCTCGTATAGACCTGTTTATAGTGTCTAGCAAACTCCTCCACTATCTCACGAGGCTCTGTGAGAATCACTCCGGATTGCGCATGAATTAATGGGACTACCTTCTTGGCTTGCTGTTTTTTATCTAACCAGGCGATGAGCTTACCAGCTTTGTCACCCTGGTCGTACAATCTACCCATTCTGTGTCTAGCCACCGTCTGGGCCTCCAGGGAGACCAGCTCTCTGTATTCTGCCAATTTGACCTGCCACTTGTGCCTTACCGTCCTGGCCCCCTTCTCAAGAGCTTCAGCCTCCAGTGTAGCAAGGTCCGCCTCAACCGTAGTGACCTGACATTGCCGTTCCCGTTTTTTCCCCGCGATGGCTGAAAGCGCCTCCCCTCTAATCACCGTTTTGAATGCCTCCCAAACCGTGACAGGGGAGTCTACCGATCCCAAGTTCTCTTCAAAGTAATTGGAGATGGAGGTGTCAAGTTTCTCCCGCGTGTCTTCGTTCTTTAGGTGCCAGGGGTTTACTGGCGCTATACACCCCTCCCTCCTGGTCCCGAACGTAATATGTGTAGTAATAGGGGAATGGTCCGAAATGCCCCTGGGTAGGAGCGTGGCCTCCCGTATTATAGTGTGGTGCTGCAGGACGGCGAGGATATAGTCAATTCGAGAGAAGGTATGATGTGGCCCTGAGAAGAAGGTGAATTGGCTATGTGTGGGATGAAGGTGACGCCAAACGTCGGTGAGTCCAAAGGCCTCAAGAAAGTCAGCCAACCAGAGGCGCCCTTGGGGAAGATCCCTGGGGGGCTGTCTATCAAGGAGCCCCGATACCACAGAATTGAAGTCCCCGCCCAGGACCAATTGACCTTCGGGAAGGGAGAGCAGCAATTTGCCCAGGTCTGTAAAGGCCTGGGCTTGTAAACCCGGCGGGATGTATGTCGAAAGCAGGTTAAGCGTGTACCCCTCCCAGCGTCCTGTGACCACCGTGAAACGGCCTTGTGGGTCTACCTTAGTACTGTCTATGTGGAAGGGCAGCGAGCGGCGCATAAGTATCCCCACTCCCCTGGAACCTGATGTGAAGCCCGAGTGTGAGGCGAGAGTATAGCCCCACCTGTTAAGTGCGTGACATGTGTTACCCAGTAGGTGGGTTTCTTGCAACATTACTATGTCCGGTTGGTGTCTTTTAAGGAATTGAAGAACTATAGTGCGCTTGAGCCTGTCCCCAAGCCCATTGACATTCCAGCTCATGATTCTCAAGCTCTTTTCCCAATGCCTAGCCATAACCATTGCTTTGTAAACCAGTCCAATCGTGCCTCACTGAACTGTTGCTGACTTCATATCTCAATACATCGTTCGACCATAACAAACCCCCAACTCCCCGTCCCTCCCCGGATCCCCCCCAGTGGTCACTACTCGACCTGGAACCCCCCCGGCAAGCTCTAACATTACAGACAGCCATATGTGATTCAGACAGTCCCCTTGGTCCCCACCCTCTCTGGACCCCAACCATCCCGCCCACCTCTGCAATAACAAAATCCCCCCTCCCTGCCCCCTGCTCCGTGGGTTTCAAACTACCCACCACCCCAATTAGCAGAGCGCCTGTCGCCCAACCCGACCCCGGTGATAAGCCGAGGAACTTCTAGCTCGGGAAACACGTGGCCAGTTCCGTCCCGGCCGCCCCCCGGCAGTGTCCCAGGTCCTTCAGTCCCTCAGGCCTCGGGTATGCAAGCAAAGTAAGGGAACCCGGCCCTCAATACCTGGGCCAGCCCCAATCCGCCCCTTCGGAGCACCCAGTCATACCAATAAACACACTTTATACATTACTGTCCGGCGTTCTGCAAGTCCTGTGTGCTCCGGTGCACCGTGCTGTGTTTTCTCCGGGTGAGTCCCAGCGGGGACTGGTAGACCTCGAGCGCCAGGATCGTTGACTTTGCCCCCCCGCTTCAGCTCCCTCCGTCGCCGATCCCGGAGAGGGTTGTCCGTTGTCTCTCCACTGTCCGCCATTTTGGTGAGATGGGACCACAGCCAGCTTCGCGTCGATCCAGTCCTGTACTGATGCCGGCGAGGTGAAGAGATGGGATCGACCATCGTATAGAACTTTCAGTTTCGCAGGAAGAACATCATGTATCGAACTCCATGTTCTCGGAGCGCCGCCTTGACCCCCTGAAAGGACCGCCGTTCTTGTTGCACTTGCAGCGTAAAGTCGGGGAAGAACCGTACCGTGGACCCCTCGTAGTGTAGATCACCGTGTTGCCTGGCAGCCTGTAGTATAGCGTCTCGGTCGCGGTAGTTAAGGATTTTGGCAATAATTGTTCGCGGTGAGGCTCCAGTCTTGGGCTTGGGAATCGGAGCCCGGTGGGCCCTTTCTATAGTGAAAATCTTGGAAAGTCTCTTTGGCTTAAGGTGACGGAGTATCAGGTCCTCGAGAAAAAGCTCGACACTGTCACCCTCCAGTCCTTCCTCCACTCCCACCACGCGTATGTTGCTCCTTCGAGCCCTACCTTCCTGATCATCGAGCCGCAGTGCCATCTGACGGTGCTGGTGGACCAACTCGTTGACCCTACTTGTGAGCTTCTTCTCCGATTCCTGGAGGGTCTTAATGTCCACCTCATTGGCTTTTGAACGGTCCGCAGTTTTCCCCAAGTCGGTGCGGAGTAGGTTCACCTCGATGGTGATTTTGTCCATCTTCGTTTCGAGGTTGGTGCCAAGTGTCTGGATCGCGGCCATGATGGACGTTAGAGAGGGTTCCGCCTTTCCCACGACCTCCTTCGTCTCTCCCCCAGGCTGTGTTGGGGTCTTGGGCACCGTATATTGGTCCAGTCTGTTTGCCTGGGGCACTGCACCCCATTTGGGCTTCATGCTCGATCTGGTGCCTCTGGGGTCCGACAGTACGTCGCCCACCCTCTTCCTGACCGTCGCCAGTTCTGGTCCACCCTTCGCTCCAGCCGATTCCAGGCAGAGACCGAGATTCTGTCGCACAGTAGCTGCCGTCTAGGCGCTATGGTAGCGCGGGGGCCCACTTCTAGGGTTGTGGCCGAGATGGCACGTCGCGATCCGACACCTCCCTGGTCCGTCAGACGCTTCCAGCCGGTCCTCCCACCGTCAATGTTCTGGGGCCGGCCTCCGCTAGAGCCGCGGGACGTGCACGGCCCACAGTGCCTCCTGTAAACAGCAGTGGAGGGCAGTCAATTCACGGTAGGCTGGGAGCAGCCCAGGCCAGGCTTTCTCACCTCCTCCCTCGCCGTAGCCAAACTGTGTGTGGCCGTCCTATTTAGCGCTCGGGCAGTCAAGTCGCAGCAGTCCCAGGTCTGCCTTATGCGATGGGTCACTCTGGACACCCCGCCACACGTCCCAGGCTGTCCCGTCGTTTTCGCGCCGCCGCCGAGGCCACGCCCCCTTCCTGTGCGCCTCTCAGCCGCGGGCCGGGGTAGGCCGCAATCCGGGACCTCGAGTGGCGAGTACAGCCGTATGCGGGCTCCAGGGGTGAGATGGCGGGCCGCCGCTGGAAGTCGCGGCCGTTTTTTGGAAGCCTCCGAGGGTCCGGGAAGCCCGGATTTCACACCGAGTGTTCACCTTGCCTGAGGGGGCTGGGGGCTGCCGTCGGAGAGCCTCCCAGCCAGGATTTAGAGCGGATATTGAAAGGGGACACTGATGGTCCCGGCGGAGCTAGGGATTCAGGCGGCCATTACCCTCGGCGCCTGGCCACGCCCCCGAACAGGTCCTTTTCAACCTGAGTCACTAGAGTGAGGCCTACAAGCTCACTCATTTTAAAGTTCCGAAGCTGTGTGCTCAACTCACCCTTGTCTTACATATTTTTGCTGTGATGTGTTGCACACTGCAGGAGTGTTGTATCTGGGCTGGGTGTATGTGTGCCTGGGAAAGGTACAATACAGGGATACTACAGTACTGTGCAGTGCGTGCAGGTTTAATGCATGTGCTGGGTGTATGTGTACCTGTGAGTGGTGCAATACATAAAGGCTGCAGCGTGTGCATATTAAAAGCATGTGCTGGATGCATGTGCTCCTATGAGTGGTACAGTATATGGAGGATACAGTAATGTGCATTGTGTGTGTGCTGTATACACACACTTGGGTGCATATGTGCGTGTGGATGGTACAATACATGGAGGGTCCTGGGTTCCTTTTTGGGAGACCCAGGCCTGCATGGTGAAGCACGGAGAGGAAATAAAGAAATCTCCCCAAACAGATTTGTGTATTGCTGCATTCCGGTATGTCTATGTGGGGGTATTTGTAAAGCGCACTGCTACTCCAAGGAGTGTCCTGGCGCTAGATGCTGAAGGGTAGCAGTGGGGGAAGGGGGGATTAAGGGCAGGAATAGAGCCAGATTTTCCGTTTTTTCTGGAACAGGGGCGTAGATTCAATGATTCTAAGGTGGAGGGGCATTTTATTCCGGGGGGATGGACCAAGGCAGGAGAGAGCCTTAACCCCCATACTGCCCTTCTTAATATGGGGGGTTCTTTGCTAGCAAGAGATTTGAGGAGGGAAGATTTCTCAGTGGCGCATAACATGAAATCCTGGGTTTAAGATATCCAGGTATGCTAGGTAGGACACACACTGGAGAGGGGAGAGCCAGGCTTCCCCTGTACATTTCAAAGGGTGTTTCTTGATTCAGTGAGAGGTGACTAGGAAGGGTCCTGGGCACATCCCAGAAAGGAGATGGGGCTGATAAGAGAATCATAAAGAGTAAAGCTGGAATCCTTGGGCTAATATTTTAGTGCACATATCACTGTGGCTGACATCCTGGTGTGACCTCTAGTCACTCGCATGGCCTGTGTTGTGGGGCTATCAGGTTTGGAGTTAATTCTGCTGTGACAGACTGCTTTTCAAGAGGAAGAGGTAACAGACGAGTGGACACTTTAAAAGAAGCAGAGCCCCAACATAAAATGTCAAAGACTCAGAACCTAAATCACATTTGGTGTCTAGGAATGGACTATATGAAGGGAAGTTCGAGAACCAAAAAATTGTCATCTGCCAAGCAGTCGGCCGGATTGTGTGAGGAGGAGAAACTCTGCCTGTGACTAGGACTGGGGGCCACAGCCTGCTAGTCTCCCTGCTGGGTGGGGGTACATAACCCATGGAAACTAAGATCACCTGCCCTGGAACCTGGAGCACCATTGTCTGCATGCTGCCCTACGAGGAAGAGGTGATCCCGTATGCTGGAAGGGGCCATCATGAAAAAGACTGCCGTGTGGTAAAGGCCGTAGCCTTGTACATTAGAGAGCGGTATCCCTGTATGCCAGGAGGAGCCGCTGTGAAGGACTTCACTTTGCCGTTAGGGTTGGAGCCCGTGTTGCTATGAGATACGATGACACCATATGCCAGAGTGGATCACAGGGAGCATCAAGAACTGTGAAATGATGTGCCTTTTCTGGCTATAAAGTGAAAACACCATGTAAGCATTTGCGTACCATCAACCAGGTGAGGTACCCAAAACAGGATTGTTGTAGCCATACCCCCACCAGGAGAAGACCTGGACACTTATCCCACAAGAGGAGTGGTCACTTTGGGAGCACAACTGCCAATGAGAGACTCTGCACCCGCAGAGTGTAGCCACATGGGCCATGTATGGTCGATTCACCTGAACTCAGCTGCAGTTGCTGCGAGCGGACGGGGCACAATCAGGAGCGCCAGACACTTTCCACCTGCTGGTGCAGGTAAAATTGTTTTTGGGTCTGTTGGCCCTAAGGAAACTTGTTGCTAAGTTAGCGAAGTAGCGCTGGAACACTGTTGACTTTAATTTGGAGTCAAAGTGGACTCTTGTGACATGGACTGGTAGTGGGTTGAGGAAAGAGTGGGACAGAGAATTGCCATAGAAACACTAGAGCCCCGATCTCAAGGGAGGCTGGGTAATTATTTGTGAATGTCATATTTCTCTTTTGTATGGTATACAGTAGAGATAAAATACTTCCCTTTTTTTCATAAAAGTGAGCATTTAGCTGGACAATGATTTATTGCTGCTGTGTATATTTTGAGTTGTGAGCCAGTGTTTACCATCCTGTATCCACATCTCCCCAACCGAGAGCTTCGGATTGCTTGGACCATGCTAACCCTGAGAGTCAAGTGCTGAAGGGGTACTTGGCCCAGTTACTCAGAATTCATCCAGCCCCGGGACACCAGGAGTAAAAATCCTAAAACTCCAAGGTTGGGCCCAGTAACCCCTGGAAGCCCTGTGACCCTCTGTGAGGGGTTCTGACGTTCATCTTTTGGGCGCACATTGTTATAAAAGCAAAATGATGACACAAGTCAGCTTCCTTTACCATTACAGGTGTGTAGTTCCTTTTCCACAGAGGAATGTAATTTAGTTCAAAATTGAACCTTAGCAGCAATTTAACACTTTGTTCTGTTACTTACTGTGCCCATCAATACCGACTTACATCTGTTAATGGCTAATGTCTGCACTTCATAGCTGTAGAATATCTTAGGCACCAGAGGCAGTTCCTCTTTTAGGGCAGAGGAGTGTCACCCCGCCTCCTGCGAGCACAGCAGCTGCAGCAAACAACATAATTTAAACAAGCAATAGCAAAGTCAATAGGTCTTGCCTTTGGGACATTATAAGTGTTTAGCCAGAGCTATTGGTTTTTCCAATGTCTTTAAGCTATGTTGTAGAGAGTGTGGTTGCTATGCAGCATATTGAAAAGTAATAAAAAAAGATAAAGATAGTGTTATAAGCATTTTTGTTACCTTATATAACCAAGAGGACATTATGTACAACTGAATGACCCCATTAAAAAAAGAATTAATATAAAAAATGTCTTCTATATTTTTTGTTCTTGCAATGCTGGCAACGTCTTCCTGCCTTTTCTAATGCTTATTTGTTATAGCTTTTATTTGTTATGGAGGGTTTGGAAATAATACCTGAATTACAAAACAAGCAGCGGATAGACACTAGTGGAGAACGGCAGATTCCGAGGGCAGAATGGGTGGTGCTGAGTAATGGTGAGGTGGTGGTGTGCTAGTGTAGAGGGGATGCTCAGGTGATACTGAGTGATACTGAGGTGGTGCTTAGTGATGCTAAGTGATGCTGAGGTGGTGGTGCTGCACTGGTATTCAGCTCATGCTGCACTGGTGATCAGGTGATGCTGAGTTAGTGCTCCGCTGATGCTGAGGTAGTGCTGTGCTGGTGCTGAAGTGATGCTGTATTGGTGGTGAATTGTTGCTGAGGTCGGACTGCACTAATGCTGAGGTGGTGCTGTGCTGGTGCTGACGTAGGGCTGTGCTGGTGGTGCACTGATGCAGAGGTGGTGCTGTGCTGATGTTGAGGTAGTGCTGCGCTGGTGCTGAGGTGGTGCTGCGCTGATGCTGAGGAGGTGCTGCACTGATGAGGAGGTGGTGCTGGGTTGCTCCTGAGATGGTGCTGTGCTGATCCTTAAGTTGTGCTTTGGTGGTGCTCAGATGATGCTGAGTGATACTGAGTTGGTGCGGAGTGATGCTCAGGTGGGGGTGCGATACTGATGCTCAGGTGATGCGGAGCTGGTGCTCAGGTGGTGCTGAGTGGTGCTGTGCTGAGGTGGTGCTGCACTGATACTGAAGTGGTGTTGTGTTGGTACTGAATTGCTGTTGAGGTCGGGCTGTGCTGGTGCTGAGGTGGGGCTGTGCTCGTGGCGGAGCATTGATGCCGAGGTGGAGCTGTGCTGATGCTGAGATGGTGCTGAGCAGATGTTGATGTGGTGCTGCACTGGTGCTGAGGTGGTACTGCACAGATGCTGAGGTGGTGCTGCACTGGTCCTGAGTGATACTGAGGTGGTGGTTTGGATGTGTGGAGGTGGTGCTCAGTGGTGCTGAGTAATACTGAGGTGGTGCTGAGTGATACTGAGGTTGTGCTAAGTGATGCTTTGCTGGTGCTTGGGTGGTGCTCAGTGATGCGGAGTTGGTGCTGTGCCTGAGCTGAGGTGATGCTGCACTGGTGCTGCACTAATGCTGAAGTGGTGAGGCATTGGTGCTGAGTTGCTGTTGATGTGGTTCTGTTCTGGTGCTGAGGTGGTGCTGTGCTGATGCTGTGGTGGGGCTGAGCTGGTTGTAGTGCACTGATGTGCACTTGTTGCTGTGCTGATGCTTAGGTAGTGCTGTGGTGGTGTTGAGGGATGAGATGCTGCGCTGATGCTGAGTTTGTGCTACACTGCTGGTGGAGCACTGTTGAGTTGGTGGTACTTTACTGGTGCTGTGCTTATGTGGTGCTGTGGTGGTGCTGTGCTGATACTGAGGTGGTTCTGTGCTGATGCTGTGCTGGTGCTGCACTGGTGCTGAGTGATTCTGAGATGGGGCTGAGGTGGTGGTGTGCTTGTGTGAAGGTGGTGCTCAGATGGTGCTGAGGTAGTGCTGAGTGACGCTGAGGTGGTACTCAGGTGATGTTGTGCTGGTGCTCAGGTGGTGCTGAGGGATGCTAAGTTGGTGCTGAGGTGATGCTGCACTGGTGCTCAGGTGGTGCTGCACTAATACTGAAATGGTGCTGCATTGCTGCTGAAGTGTTGTGCTGGTGCTGAGGTGGTTCTGCACTGATGCTGTGGTGAGGCTGTGCTGGTGCTGAGTTGGTGCTGTGCTGGTGGTGGTATAATGATGCTAAGAAGATGCTGCGCTGGTGCTGAGGTGGTGCTGAGTGATGCTGTGCTGGTGCTGTGCTGAGGTAGTGCTGTATTGGTAGTGAGGTGGCGCTGCACTGGTGCAGAGGTTGTGCTGTGCTGAGGTGTTTCTGTGCTGGGGCTGAGTGATGCTAAGGTGGTGGTATGCTGGTGTTGTGGTGCTCTGGTGGTACTGCGCTGATGCTGAAGTGGTGTTGTGGTGGTGCAGAGGGGGTGCTAAGGTGGTGTTGCACTGCCTACATGCAGGATATATTGTTAAGTAACCTTCCACTACATGCCATATTTGGAGAGCATGACTAGGCATCCCTGGATACTGATTTTATTTCACCAAAGATCGAAACCTAAAAGAAAGCATCAGAAGTAGAATGCGTGCAACTTAAAGCTGCTTCCATTTTTATTTTCAAAAACACAATGTAAATGGGTTAACCCTACCATCGGCCATCTTCCTAAACTACACTTCCATTAAGTAAGTATAATATTTAAGGTTTGGACCTGTGAGCTAATGAAACCAAAAATGATATAGGATGGAAAATTAAATAGCCTCATGGGTGAAAAAGCACTTGTGAAACCAAAGACAGTGTAAAACAAGATAAGGACATGCTTTGCAGCCCTCGGCTGATCGCGTTTTGAAAGCCAAGCAAGCCGAGGCAAAAGAAAAGTAGTATGCTGAATTTTACATATATGGCCGACAGTGAAATGATCCATGTAACAGGGCCAGTATCCAGGGCGTGACCAAAACAACAAAAGGAGGGACAAATGCATACTATTCATCAACGAAAACAAAGGAATTTCGTAAGACACCTGACGGAACAAATAAAAAACGGATGGGCGTGCTGAAAGCCCTTGCAGTAGATACAGCATGTCTCGAGAGACAGCGCATGCTCTGCCTAGGCGAGACCTAATAAATGGTAATGGTCATTACCATTTTTTTTAAAGTGAAGTGCATTTCGAGTATGAGGGCAGGGCCATTCCGACTTGCACACTGTTGCTTAAAGTGCAAAGTGCACATGTCGGATTGGCCAGCTGTTTTGCGATGGCCAGCTCGACATGCACACTTCAGAGGCAGTAATGTGTAAGCTGTGTAATAGACTGCAGACACAGGCTCCTAGTCTCAAAAGGAGTACTGACTTAGTCTGCTCCGACCAATCATGGTGCTACTCTCATGCTGAAAACGGAATGAGAACAAATCCAGGAGTGGATAGGTTTGTGGCTCCTTACTAAGTTCAGAGTCACCTCCCTCCGTGGTTCTGGGAGCAGCCAACAGTGTCTTCTCTGAAGACACCAACCTGATGGTGGTCCCAGATACTGACATCCGCAAATTCTTTTATCACGTAGTATTGTTGTAACTATTTGGTGCTTGAAAGATTGCTCTCCTTAAATGCATTACTTAACTTCTTTTAGGCGCACTATCTAAGGTGGCGCTGCATGCTTTCCGTACTATTCCACACAGGACTTTTGTGGTATGAAGTGGCAGGGCTCCCTGCTTGTGTGTATACTTGGTGGGTGAAAATAAATGTTCATCTTGTTTGACAGTTACAATTTGCTCTTCCAGCTGCTTCTATATTTCTCTTGGGCTTGAATTCTTTTATATTGTCCATAATTTTAGGGCTCCCCTTGCTGACATTTCTCTGTATTTATGCAAGTTGTTTTGTGCTCCAGTGACACATGAAGGCTGCATCAGACTCTATCCAAGAAAAGACAATCGGCCGGCATACTGTAAACTCAGCAGCTGATATTTACCCTGGGCCCGATTCACAGAACTAACTTAAGACAAAATCCTAAACTTACTACTTTTGGTATTCACAGAAGTTAGGATTTTGTCTTAAGACAAATTTAAGACAGACTTAAGTTAGGATTTTGTCTTAAGTTTGTCTTAAGCCAAACTTAAGACAAAATCCTAACTTCTGTGAATACCAAGAGTAGTAAGTTTAGGATTTTGTCTTAAGTTAGTTCTGTGAATCGGCCCCTCTGTTCCTAAAATATAGCTATTTTTGGATTGAACAATTTGGAGTCTCCCACCCAACTTGGGTCTATCGGCATGTATGAGTTTGCCGTGAGCCCCAAGACCTGCTGCTGCTAATTGACACACCACTTTCAAATGTCACTAGCGCCACTGATAGAAATACAACTGACAACAGCCACAATGGCCGCTCCAACATGATATTATGTGGTTTTAAAATCTATACCCATCATAACAATGCTCACCAGCAGTGGCATTAGTCATGCATGAAGCTGCCACTTGAAGTTGAGGCAATATGCAATGACGTCTCGCGATCCTAAGGCTGTCTCGTGCAGGAGGTCACATTTATTAGCAGTCCCACAGCCATTTGATGGCAGTTTATTGACAACGTTTTTTACTCACGCTTTGTCATTTCCTCTGGCAGAACCTGTAATTGGATATGCCGTGTACCATGAGCTTAACTTTCTGGTTCCATCACATTGAAATGTGTTAATCCTCTTTATACACAATGGATCACAGAGGATTCCCAGACCAGTTCTTCGTTTGTTGCTCTTTAATTAGTGCTCATCACCATCTACACAACCCATGGATAAGTCACTGCTCCAGTACCAAATGGTGGTGTCTTGAATGTAGGAACGTTTGGCATGTATGAGTGAGAATGGAATTTGATGATGTGTTGAGTGATGAGCGTGCATAGGAATGTTTCAATTGAAAACAACACATACATGAATTTTTTCTGAACTGGAGTATTTTTTCACCTTATTTGGACAAAGTATTGGAAAAAAATATTGTGGTACAAAAATATTGTGTCAAGAATAGCGGGATAACAAAACTATCGTTGACGGTAAAAGTCTCTTTTTGAGTGCTATTTTTAATATATCGCTTGTGTTAATTACGATGTGATTTTCTGTGGTGTGTTTGATTGTATGCGCCTATTGTTTTTTATTTGTGTTTTAATAATAACATTTTTTAGCTATGAAATTGTTGAAATTTGTATTTTTGTATTTGTCACTTCATGGTTTAAAGTTTGGGAGTAGTAGTTAATATTTTGAAAAAGATATCTATTATTAATAGTAATTAAAATATTTTTGTATGTAATATTTAAATATGCATATATATATACACAAGTTTGTAGTTTTGGTTAATGAGTTTTTTAGATCAAAGTTTATTTCATTTTATAGTAATTGTGTATTTAAAATGTTTAATTTGTATTACATTATGCAAAGTGTTATCATTTAAAGTGGATAGTTTAGATTTCACCTGTTTAGCATCCAACACCTTCAAATAGCCTTAGATTTGAGTGGGAATAGCGAATGTTACTCCTTTAGCGCCCAACACCTTCCTCCAATTTGCTTTAGATTGGAGTGGGAAAAGTAATTTTCACCCCTGTAGTGTCAAACAACTTCCCCAAATTGTTTTAGATTGGAGTTGGAATAGTAAATGCCACCCCTTTAGTGTCCAACACCTTCCTCAAATAGGTTTAGATTGGAGTAGGAATAGTAAATGTTACCCCTCTGGTTTCCAATGCCTTCTCCAAATTGGTTTTGATTGGAGTGAGAGTAGCAAATGTCGACCCTTACGTGTCCTACACCTTAACCAAATTGGTTTATATTAGAGTGGGAATAGAGAATATTACCACTTTAGTGTTCAACACCTTCCCCAAATTGGTTTATATTGGAGTGGTAGTAGTAAATGTCAACCATTTAGGGGCCGATTATGAGTATGACAGTAAGGCGGCGGGACCGACCCGCTTCCGCACCGCCAAATCCGCATGAGAACCGCACATCGTATATATACTTTTTTTAGTCATAGACAGGGGGTTCCTTTGGCGTTCCCACGGCAGTGCCTCTAAAGTAGGCACTGCAATGGGAACATCAAAGGAATTTCCAGCACGGCCTGGACTGTTAAGTCAATGTTGTGCTGGAACTGGGGGGTGCATGCACACAGGGGGGCACATGTTGTTCCCCCCTGTGTACATTCACATGGATTGAGGCACAAAGGTGCCCTGTAGGGCCCCTTTCTTACTTCACCGCCACTGTTTTCATGGAGGAAAGATCTCCATGAAATAAGTGACAGTGAGGAAAGTCGTAAGATGCATGGAGGGACTGCTGCAGTCCTGACAAGCATATTACTGGCTAAAATCCGCTGTGCCACTGCCAGAGTGGCAGTTCCCTGGAGGAGTTGGTGGTCCGAGGGTAGCACGACCGCCAAGGTCGCAAAGTGGAGGTCTGACCTCTTCCATGCAGGTTGGATGCAGCTCTTTGATGACAGTTCATAGCTCAATATGCTAGATTACATATGTAACTTAAGAACTGCACAGTAACAAACGAATCTCAGTGACAAAAGCAGGAACCCACTGAGCTCTGCACATAAAATACTGTTCTTTGATATGCATGGTACACATTCTTTGCAGCAGGAATATTAAACCTCTGTGCTACCGTAATGATTCAAAACTGCCACTAAACAAAACTCTCATCTCTCTCCAGCAGGTACATTAGTCACCAGAGTTCTCATGACACTTTTATTGTTGCATGAAAACTGCTGGATATACAAGAAACTTTGCAGTGCCAGCCCCCAGTAACAAAACAGCCCCACCCTTCCAGCCTCCCAGGAAAACGCCGATGCGGGTACGGCTAGGCCGGAAATGCTACCACCCTCTAGTATTGCCCCTCATCTTCACATAGACCCTCTCCCATGTATATTTAATTTCTTTTATAGTGCTACTCAACTGAAGTATGTACAGCAGGGTGTCGGAGTGCATTACATCACATACATATTATATAGAGACAATGACTCATAAAAGTGAAAGTCAATGTATAGGAAATGTTATCAGGGCCGAACTGGCCATAGCCGGCACTGAGTATTTCCCCGGTGGGCAGCCAGGGTGGGGCCATTTTTTGTCCCCTGGGGGGTCGTTTTTGTTACAGGGCCGTTTTTTAAGCATAGCTGCAATATCGTCCCCGTAACAAAATCGGCTGAAACTGTCCCTGGCAAACAGCTCGGCCGCACCCCCAACCCCCCCGAGCGGCCGGCCAATCAGTTTGCCAGGGCCAGTTTTGGTTCCCAGTCTGGCCCAATATGTTACTTAAGACATTGAAGGCTATAAGGAGTAAGAGTCAGATGTCATCCATACTGGTAGGCAGTGTCGTGTGTGGGCGGGGCCACACGGGTGGTGGTCTGGGGTGCAATATTCTTAAGGGTGAGAATTTTTAAAGAAAAAACATTTGTGGTGGCAGGGACCTGAGTCATGTCGGTGCTGTTGTCTGCAAGTGCAGGTTATGTTGTCTTGCCTGCCTTTACCCTGCAGAAGGGCTGCACAGAGCCGTGCTCCCATGAATCTCTCATGGCCACAGGGCAGTTGGAGGGCTGCTTGCGTTGTTTCCCGTGGCAGCGAAACGTCTCTTGTTGTACCACGGCGCCCTCCAAGGAATTCATTTCTGCTTTTTGGCAGGCAGATTGAGCATTTCAAGCCCGAGTTCCGTGCTTGCTCCCTGACATCATGTGTCGGTTCGGGATGGCGAGTTAAGTCACCTAGGAGGGTGACATCCATTCATTCTTTCATCCATCATTCAGTCTTTCACCATTCATTCTGTCCTTCCATCTGTGTGCCCATCCATATCCAACCCTATTCAACCATACCCAAACCTATATATCATCTATCCTTCTATCCAACATTTCACTCATCCATCCCTCCATTCACCCTTTCACTCTTCCATCCATCATCTATCCATCCATCCATCCTTTCACCCATCCATACTTTCACTCATCCATTCACACTTCCACCCATCCATCCAACCATTTACCCTTTCACCCATCCAGTCATCCTTTCACTTACTCATCCATCCATTCACCCAGCCACTCATCCGTCCATTCGTCCATCCATTCACCATTTCACTCATCCATCCATGCTTTCTTCCAGCTCTTCACCCTCCATTTCACTCATCTATGCATTCTTTCATTCATCCATCCATCCTCACATCCTTCTTTTCACTCATTCATACACCAATTCACCCATATTGCATGTCAATCATCCATCCATACTTTCACTCAGCCATCCATCCTCCCTTTCTGTTTCCATCCCCCTCTACTTAGCCATCCTTTCATCCATCCATCCACCCAATCCATCCACTCATTGACTCAGGAATCCATCTATTGACCCTATCACTCATCCATCCTTTCACTCATCCATCCATTCTTTCTCTCATCCATCCACCCTTTCACTCATCCATCCATTCTTTTGCCGATCTACTCTCCCTTTCACACATTCATCCATCCTTACATCCACCCTTTCACTCATCCATCCATCCATTCACCCTTTCACTTATCAAATCATCAATTCTTCCACCATTTCACTCACCCATCTGTCCATTCACTCACCCATCATCCACCCTTTCACTAATCTATCCAGTCTTTCACTCATCCATCCACCCTTTTACCCATCTATCCACCCTTTTACCCATCCATTCACCCATAAAATAAATACATTCAAAATTCCATATTTTTAAAGCGCGACTTATCACCCCTAAAGGTCCCCAGGCGCTGGGGTCCGTTGAGGTAGATGAAGTGAGCTATTGCCCAGAGTCACATGATGCTGAGCTGCCGCCGGTGCCGGGGATTGAACTGTGAGCCTCGAGTTGCCGAGTCAGTCCCTCTGGCTGTTGCACTACACCGCTCCCTCCGTCCGCCCTTTTTACCCATATATCCTCCCCATCCATACACCCTTTTACCCATACATCCACCATTCCACCCATACCTCTATTTATTTACCCTTTCTCTCGTGCATCCTTCCACTCACTCATCCATCCATCATTTCTCTCATTATCCATTCATTCACCTGTTCATTCATCCATTCATCCTTTCACTAATCCATCCAGCCATTCACCCATTCCTTCACTTACTTACTCGCCCACCTTTTCACATTAATTAAGAGCAGAGGCCCATCAAGAACTCCACCTTTGTTGTAGTTCCTAAAGCAAGGGGTGGGTGGGGGGAGGGTTCACTATGCCCCTGCACATAGGCAATCTGAAAACTTGGAAGTCATAAATCCTGCATGATGCACAGTACCAGGATGTGAGGTGACTGTGACATAGTGTTGTTTCCAGGACTTTAAGTGGGTTGAAAAAACTTGGGGGTCTCTCCAAAGGGCGTGTCCGATGTAATTAAGGGCATGGCTTAAAACACTGTAGCTAAAAATCTGTGCTTAGCATAGTGTGCTACCCGACTGGTATTCTGCTACTTCTGTTATTCCATCTAGATATATAATTCATTACAACTACAACAAACCTGGACTATTGGCTTTGTCAATGGTTGTTAGTTGCCTAAAATAAAGAAGCAGCAGCTATGACTGCCTTGTATATAATATTGAAAATGGTTCAGATATAAAATTATGAGACTGTGAAAGACCCATAACTCCTTCTTTTTAAGTTCTTTTGCTGGCTTCTTTTCATTAACTGGATTCTGTACATTTCTTCCATCTCATGAGGTGCAACATTTTTCTTTATGTACTGTTAAAACAGAATGCACTGCCTTAGACCAAGGCTGTAGGATGCCTATCTCATGCTTTAACAATCCAGACCGGCCCATTGTCATTCTGTATGAGGCAATCAGCTGGCATACAGAATGAGAATGGGCGGGGTGGGGCTGCTCTTGTGCTCCGAGGATGAGTGCGAGGCGGCCCCATTAAGGACTTGAGGCTTCTTGCAGGGGATGCCCAAAATTACGGACAAAAGGCATCCGTAAAAGGGATCATCATGGACAACGGACTTGAGATCCAAATCATAGGCGGTCCGTGAAATTTACGGACGGTTGGTCACCCTAGTCAGGCTGTGTAGATCTGTTGTCAGGTTCAGGGCTGGCGCTTAGGCATGGGCAGCCATGGGCAGCTTCCCAGGGCCCCGCGCCTGCTCGCACCCATGGGGCCTCGCACCTTAGAAGACTCCAGAGTTTAGAGTCCCAGGGGGCCCACTAGGAGTTTATATATTTTTTATTTTTTCAATCAATCTCCCCTGCTGGCCTCTCGCTGTGGGCTTAATGGCTGCATCTGCATGTCGATGACAGCAATTAGACAGGTAATTAAAGTGCATGTGAAGTGCGCATTGCAAAAGATAGAATGGCGGTGCATCACAATGGAAACTGCTCACCTAAGAGGGGAAAGGATGCAGAGAGGGGAAAGGGAGCAGAGAGGGGAATAAAAGGGGTAAGACAAACAGAATAAAGTGAAGGTGGAGCAGATATGTGTGAGTACTGCAGTGAGACAAGAGGTGCATGCATAGGAGCAGAATTAGCACGTAAAAGTGGATGGAGCAAGGCTTGAAATGTGCTGAGTCACTCAAGTCTTAGACCCGTTAATAAATTTAAATGGACATCGAAAAGGGCCCCTATCTGGCCTTATATTCTTGTCCTTAACTTTGCCTGCAAAAACATTGATCCAGTGTCAGCACAATGAATGTATAATACGTTAGCAGGGTCAAACTGGCCTATAGGGCAATCGGGCTGTGCCCTAATCTGTCAGGCAGGGCATTAAGTGGGCCAGCAGTTCTAAAAAAGCAGGTGCTGAGACGGGTCCCTATCGGGCTCTCCATTTTTGCCCTCACCCTCGAGTGAAAATAACATCTTAACTCTGCAGTCATACCACCCTTCACCGCCTTTGATGTACTTCAAAGAGACTCGTTATAGTTCTTTCACAGTCTCATCATGTCAGAACTGAAGCATTTTCAATATTATTTACAACAAAGCCCTAGTTGTTGCTTATTTATCTTATGCAACTACTAACCACTATTAAAGCCAATAGCCCTGGCTTGTTGTAGGTGTAATGTTGCAGGTGTAATGTTGCGTGTTGTATTATTTATCTGGGGGGGAATGACAGAAGCAGCAAAATACCAATTGGGGGGCGTACTATGCTATGTACAGATTCATAGCTTTCATGTTTTCAAGCCTTGCCCTTAATTACATCGGCCACACCCCTTTAAAAGACCTCCAAGTTATTTCATCCCACTTAAAGCCCTGCTGTCAGGTCAGTATGTGGGCCGTTTTTTTGGCTATTTGTTGGCATGCTTTATGGTCAGGTGAGCAGGTTTTTACTGTTGATTTTCACAAACTTTGCCTGCTGTAAACTCAACGCAATAATCTTCCATACTTTACAAAAAATGTGTTTACAAGTTGAAAACTGCCTTTCTTTGCAAACATGGGACACTTTTGTAGCTACCTAACTTACTAATGGGGGCCCCTTTTATTTTGGTACCAGGGGCCTAATTTCTAGCCCAGTCTGATGCTGCATGTTAGGCAGGGGCACGTGAAATATACGATTGTTCAGCTGCGATTTTTTGCATAAACATACATTTGCCACATAATCCATCATCTGCTGCATAATCTACAGATTTTAACAAAAAAACAATTGTTTCTACCTCAAATTGTTCAAAAGGTACTAAACATGCTGTGACACGTGTTACTGCGTGTTGGAAGCCCCTTTGCAAGGCTGGAATAGTCAACTTTCTTTTTCCCATTGCTCAATTTGGGTGTTAAATTTGTACTTTGGCATGCAACCAATGCCCAGACAGTATTACCAAGTTTTAAAATGACAAACAAAATAAGTAATACTATTTCAAAATGTGCCACATTATGCCGCATAATTAGCTTTTTTCTTGTCACATAATTTACTCACCCTGCCACATAATTTAGCCCTCTCCTGCCACATTATTCCAGTGGCCCTGATGTTAGGGTAATCCATGGCATTGATTTTGTTCCTGTTTATATTTCATATGCTTTACTTAATCTTGCCTTCTCCTAGAGTGCTAGCTATTTCCAGGATGTGTGTTTCTGTATTTCATTTCACAGCATATTACTCTTGGATGATGCACACTTTGTACTGAGTTGCCACCAGGTGTTTATGACAGGCTATAGTTGAGCACTTTCGAGTTGTGGCTGCAAGCAGTACAACTTTCACACTGTTCCTGTCTGTGGATCAAAAAAGTTTCAGAATACATGATCATTCAATACATGGCCTCTCTGCAGAGAACAAAGAGCAATGGTCCTGTATTCCTGTTGTAATTTTGTGCAAATGTGTGTGAAGGAGCTACTCAGTGGTCAAAACAGTGACAAGGTGAAAGCATAATAATGTGTTGGTACTCTTAAACAGCTAAAACCCATTGACAAAACCAATACTACTGGCTGTTTTAGGTGTATGTCAGCTGTTGTGTTATTGTTCTGGATTCAATCACAGAATGCACAGAGAGGAACCAAAGTACCAGTCAGATGGAACACTATGGGAATCACAGAAATGTAGATTATGTGTTTAAGCTACGCTTTTAATTACTAACCCTGGGCACAATACTCCGCTACGCCAGCGGAGTATGCAGAGATTTGCCAACTCCGAGCTCCGCTGGGACTGCGAAGTTTAGCAAAAAACTCCAACTCCGCGGCATAGCAGAGTTTGCCTTGCCACCCACCCCGCTTTCTGGATTACCTGGTCACGCTGGTGCTTCCTTGCCCTGCCCGGGCTGTCCTCCTCCTCCTGGCGGACTCCAGTTCTCTCCACTCCAGGCTCTGATCCCCAGACGTTCTACTTCACTCTTGGGAAAACTGCACATGTGCGTGAATTGCGCAACTCTTGGGAAGACTGCGTATGCGTGTGAATGCGCAGTAGTCCCAAGAGTGACGTTGAGCATAGGTGTTTTGTTTTGCCTGGGGAGTTGAGAGAGAAGTTAGCCATGAGGACAGCCAGGGCAGGGCACGGAAGCACTGGCGTGACCAGGTAATCTGCGGCGGCATCAGGGTGGGTGGCAGCAGGGGGCGGTGCAGAGCAAAATTCTTCGGAGTTGTTAGCCAACTCCGTGGAATTCCGCAAAGTGACACTCCGCCAACTCTGCCCAACCTTATTAATCACACACCCCTTTTAGAGAACCACCCAATCTTTTCAGCCCACTTAGAGCCCTGGGCTGGCGGAAAGGGAGACGGGGGAAGAGGAGAGATAGATGGAATGTGCAGAATCAATGCTAACAAGCTGGTGGAGAGGTGAGGAGATGAGGTGAAGGTCATTGCATGCAAAAGACAATGATGTAGGAGTAGAATCCACACAAGAAAGGTAAGAGGCAGGGAGACTGGTGAACTTAGAAATGTAAGGGGTCCCTAATAAAACCTACAATAATTTGTGATGGGCCAGGCAACCTTCACCATTCCCAGTTGTTTGGAGGTTTCAACCTCCCCAAGAATACTTTGAAAAGTGGCAAATGATAGTATTTGTTGCTCAGTTTCCATAACAAGTGGTCAAGAAGCCACATGTGTGATCTATTCTAACCAGTCTGCACCACTTTCCTGTCCCTAATTCTCATGTAAGAACTGCACTCCTATCGTTTCCCTTCTTCCGTCTGTAATCCCCACTTTCCAATGTGCTCCATTTTACCTTTTCAATGAACACACTTTCCTGTCTGCAACATTCCCCCCCAGTAATCATCACCTCTCCTTATTGTGTACTGTTCTCTAGTGTGCAACATTCTGCTCTGTACCCTCCTTTCTCTTTGGTACACCATTATAACTCTATGTGTACCCTACCTGCATAGTCTTCTCTTTTCCTAGAGGACAAAGGAGCGCGCGCCATTTGCATGAGGGTCCTAATGTAAACATTACTGCTAAAGCGGGTGAAAATTCTTTTTGCAACTATTTCTGCCATACCTGGGTCAAAATGACCCTGAACAAAGAGGATGCTAAAAGTCATCTGCGTCTGGACTCAAAGTATACTGTTTAACTTAGACTGGGGAACCACCCAGGAATTCAACATTTCAACTTACTTCGGAATGTGGGTTTGTGTAGGGGATGAATCATATTTCAATTTAAATTGCAATGGTCAGCAGGTCACAACTTTTACTTGGCTATCAATAATACATATTTACAAGTCTTAGTACTGGTAAATGTGCGATATTAAGGGCTATGTAAAAAAGTTATTGTTCCATTTACTTTTCTTTGCAATTGAAGTATTCCTATACCTTGAAATGTGTTCCTACTCGAGGTAGACATTGCCATTCTAAAATAGTTCAATCAAATTAATATATGTCTGATTTACACCAAGGGGTCTTACTGTTTTGCACATAATATAAGTTTAAGTTCAAACTCGGAAATAGGAAATACTTCAGCAAAGGAGGTACATGGGAGAATACTGCCAACATACCACACTGATCCATTGTCCTAGTTTTTAAAATAAACTCAATGTAGAATCATGGTTACTACTTAGAGCACAGCTTTCCAAACTGTGTGGCGTGACACGTTACTGTGTTGCGACCGACACGTTACTGTGTCGCGACCGACACGTTACTGTGTCGCGACCCACACGTAGGTGTGTCGCGCGATGGCGCCATAGCACTCCACCCCCCCGCCCTCCCCCAGGAGTGCTACGGCGCTGCTCATGGCCCTTGCTGGGACACATTGATATCGGAGCTGCCTCTACCCTACCATCCCAGGCACTCACTCCGTTGGTACACACAGAGTTCAGGCCGGAGAATATTGAATGTGATTGAAGCTGCGTGATGCTGTGACGGGTGTGGAAGATGAGAACAAATGATACCCAGTAATACAGTGTATCAACTATAACGCGAAAGCAGCTGGTCGGACAGACTTTTTCATGCCACGGTTTCATCCTTGCTCTCTATTTCAGATGTTTTAACCCCTGATGGACTGGAGGTAATACAGGATTGCCTAAAAGAGCCTGCGCTTTAGATGACATCTGCATGGAGTGGTGTGGCTCACTGGTTAGAGGCGGCAGACCCGGAAGCAGAGAACGGCCCGGGACCAGGGTTCAATTCCCGACGCGGCAGGGTCGTGGACCAGGGTCAGCGGACTCGATAATTCTCACCTCGGTGCCTACTCTAACCAGGGATCACACTCGGCAACTCTGGGCATTAGCTTGCCTCATCTCTACAACGGCCCCCCACATTCGCCGGGGATGCCTGGTTTCACCTTGGAGATACCCAGTAGGGACCATCTCACAGGGATAGCCAGGACGGGTTCCCCAGCGGTCTACAGCACCACAACGCCTCAGGGCAGCAGTGCGCTTTACAAGACACATACATTTACATTTACATGATTGGGGGGAGGGAGAAAGGGGGGTCCTCACGGAGTAATTCTAAGAAAGCAATTACATTGATAAATAATGGTAGAAAAAATCCTTTACGCTTTACCACGCAGCTTTTTCCAAACTTTTTGTTGTTGAGCAAACTAGAGCCAAAGGTATCAGAGTGCTTTACATGAGCACCAGTTGTGTTACAGACGGACACTTGCATTTTCCTGTGTGTGGGGTTGTGTTTGGGTGTGTGTGGGGTAGTGTATGTGGGGTTGTGTGTGTGTGGGTTGTGTGTGTGTGGGTTGTGTGTGTGTGGGGTGTGTGTGTGGGGTGTGTGTGCGGGGTGTGTGTGTGGGGGTGTGTGTGTGGGGGTGTGTGTGTGGGGGTGTGTGTGTGGGGTTGTGTATGTGGGGTTGTGTGTGTGTGGGTTGTGTGTGTGTGGGTTGTGTGTGTGTGGGGTGTGTGTGTGGGGTATGTGTGTGGGGTATCTGTGTGGGCTGTGTGTGTGGGGTTGTGTGTGTGGGGGGTTGTGTGTGTGTAGGGGGTTGTGTGTGTGTAGGGGCGTTGTGTGTGTGGGGGGTTGTGTGTGTGGGGAAAAGATGGTGGGGTTGTGTGTATGGGTGTGCATGTGTGGGTATGTGTGTGTGGATATGTGTGTGTGTGGATATGTGTGTGTGGGGTTGTGTGTGGGGTTGTGTGTGTGTGAGGCTGTGTGTGTGTTGGGTTGTGTGTGTGGGGTTGTGTGTGTATGTGTGGGGTTGTGTGTGTATGTGTGGGGTTGTGTGTGTATGTGTGAGGTTGTGTGTGTGAGGGGGGTTGTGTGTGCGGGGTTGTGTGTGTGTGTGTGGGGGGGGTTGTGTGTGGGGGTGCGGGTGTGTGGGTGTGTGGGGTGTGTGGGGTGTGTGTGTGTGGGGTGTGTGTGTGTGTGGGGTGTGTGTGTGTGGGGTGTGTGCGTGTAGGGGTGTGTGTGTGTGGGGCCCGACCCCCTTAGTGGTTCGGGCTTGCTCGCTGCGCTCGCGTTAACGTGGCCCTGAACATTTTTTCACAAAAAGGTGTGTCACCAACATGAAAGGTTTGGAACGATGTGACTTACAGAATCCATCGTTATTTACATGTGCAATAAGGCTATGTTGTTGGACACTCAAAAAGCCAACATGCTGTGACAGTCTTCTCAGGAGAGTGACACTGTATGATCATGGGTGATTCTCGGCTCAAAGATTTTTCACCCCGTGTGATCGTAGGCTAAGAAAGCTGATACAATGTGTGACACCTTGCACAGCATGCCAAGGCTCTAGTGTATAAAAAAAACCTGGCCAGTGGTGAGAAAAACGGACAGGAGAAACCACGAGCAGTCGACAGTCCAACTTACCAACTGGTATGGAGACAGGTTTCTACGTGCCAGCTCTTCTCTTTTGGTTCACTCAGTCCTCAAGTCTGTGTCTCTGCACATGAGTTTGCTGACAGCCCTGTCAGAAGACAGGATAGAATCAGGGACTGACCCTTCCACAGCCCCACTCTATCATGGGTTCTGATAGGGCTTGGAGCGACACGGCTACAAATGTATCACCACCAAGCATGTTCCTATATTTCACAGGCGTGCACTTCAGGGAGCATGCACTGTTTCTCTTTGGCCTGTGAATGTGTGAAGGGTGCGGAAGGAGCGTAGCATTGATTAAAGTAAACATGCAAACTGCCTGTTATTTTGGGTGTTTATACTTTTTGCCTTTCATAGCTGTTCAAAGCTGCTTCTTTTTGTGCCTGTCGATACTTTGCAGCTGTGCTCTAACGCCCTCAGGCACCAGCCGCCACTGGTAAAAGGACTGGGGAGAGTGGGACACTGGAAGGTTAGAGGTGAATGTAAAGGAGGAAAACAAGATTAGAGACTGGGGAAAAAGTGGTGAAGATCAGCACATGGAGAGGAGAGGTAAATGTTGTACGGTCTGATTCAGCAAGAGGAGGGTAGAGGTGGGAGAGAGGTGAAACATGAGTAGAACATGGAGGGAAGAGGTGAATCTAAAGAGTGCAGAACCAGCTAAAACGTTGAGCCTGGAGGGAAAGGTAAAAGGTGCGAGAGAGTGCATGAATGGGTGCAGCAGATATAAAATAAGCAGAATCAGGAGGAGACCATAAGTGGCAGATAGAAGGAAGGGTGAGAGATGGATATAAGCGGGCAGGATCACCAAGAGCAGGTAAGAAGCTGGGTAGGGACGCAGGGGAGATGAGTTGTTACAGGGGCAGAACCACTGAAAAAAGGATTAGAGGCTGGGGAGAGATGAGAGATCAAGGGGCCTATTAGGATGGCGGGCGGACTTTCATCCGCCCGCAACCCTAGCAGTGCTGGGACCGTCCGCCAGTGGTGTGGCGGTCCCGCACCGGCAATTAGGATGCCACCGCCACAACATTGTGGTGGGTGGTGCACACAGCACCGTCCGCCACAATGCTGTGGCTGCACCTTGTGCATTTGCATGCACAATGTGGCAGGCACCGTGCAGTGCACCCTCCACCTCCCCATTACCCTGGGGGCCCACAAAGGGCCACCACATTCAGAGACAGCTTGCCTTTCCATGGCGGCAACGCTGCCATGGAAAAGCACATCTACGCCTAATTTGTAATATGGACACCGCCACCATATACAGCCCCTTTTCCGCTGGACTCGTCGACCGGTGGAAAACCGGCGGACGGTCTTTCGGTCCGCCGGGGTCCCCATCGCCATCGTAATGTGATGCGGGCGGAGGAAAATGTCGGGTGCATCGCCACCGCCATACGGGCGGTAGCTATCTGCCCGACATACTAATAGACCCTTAAGTGTCAACAGGGAGGAGAGAGGGGGATGAAAGAGTGTTGTATAGCATTTTAGGACCCTAGTGTAAGTTTCCCGTTTCATGCCCTTATATAGGTATAAATCACCCTATCCTTATATAGGCATAGAAATCATAACCATATTTAGACATAGCTCATGCAATCCAAATACAGCAGGGCTACTTCCACTAGTTCCGAAAATCCATAACGATTTCTTGGAAAACTCGCCTTCAGCAGTCAGGGACTTCCCCTTGCTTTGATATTGATTTGTCCAAGAACTCATGGAGTTTTCAAAGAACTGAGACTCTTTGATGACGTTATTATGTCCAACCTTACGTCAAACTCGGCACCTTCAAATATGCCCACACTTGCCCTAGCAAACACACGGTGGTTTGGAGCAGTTTGATTATCTACTTGCCCGACACAGCTCGCTGCAGCAAGTGCTGAAGGAAGCCAACCCTCCAGCAGACGCACTGAGAGAGACGTTGTCTTTTCTCTTGCTGAGAAATCCAGCTCCAGTGTTTTCAAGCTCCCCTTGCGGGGTGTTGGGAAATCGAGTCCAGAGAGAGATAGATACCAGACCTCCTTCATTCCAAACCAAGGTACGGAGCTGATTAGACCCTAAGAGAAATCTTGGATAGATACTTGGCAAAAGAATACTAAACCTATGCTACACCTCACTTACTTCTTTCCTCGTACTAGACCTAGGTTAGGTACATCTGGGTAGGCGTATTTTAGAAGCACCAGTTGAGTACTTTTAGTCATTGTTATTTATGTATGTATTTTATGGCTTAGAAACCATACCATGCTTTTACAGTATTATTTCACAATACTCTTCTTGCTGTACGCATTATACTTTACAGCCAGTATTACGATTGTAGCAGTTCATTTCTTCTACATGAGAAAGAAGACTGTTCAATAAATACTTTTTATTGAAAACGCCAGTCTCTCTATTTCTCTGCACCTCTGGTGAAACGAAGCATGCACGATTGACTGAGTGAAATATCTATCTATTGTTTCCACGACTCTGAAGATACGTTTTATCTTGGGAAACAAAGTTGTCATGTTTTATGCGGTTGTCAGAAACGAATCCCTTCTTGTTAATTCGAGAAAGTTTCTAGTGACCTCTGAGCTAGCTGGCACTCACAATTAAGTTTAGTATATTCAATAGAGACCTAGTAGACATAAGTCCTACGTCAATTCTATAGTATATATTATTCCAATGCGCAGAGCCTATTGGAAATATAGGAACTACACTACAAGAGGAGCAGAATCAGTGAGAATAATCAGTCGGGTAAGGATGAGGTAAAGTGTAGAGCATGGAAGAGGGAGATGGATGTAGGAGATTCAGAAACAGCGAGACAAGGCTAGAAGCTGGAGGTGAAAGGGAGAGATGGATTTTAAGGGGACAGATGAGCAAAAAAAGGGTCAAGGTCTGAGTGAGAGACGAGAGGTGAAGGGTAGCGGGAAATATCCTTTACAACGCAACTTTTACCACGCAGTGCATTTACGACGCAACTTTTACAACGCAAACCATTACAAGGCATTGCGCTGGGGGGCGCTCTAGGATAGGGAATACGATTAATTTACTATCCAACACCTTCCCTAGTGTCCACGGGGACTGGAGTTGGAATAGTAAATTAAACTATTCACTATCCAGCACCCCAAAGCGATATGCGTTGTAAAGGTTTGCGTTGTAAAAACCGCGTTGTAAAGGCATGCGATGTAAAAGCATGCGTTGTAATGTCATACATCCAGGGGTAGCACATGTATGTGAGCTGGTCAGAGCGGCAGAACTAACAGAGAACATAAGTGAAGGGGGAGAGAAAGGGACTAGTGAGAGGTGCATGTAAGAGGAGCAGAATCGATGGGTAGTGTTAGAGTCAGGCAGAGATGAAGTAAGAATTGAGGATAGAGAATACTTTATTGTTTAAAGTTTACATAAAACCATATAAAATAATTAAGTTACATAAAAGACATCACTAAATACTGATTAAAAAGCTCCATTAAAAATGTAAGTATTTTTCTCCCAGAGCTTAACTGCCTGCCTCACACACTTTACAAGGTTTCCCACCACTTTTACAGAACCACCGTTAAAGCACAATAATACACCCTCTGGTATTGTTCTTATGCCCTCAACATTAAACTTTGACTTTAAATATTTTTTTCGCATGTCTAGTAGGGTTGGGCATAGACACATTATATGTTCAATGAACACTTCGGGTAACTTGCATTTCCTACATGACCTGTCCGTGCAGCATTTTAGTTTCCATGAACTATCAAAAGCCTTAAAAGGGAGATTAAAAAAACACCTAAATCTCACAAACATGGTCTTGTTCTGAGGCCACACATTAAATTCAAAGTAAGGTTTCCTTGAGCTAGAAAATGTGTCTATAATATATCTGCTATGCTTCTATCTGGAGGATGCATCAATATTCCTACTCAAGGTTAGGCTTTTCTCTCCATTTTTTATCACTAATGTTTGTACTGATCTAGGCATGGATGCCAGTATCGCTATCGAGGGCAGCTTATATTCTTCCTGTAGCTCTTCTGTAGATATAAGAGACAGAACCAGTAGGAAACAGGACAGTGCTCGGGGGCATAGGAGAGATGGATGTAAGAGGGACAGAATACACGAGGTACGGTAAGAGTCTGAGAGAAAGATGAGAAAAAGAGTAGAACATTGAGGGGGAGGTGGATTTAAGAGGGCCAGGAAAGATAAGATACTCCGGGAGGATGGGAGGGGAGAGATGGATGTAAATGAAGCAGAGCAAGGAAAGAAGTTATGAGGCTGGGGGAGAGATGAGAGTTGAAGGGGAGCGTATGGATAAGATGTGTGGATATAAGAGAGACAGAACCAGCAAGGGAACATGAACAGGGTGAAGAAAGAAGTAACTGTGGGATGAGGATGGAAGCAAGCAGAACCACCCAAAGATGGTAAGAGGTTGGGCGGAGGGAAACAGGAGGGGAGAGGAGGAAGTTAGATAGGCAGAACCAGCAAGAGAAACTTGAAGCAAAAAAGTAAGTCTGAAGGAGAGGTTAAAATGCTCTAAAGATCTTCAGCTGGCTCACAACATAGTATCTTCAGGCATACCTTGTTGAATCTTTCTCAAAAACTCTAGAAAAAAGAAATCAACTTCCAAATTTCTTTCATAAAAAGTAATTTACTAATTGACATTGTGCTGGTTGGCTTCTGGCAACTCTAGGAGATTGAAGTAGCATTTTGTGCTGAGTCAGATGATTTGTGGCTGTTCATAGAGTTAGAGCAGCCTTAATATTACTAACCCTTAGCACCACATTTGACATCGGTTCCCGGCCAGTGCTTATAAATCAACTAGTACAACCTGGAATTTAAGGTATTTTCCTGGTGTGGCTTACCTCTATGCTATCTGGGAAATCTGAAATAATCCACTCACCACCTATTTCTGTTACGTATTAAACCTCTGGCTTGTGAATTTTATTGGGTCTCCGCTGTTTAATCTTTATCATCCCAAGTTAGCCTAACTCATACAGTCCTTTGGTTTCTTGCTGATATCTTACGCATATTTACACCCAAACATGATTTCCCTCAGTGGCAATCAGGTCTCTGACGGAGAGTAGGTTTATACATGCATGCTACCAGTTTATTTCTGAATGAAGACAAATTAATTAAAACCTTAGAGGGACAAGTCAAAGGTTCTCCTTTTTAAAGGCTCTCATACTATATGGTGCTCTCTTTGGTGGCTGGTGAAAGTGGGTCAATCGCCCACATTGGTAGAGTCAGCAAATAAATCTTGGATTTATTTTCCAATATTTTCCCTTTTTTTTCAGAACATATTAACCATGTTTCATCCACTTGCCTTTACTACAACCATAAGCAACAGAAAATCGTTCCTTTACTCTCCTCTCACTACCGTGAGGCTGTTGTACAGTCAATTATCTCCTCACTATATTAAGCAAATTCCCTGTTTCTTGGGCTCCTGCCATTCCTTTTTGCATTTGGTACTCTTCAAAACAGCGCTAGGCTCCTCATCTGAGATGGCTGCATTGCTAGGCCATTTCTTCTCTCCTTTCTGCTGGGTTTTTGGTCCGAAACCCTCTGTCTTCAAGGCACTATCCATTTGCCGTTTTGCACTGCATTAAAAAGGTTCTCTCTTTCTACAGCACTCCTTACGTTCATCCCAGAACCCCATACTCTGTGCCAACCAAACTCCTGTGTAATCCTAAAATGTAGATGGCTCTGATTGGAGGCAGATCCTTCTCCTTTCTAGTTGTGCAGGACTGGAACTATCTCCCTCTTGAGCTATGGTGTAACTCCAGTTTTTTGGAAAAACACTTAAAAATGTCCTTTTTCCACATTAGTAGAGTCTGCACCTCTCCTTTGGACATCTCTTAGTGCCAGAATGCCCGGTTAGCATATCAGTTTAATTCATCCCATTCAATAGAACAATAACCAAGTTGAAATAATTTACTGTATTTCTACTTAACGCCTTAACAGCGGCGTTTTTTCCGCCGCGGTGCGGGCGTTCTATTAGGTGGGTGGGGCTGCGTTGGCCATTGGTCGTGCGCAGCACTGGGACGGGCAGGCTCCCATCGGCCGACGGGAGCACGGAAGGGGTTAATAGCGATTTCATATCTATCTGCGCATTTTATTAGGATTATTAATGCTATTTTAACCATATTATTGATATCCAAACTAGGTAAGTAGTTTCTTGCAAAGCAGCTTCATCAATGCCATATAAATAATGGCCAATTGATATTACTTCCTATGATGTTACTTCCTCGGAAGTTACATTTTATACAAATTTTAGGGGCCTTGCATGTTCCTATTCTGCCCGGGCCCACATATCCTAGGACCAGCCCATGTCAGGTTATGTGCCCTTTGACATGTTATGTTGGCTCTTTGTGAGGAGGTGTCCGTCTTTTGTCACGTTGCGTCTGCCATTGTCATGTTACATCTGTGTTTATCAGATTATGCCTGTCTTTCCTTAGGTTGTGTCCCCCAATTTTCAGGTTACATTTGCCCTTTGTCAGGTTGTGTATGTGCTTTGCTAGGTTATGTCTGTCCTTCGGCACTTAAAACAGAGAAAAAACACGTTTTGTGAGACAGGTGAAACCCATATGTTTGGGGGCCCATTAGGTGGTAGGGAACATATTTTTGTTTGATTTAGTTTTGTGGTGTTATTACTCCGAAGAACCGGTTTGTGGGCACCAGCTGCTTTGGCCTAGTTTTCGTGCTCTGAGGGGTTGTTCTGGAACAAACAATTATCACTAGCCCTTCTATCCAGGGATGCACTGGGCACTCAAAGTAGCCATCGCAGTTTTCTCAGACCAGCCCCTGGGAAAGCACTGCCTGGTCCCGGGAATCTGGAAACGCTTGTTTGCTGCTCTTGTTATTTGGGCCGATACTGCAGCACCGCTGCAAAACCGACCCCATCGCTGCAAAACCGACCCCCACCATTTCAGCCTCCCGGGGAAATGCCTGATGCTGGTATGGCCAGTCCGGTCCTGTGTGTCTGCATACCTGCCAACTCACTCAGTACCACCGTGTGACACACGATATCAGCTCCCATCGCAGGTCTCCAGGTGAGAAGCCGATATCGCATTGTGGCATGGAAAACAAACTAAAACTACCTGTAAATAGTGGTTTTCCAGCTCGTTTTCAGAGGCTTGTCCAGTAAGGGGTGTGAAAACAGCCCAGGACATCAGCACAAGCCTCCGCAAACTTTGCTTGGAGGGGGCGGAGGGGAGGGGGGTAGTAGTGGAGCAGGGTGTGGTTAAAAAGTGCCTCCGAGTCCTATGTACTTCTCCGCAGGAGGACCAGCCCCCTCAAGGCCCCGCCTCCTCTTCACACCTGAGATTGTTCTTCAAGTTGGCAGGTATGTACGTACCTGTATTACAAAGAGGAGTTACTGCACTCTTTGCTAGTGGTTTGCATTCATACACAGTTCTCATCCCAGCACAATGACAAAGTTTTCACCGCACCCTCACGTTCCGATCCCTTCTTCACAGACGTGTCTATCATCTCTGTGTATCCATTCCAAGGTTACTAAGAATGCAGAGCGTATGGTGCACGTACTCGAAATGGGACTATAAAAGAGGCACGTCACTGCTTTCAAGCAGTCGATGTTCCTTTCTCTGGCCTCTTTCTGTTTACTTTCCAAAATGCCTCCGCCCGACTGATCGTCAACGTCCCCCGCCACAGCCACATCACCCCCACCTGAGAGACCTACACTGGCTCCCCGTCGACAAGAGGATCACCTTCAAGCTCCTCACCCACGCACACAAAGCACTCCACAACGCCGGACCAGCCTACCTGAACAGCAAACTCAGCTTCTACACCCCCACCCGCCAGCTTCGCTCCGCCAGCCTCGCCCTCGCCGCTGTCCCTCGCATCCAACGAACGACCTCCGGCGGCAGATCCTTCTCCTACCTCGCCGCCAAGACCTGGAACACCCTCCCAACCCACATATGGCAGACCCAAGACCTACTCGCCTTCAGAAGACTCCTCACCACCTGGCTCTAATCTGCTGAGATCACTGATCTCAGCAGTGATCAATTAGCCAATAGGAGTAGACAAACAGCACGCTGGTCAGCGTATCTCGCTCTACACGGGAAAGTGAACTCTTCACTGTAATTTTACTGCCCTTCAAATATTAAAGTAAGCCAACAAGTCAAAAGCACATCCTGCGTCATTATCTACTTTAGATTATAATCCTGCCAAGGGAAAAAGGTAGCTCTAAGGTATAGTTTATTATTACTCGATAAGAAGGCATGGGTCCACCCGACTAGTATGAAGTACCAAGTATCCACTAGTTAACTTCTTCTGAGCCGGCTTCTGCTTTCTGGATTGGACCCTTTGAACAACTCATCACAGGTAAAAAACATCAGCATGGCAAGCATCAGCCAATCAGAAGATGAGACTCTGATAAGGACAAGTGCCAATCATGTGACGCACATGAGCACATCAAATGCTATGGGTGCAGGAATGAAGGACTCCCAGTCCTGTTGGCTCATACGCTAAAAACAGTGTGCCGATTGGCTGTGGGTCATTGCACATGACCTGTTCACCGACTTCCGCGAACAGGAACAATACATCTGACATACTTTCTAGATGATGATAAGCCACTTTATTATAGACAGATGGAAAACAAAGAGCATGGCTTCTCATGGTATTTTTGAAGTAGAAAACCTGCAATTTTAAAGTTACAAGACACCTGGAAGTAGAACACCTGTAACTTTAAAGTCACGAAACACCGTAAAAGATCGGGTGTGTTTACACTCTGCTCGATAACCAGATTTGACACTCGTTCAACAGGCTTGTTTATTCTCGTGAAACTGTCAGGTGCTTGTAAACAGGACGAACATCGTGAGCTACGTGCTTAAGGCAACACCTCAAAAGTTATGACCTGAAAAGATTCTGAAAAAAATCAGAAAAAGCACCCTGTGCCTTATTTTTAATGCTGTGTTGTGGCCACAAAGGCTCAGATTAGCAAAATCTGAGTCCTTGCAACCACAAAATAGCATTTGGTTATGTCCAAAACCCAAAACCCAAATTGCGAGTCAGTAACTTGTTACCAAATCACAAAATGTTTAACTACAATTCAAATCGCGAATTGAAAGGGGCAGGTTTTCAGTGTTGCAAATCATAGATAAATCACTGATAACCCACTTGCATACAGAGAAGGGCCCGGTAGGGACCCCGTTGCCATTGTCAATGCCACAAAATTAATTGTTTATGAGTAGGTAGTGGTTCCTGGGACAATGGCTAACAAGTAATAAAACTAAATATATTATATTATATTATATATATATATATATATATATATGTCAAAAATCAAGGTTGCCCAGGTAAGGATGCCGCATACTTCAGGGTTAACACACAAGGCGCCGCAGGTAGCAGCAAGATGCGTAGGCTGACTCGACCTTTCCACAGCCAAACGCGTTTCAGGCTCCCATGAGCCCTTGATCACTGGCGGGAAGTACACAGGAAACGGATTGAAGGAACAATTTATTTATTTGCATTTATTTGCATGAAAAGTCACGCCCATGTGGGCCCGAGGTATGCTGGACTTGGTCGTTTTAAAGTGCTGCCTCGAGACTTGCTTTTCCTCTAACCCAGTGGAAACCGCTCCTGCGTCTTAATTAAATGAATATTCCTTGTTAGGAGAAAGGTGTAGCAGCGCCGCCTCCAACCACCCCAATGAGGATGCCCTGACGCTGCCAGCGGACCCCGGCACTTGTAACCACAGATGCCATTGGGACTTCGGGGGCCTGAGCCGCAGGAACATTGGGGCGGTTGGAGGCGGCGCTGCTAACTTTCTGTGAATAAATAACGGAAATGTTCCCCTGGAGTGCTTTCCTTCTTTCATGGAAACTGTTGATATGAAGGAGACTGGCGAGTAATAGATTGTGCGGGCACACCCCCGCATCTAGAAAGCACCCGTCGGTGAGTGCTTCACGCTGGTGTTTTCGTGGAGAGTATTTGATATACGTGGAGCACCGGGAGGTGAAAACTATTGAAAGGACAGGATACGCTGTAACAGGCGGACGCCCGAGCCGAAAATCATCGGGCGAAGTCCGGGTAAGACGCCGGCTGGCGGCTTCATTATACATTTTCACCGCACCACGACAGGGGAGGAGTAGCACGCTATTGGAGACATTTGAGTCATCTATGATGGATATGTACTGTGAATCGGAGAGCCGGCAGGCTGCCTCCAGTATGTTTGGGAAGAAGGAAGAAAGGGGAGAACGCAAACAGGATTCGGGGGGGCCTGGTAAGACAAGCTTCCACACCAATTGCGCAGCGCTCGAGAGGCTCTACGAGCGTGAGATAAGGAAATGGTGGGAAGGCACCTCGTTACAGCAATATATTGAGGTCAATATGGTCCCAAGGGGACTCAGAATATATACTGTGCCAGCGTATGAATCCCCAGATCCCCTTTCTTCTTGATGAATGGGCCGAACATACTGCACAGTCGTGCAAAGGAAGTCTGCAACTTTTAGTCAAATTTGCATGGAGTGACAGAGATAAAGCTTTACATGACATTGAGGAGTTGGAGGAACTTCTCAAAAAGGAGGAAGATCAAGTGAAATTAATGGAATTTAAGGAACAAATGAAAAAACGTTTGAAAGCTTATGAAGAGAAAATTAAACTAAGAAAACAGAGTAAATTTGAAAGAGACGAGGAGGATTATGCCCAAGGAAGGGTGCTAACTTTCGCAAAGAAATATGACAATCCTAGGAAGGAATTGTTGAATAAAAACAGAGTGACAGTGCAAACTGGGGGGGAACCCAATATTACCTCGGAATCGGAGGTAACGGAGAACGAATCCTCCGGTGATGAGCGGCAAAGTACCTTACGATCGGGACTGGTACGTACCCCTTTTCGGCAGGAGTTCCAACTAATCCGCCAATCGTGGCAGAAAGGTGGCAGGGGCAAACCGCCGGAGCAAAGTGGAAGAGGAAGACAAGGAGGGGACAAAGGGGTAGGAAGAGGCGCTGTCCCCCCCCCCCCCCCAACGACCAGGAGCAAGAAGATATACAACAGGAGACGCTAATGGGCGATGACAATCTCACCATTATCAACCTGACTGATAAAAAGCTCACCGACATGGAAGAGTCAGTTCTAAAGCTAGGACTAACGTTTTGTCCCCAGAGAACAATGGAGTTCACCCAGACACGCATTGATCTGTTCAAGTTTACGCGTAAGCTGAAACTGCATAAGTATTTCAAAATAAAATCCCCATCCACGAAGATGAAAGAGAGGGTGAGCAGTCACTGTGAAACTGACAATTTACAAGATATTGATCTAAATGCCATCATGGTGCTTGAAGAGCTGAGGACTGGGGCTCCAGATAACTCACTTACCACCATAAGTAGATCGCAGCAATTGGAAGTTACAGGTATTGAACAGTGTGGAGGGAACACGCACTTTAAACCTGTCTCACAGTTTTTGCCACAGACAATGCCAGACGCTATAGACACGTTCACTGATGCAGTAGTAAAAGACTTGGGCAATCTGAGACGAAAAAAGAGAATTCCGGGAGGCAACAGCTGTAATACTAGGAAGGACAACAATTTTTCCTTTAAACAACGATTGGCCCTGCAGACCCTCAAAAATGACAAAGATAAGGGTGGAAATATTGCCCTGCAAACGAGGGCGAACTACGATATAGAGGCCTTACGACAGCTGAACGACCAAAGAAATTATACGAAGATCGATGCCAAAGAGTACTATTCTAGCACAGTGGATTATCATGCATTGATTACCAAATGGCATATGAAGAATCTTCTGAATATGGATGAATTTTTGTTTCTAAGACGTGTGAACCCCACTATTCCCACTTTCTATCATCTCCCTAAAGTACATAAAGACCGACTTTGTCCACCTGGCAGGCCCATTGTGGCATCACAAGGGAGCTTAGCAGAACATATGTCGATTTATGTAGATTTCTTTCTTTAACACGTAAAGGTTTTGAGGTCATATATAAGGGACACCACGGACCTGCTACAACATTTGGCATCTTTAAAGTGGGATAAGAACTACAAACTGATAGTACTTGACATAACAAGTCTTTACACCTCAATTGCACATATGGATGGTCTGAGGGCGCTCAGATACTTTTTGGGGAGACGTCCACTGAAATATGCATTGCATAATACTCTGATTCTAGAGTTTGCGAATTTTTGCTTGACTAACAACATTTTCTTGTTCCAGGCACAGATGTTTAGACAGACCTCGGGCACTGCGATGGGCACCTGCTTCACCCCCAGCTACGCGAATTTATTTGTGGGCTGGTGGGAGGAGCAGGTGGCCTGGAGCGATGCCAACGAGGAATGGACCAATCAGGTGGTACGATGGTACAGTTTCATCGATGATCTTTTCATCGTTTGGAATGGGCCATCAGAATCAGCACAGGAGTACATCAAGAGCCTCAATATTAATCAGGTCAATCTGGAATTCACTGGAGAAATTAGTTCTGACTCGGTGAATTATCTAGATTTAAACATCTATGTAGATGAGGGACAGCTGAAAACCAGATTATACCGGAAAACCTCTGCAGGGAATTCTGTCCTGCATGCTTCAAGTAGTCACCCACAGAATCTGGTAAAAAGTATCCCTTATGGGGAGTTACTAAGAATCAAGCGGAATAGCACAGATGAGGGAGAATTTCAGAAAGCAGCCAGGGCTTGCCTGGGACGTTTCAAAGCTGGATGGTACAGCAACCAAGTGTTAGAACAAGCATATCACAGGGCTAATGCCCTTAAGAGGGAAACATTGCTGTTACCTCCAGCAATTGGCATCAAGAAGACGAGTGACTCAGACAATGAGGGAGGAAAATTTCGTCTCATCACTACTTACTCCAGTAATGCAGGAGACCTGAAAAGAATCATGAGAAGGAACTGGAATATACTCAGAAGTGATGGAGTGATAGGATCTGACTTACCTTCCAACCCGTTAGTGACCTTCAGAAAGGCTAGGTCGCTCAAGAATGATCTTGTCCATAGTCATCAGACAGATAACATGGCCTCACCTTTTGGCAACATGCAAGGGTTTTTTCCGTGTGGGAAATGCAAGGCGTGCAAGGGCAGTAAAAGGGTCCTTGCCTATGATATTCCGATTACTGGAGAGAAGAGGTATATTAGAAAATTTCTTACCTGCACTAGCCCCTATGTAATGTATTGTCTAGTATGCCCCTGCGGCCTACGTTACGTAGGGAGCACCATTCACCCTGCCAAGATCAGGATATTGGAGCATATGAGGGCCATTGGGAAGGGAGATGAGACATACCCTGTGGCACGCCACTTCGATAAAGTCCACAAACGGAACAGAGATCAGCTGAGCTTCTTCTGTTTAGATCAGGTTCTACCCAATCCCCGAGGAGGAGACAGGGTCCTCAAACTGAGGAGATTGGAATCGAGATTCATTATCGACCTTCACACTAAGGTTCCATTAGGTTTGAATAGCAGTGGAGAACTGGCAATACATCTGGGAGAATAAGTAGTGATTATTTGACTCATAATGTAAATAGGAATAGATCTGTGATTTGTTGCATTGTATATTTGTATATTGAATAGTGTGTATCTAGCACTTGTATAGATCTGGGTGGAGCCAGATTGGAATGGATTGTTCCTTTTTATTTGAATTGATTTCATTTTGGGGTTGCTATGTGGAATGTATATAGGTTTTGCATGGGTATATATATATTTTTTTCCTTCTGAAGCTTCTTCTTCTACTCCTTTTTCTCTCTCAATTTCTTCAAGTTCTACTTGTCTCTACTCTTTACGATTTTCTCCACCCCTTTCTTTCTTTTCCTCTATTTTGAGGGTGTATTTAGGACCCATGTTGAATTTTGATTTTCGGTTCTAGTGATTGACTATTGTGAGAGGACATGGCCCATACAGGGCTAGACTGTGACCAATATTGGTTTGTTTGTTTGTTTATGTGTAGCAGTGCCCATCTGAGGGCTTGATTGGCATTTAGGAGCAGGTTTTATGCATATATAATGCAGATCGGCTTGCTTTTGGGAATGTCTAAAATGGCGCTCTATTAGTGAAGCGCGAGTCAGTCCTTTCACTATGTCGACACAGGAAATGTATGTTTAAATAACATGGTGGTCAGGCACTTCGGTAAACATTGACGAAGATTGGATACCGAAACGCGTCTGTTGCTGAAGCTGTGCTAACTTCCTGTGAATAAATAACGGAAATGTTTTCCTTCTTTCATGGAAACTGTTGATATGAAGGAGACTGGAGAGTAAAATATATATATATATATATATATATATATATATATATATATATATTTTAAACGTCCCCTTTTCATTTTGGGAAAACAGGTTGAGTTTAAAGAAAAAAGAAGACTGCTTTATTCAAATGCAATTACAGAAATGGGGGTCTGAAGAACCCACCTGGCCATCATTCCTGTGATGCCAGCGATTCGTAATGAGTCGCAAATTACAATCTACCTCAGACACCTTAATGAGGTAGGTCGAATTGCGACCTCCTACGAATAGGAATTTTGTGAGCCAACGTTTGAACATATGTTGGTTTGAAGAAAAAATGCATTCTGTAAACATCAGTGCTCAAATTGCGACTGCTTTTATTGAATGCAATGTATGGATAGAAGTCCCCATGTAGTGACTTTGCATCATTTGTCTTTGTGTGCAGAGCGAGGGGAATGGTCGCACTCACTCATCGCCGAGCAACAGCCAAGATGAGCCAACGGATACAAATGCTCATATTTCCATGTTGACAATCACAAAGCAGGAAAAATACAGAAGTAAAACCATTTCTTCCGTCTTTTGGTTTGGCTGATGAACTGGGGCTGTACCCTACTTGGTACAATTTTAAAGTCCATTAAAACCCAGATTACTCTATAAAGTTTTTCATTCACAATCCGGGCCAGACTCCTTCCAAGGAGCAGAAAGGACCCTTCACCCCATCCGAGTACTCAACACAGGACCATCATGGGATTATCAATGGCCAGAGTCCACACCTGTCCAAGGCAACCGAACAGGAGCCCATTGGCGAGATGATCAGTTGAGTACAAATTAATTAAATAACAAACAGGCAGATGCATCAAAGAAAATACCGGGAGCAAACAGGCAGATTCTCAGAATCTGGCTGTTTGCTCCCGGTATTTTTGCATTTGGGATGCATCATCCCAAAAGCAGAAATCGCAATTTAAGGAATCTCTAAATAGCGATTCCTTAAATTGCTCTTGCATTTAAGGAATCCCAAAATGAGATTCCTTAAATGCAATGCATGAAACCCAAAACAATAGCGAATTCGCGAATAGGGGGAGCAAATTACCATGAATTTGAAATTCGTGGGAATTTGCTAAAACTTTGAAAAATGCACTTTTGTGCATTTTTCAAAGTTACATGTTGCGCACACACATGCCCTTAGGGCATGCGTGTGTGTAACATTTGTGCACAGGTCCATTTCAGGGGTGCAACAGGGTGTCCTTTGGACACCCTGGCACCCTTGAAATAGCAGAACATTAGCGATTCTTAGGCCCATAGGAATGAATGGGAATGCCATTCCTTATTAGCGATTAGCTATTACCGAATCGCAAATAAGGAATTTGTAGGAATCGCTAATAACATTGCGATTCCTACATGCATCCCGTTTTGCGAGTCCTTAATAGCGATTCCTTAAAATTCGCTATTAAGGACTCGCAAAACATAACTTTGATGCATCTGCCAGTATATCTTCTGTAGCACACAACATGCCTGCCTTCAGGAGTATAAATCAATCATGTTCCATCATGATGACGAGCAGCCCTACTGCACACCTTGCCGAATGTGCAGAACCCAAGGAGAGCACTGTGGATGCCAAGATAGGTGCAACACATAGTAAATACAAATGGCAAGAGAATATGGCTGCCGCCATGTACACCGACTATTCTAAACTGCCAAACTCCTGAGTGGGCCCATGTGACGTAAACGCTATTTGGGAAGTGATTTCTGATGTATGGTGTTAAAACAGAGGTTTCGTGTAGGGGTGGATGACAGCCCCAAAGGAGAACGGCAGATAGGAAGTCAAACTTCGAAGGGCAGTGCAAAATAATCTAAACATGAATGTGAGTTGGTTTTACATTAAAGGAGCCATCCAGTGAATAACGACACAAAAGATCTCCAAACCCAAGGAGAGGTCATCAAACAAACATTCTAGAATGCCTGTTATCGGTGATTGTTAGGATAGGGGGATGGGAAAAGAGAACTTTTTACTCTATATTGGGTTAGTGGGCACCTTAAGAATATCTCCCATGATCTGGCCATGCACTCCAATTGCATTGTTGCCAGTCCCTGACCTCTTACTTCTTGTGACAAGGTCACTGTCATAGTGATCACACTTGATGGAAATTGTGACTGGTTGACCAATCATCTGGAAGCGTGTCAGGCATCACCGCTAATGTTTATCATCTAAACTGCACCTTATGATGCCAGTTTCACACATGCAGAGAAACCAGGGCTGCACCCAGTGCTTTTAAAAATCCGACCTCTCATAGTAAAGGGCCGCTGAACTGAGGACATTTTAACCACAGGAAACAAATTAGTGAATGGATTATTGGACAGAGAGAGAAACAACTGGTGGAGATAGCCAGAAACTTCTCAACGTTGCTTGTAGGTAACTAGTGTTAAATAAATAAAACAAGCATTTACAATGCAATGGTTTCGCCTTTGGAAAAGTTAGACCTATTGGCATTGTAAATGACAGCATTTGTATTTATGTGTTGGTTTTGAAAACAGATAAATAAATGGCATTGTCATTCACATTGCCATTAGCTTAATCTCTGCAGTCACTCTGCACTCCCTAGCACTGCAGGCAATATTTGTGGTGCTATCAGGGAAATCAACATTAAAAACATACCCGCTAGATCATAAAATAGGCAACAAAACATTCCAGACACTGACCTGTCATGACTAGCACTTCTTGCACTGCCAGATTGCCCTAAACCAGTCCAAATCTGAACCAATCCTTTGTTCTCTAAGCAGCTTAATCACCACCAGCTCACCTTCTCTCATTACGCAATCCCTCCGTTGCTGGCTTGGGGGCATGGGTGCTATTATATCATTTATATCAGATCATTGGAATTATGTGGCAGGGGAGCATCACTATATGCAGCTGATTTGACTACATTTTACAGTAAGAGAGGCCAAATTATGCGACAAATTGCAGTACATTGTTTTATAGTATTACTTCATTATTTTGACATTTTAACACATAGTAATACTGTTTAGGAAAAGATTATGTGGCAAATGCGGTAAATCCATAGTTCTGGGTAAACAGCTATGGTGGGAGAATCGCGTAATTCCAGTGGACCGCTTTATGTCCCAGGCTCCTGTCATGTTCTAATGCAACGTCGTGCGACATATGTGGTAGTCCAAGAAACAGTGAAGAGGTAACAAAAGCACTCTGACTGAAGGTCCTTAACTTTCTTCTTCCAGGTACTAACTACACTACACACGGCCCCTCTCATGCCAACTATCTAATGATTTCACTCATGAATCAGGGTTCAGGGAGCAGCAGTGGGAGTGCCTATTTGTAAAGGCAAATAAATAACAGCTGCAAAACAACAACTGAAATGTATTGCAGAAACAGGCTCTGTCTGTATTCGTCCATGAGCCACATAGATCTCACGCAAGCCTTCGCCAAGGGAATTCGGCCGAGAACCAAGACCCGGGCAGAGGCACTCTTGAGAGATTTAACTGTGGAGAACGGCCCTCCCTATATGGAGACACTTTTCTTTAGGAACATGTCGGAAACATTCATCTGACTGGCAAACATGTACGCACGCTTCCTTCTCAGCTCGCCGATAACATCTCAGGGCTCCCGAGGCAAACATACTGTAATACATATTCCACAGAACAGCTGTGCCTAAAAAAAACTCGAGGTCAATGAATGATTAGGTCTGCAAAATGCACGAGCAACTTCGCCCAAACGAATTAATATTTCAAATGTGGGTACTGGTTCTGGGAGCCCTACCGCTTTTGATATGTGTGTTTAGATGTCTGTTTCGAACACCAAACTTCCTTTTTCCCCCTTTTCTGTGCTGCAAAAAAACACAGCCTTCAGATGAGTCATAAGGCATACAGATGTTACTCTGCTCTTCGTGTCTGAAGTGGCAAGATAGCTCAACGGACAAATGCAATGCCGCGCCAGGGGTACTAAGCGCTATATAAATGTGACGACTTGCAGAAATGTATGACACAATTGTGCTACTGCTAGCTGCGCACGCATGACTGTGCCTATTGGACTCACACACAGGAAACGTGGCTGCAAAGCACACCAACCGACCCAACAGTGTATAATCAGTTTAGTATGTGTCTATTCTGGGTACTCGCTTCATCCTTCAAACTGACGGCGGCAGGAATGTTAGGACAGATAATGCCATGTAGCCGATTCAAGCTTATTTGGGAACGTATTAACCCGGTGGTAAGGCAGTTAAGACAGCAGCAATGCGAGTTAATGCGCCTGCAGTAAAGATCAGAATATAATCACAAGGCGCTACAAACCACCTTCAATTTCCGATGTTTAAGAAATAAATACCGCTTAATGGGGTCACGGTAAGCTATTGCATGTGACACCAAGAGCTCCGCACAAATATTAAAATATCAATGAGCTCATTAAAACTGTTGTAAACCACACATCGGATTACCTCCTCCGACCTCCTTCGCTTCCCCAGGACAATTCACCAGCCCATACCTCGGCATCTGCAGGCAGCATGCGAGAGTCGGATTGCTTGCCCTGCACCCGATTTCTTATCTAAAGTTTATTTTCGTGCACGCGAGGAGAGAGGATGGTAACTGCAGGTGACATGTCACTGACTCGACCCCGGCCCCTCTGACCGGTCAAAAGCAGTGTCTGGTCTGAATAGCCCCATTACAGCCTCAAGAGCCGTCCGGCGGCTGGCGCTCACCCACCTGCAGCAGCGTGGCGTGCAGTTCGGTCTTGTCCAGCTGGTGCAGGTTGCCAATGAAGGGCCAGGGCGGCGGCCCGGGGGGCAGGTTGGGATCCCTCTTCTTCCAGGAGGCCAGAAACAGGAAGAGCGCCAGGGCCACCAGGGCTCCCGCCACCAGCAGGGAGAGCATGGTCGCAGCGCAGCCTCCCTGACTGAGCTCGAGCACACACGGCACCTGTGAGCGAGGACTGCTGTCTCCCCTCCCCCTCGCCTCGGCAGCAGCACGTACACACGTGGCTAGGCAACCGACTATCTCTGTGGGCCATGATGCTATCTCAGCCATGCGGCCTGCTGTCTGATGGAACTTACTGGCTTTTCCCTTGATGTCGCGCGGCAGCACTTTTGCGGGGAGGGGGAGCGACCTCCGCAGCAGCGGGAGGATGAGGCTGCGCGCTCCACACTGGCCTCGAAACGAAGGGCGCCTCCACCGCTGCCAAACGCAGCAACATGCGGGAACGAACCAGAGCGAGGTTCTGGGAAATGGAGATGCGGACCTTCGTGGGAGAAGGGTTGTTTGAGGGAGAAGTTAAAATACTGAAATAAAACACCGTTGGCAAAAAAAAACAAGTCCTTTCTTTGTTACTCTCGTTTTTGTTCGTTTGTCTTTTTTTAAACAAACTAAGTAAAGTTATTTATGAATTCAATTCATTATGGCTGCTTCCATGTTACGATTCACAGGTAAACCTTTTACTTTCCTTCAATCGAAGTAGAGGGTATTATGGGGTATTGCATAGACTTATGGAATGCATTATGTTGACGGTAAAATAAGCCCAAACCTGATCGGTAGGCTCAGGCAAAAACAAGTCAAGTCCCGGGCCGGCAGCCAATCACAGCGCGGCCCGGGGAATGACGTCACGGGGGTGTCCCGGGCCGGCAGCCAATGACAGCGCGGCCCGGGACAAAGGGGCGGGGCTTAAAAGAAAGCCCGAGAAACGCCCCCGAATCGCGTTTTCCCCGAGAAAGCGCGATTGACAGCCTCTGTCTCCCAATGGCTAGCCTCCATTTATGGAGCTAGCCAATGAGAGGCAGAGGCGGTGCCAACATCCATACTGTAGACAAAAGTTTTCGATCTGGGAGGGGCACTTCGTGCCCTCACCAGGTCGAAACCTAAAAAAACTGAAATGAAGCATGTCTCTCCAGTTCTTTTTCTTGAATTCACATCAGATGGAAATTAAACTCTTTCCACCAGGAACAAGGTGCTACAAGACCATATAGACGGCTTAGTTTAGGATTTTAGGACTTGCTTGATTTTTAGGTCTTGCTTAAAACAACGCACATTGGGCGAGAGGAGTTGGCTAGGGTGCGCGATCTCGGACCTGGGGATCTGGATTAGAGTCTCTGTATTTACGCTACACATCCTGTGATTCTGGGCAAATCACTTAATCTCCCCGTGCCTAACAAAAATGAATGTATCCTCATGTAATGCAACTGGTGCTATGTAAAGCGCTCTGATACCCGATTCAGGTCTAGTTTGCGCTATATAAAACTCTGCAAAAAAAGCCAAGAGATAACCCCATCACAAGAAGGCTTGCCCGGAGTCAATATGTGCAACAGGGCAGCAATAATGGTAGGGCTCAGAGATCATCCAATGTTTGTGGACACCAAAAACAATGGGAACTTCTATTGTTTTTAGGTTGTGGTTGCGCTGTGCTTGAGAAATCTATGTTTTTTATTATAAACTTAAAAGGGACTTACTCCTTCTCTCTTTCCTGGCTTCTCATTGGTTCCTGTGCGTGCTACTTTCCTTTCCTCCATTTCTATTGGCTATAGCATATTTTCCCACTTTAACAATGCTTGTTCCCCATCTGCTTTTCTTATCAGTTTCCCACCGCAGAACTACTGTTAACATCCATTTTGGTGGAACAACATTTTCATAGAGTTTTGCCTTTTACTCTTGGAGCATATTTATATAACAATTTATCACCCGGAGAGATTAAGTGATTTGCACAGGATGTTGCCCGGCGCTGACAAGACTCGAATCGGGATCCCAGCTCTCGAGTCAGCAGCTTTGGCCGCTGCGCCACATCCTCTCCACTCCTGTGTTGTCAGGGAGCTCTTTCCTTCTTCCGGACGATGATTGATGAAAACAGCTCTTTATTCATTACATAGGCAAAACAGATGCATTACCAGTGCTTGCTCAGGTTTTTTTTCCAGGTTAATTAGGTATGTTTTGACCATTTTTAAAACTTTTTTTAGAGAGTTTCAGCTGGTTCACAGTCTCCTGGATACAAAATACTTCATAAATAAAAGGCACTGGCAAACCCTCTAGATCTGCCAGACCCCTGACAATGCTAGTTGGTTTTTCAAAAATGTTTTTTAATATTTATTGCAAAAACATAAAAAAATGGCCACCCTTGCTTCTACATGAGTGCACAGCAAAGGCAGACATCTCCAAATGTTTTTTAACCACTCAGCTGCCAAGCATTCTTCCTCAAGCTCCTCTTACCACCTCCCTAGGTCTAAGCTGTTTTTTGGCTGTTTGGTGTAGTTCACTCTTCGACTATCATAATCTCTTTCCACAAACGATATCCACCACTAATTTATGTCCTTTTTTCCAACATCCTGGGGATTCTAAAGGTGCCTAGTGTCTGAGAGTCCCTTTGAGGGAACTGAGAAAATAGCCAAAACCTAGCTAAGATTTCTTTTTGGTGAGGGTGGGCAGGAGGGGAATGGGGGAAAAGTGCTGTGCAAGAAAGTATTTTTCTTTTCTTCTAAAAATTACACCAACAAATGATTTTCTGTGCTAGCATCACCATGTTCCTAGATTTCTGGAACGAGCAGAGTTGTATTAGAGGCAATTATCCTACGACCATTTTTACATTTTTCTAAGAGGTAGTCCATTGTTCTTACTTTTTGAGGTTTCAACCTACTTGCAAGTTTAAGTATGAAAAAATAGCCATTGGTGACATTTTTAAGTGTATTTTATTTCTTCACAATGGCAGCTTTAAGAAAGCAATATACCATTAAGTCCAATAGACCCTACAGGTTGTGGAGAAATGTACGTTCTCTAAAAACATGCAAAACCTAGAGCCAACAACTCGGCTGCAACTTACAGTAATTTTTCATTGTGTACTGACAATCTAGCAATTCAGATGATAAAATATAATGAATAATTTGAAAGAAACCTATGTATTTCTGAAAAGCGCACAAGGTACAGAGTTTAGGAATGGTGTTTTTGTGTACATCTCTGAATTTGAGGTTATCCATACTATCTTGTGATTTGTGGGGCATTTTGCAAAATATATTCTTTCTTGCACTCTGGCTTGCATTTGAAAGCCAAAAATGGAAAGAAATCCAAATGGTACTAACATTTTTCTGCTTTTCTGGGTTCACACACAGCTCCCACACAATACCCAACTTGTGTGGCTGGGCCAGCAGCGGCAACACAAAGCACTCCAAAACGAGACCTGGAGACATCACATTTCACCCAATAAAACCAACGCTTTTTTCAATGTGGGTAAATGTGGAACTTGTCCCTAGCTCAGCTGTTCTGTAAGCTTTATTGTGCTCTGGGTGGGATGCGAGCCATTTTGAAGTATTTGTGCTAATAGGGTGTTTATCTTTGTTGGTTTCTCTACTCATTGAGGCCAAGGAGTGTTGGACAAGTGTTGCAGCTAATGTACTGTGGTGGCCAGTAGAGTACTCCCATGGGAAGAACTGATGTTTAGGAAGGTTCCTGTTATTGATGCAGAAATGGTTGCCTTTGATAGAGCCGCAGAAATATCTTACCTGCATTGGCAGGAACTAGGTGATGGTCCACAGAACACATCACCGTAGGCTGCTGCCTAGAGTTGGTGTGAGGGCTCTGGTCACAGCAGTATTGAGCTTCAAAGCTTTTTTTTTTCTTCTTTAATCAAAAACGATGATTGGTTTGGCACTTTTGTGCTTCCGCTTTCACCGATTGCGGGTATCATTTTAGGACCGATGGACACAAAGCACAAGTTTACATTAGATTATTTAGTCTATTTAAGGCTATTTGAACAAAGTAAATTGCTTTATCTTGCCCTTCTGTGCGCTTCTTTAAATCTTGTATCCTCTTTAGCGGAGGTGAGGTTTTGTTCTATATTCTCTAGGCGCTTGTATTCTAACACACTGTAGAACAGCAATTAAACAGTTAAAAAGAATGATGTGGCATTAACAAATCTGGATCCTTGATGAGCATAGGATGCAAAATAAAGCATCAGACTTTAAATAACTTTTATAATCTGATAACTGAATACAACCCCATCACAACCACACCTTCTAACACACTTAAGAAATCATGTTTCTAATGGAGTTGCCAAAAGGTATTGTAGAGAATAAAAAGGAATCATAAATTTTGACCTTACGACTGAAACGTTTTAGGATTGAACTTCAACAAATGTAAATGTAGGGTACAAGTCACACCTTAATTGGAAGACAGCGGTGCATTCTAATATGGGGGGCTAAGGGCTCCCTGGCATTCTTGTGGCAGAAGTACTCCCAACCATACATACGCTCTATTTCTGCCCCCTCTCCAACCCTCCAAAATATGGTCTTGTGTCCTGTGCCAATAAAGCAGTTAACAAACTTAATCTTTCAAGTTGACAATGAGCTTGGCATGGATCCCCAGATGTCATCAGCCACCTCTCCCCCCTGCTCAGTCTACATTGCCTTAATTACATAATGACCTTCCTCACCAATGAAGGTGAATATCTAGCCATTTTGATTCTTATTGATAGCCGTCCGCATCAACTTCCTATATTTGGGTCTGCCTAACTTCTTGTTAGTCTGTAAGTGGCCTAGCCCCTAATAGGCTGCTAGGACTCTAGCATGCACTACGAAAAGCAATATTCATCTTTAAACATTTTAATTCATGTCTTTTTTCATATTTTTTTCATTGTATTGATTCATGCCACAATAATTTACATTTAGTACATAATTCAAATCGTGAAATCATAAACGACGAATTAGCAATCGACCTTACAAATAACTCAAAATAATAACATTCACATAAACCCAATGCATTTCAGGACCAGTTAGTCCCTTTGTCAGGGGTTCTGTTGGGTAAAAAAACAAATAAGGAAACTTGTTACACGCGATGCTGACAAAAATTCTTCTAAGTTACATTTTTATGTTGTCACTGTTTAAACATTACGAAATATTTATGAGGACACACAGCAAGTGCTGAATATTAGATTCTATTCACAATTATAATCACTAATTTTATGAATGGGAATTTAAGTTGTGATACAGCCACACATCATATGATATTCTTAACTGGTAATGAGAATAAATTTAAAATGAATTTTTGAAGAAAATTTCTGTTAATTAAACATATGCCTGAGCAGAAATTTAGACAGAATTCAATTTTGACCTACTTTTTAACTTCTCGGAATCTGAAATTAAAAAATAAAAATAACTTGTAGTTTGTGATTTAGATATTTAGGATTCATTTGCTGTTAACTAGAACATGGTATATCTCTCACCTCCAGGGTTCGTTTGTTGTATTCGCGTTTGTAAAGATTACTACCAGTCTGTAAGGAACAAAATATTATTAAGCTATTTGTTCCTGTTTATGATAATGATCAGAAAATGTGGTTACAACGATATATCTTGTGTCCTCACCTCATAGGTTATGAATATCTCCCTTAGTTAAAAAACGAAGAACACCCTTGTCCTTGACAAAACTGTAGGGAGTTAAATCGTGATACTCCATTAGTTTCAAATTTCGATCATGCCGTCACCCTAAAACATAGTATTTAAAGGAGAGTGCGGGCTTACCAGCTGTTGGCTGTGAAGTTTAGCGATAATTTGTTAGGACAATTTCAAGCAATTTAGCACCAGGCTGCCAAAACCATCATGGGTGCCTCTAAATTTGGTGATGCAAAGGCACTTCCTTGTCATCTTCACTGGCTTTTCATGCTTACCACGATCCCTTTCAAAGCTTTGTCACATTATATGAATCCACTGATAATAATGCTCCCCTCATTATACAGCAATCTCTTCAGCCACGTGAACGGTATCGCCTTCTCATGTCATTGCCACCTACTCCAATGCTTTTAGAAATTGCAATTTGGGGCAATATATTCTCAGTGCTGGCGCTGTGGAAGTCCACTCGCTCGAAGTGTTTGCCACAACAAAGCTGCAGAAATTCAGGTGCTAACTTGGACATTGGTACTCCAGCACCATGAAACCACACCAGTTAGAATAAATAATAGGATTGGAACAACAGCTAAAGTCTTCAAGAACAATACAGAGCAAAGTGTACTTCCAAGAGATCTGATGTACCTCGTGTTCAACAGAAGTATCATTAGGGGCTCACAAAATATTACAGTAGCATATGTGAAGCTTAAATCCCACCTTGCATCCAGTACATTGCCGGCTGCAGTATTGTTTTTTGTAGCGGAGGACGATTCTGTTTCAAATGGAAGGAGTGGGTGAAGGCCATAAGCGACATTTCAGGTCTTTTCCTGCAATCTAAGGAGGAAGGTTCTTGCAAGTCTGGGACCCTCAAGCTGCTCTTTAAATCAAGGACAGGTTCCGCAGGACATCCCATACAACCCGTAAAGCACTTGGAGGTTGAAAACATATGTAACAACAACATAAGAGTGACTAATGGTGCAAACAAAAGTACATTTCAACTTTGCAACCATCTGTACAAAGACACCAAATAACAGAAGACACAGAAAGGTGTAGTTAGGTGAAAAGAAAAAAACTTTTTTTCTTAAAAGAACCCTCACTCACCAACCTAGTTGATGACTTGCTTCATCATTGGGTTCCCACTGGGGAGACCGAATGTCCCCCCAGTGTTCTTCAACGCCTGATTTACAGCGGAGCTGGTTTTTTTTTGACATGGAGTAGTGAGGTAGTGCTCAAAGTGTAGTGTATGTGATTTAAAAGATAACCAACTGTACCCCGTACTGACTTTAATAAAGGGCCAGCCGGCATCAATAAAACAAGTGAACGGACACTTGGAGGTTAGTAAACTTGAACCACGGTGTCCTAAAATGTGGAGGTCGACATGTTTCTGCTGTTGTGTGCCTATTCAGCTTAGCATTCCTCAGGACCAAAGAGTATCCCCCGGTGGTGTACACATGCTAAGGCGTACCTTATCCGTGGGGATATGTGTGTTTAAAAATAAAAAGACTCACGGTTTTACCCGTGTGGGCTCTCCCAGAATTCTCAAGGGCCCGCAATCTGCAAAACATAAGGTTAATGCATGAACAGACAACATGTAAATAACATTATTACAAAACATGAGCGATTCACCTATTGTGCCACACTCTGTTGTCCCTTAGATGTAAATTTCACCATTTATAATAGCCTCTATCACCCATCTGTGGTTCCAACTAATGTAGTGTCACAAATTAGCCTAATTACCAACTGATAGTGACCCAAAATTCCATGAGTGTTATTGTTTGGCAGTAGGCTACATAATGAGACTGTGTAGACCCAATGAGCATATAGTTGTCAATTAGGTTATATGCTCCCGAGTATTGCCGTGATTCTTGGTTACTCAATTTAAATGAAAATTAAATAAAGTAAAATAAAAGTGCATGCGCTCGTAATATCGCTCTCAAAAAGGAAAGAGGCGAAAAACGTTAAAAATGGAAGATGAGGTAAGCATTCCAACTCACTATCAAAAGTAGTCAAATTTGCTACATGGGCTCCCACGGCAGGGAAAACCTTCACGCCGTCCCTAACCTGAGGAGGAAAACAGAGTAAGCGCGTTAGTCAGCCCACAAAACCACGCTTATGTACCCTCGATGCCTACAGGTTAAAATGTTGCCACTTACTTGTAAGACGGCAACTCCCCACAGACTACCTAGTCTGTATCACATCCGCGGCCCGAATTACTCGGAACGCCGGCGAGATGCGGAAGTAAATGCATCTTGCCGCGGTCACATGGTTGCCGACGAGGCAACGGCGTGTCGTCATGATCTGTAAAGTGAAACGAACCTAAATGGAAGAGTCATGATAAAATGATATTAACAAACTTATAACAGAGGTTGTTTCTGTCATAACAAACGAATCATGACTGCTTGGTAATGATGATAAAAACCCATCGGTCACTTAGAATTCAATCGTCACGGGAAGTATCGCATAAAGAATACCCACGGCGAGAGGAGCCGATCAAGACCCGTTCTCCAGTTCAGATGGGCAAAACTTTATTAACAAACTGCCTTGAATAACAGAGGCAAAAAGGGGGCACTTTTAGTTACTCATTGTGGGAGGTATAATATTACAGACATCCACAGCGAGAGGATATGACAAAGATCCTATTCTCAAGTAGGAGTGCACATAGCTTTAATCAGTTCATTCGCAAAGCTTTATTAGCAGTTGAACTCTATGGACAATGGTGAAAAGGGGCTCCTAAAGATGCATTAAATCTAAGGGTTGAAAAGATTGGAAAAGTAAGGAGCCACAGTCAAGACCCTGGGATGTTATTCTAAATTAACAGGGGTTATTAGCTGTATAACAAGGGTCAAATACTGTGCTTGTGCTATACCCCATGAGGTTAGGTGATGAAAATTGGGGGCAATGTTACCCCAAAGCCTTAAGCTAACCTTCTACCAGGCGGTCACCGCCTCATCACTGTTCCCCAAGGAATATCGTCGTTGAGTCCTAACTGGTGGCTGGAAAGGCGGTAAATCCACCTATGTTCTTTTTCAAACAAGCCACTGTCAGTACCTTGATGGAGTTGTTCAATAATAGTCCATCTAATGTCGTTTGGGGTAAGCTTCATTTGTAAAACATGGATCGTTAGTTTGGTGGTATGTCTCTGGCATCGAATATTACTACGATGCTCGTAGATGCGTAATTTGATTCGTCTCTTCGTCATCCCCAAATATGTCAGACCGCAGGGGCATACAATCAGATATACAACGTTGCATGAATTGCGATTGGTATGATTGCGTTGTTGCCACTGTTTCCTGGTTCTAGATCTAAAGTCTTAGTGCTTGTGGTCAAGTGGCAAAAGCTACACCCACCACAGGGAAAATGGCCAGTAACCGGAGGAAGGCCCCAAGCGTTCAGGACACTGTCCTCTTTATCCCTCTGATGATTTTTCGGGCGTGTATGGACCAATGAATCCTTCAAACTTCTTGCCCGTTTATAGGCAAAGAGGGTTTTTCCCAGTCATGTTTGTTGCTCTTGAGTATATTCCAATGTTTATTGATGCAACGGCTCACAGCATTAGAAACCGAGTTGAAAGTAGTCACAAATGTCAGGGGCACATCCTCACTATGGTCTTTAGGATAACTCTCCAGAAGGGCATCCCTATGCTGATTCTTGGCCCTTTTACAGCTTTTGTTTAGGATATGATTCGGATAGCCCCTTGATTGCAGTTTGTTGGTTAAATCCCGGGCTTGTTCTTTGAAATCCTTTAGCTCACTGCAATTCCTTCGAATTCGAAGGTATTGGCCAAATGGGAGGTTCTCCCTCAAGGGTCGTGGGTGGAAACTCGAATAGTGAAGGAGATTATTTTTGGCCGTAGGTTTATAGTAGGTATTAGTCCATAGCTGATCTCCTTCCTTGGTAATGGTAACATCCAAAAAGACAATTTTTTCTTTTGCATACTCATGTGTAAACCTCAAATGTGGGTCACAGGTATTGACCCAATCAAAAAAGGTGTGCAAAGTCTCCTCTCCCCCTTCCAGACAATCAGTAAGGTGTGCAAAGTCTCCTCTCCCCCTTCCAGACAATCAGTACATCATCAATGTACCGTTGCCAAAGGATTACATTTGATGAGAATGGATTGTCAGATGAAAGGATGTATTTACACTCAAAATCATAGACATATAAACCTGCTACACCTGGGGCAAATGTACTGCCCATAGATGTACCTGTGGCTTGAAGGTAGATGTTCCCTTTATATTCAAAAAAGTTGCATTTGAGTGCCAAAGTGGCACCTTCAACTACAAAGGAGCGGGAGGTGGAGAAATCCCATGTGGACTGTTCCAAAGCATCTGTTATCACCTTGATAGTGTCGCCTTGTGGAATACAAGTGTATAGACTTTCTATGTCTAATGATACCAAAAAACAGGGTTCTTCTGGCATCGTGATAGTTCGTAACATAGCTAGGAGACTTTTAGTGTCCTTAATGTATGTGCTGGTTGTCTGAATGAGGGGGTCTTAAAAAGAAGCGACCCGGGGGAGGATGTACGTTCTTATGTGTTTTAGGAAGGGTATAAAAATAAGGTGTTTTACCTTCCGAAGTAGTCAGAAAATCAGCTTCCTGCTTTGTAATTTGTCCATCACGTTCTGTTGTTGTTACTAGTTTGAAAATTTCTCTGAGAACGGCTGAGGGGTCTTCACTGAGGTGCACATAGTTAGTATTGTTATTCAGCAATCGTCTGCACTCTTGGTCATAGTCTTCCACATTTTGAAAACATAACCAGAATTTATACACCTTGGGACGGTCCACTCTTCACCCACCTTTTGATTTCAGTAAGAGAAAGCAGGAAATCAAAGCCTCGTATTCGACCCGTGACTTTCAAGTGCACTGCAAAGCATCCCTTCTTTTGCCAACTGAACCACAAAGGAGAAGCTTGGTCTTCTAGGGAAAGGCCTCAAGCTGCTTTCAAAAGATAGTTGTTCAAAGACAGCCTGGAATAACCCACACCTGAAGACCCTGTGAGATGGAGATTATCAGTACATCACCTGCCCGCTCAATATGCACACCATTGCGACAGCCTATCCCTAATGGCTTTACTATATCTGCACAACCAGGCTTAACATCCGCCTCTGAGGTGTAAATACTGCTATCGGACTTCCCAAGAGTTATGCTTCAAGTATTTTTGTTGCTTTACTAGGTTTTGTTTCATGAAGGCAGACAATGCTTCAATGTACGAAGTGTGGGGTGGGGAAAGTTGGGTAGGGGGACTTTCAATGGTTTTACATGGAATGTTTTTTGTTAAATGTGTACTTTTCTTCCAGATTCTAGCTCAGTGAGCCGCAGTGGCGTAACACAGGCACCCGCGGTGCAGGGGGGCCCCTAAGCACAGTACTCTTTTCCTTCACAAGTCCCTCCTCTGACAGTGACCAAGGTGCACGAGGATCCCCAAGGGCAGTACATTGGGATCGAGGGCCACATGGCCTCCAAGCCGTACAGCCTCATCTCATGTTATGCCCCTCCACAGTTGCTGCAACCTACCTTTCAGGCATTGCAAGGTTTTCTGGTGTCATTGCCCTTGGGACCACACTAGTTGGAGGAGACTTTAATGCTGTGCGTGACCCAGAGAGAGACACCTCCATCGACCCCCGCCCTGGCAGTAGGACCGCTCGGTTGATTCCCTCGGTCCCTCCCCCACTGATCAAATAGGGGGCCGTATGCAAACCCTCACTAAGAGGACTGCTTAAAGGATATGTCCGCAGACCGGAGTCAAAGCAGCATGAACGGATAACTGATCTGGTAAGTAAGATACTCACTCTGGAATGCCAGGCTCAGCAATCCAGCTCAGGGGCGACACAGTGCCTTTTGGAACTCACGCACACTGAACTGAGGCAGGTCTTCTTTGTGGAAGCTCCCAGTGCTGTAGAACCTCAACTCAGAGTCTACGAATCGGGAGACAAGTCCAGTAAATTACTATTATTATTAAATTTATAAGGCGCTTAGCTACCCGGAGGTATTCCGGCACCCAGGACAAATTGCAGACTGAAAAACCAGCACTTAGTGGTTGAATAGCCAGGTCTTAAGGCCTTTGGGGAAGCTTTTGTGGCTCACTTCGTGACGAAGTAAGGAGGGTGGAGAGTTCCACAACATAGGAGCCAAATACGAGAATGAGCGACCTCCCATACGTGAAAGTTTAAATCTGGGCACTAGGAAGTTAGCTTGAGATGAGAAGCGAAGAAGACGGGTGGGAGGATATGTCTGGGCTAAGGCGCAAAGGTAGTGTGGTGCCGTGCCTAATTTAATCTTATGCATGTAACATAAGGCCTTAAATAACGTTTGAGGCTCATTCCTAAGCCAATGAAGGTCACGCAAAGTGCCTGAGATGGGGGGATGTTTAGGGTGCATGGCGAAGTGGTCTGGCCGCAGAATTCTGTACTACCTGCAACTTACGTACTAACTCCCTATTCGCTCCTAGATATAGGATGTTGCCGTAATCCAGCCTTGACATAATCAAGGCCTGGATAACTATTCTTTGAGTGGGTTCAGGCAGCATCCATAGTATCTTGCGGAGCCATTTGAGAATAGTGAAACAAATGGATGTGGCCTTAGCTACTTGCTGTTTCATAGTAAGCTGATCATCAATCACTATGCCCAAATTACGTCCAGTCTGCACAGGTTTAGGAAGTTCACCCATGTCTGGTGGCCAATGGTGCGGGCCCCGGAGATCTTTATCTTTTCCCATGATCAAAACTTCCGTCTTTCCTCCATTAAGCTTTTACCAGTTAGTGTTCATCCAACTGGCGATTTTATGCAGCCCTTCCTGAAGGGATGAAACTCTGGAGTTTTTATTGGCAGATGGTGAAAAAAGAAGCTGGGTGTCATCTGCATAAGAGAAGATTGACATCTCAGCCTCTTCTGGTGGCTAAAGGGCTGACAAAGATTAAAGACCATAGGGCTAAGTATCGAGCTCTGTGGTACTCCATAAGGAGATGCATAGGACTTGGAGCACACTGATGGGGAGAAGACCTGCAACGTCCTGTCAGTCAGAAAGTTTTTGATCCATTCCAGAGCCGGACCAACAATTCCCAGGGACTGGAGCGCTTTTAAAAGGGTACAATGAGACACCGTATCAAAGGCGGCACTTAGATTTAATAAGATAAGTGCAACCATTTCCCCTTTATCCAGACGCTGGCGTATTGTTTCTCTAACTCCTAAGAGAGTAGATTCTGTGGAATATCCGGCTCTGAATGTTGATTGGGATCCGTGTAGAATGTTATTAACTTCCACAAACAGTGTAAGCTGTTGGTTCACGTGTTTTTCCAGGATCTTAGAAAAAAACAGGAAGTAAGGAAATTGGAAGGAAGTTTGAGGACACAGCTGGATCCGCATTTGGTTTCTTCAAGAGCGGGAGAACCATTGCATGTTTCCATTCTGATGGTAAAATGGCTTCCCTCAGCGAAGCATTAAGTAGTTGCATAACAATCTTTAATGCAGAGGAATTTCGTTTTTGAAAAATATTAACTGGGGGAGGGTCGTTAGGGGAGACAGACTTGACTATTTAAAATAGCATTAAAGGACAGAGAGTCTAAGGGTTGCCAATTTGTTATTTCCACATTAGCAGCCGAGTCCGGGGGCCCAACTGGGTTGTTACCGGCAAGACTGGGAGGGAGATGGATCCATTGTGTGCTGTTCCTTATTAATATTTAACGTCTCCAGTTCTTCATAGATCTTTTCGACTTTTTCGATAAAGAACTTCGCCACAACTTCGCAGTGTGCTTCATCAAGTGTGGGAGGCAAAGGTTGGCAATTTGCTCCTGAGAGATCCCCATCCAATTTGAATAGGACTTTTGCATTATTGTGCCCAGATGTAATAGTTCTATTCACATAATCGGCACGCGCTGCTTTACATAGAGAATGATACGCTCTCTTGGCAGTTTTATAGCAGTGTTTGGATTCTTGGGTACAATCCTTCCTCCAGCATCTTTCCAAAGCCTTACATTTGGTTTTTTCGATTTTCAATTTTTCGGTGAACCATGGGGCAGGAGGACGATGATTATTTAGTTTCTTAAAGGAAGTAGGGAGGCAGGTGTTCACAGATTCCGTAATCCAAGTGTGAATGGCCACTGCATCCGAGATCTGGATGGAGGAAATATCAGGAATATTGCTCGCAAGAAGTTAGTTTAAGGCGTCAATATCTAGGTTCTTCCAATTTCTATTCCTAACTTTAGGTAATGAGGTGGCCAGGCTGTTTGTCCGTGAGTCCAGCTCCAAATTTACCAAAAAACGGTCAGACCAAAGTTGGGGCAGGGCTTTTTGGCTTGAAATATTGGGTGTTAGAAAAATGGGGTCTAACAAGTGACCCCCTGCTATGAGTAGGGCCTGAATTGCAAAGCGGTATATTCATGGCCTCGAGATCGGCAATCAAGCTAGAGCCAATCTTACAAGTAGGGTCGTCAAAATGGATATTGAGGTCGCCTACGATGGTGGAATTGGCTGCCTTGAGTAGGAAAGGGGCAATAATGTCTGGAAAACTTGCAGCCCATGGACCTGCTGCACCAGGGGGACGATAGACCAGAAAGCCGGTCAGCGTGAACTGGGGAGTGAGGAGGAGTCTAAAAAACCAGCTTCACAACCTTCACAAGATGGTGTTTCCCATTTGCATGAATAATCTTTTTTTTAAATAATTGCAATACCGCCCCCGATTTTATCTTCTCGGTCCTTCCTGATCATTGTGTAGGTTGACCAGAGCTTTCATGAAGCCTTGTTTCCGTAAGGAAATTTGCATCTGGCTGAGGTTGTGAGTTATCGAGAAGGTCAAAAATGTTTAGCAAGGGATCTACAATTAAGGTTGAAAAATAAGAACTCTTTAGGTTGAGTTTTAGTAGTGCATCTCCCAGCTAATGATGGAGTGATATAGTTCAGCTGGGTAGTATTATTTTGCACCTGTGATGTCTTATGTGAAGACGTACAGGTGAAATTACAACATGGGCATGATAAAAAGGGGGTGTTGAGCTTAAAAGGAATACAATTTGCCTCAGGTCTATTGTACAAGCTATTAAGGTAACTGGGGGAATATTTATTTACCGCTATAGAAGAAGGGGCAGGGGTTGTGGCCCCTGGCCCCGTAAGGCGCAGACGGGCTTGCCTTTGGCGCGTCCGCTGCGCAGAGCAAGAGGCACGAGTTTTAAAGCCTCCAAAATCAGCTGCCTGCTGACGTCAGTGCTCCGCCTCCCCCTGTCTCTGCCCGGGAAGATGGAAGACCGCTGCTCCCTCCACAACAATCGGGCGAACCCGATGTGGACCGGGGAGCAAGCGGCAGAAGAGAACAGGTAAGGAAGTGTGCACAAAAGTTAAAGTAATTCGCCCCAGAAATACGTTTATTTAAAAGATTAACACAGCTAGAGCTACTGCTGCTTGCAATCACGCGTCCGCTGCGCGGTGAAAGAAGCAGGAGTTTTAAAGCCTCCAAAATCAGCTGCCGGCTGACGTCAGTGCACTATACTGGCTGGCAACCCGGGATGTGTCTACTAGAGTGGTACCTGCGATCAGTGACCCGGCAGGTGACCTCTGAGAGGAGTTACCAGAGACTGCCCAGGCACACTCAGCATTCTATCAATATATCTATGTGCCTCCTCAGGAAAGAATTTCCTATTCTCAGTTATATCACACTGCCCTCAATCGCGTAGGTGCCTAGCTCAAGACCTAAACCGGTCTTTGACAGAGGAAGAGATGGATTCAGTTATCTCCTCACTCCTGTCAGGGATGACCTCTGGACCCGGTGGGTAACCCATTGAATACTGTAAGAGATTTTGCTTCCTCATCATGCCCCATTTACTGAACTTCTATGCAGATGCAATACAAAAGGTATAGTTTCCAGCCGTTCCTTACTGCGCTACTATTGTGGTTATCCCTAAAGAGGGCATGCCCCCAGACCACTGGGACTCATACCAGCTGATCTCAATAATTAACGTGGACATTAAGATTTTCGCCAATATTTTGGCGGCTCTCTTGACCTGTACCCTAACCTACCTTATTCACCCAGACCAGTACAGATTCATGCAGGGTAGGAGTACCTGTAACTGAACTGACACGGTCTCATTAGAATTCCTGGAGGTGGTCCTGATGAGGGCAGGTTTAGGATTGCACTTTCAGAGAATGGTTCAGCTACTTACCACTGTTATTCGCTCTGGCCATGGAGCCATTGGCTCGTCTCATTCCACACACGGACACAGGGGTGGAGATGGGGAGCAGGGATAGAAGACTGAATGGCACTCTATGCTGATGACATTCTACTGTTCCTTAGAGACCCTCCCCACCCTCCGGCCTTGGGTACTCAATGCCTGGAGATCTTTGTCTTTAGAGGGAAGCCTCTGTGTCAAAGCTAGTAAATCCATCCTTGTAGAGGTGAGGGGTGACGGAGAGGGTCGTTGCTGACGCCTGGACATTGCCCTGCGACGTCACACGTTTAAAGATTTGGGGATACATATATCCCACCTCCCTGACTTGGCCTGGGAACTCAACTTCCAGGGCCTGAGCTTGGCCCTTGATCGGGGGTCTCATCTGCTGGAAGTAACTGCCGCTCAATCCTATGGGGCATATTGCAATCTTCAAGATGCTGTCTCCCCCGATATCTGTACGTACCAACGAACTTCCATATTACATTCTGCAACAATGGTTCGGATCCCTGACCTCCAAATTAACCTCCTTTTTCTGGGCTGGAGACCGCCACAGAGTGGCTTTCACTTTGGCATGGAAATCGCCCTTTGATGGGGATTTAGGTATTTCAGAAATCTATGCTTGCTATCTGACTGCACACCTGGTCCCCATCAACAAGTGGTTTACTTGAGGATGAGATGACTTGGTCTACCAGCGGAATGTCATTTTGAGTGCCTCAGGCGTCAACTTTGTGCAGCCAAGTGGCGATACAGTGCTGGAAGGCATCCCTGCGCCTGATCCGCTGGGACCACAGACTAACGGTACATAACCCCTTATGGGGGGGGGGCACGTGACTGCAACACTTTTCTGCCCTGGAGGGGCTCCAACAGTGGGACCGCATAGGCATCACATACCTGGGAGACCCCCTCAAAAATGGCGATCTCATGTTCTTCCAGTAATTGAAAGAACATTATTCCCTAGTAAATACGCAATCTTTCTGATTTCTCCAAGTGCAACATGCTCAGGGGGCACACCTAATCCGTGACATTTAACTACCAGAATGTAGCCCCCTCGAGGCAAAAATGAGACGGCTGGGGCAAGGAGCAATAACCCAGATCTATCGCTCATTGATTATTCACGCTTCAGATGGCCTCGACTCCCTCTGACAGATGGACTGAATGGGTGGGTGACTTTGATGACACCGACTGGAGGGAAGCATGGTGGCCCCCAGGGAACTGGCAATATCTGAGCGGCTGCACATGATCTAGGTTAACTCTCTCCATTATCTGTCCTCTTCCCGCATGCAGCAGATGTTCCCCGACACCCATCCCACGTGGGCACGCTGTAGATTACCCGCTGCTGACTTATTTCATATAGCCCAGGCTGAGACCCTTAAGGACTTGGGTGGTGCTGGAGGTCCTGGGACGCCCCATTGAGTTTACCCTCAAGATAACCTTACTGGGACTGATGGAGGAGTTGGGTGGTCCTCTTGCTGGGAGACTCTTCCTGGGAATGGCCTGTTTAGTAGCCAGGCGAGACACACCAGTTTCTGGAAGCAACCAAGACCTCCTCCCTCCCCGTTATCAACATGGTGCGCGGACGTTGACTGGTGAGCACAGCAAGTAAAATCCATTGTGAGGCCCGTAGATAAACATGAGAAAGTGTGGGGGTAGTGGTGGGCATATCAGTCTTCCATCATGAGTGGGAGAAGTGATCTGTAGACTGTTGTACCTGTAGCTGTGGATCTGCACAGACATACTTCTTCTCTTTACTTTGTAATTCTCTTAATGTATGGATGATACTTGCTGTATTTTAATTTAAAAATTAAATAAAGTTGATCATTTAAAGAAAAGAAAAAAAAGACCGCCTAGAAAAGTAAAAGAAAATGTAGGCTGAGGTCAGGGTGTCTCCCCATGTGTCATTGAAGAAGAGTTCTATTCCAGGTTTTTGGGTGTGGTTTATGAAATTCAGAAAATATTATAATGTTAAGAAGAGCGATAATTTCAAAGAACAATGGATAAAGTTTTAATGATGGCAAACAACTAACGGGACAATAAAAGATCATAGCACTATTATTGACACAGTCGAAACATCAGTTTTAAAAAGTGCTGTAAAAATGTATTATAAACTTAAAAATTATGGGTTAGTAGAAGATTTGCAGAAGTGACTTCCATTTCATTTAGTCAATGTAAAAAGTGTTCCATAATATAATCCACCCCCACACCGTTACAGAGGTACCACCATCCCGAAAGTGATATGCTTGGTGAAGGTGGAAGCACCCTGAACCTTGAGTGGTGACCCAACCAGAGAAGGTCTACCTAGCGACTGTGATTTTTGGTTCCCTGCACCCAGAAGCAATTCGCTGATCTACAGTTTCTCCTGCTCCTATTTACCCGTGCTGGTGATTTGTTAGTTATGGCTGTTCGTGAAAAAGTATTTACTTTACGTGACAGGATAACTGGCCAGGACTTCTTTTCATTATTCCTCCTTTCTTCTGGCTGACGAGGACACCCCAATGGGTCTTGAACTCTCACCAAACAAACTTACCTCTGAGATTCGTAGCATTACCGATATGTCTCAATTCAAGTAGAGATTGAAGACTTGGTTGTTTAACCAAGCCTAAATTGATTAGGCCTTCTAGTTGTGGGCAGAGGTGCAGAGCGCCAGGACACTCCTTGGAGTTTAAGTGCGCTTCACAAATGCCCATTTATTCACGCTCTGACCAGTGAGAGTCTTGCAACCCGTTGAGTGACTCATACCTCCTCTCATGACGTCTAGATTGGGCATGCAGGTAAAGGGTGTGTTTCCTGTTTGGGCCAGTAACCAGAACCCAGGCTATTGCACACTCCTATCCTGACTTTCTCCACTTTTTCAGCCTCTAATACTCATGTCACCGCATAGGTTCGGAGATTGATGCAGACTATCATCCTTTGGAAGCACCTAGGTAGACCCATACAGGAGAGTCGATAATCGATGCACTGCAGCATTTTGCCCCCATAAGAACTTATGTCTCATCCTGGTAGCTTATTACCTGCATTCAGGGGGTTGGGCCTCTTTCTGGGTAGGAGTCTGCACGCGCACACACCCTGTCATAAGAGTGCCTCCAGAGTTTGGGCTGTTGTCACTACTACTCCCTCACTACTCAACACTATCCCCTGGCCAATGTCTCTCTGGCTCCAAGGGGAGTCCATTTGGTAATTATCACTGGTTGTTTAACAGTGCTTTCAGTGATTGGACTTTTCCCACTCACTGATTTACTAGATATAATACATTTACAGGGTTTCTTAGCCGTCCCTCCAAGTAGTCGGCTTGTGCCACTCACCCTGGTGCTATATCCATTGGTTCCGTAACAGCGCTTCCAGGGACTGGCATGCCACTGCCCTGGGTGAACCCATAAAGTAATTCTCACTGGGCGCTTAACACAGCTATCAGATAATTGGCTTATCACTTACTCTATCTTACACCCAGGGTAAGTAACACGGCTACCAGTGGCTGGGATTCTTTTGGTCCAGAGAGGACTCCAGAACATACTCCCAGGTTACTTCCTGGGTGATTCCATTTGGTATAGTCTCTGGTTGTTTAAATAGTGTTAAAAGAATTGGTCTGCTTTCGCTCGTAGAGGACTCCATATAATAAAGTCAGTGGCTGTTTAACAGTGCTTCTAGGGACTGGACTTCAGCCACTCGTGTGGGACACATATGGCACTCTCGACCTCACCTCTAACATGCTGAAGGACGGTCTGTAAACCCGTATGACTCTATATAGTATTTCAGCTGGTTGCTTCTCAGCGCGACAAGGAGCAGGCTTCAGTCACTCCCATGCACCTCCATTTGGTGTCCATTGGTTGCAATAGTGTATCCAGGTTAGGTCTATGGTCAGTCCTTAATGCCTCCATTTGGTATCCACTTGTTGTTTAGTAGCGCTCACGGGATTGGACTATTTCTGAATATTACCACTCCAACAGATGGTATCTATTGACATACCTTTGTGACACTCACTGCAACACTTCATGCTTATGTGCAGTGACATTCTTATATTGTGGTTAAAGCAAGTCTCCAAACACCACACACTTTATACAAGAGGTCCCATACAGGTCAATGAACCACCCACCCTCTTTCCAAGCAAGTACTCAGTAAGGACATCCAAGAACCCGTAACTACATCAAGAGTGTGAAATGCTATACAAATGCTACGATACAACTGCTCAAAATTTCCAAAATAGTCAGCACCATTACAGAAAACACACCAAGAAAAAAATGTAATACAATTTATTGATAGACATTTTTCTGTTTAAATTAAAAGATAATAATTGAACAATTTGGATTTATTTGTACTGTTTTAAAGTGCTGTTTAACGTGGGACTGAGGAAGAAACGTAGTGTCAAAGAGTAATTTCTTCAGTGTGAGAAAACAAAATAACACTGTCGAGAGGAGAGATGCAGAGTTTATATCTTACCCTTTTCCTAGCGGTGAGTGACCGCTTGTAAACATTGGCTAGATGCAGCGTGAGTGAATGTACAGAAGCAACTAGCATTAACTGCAATCTGTAGACAAACTGTGCTCTCAAAACATGAATCTACTCGATAGTTGGAGCTATAGACTTAACTGAAACAAATTTAGAATTAATCTCTGCGACCCTTCCTCTACTGCTTCCATGTATGTCTGCTGTAGATGCCATGTCCGCTACCAGGGAAGCCTCCGAGTCGGCTACTTTGGCACAATTCAACCAGCAGACGTATGAAGAGAGTACCATGCAGATTTCGAAGGTGCTGGGTTATGGCTGTTTTCTTCTGAGTTTTGGTTCAGAGGTTTTTATGAACAATGTAGAACCTTGGCCACATCTACGTACAACATTTCCGTTAGAAAGAAATCCTGATTTAAAACTGGTGCTTTCCGCCTCGTTCATGGTAGAAGAGTACATCAACACTCCCGCCTGTAAGCAGGGTTACCCGGATGCAAACTGTAGAACTTGCCTACAATCTGGTTACTAAAGGGAGAATTGTATCACAGTCTGGACGTTCATTCACATTAACAGTCTCAACCATCACATTTTAAAGAGTAGATGAAAACAAAATCAACAAGGACAATGGTTAGTGAATGAAAAGAATGGAGATATGAAGGTGCCTTGGCGGTACAAGCTTAACTACAGCAAACCTCTCCTTTACTTATCCTATTCAAGTATGTGACATTTTTTAAAGACTGTACTATCAAACAAAAAGGCAATGTGGAACTGGTGACGAAGCAGACCTTAGCCAGGATACAACAAACCCATTAAAAAATATGTTGAACATTGAGTGCTATTTTTAGTAAAGCTTATGAGAAATTGGATCCACGTTGCCATTCTACATATTTTACTAGTGGGCATATTTTGCATTTAAAAAACATTCTTACCAATGGTAGAAGCACCCCACACTCCTCAATAGATGCAAAATGTAACAGAAATTAGTTTTATGAAACCGGTTTATGTGGTGGAGGGCTGCCATGTTTGAACTGTACGTTAGCCCAACAGCTTCATACAGACTGTGCAAGTCACTTTAGATTTCCTTATATCCATCTAGTGGAGAACATACGCGACCACAAGAACAAAATCTTTGTTGAAATAAAATTCAAATAGATACAAAATGAGTGATGATGATGCAAGATTTTTTAGGTCAGAGGATCAAGAGAAAACTTCTCTAACTGAAACGCCTTGAGGGAAGGTTTCACTTTGGGTGAGGTTCCTTACAAAAAAGCCTGTGCCTCTATGAACAAAGAGGTGTCCGAGAAAGAGTTGGTTTCTTTGTGCACCCCAAGGGTAGTCAAATACAGTTTAAAAAATCTATTTAAATGGCGAATTAAACTAAAAATCGGTGAGAGACGAAGTTGCGAAAGGTAAAAACGCAGGGACAGTTACTCCAAATAGAAGTACAAAACATTTTTAGCTGATGTCTGAGGACCCAAACTGCTAACTTTAAAGACTGTAGCCAGTTCTGGAAAAACTGTCAGCTGCTCATCATAAAAGAAGATTGATGAATCAGAACTGATCTCCCAGCCAGGTCTATGATTAACAGAGAGGAGTTCCACTTATGAGAGGACTCGTAATCACTAAATTTCTACTATGGAATGGTGCAAAGAAATTCAGATCAAGTAAGAGGCATGCAGCCACATTGTTAATTTTCTCGTTTCGAGTACTTGGTTCAGACAAGGCAGCACTGGTTTATTTAGATGACTAGAAAACATGGCTAATGTCCTCCTGTCCCTTCTCGGCATTTGCAAAACGAAATGGAGCGAACTGGGATTTGTTGTTAATAAGAAAGACTTTCCAGTGATCCAGTGATGAAACTCTTCATTCGTGATCACAGTAAATCATAACCAGAATTACAGGAATCATTACATGGTCTAATGCCGGAAATGGCTCATCAGGAGACCATGCAAATATTAGAGTCAGGAAAATGTAACAGACTTGGAGGACTATTTGGAAATGAGGCAGCACTGAGCGGAGATTACTTGGTAGGGCTCATATGCAGGTTACATCCCAATGTATGTTTTAAGGAAATGAGCAACTATCATAATGTGCTGGTGTAGGACAAAAACGTGATGAACAGTAGAGTTGACAGTATGACAACCATCTTATGAGAAATAAATGTCCTTGTGGAGTTCTGGTCAAGTTTGTGTTTGAGGTCATGAGAAAAATGTTCTGGCTTCACCGGCAGTCCAGAATATTTGCTAACAAGAGATTACATGGTTTGTTTGCGCTCATTATAACTTGCAGAAAAAGGTCACATGGAAGAAATCCAAATAAAGTATTTTATCCCTAATACTGTGAATTTGCCTCCATACAAGTGAAGAAAACTCTGACTCATACCTCAAGATATGAAAGATTCTGTCACTATTGGCCGGAGGATAACCATTTCTCACCTGATCTCCAAAGATAAGGGTAGGAGACCTTTATCTTTGTTCCACTGATATAGAAATAGAAGCAACTTGAAACTGCATTACAAAATCACCAAAGATCAATATTTGATATTACCTGAGGAAGGAGTTTCTTCTTGCAGAAGACAAAGAACGTGCTGTAATGTTAAGACTTATAGGCAGTCACCGAATGAAGGTTGTGGAAGGCAATTAGTATTCATCAGCATAGGGCTAATGGGCCGTATTCAGACATATGTACACAGCATAATCACCGATGATTTAAGATGACTGCCATGTGCTGCAGGAAAGAACTGGGATGAAGCAGTCACAGGATGTTGAAGTGGGTGGATTCATCATAGGACCAGCAATATTTGAACTGCCAAATTCCAAACCTTTTTGAAAAAGTATCAAGATAGGATGTGATCAAGGTGGGAATGCAATGAGTGGTTTAGCCCAACACAAGAGACCTTGGAGTTGATTAAGGTAGTGTAAGTCGCAATATCACAAATGCCCTTGAAAGAACATTGGAGGCTCATCCGAATAGTCAAACCTTAGGAGAATAGACAGAGGATAGTCAGAAAACAGTACCAAGAGTAAAAGATGTGAGTCACTAACAGATCTAAATGAATGAGCATCTCTTGCCAATTAGGAATGTGAGGTAGATGGATCTATAAAGTCCCCTGCGCAGTATACAAACACTGACGTTTCTTGACGCAACTCCTCTATAGCCAAAGATCTTCTGCAAATATGAGAAGTATTAAATGCATCAAGATGGAAGAAGATGAAGAGAAGCAGCTGGAAAGAAGCATCTTGTCTTACAAACAAATGTACGAATCCTCAGCCATCTGGATGACACTTCATAGAGAAACCTGCGACAAAGGAGAACAGCTTGACAATGGGATTACAAATGCATGCTAGCTGATATGAATATCTTCGATTTATCAAGGAATCATACAGGAGGAAGTGCTCCATACAAAAAAAGTACCAAGGAAGTTATGGAGATAAAAGTTTCAACTCCAACATACTGGTACACGGATTTATTAGAAGCATACTGTATGAACAATTGGCTTAATCCAGTTCAACCTGCATATACTAAAGGATTAACTATACTGCTCGTTGGTACTAGAGTCTGGCGAACACTGGCTGGGGCAGCCATATAAAGTCTTATTTGGGAAACCATCCTTGATTCAACAGTTATACGCACTTGAGAGTATGCTTACTATGTACATGTAGTAGGTCTTTTAGCTAAGGAAAGGTCCCTTACACCGTTGGAGGACAAAAAAGAAGGCCAAAGCTATAGACCTGGTCCTTAGAAACACCAACTGATGCTCATATTATTACTTTCCAAAATGTATGGCCTCACAAGTAGATAAACTCTGGCACTGGAAAGCAAAATACGTTACTTAAACTGAGGACTCTTGCATACCATCAGCAACGTTACTGTGTATTGCACATCAAGCCAGAACAATGTCGGGTGCAAAAGATGGGTGCAAAAGATAAATGACTAGACAAATCGAGATAAATAGAAGGGGAAATGCAATGAAATTGTTCACAACCTTTGTACAGCTTGATGAATGAGCGAGTAGTAGACATTAGAAACAAACCACACCATAACTAAATAAAATCTCAAGGCCAAAATATTTCCTGAGAAAAAGCTGAAGTAGGCAGGTGACAAAAAGGACTGCTCTACCACCGATTAGAAATAGGAATAGATCATGCATGGGGGTGTGGCCAGAAGCCACAATTGCTGCACACAAACCAAGCTCCCCAGCTTGCCGATTTGAAAAATGTGTACATAGATTAATAATGTTTTTGGAACCGAGTCCTAATCACTGGGAAATGTGAAGAATAATAAAGTAAAAATTACATGGGTTGCCTAGAATTTCAAAGTAAAAACCTTCAAGGTAAAAACGCCTCAAGAACAATGATGTCGAACATTCAGTCTATGCATTGACGTGATGACCATTGTTTGAGGAAGTCTTGTGGAACAGAAATTCTATAAAAGTAAGAAAATCTTTAAAAGTTATTTCAGCAGTCAAACGCAAAGCCCGATTTTACTTCCAACACTGCTAATTCACTCTTTATCGGGTATAAATGATGCCCAACTTTTGGATTTTCAATTGCATTCACCTCTACCACAAATTATTCCTAAAATATCACCATCCAAAGTTTCGCTGTTAAGGTTGCACTTCTGTTCAACACATATTGATGTGATCTTTGTTCACTATATTCTGAAGAGATCAGTTATACCGACACAATTTGGAGTCGGTCAGTAAAAAAGTCACTTTCACATATGTCGTAACCAAGAAAACTGGGATTGTGATATGGTTTGAACTACCAAATTTGACTACATTTTTGAAGTTGTTCTTTTTGGTAATACTTTTGTAACATACATACATACATGTGAAAAACTTATTATAAAACCCAGTTGGGAACACCATGAAATGTACAAGGCTAAAACAGATATTGTTCATAGTTAAAGGCCATCTCAAAGGGCAGCCATGGCGGTAAAGTACCTGGGACTTGAAAAAGCAGCGTTGGCTTGTAGTATATCCAGATAACATCGAATTTCTCCCTCCAAGTTGTTTTAAAAAAAAGTTTCAGGCCAATGCTTTGTTGTTTCTCAAAATTGTTCTATTCTTAAATATATCATTTTCTCAATCTAACACCTTAAAGCAAAATAAAATTCTTCAAACCACTTTCACTATCACTAGATCCACAAGGCAAATAACTTCAGGTTGGCCATAAATACACACACATACATTCTCCAACGTGGTACAGCAGAGTAAGCCACTGTTCACTCCTCAAAAGCCATCAATCTCCTGCAAAACCTCCCCAAAACCAATGATTTTCACTTTGTTAAAAAACTTGAAAAAACTGGAAAGGAGTGGCGTGGTGAGGGATCGGCAGGAAGCAGTGACGTGAAGCAGAAGAGGGTTGGAAACCCATCCACTACGTGCGATTAAGAGTCTGGAAGATTCTAGAAATCTGAAGCATCACTGGGCCTGTTTCCGGGTCGTTCATCCACTGAGTGCTGTTCAAGGGATTTTCAAGCATATCTTCAAATGCTGTTAAGAGGCAGAAACAATAAGTTATTCTTCTAAATCATTACAGTACTATTAAGCCTTCAGCCCCTTTACGTGACCACCTTGCCCCTTGTCATCATAGACACGGTTTCCAGTCTAGGTTCTCTCACCAACATATAACTTCTATCAGGTGCATTAGTTGAATTATGGCAAATGGCATCAAACCAAGACTACAATATCCAGACTGCATCAAGGTGTCACAAAAAAGCATGCGACTAGACACAGTGCCTGTGTTAACATGGATGACATTTCCCTTCTACAAGTAGGGCCGCCTTCCCTTTTAATCAGCAAATGATTTATTATTAGCAGGGAAGGACCTTCCAAGTGTAGGAGAGAAAGAAGAATGGAAGCAAAGAGTATGACAACAGAAATGTTAAGATGAACTTTCTTAAATATCAGACTTTACTACTTGTCCATTTAAACATAAAGATTACTCACCAGTCCACCATATAAAGTAGCAACCATGTTATTAAGCCGAAGGTGAGCCTACTTGCTTGCAGGGCCTTCAGAATACATACCCTTCATGCACAATCACTATGGTTTGGTCCTGAAGGAGTGCGTGTTAACTATAATTAGAATAGTTTCTGTGTGTCAAGAATCTGCACTCAACATGTGACCTCAGCTTACAGATGTATGCAAGGGCACATTGGGAACTAGGGACAGAGGAAGACGTTTTTGCATCAGGATAGCTTTCCATTGGAAGGCCCAAAACCTAAATTACAAAAGATGGGGCAGTCCCCCCCCCCACCCCCCCCCCCCCCCCCACCCCCAAGACAAAACCAAGGCTCCTTCTATTGCTACTCATGGGAGGGACCAAGGCTCCTATCTTCATGGTCAGAAGTTGGAGAACCTGCTTTTCTCTCGTTTGGAAGAACTAGGCAAGACTTGTAACCATAGCCCACGCAATCCATGATCAAGGAGTAGCTTAAGTATGGCTATTGTAGTAAGAAATACTTGAAGTATTTGGGCAATGGCAGAAATGCGCCTCAGTGTGTAAAGAGTCGACAGGGTCTAGGGGCATCATACAACAGAAGGAATAATTTATGGCAGACACATTAGAATATGGTTTTCATTAATGCGGGATAATTTCAGTACCTCGGCTAGCTCTCAGTACAAAAAACATTATACAGAACACAGACTATTGCTACAGTGTCAAGCATTAGAGATCGAAATATCAGCCAAGGGTGTTCTTGGCCACATCTCAAGAGAGGGAGACTCTTGTTTCAGCTATCCGCGAGCTGGGGGTGCAATGAGGAGGAAGCGGTTAATTCGGATACACATTTCAGCAGTCCCAAGAGGTACAGCTCAAGGAGCTAGTCACTGGGGAAGGAATAACCTTTGGATGGAAAATTGCCCTCATTTACAGATTACAGCTGCATTAATATGCAGGTTACCTGACCATTACAAATCTATATACAAGCACAAAGAGCCATGAAAAGGGCAATGAAAGAGACAGTAGGAGTCATGGAATGGCAATCTCCAGCTAGGAGTGCACAGCTGCTACTTCTAACTTCAGTGCCCCACTCCCTTTCAAAGGTTTTTTTTTACTATCAGAGTTTGCCAGCATGACACTGCCTCTTAGCCTCACACTGTCTGCTCTGGGCGCAGCGCTATTAGTGAATGGAAACAAGCAACTCTTTTCCTAGAGCCGTCCTGAAGCCTTGATAATGAAAATATATGTCATGTATCAGAGTTGTACTCTGCAATGAAGCAGTATGTGCTCTGAGGGGTCACAGACACAATTACATCGAAAGTCAGAGCCTCTCGTCTGGGCAATGTTCCAAGGAGGGCAGAGCCAGTTTTCATGCTAAATATTTCAGCCGTGGCCACTGCTAAAGTCCTTAGTCAGCGGCTTTCAGCCTATTAAACCCAGCCAGCCTTACAAAGGCTGACCGGCGACAGCCAAATATCCTCCTGACATTTTAAAGGGACAACTGCATACACCAGCAAGGCTCTCTTTCCTTCATTCGGATTGATCCCAATTCACACTCTAAAAAAGCAAACATCCCGCCAATGGCACAATTTAGGAATGAGAGTGTTACCATTTTTGGAAAGAGTTCCACAAAGACGTAAGCAGATTTTTTTTTCTACCTTTGTTATGTTTACAAAACCACAGTATGAGAAACAAGCATACATAGTAACTATCAGCAGGGGACAGGTGCTGAAACATGGTTGGAAGACTGCTCTAATCATATGTAGACAAATCAAAATTTAACGAAAATAGGAAAAGGTAAGGAACAAGATCCATTTGATACAGACGAGGCCCTGCATCATGAACCGTAGCAAAGATATACAGAGAAGAGGAGATGCAAAGAGAGCCAAGGAAGTGACCAGACTCTTGCCAGGAAGGGTTAAAGATGGCAGTATGTGTTTTCAGGGAGAGGCAACCCCATCTTGCATCTGGCTTGAGAGCACAACTGTCTGCATTACCTATGGTTACCAATGTTTTAACATACATCAAAGGGCCTTTGGCTGTTCCGCACAGGAGTATTACACTCTCACCTCACACTATTGGCTGTTTGGTGTTGATGATGGTCAAGGGTGGGGCAGTGGTGGGGAAGAGCTAATGGGTGTCATGGAGAAAAAGCCATAACATTAAATTTTTACACTCAATTCCAACTAAGAGATCTTGAGGTATACCTAACATCGAAGGACGCAGACTCCTTTTCAGGTGCCTGGATTGCCTTGGTCTACGCCATATGCCTCATCAAAATGGCAGCCTTATCCTCTAAAATATCTGGGCTGTTTTTCCCAGCCATTGTTAAAGCAAGGGGCTGAATTTTAGTTAGGCAGACGAGTTACTCCATCACAAACATGACAGACATCCCATCGACATTATTACAAATGTGATAGGATAGAATGCAGATGTAATGAGGCAGGCAGGTGATCTGTCGTGTTTCTGAAGGAGTAACCCATGTACAAACTCTCAATCAGGCACCAATACATCACATTTTCAGCTACAAATCTCACTCTGGAGGTGATAGGAGGCCATCAACAAATGTTCAACAATGAGCGCCCTTTTGAAAATGCTGTATAAATAGTAGCTAGAATCAAACCATAGGCTATTGAGTAGCTTGTCAGAGTGACCCTTCTGATGCATCTCCCTTCTCACTCCTAATTGTTTGGCTCTTTCCTATGCATCATGGTCTCTGCTTGGCAGGCAGAGTGCAGCTCCTTTTGGGATCACAGAACTTCCTGCTAGTGAGTGACCACCTGGTCGAGTAATGACAGCAATGTTTCTGCACAAACTACCAGGTGGCTGTGGAATTAGGCGTTCAAATAGTCATTGTGTTAATGCCTGCAGAGGCACGGTTTAGACTCAAATCTCACATGATTCTAAAGTTATAATCCATCTTCCAATTGTCTCTTCACGCATGGAAGGACTGATGTCTTTTAGTCAGTTTTCTGCCACACAAGTACCATATACATACATCATTACATACATACCAAGACCCAACACATTGGCTCAACTACATTCAAGTATCTTGGCATGTTAATGGCTCCGTCTACTGTTTGTGCGATTTACCACCTCCATATCTACACACCATCTCCTTTGTCTTATACACCTTCTTTCTTACTTAGAAAGTTGAATGCAACTTTAAGGTCGACCGAAAGCAAGCGGAGGTGTTTAGTATAGTACTGGGAGTATGCAAATCAGTGCCAAAGTTTGAGAATGTGGAAATAAAACGGGTAGCACCTTTAAGTAGTGTAGAACTAAATCTATGCCATGAACCCACACCCTACATAGCACAAAATCTGTACACTGACCAGCCCAGTGTGACACTAGTCAGTAGGGTTAAGAAAGGCGACATTATCTTCACATATGCAGACTGGTTTCTGGTTTTACTAGAACCCTGATACATATGCTAATATGTTGAGTAGGAGTTTCGGTATGCCGAGACGCTGATAATACTCACCCAACAGTGTTTTGGGATTGGTTAGGCCGAGCTGTACCACTGGATTGTCAAGAATGGCCTGAAACAAGGGGCTGGAGGTATCGATTCCTTTGTCCAAATCTTCTGCGGAGGGCTTTCTGTCACCTAGCAGCCATTCACACTACAAAAGGAAACAAGCACATTGACACTTACGACAGTCCCTCAAACACACTAGAAACGTCAAGGGCTTTACTATTAGTATTAATGCACTTTAACGAAAGAAATATATTACAAAGAAGCATGTTTGAAACACCTGCATGCTGCAGACACCCACATCACAACTGACAGCATTAGGGTTACTCAAATCTATGGTCTAATCCAGTTAGAATAAAAAATGCCTATCATATCGATCCCGGTATATCACAGGGGAAATAAAGGGTGGGGGCGGCGGTGACCTATTCTGCAAAGAAGGGGAATGTAACATAGAAGTAAAGCTTAGTTTGAGGCCTTACAATGTGGTCAAGTCCATATCTTTAGATTCATTTTGCAGTTTCCGGTCCTGCCCCAGGTTACCAGAATTCCCTCGAGGCTTGGAAGAAGAGGGCCCGTCTTTGGAGTACTGTTCTCTTAAGCTAAGAGACTTTAAGAAAACGAATATCCACATCATGTGGTGAAGGATCATCCTACATATATTCCCAGTCAGGAAACAAATTCACGAAACACTATACCAGCCAGCAGACACTGCTCAAAACCTGCCTCAGGCACTGGCAAGCATCAAGATAAGGAATTAAAGAAGGGGGTGGGTAATCTAATAGATACCATCACTAAACATCAAATCAAAACTGAAGAGAGGGGCAGGGTTTTAGGTCTCTTTGTGCAAAACGAGTTTTTGAAATCTTTTTGGGACTGCCTATGACATGGGTTGAATAGGCCCACAGGGGTTAGGTTTAAATCAGATGGGTTCAAAGCGATGGTCGGAGAGAAAGGTTTGGAAACCCATATTTTCTTCCATCATGGCATCGGAGTCAGGAGTGATTTATGGTTTTTAACATTTGCAACCCGAGAAGGGGTTTCTTTCATACCTTAAGCAGTGCTCAAATGAGCAGATTCTAATGTCAGAATGGGGCGAGCCTGCACGCAGTCTCCTCGCCTGTAAGACCTATTGGCTTTGCGTATGTGTTTTAGTCATGCTTCAAGGCTGCTGTGCATCCAGTTTAAGACGTGGTAATGCCACGGCATGTTTTAGGCATACACAAGTTCAACCTGTACGTGGGTACCTACAAAAGGACAGTTAACATTTTTTTTTACAGATCTGAGTTTAATCGGTAAATAAAAATGTAAAAATATGTATACAACATGAGCGGGTTTGTTGGAAGGCAGAAGTGAAGCAGCACAGTGGGTGGGAGGAGAACCAACATGAGGGAGAGAATACGGGTGAACGATAGCAACTTGGCTTGTGGAGAAAGAGAAGCACGTGGGTGACTGGGAAAGCAAAGTAGTTCCATAAAAACGAGCAGAGGCAGAAATAGAAGCCAGACAATCAAACAGATGGAAAAGAGGGTGCGCCCCACGGAAGGAACAAAAACAAGATGAACTGGCTGTAAAATGAAAAGCCATCCAATAGAAAGCAAGCAAATAAATGTGACAGTGAAGATAGCCAAGAGTAAGCAATGGGTAGGCTCCAAGCCCCTGTATGTATGGTCTTGGTAAGACCAGAATATGTCTTGTGCACTCAGCCTCGTAGGCAAAACCTAACAAGCATTGGAAATGCAATAGGTCTCGCATTAGGAAAGTTTGCGCGATTGGTATTGTAAATGACACTTTTTTTTATTTATGTGTTGGTTTTGAAAATAGCAAAATGAATAGCTTTGTCAGTTACAATGTCAATAGTTTTAACTTTCGCAAATGTGACACCTATAGCATTTGTAATGCAATGTGTGTTGTATTTACGTGACTTAGATGTATTGATATTACAAATAACAATGGCTTTTAATTTAGTAAATAATGTGGTGGTGGATGCGGTGGTGGTGCATGTGGTAGATGTGGTGGTGGTGGATGTTGCGGTGGATATCATGATGGATGTGGAGGTGATGGTGGTGGATGTGGTGGTGATGGTGGATGCGGTGGTGGTGGTGGATGTGGTGGTGGATGCGGTGGTGGTGGTGGATGCGGTGGTGGTGGTGGATGGGGTGGTGGATGTAGTGGTGGTGGTGGATGGGGTGGTGGATGTAGTGGTGGTGGTGGATGGGGTGGTGGATGTAGTGGTGGTGGTGGATGTAGTGGTGGTGGTGGATGTAGTGGTGGTGGGTGTGGTGGATGTAGTGGTGGTGGGTGTGGTGGATGTAGTGGTGGTGGGTGTGGTGGATGTAGTGGTGGTGGATGTGGTGGTGGATGTGGCGGTGGATGTGGCGGTGGATGTGGCGGTGGATGTGGCGGATGTGGCGGATGTGGCGGTGGATGTGGCGGATGTGGCGGTGGATGTGGCGGATGTGGCGGATGTGGCGGTGGCGGATGTGGCGGTGGCGGATGTGGCGGTGGTGGATGTGGCGGTGGTGGATGTGGCGGTGGTGGATGTGGCGGTGGTGGATGTGGCGGTGGTGGATGTGGCGGTGGTGGATGTGGTGGATGTGGTGGTGGTGGATGTGGTGGTGGTGGTGGATGTGGTGGTGGTGGATGTGGTGGCGGATGTGGTGGTGGTGGATGTGGTGGCGGATGTGGTGGTGGTGGATGTGGTGGTGGTGGATGTGGTGGTGGATGTGGTGGTGGATGTGGTGGTGGATGTGGTGGTGGATGTGGTGGTGGATGTGGTGGTGGATGTGGTGGTGGATGTGGTGGTGGATGTGGTGGTGGCGCATGTGGTGGTGGCGCATGTGGTGGTGGTGGATGTGGTGGTGGATGTGGTGGTGGATGTGGTGGTGGATGCGGTGGTGGATGCGGTGGTGGATGCGGTGGTGGTGCATGTGGTGGATGTGGTGGTGGTGGATGTGGCGGCAGATGTCATGGTGGATGTGGAGGTGGAGGTGATGGTGGAGGTGGTGGTGGATGTGGTGGTGGATGTGGTGGTGGATGCGGTGGATGTGGTGGATGTGGTGGTGGTGGATGCGGTGGTGGTGGATGCGGTGGTGGTGGATGCGGTGGTGGTGGATGTGTTGGATGTGTTGGATGTGGTGGTGGATGTGGTGGTGGATGCGGTGGTGGATGCGGTGGTGGTGGATGTGGCGGTGGATGTGGCGGTGGATGTGGCGGTGGATGTGGCTGTGGATGTGGCTGTGGATGTGGCTGTGGATGTGGCTGTGGATGTGGCTGTGGAGGTGGCTGTGGCGGTGGATGTCATGGTGGATGTCATGGTGGATGTGGCGGTGGATGTCATGGTGGATGTGGCGGTGGATGTCATGGTGGAGGTGATGGTGGAGGTGATGGTGGAGGTGATGGTGGATGTGGTGGAGGATGTGGTGGTGGATGCGGTGGTGATGGTGGATGCGGTGGTGATGGTGGATGCGGTGGTGATGGTGGATGCGGTGGTGATGGTGGATGCGGTGGTGATGGTGGATGGGGTGGTGATGGTGGATGGGGTGATGGTGGTGGATGGGGTGGTGGATGTAGTGGTGGTGGGTGTGGTGGATGTGGTGGTGGTGGATGTGGCGGTGGATGTGGATATAGCGCATACTTATGGCATGACTAAAAAAAAAGCAAGCTGGTTCTGAGACGCTGCGGGCTCTTAATGACAGATGAAATCAGCAGCATTCCTGGATTTCTTAAAATTTGTCGGAGGGGAGTGGGGCCGTGGGCTTTGCAGCACTCATGAGGCGGTTTTATACATTTTGGTTATCCATTCGTTGTGGGGAAGAGATAGGGAGATTACCAGTGACGGAGGGTGGTGGATGTGGTGGTGGATGTGGAGGTGGATGTGGAGGTGGATGTGGATGTGGAGGTGGATGTGGAGGTGGATGTGGAGGTGGATGTGGAGGTGGAGGTGGAGGTGGAGGTGGAGGTGGATGTGGAGGTGGAGGTGATGGTGGATGTGGTGGTGGCGGTGGATGTGGTGGTGGTGGATGTGGTGGTGGATGTGGCGGTGGATGTGGAGGTGATGGTGGATGTGGTGGTGATGGTGGATGTGGTGGTGGATGTGGTGGGGGATGCGGTGGATGTGGTGGGGGATGCGGTGGATGTGGTGGTGGTGGATGCGGTGGTGGATGCGGTGGTGGTGGTGGATGGGGTGGTGGTGGTGGATGGGGTGGTGGTGGTGGATGGGGTGGTGGATGTAGTGGTGGTGGATGTGGTGGAGGAGGATGTGGCGTTGGATGTGGCGGTGGATGTGGATATAGCGCATACTTATGGCATGACTAAAAAAAAGCAAGCTGGTTCTGAGACGCTGCGGGCTCTTAATGACAGATGAAATCAGCAGCATTCCTGGATTTCTTAAAATTTGTCGGAGGGGAGTGGGGCCGTGGGCTTTGCAGCACTCATGAGGCGGTTTTATACATTTTGGTTATCCATTCGTTGTGGGGAAGAGATAGGGAGATTACCAGTGACGGAGGGCAGGGCGCAGACCTTTGCAGCTGTGAGCGCATTCAATTAATGAAAAAAAAAAAAAAGAAGACACGGCCGGCCGGCCGTGAAACTGAAAGCACGGTGGGCAAGAGATGGGGAGATTACCAGTGACGGAGGGCAGGGCGCAGACCTTTGCAGCTGTGAGCACATTCAATTAATGAAAAGAAAAAAAAAGAAGACTGGCCGTGAAACTTAAAGCACGGCCGGCCGTGAAAAAGCCTTTGATGCAGCAGGGGGTAATTAGGGGAGGAGAATGGCTGGGATGAGGCAGAGCGCAAAGCAATTAATTCAGCAGGGGGCGGAGCAGGAAGAGCTGCTGGCGGCACCAAGCTGACGATTTGATGCTGTGCACGCGCATTTTAACTAATTGCGCTTGCGCATTGAGTTAAAAGTACACATGCACTGCATCAAATCGCCAGTCTAGGTAAGCTCTGTTTAAGCCCCTATAGTCTCGCTCTGCTCAATGCGCATGCGCATTGACAGGCGAGACCTAAAAACAGACCATAGGCCTGATCTAAAAGGCAACCATTCAATTTTCTTACCGCATGGCATGGTTTGCTATTGGTTTAAAAAGGTTATACAGGTGTGCTTCAGACATTTGAATCTCAAGTGTTATTTTAATTGAATTAACATGCCAATATTTAAAAAGAGTCGATTATATTTTGTCAAAAAATGATGTGAACCGATAATGGTGATAACGTTTCAGCAACACTGTTTTGAAGCCTCTCACATGTTACACTCACATTATTTGCATGCTCCTGCCATCTAGTGGTTAAAACCAAATAGATCTCAATTTAATGGGCATCAAGAGAACCAATAATCTATGGTAGGTGTGGATATCACCGATCAGCAGGACTGGGAACCCAAAGCAGCCCTGGTAAATGTTTTCAGACAAGCAATCGTATGGTGCCCAGCAAGGTTTTTTTTTTTTTTGGGAGGGGGGGGGGGGGGGGAATGGGAGGAGGGGATGGCGGATGTGACAGGATGTCTTCTCCCCCCCCACCCACAAAGAAAATGTGGGAAAAATGGTGCCTTCTACAACACATTTATTATTATATATTCAATTGTATTAGCTTTTAGAGAATAGCAAATTATGACATTACTGTGCACCAGGATACGTCAATCTTTGTTGGGGCTCTTAATTATTCCCTCGCTAGCTACAACAGTGCCTCTCATCTTTTCATAGCATCACCCTCACATGTATTGTATTTGTTTTATAGCACCCTTCATAACAGTGTTGGGTGTTGGAAGACTTTATATCACACACATATAGAGACAATGAATCACACATGTGTAAATCAGTGTACAGAAAATGTTACCCAAGGCAAAAGGGACTACAAGGTGTAGGATTCACATGCCATGCACACCGATAGACACGTTTTAGGAGTGCATGGTCTGAAAGCACAAACTCAGGATTCAGAACATAACACAGCTTTGCATGGGTAGAATTATATTTTTATTAAAGTCCACCCTAACCACTGTTTAGCAACATCAGGATAATGAAACAAAGGGAAAACCCATAATTTTCGAACTCATACCATGCAGCTCTTTGATAGCAGTTCATAGCTCACTGTGCTAGATTACGATTGTAACTTATGAACTATACAGTAACAAAAGAATCTCTGAATGTTAGAAATGGGGTTTCTGGTTGGCTAGGCTATGCATCTAAGCCAGGCAGAATCCGCGCCTCTAGTCAGGGTAAGGGAGTCACACACCCAAGATAGCCCCTGCTCACCCCTTTGGTAGCTTAGCACGAGCAGTCAGCCTTATCCCAGAGGCAATGTGTAAAGTGTTTGTGCAACACACTCACACAAGTGACACAATAAATATACCATAAAAGAGACCCCACACAAAATTATTAAAAAAAAATATTCTGTACTGCATATAAACATAGACCAAAAGAACATGAACCAATAATTACTTTGCCCTTTGGACAATGGTCAAAACATCACAGTTAGTTCAATAAGATACAGACTTATGTGTTGCACACGTCATAAAAGCCCAATCCTTGCGTATACAAGGAAAATCCTGAAGAAATTTTCATTATCCTGACAATGCAAGGCAAAAACGACACATAACATCAGGGCATACAAAGGTTAGAGCAAGCTCACATAACTCACCAGGTTTCATCATAGTACATAACCACTAAGTAATCTCAAACATATAGGGTAAATCACCTACAATACAAACCCATAGAGACATAATACCTGTGCTTCTATTACATATTATGCAGTAAAAGATGAGCCCTTCTGGGGACAAATGCGGATATGAACAGTGGGCTGCAGGAACACCAGCGCACCTATTAGTGACAGTATGGTAATTTTGGAAGCAAAGCCGCCAGAGCAGAGATCAACAAAATGGGGGTCCTCTGATGCAGGTTTCTCCCCGTAAAACTCTGTATGCCCAAATGAATGCCCCAAAGGTAGGTGTAGACACCCTCCCACCATGTGCAATCCAGCGGGGAGACAAAGGCAGCTACCTGCAGCCAAGCGGAGCAGCTGCTGAAACCAACACAACTTTCTAGGTTACTGAAGTCAACGTTGAAGCGTGTTCGGGACCCTCTGGGGCTTCGCAGACCGCTGTTTAACAATACTCCTCAACGGGGCTGCTCCACTTGAAAGAAAAGTTATCAAAATTAGAAGGGAGATGCTGCTGTGAATTCGGCAAGAAGCCCCTGCAGCGGTACTCAGGTCTTACGTGCCGGTCACGAGGTATAAGAATAATAAGAGTGCCTGCGAGTACCACACTCCATTCCCAACAGCGTCAAGTAACACTCTGGCCAGCCAACACAACAAGGGGTACTGACAAGGGTAGAATGATGCTGCAAGGAGCACTTCAACACTCGCAAGGGGCAGCAGGGCAATCCATTCTCCCCTCCCTGCACTGGGCAGATAAATGGCCCTCACCACGCGCTAGTTTAGAGGGATCATCGTTAAAAGGGGCGGCCCTCTCCACATGCTGCTCCAGGGCCAGGAGGCGTACACAGCGCTCACCACGTGCCAACTTTTGAAGAGTACACCGGAGCAGTATACAGCGCTCCTCACACGCTGGGTTTTTTAAAGGGGGAAATCAAGCACTCGCCATGCGCTCGAGAGAGAACAGAGGCCAGGAGCAGCAAACAATGTTCACCCCGTGCTGGGGCTCTGGAGAGAACTCCTGGGTAGTACGAAGGGGCAGGCAGGCCAATGAAGCATGTAGGCTATATGGCAGTTCCTCCTGGCAGCCCAGCACTGCCGAATGAAGCCAGCGTCATGGAGCACCTGGCAGCAGGTAAACAATCAGAAAAGCAATCTAGTGAGTCCTTTGGCCACCCAGCAAGTAGCAGGGCAACAGCAAAAGAACACTCCGAATGAGTCCTTTGTGCAGCGCAGTCGTCGTCCTGATGGAGGTTCAGTCCTAGTTCCCAAAAGGAATATATCTGGTAGAGACACAGTCTAGCTGCAGATTCCTGAACTTAGAATATCTCCCCGGGCGTCAGACTGGATCCGGAATATCTTTTTTCCCCAGCAATACCTCTGCACGCCGGGAGGGGGCAGCGCCCGGCTCCGTCCTGACGTCGTTCACGGAAGTGACGTCAATGGAGTCATGCAAGCCCCTCCCGGCGTGCTGACGTCAGTTTTCTGCAGGAAACGTTTCCGCACCACAACGCAGAGCTGTGCAAAAAACTGTGATAGCATAGGAACAGTGTGTTATTATAGGAACAGTGTGTTAACAAAGAACAAAAATCGTTGAAAAAGCACCCAGTCCCCCGAAGGGACTGAAAGGAGGTCACAGAGTACATGCTGCGAACAAGGGCCCAACAAAATGCCAAGCCGTGTGCCACCTCGAGGGGGCAACAACTGCGGCATGAAAGATATGACAAGCCAGGGACAGCTTGTCACTACAGGAGGGAAATTAAAAAAACACAATATTGAAGCAACATGCTGCAAAACAAGTTACTAGAAGTGAACGACCACTAGAAAGTTCACTACACACCCCCTCCAGAGATTTAAGGACTGTAGCGCCAAAGAGAACCCAAACCAACCGACTGCCAGAGAAAGAACGAGGCATACGTGTGGGCGGTGGGAGGGAATTAAAAACAGAATAACTCCTCGTGTGAGGAGCGCAGGTGGAACAACATGAGAAGTAGGGAAAAGTATAGACCTGAACCACCTTAAAACATGGACGGAGTGGAGAGCCAAAGGGCCCCACCCAGAACAACACACCCTACCCCAGAGTGAGGTGCGAGAGCTCACCTTCGGAAGACCAAGGCCACCAGAAAGTGGGGCTAGGTGGAAAAAACATCATATGAAAAGGCCTTTGCAGAGTGGGGAGGATGGGCGGGCGTTAAGGAATCTGCGGCTAGACTGTGTCTCTACCAGATATATTGTTACCAAAGGTAAGTAACTCTTCCATCTGATAGAGACATCTAGCCGCAGATTCCTTAACTTGGAATAGATACCAAAGCCATACCCCATAGGAGGAGGGTCTGCGAAACAACCACCAAGTTCAAGGAGAACATATTCTTCAACTGCTGACGAAAAACAGTGGAAACCGCAACCCCAAGACAAAGGGCATGAGACCCATGACCCACCTTAAGGAGTATGAACAAGGTAAGGTAAAGACACCAAATCAGATGAGGGACGGTGTGAGACCTCTCTCACCCAGACACATACGAAAGGAAAACAGAACTAGAAGTTCCGCGCCAATGTAAGAAACAATGCAGGGAGACCTTCAAGAAGGATCCAAGCATTGGTCCCTATAATCCAAGAGGAACGAAGTTCCATGGGTCAAAACAACATGACAACGGTGGAGCATACCGCCTGAACACACACCACATTGGAAGCCACAAGAAACAGGGGACAGTGGGAAGACTGTCCACCTCAGACCAGGAGCCGCAGCATAAGGCCCGTGGGTGTAAGAAAAAACACATTAATGTGTACTGCCGAGGACATGTGACAACAGTGGCAGGGCCGAGCCCAGAGCCTAGTGCCAACAGAGACAGAGGAGCCACCATTGAGTAAAAGCTCAGGAGGTAGGCATGCAGCTAAATGAATTAAAAGGCACAACTGAGAGTGGATAACCTGCAAGGCTATGAACACATAGAGGACATTATCCTGAAGGAAAGAGTAAGCAAGAATGTCTGACACCAAGGCAAAAAGACTTAGCGTGCGAGCCTCCCAGTGGCGTGTAGAATCCAAGATATACCCACAAAGAGACAGGAATGTTGATACACGTACGTGGAGTGACTCATCCTAAATTGGGGAGTCATGCAAGCAGTACCACAGCACCGGTGTACTGCGTAACAGTTAAGAATGCAGAAAAAATAACATGGTCCCGAGGGGGAAAGAATCCTGGTCTCCCGTGAGACAGCGGAAACATAGACCACAAGACTGCCCATAAAGGATAGAAAGAAGGCACAGACAGAAGCCTGGCGCCAAAAAGCCTACACCCCAAAAGACCGACACCGTCGCCCAAAATGGAGAACGTCGAGAAGAACACACACACACTAATGCTACCTAAAGAAGCACCTGTGCCAGAATGGGAGTAAGAACGCACAGCCAGAAAAACATCAGGGATGGAGCACAGATCCAGTAGCAGAAAGGCATAGACCAGAGCCACTCCTTGAGAACTAGGAATATGCACAAGACAGGAAGGGTCAAACCGGACCCCATGTCCCGCAAGGAACAAGGTACCGGAGACTGTGTCAGGGGAGACCTGCCACTCCCGGCCGCCCCCCCACCCCAGGGGCGCATGTCCACCGATAGACAGGCAAGACGTGCACAGCGAGGTTGCAGTAACACGCCAGGGTGATAAAACCCCCTACAGAGGCGAGGAGGTATTACGGAACAACCGTAGATGACTAATGGTAACCCTTGGAGAGAAACCAATCCTATGGATCTCATCAAAGGAGACATACTACAACAGTAGGAAGAGTCAGCTTGCGTCAAAAGTTCCTGGCAAGGAAGAGTAGCAATATGATCATTAACAAATACTCCACATAGGGTATGGCACAATCCAACAAAAGAAGGGTCCCTCTTGAGAGAAGCTTGTAAGCAGAGGCTCAAATGAAAGGTAGACACAGCTGAAACAGCTGTACGAAAATAAGTAAACAACATGGCTGAGCAGCCACAAAACCCATCTGCAACTCACAACGTGTAACCAAAAATCCTCCACGAAGATTAGAACCGAGGAAGATACATAGACAGGAGGCGCCTGACCGCCGAATCAGCATGTGCGTCCAAAAGAGTGACCCCATCAAATGGTATATCTCTAAGCCGCTCCTGACCATGCTCTGGGAAACGCAACCACGCATGGCAATGTATGACAACCTACGTGGCCATAGTATGACCCACAGAGGTCGTGGTGTCCATGGCATACCAAATAGAAAAGTGCGCCATATCATGGCCATCACGGATTAGTGAGCCACATCGGAACGAGAGTTCTCCGACAAAGAGGGGAGGAACCATTCAACAGCGTCCCAAAGGGCAAATTGAGCCAGAGCAAATACACACAACGTGTTGAGGGATCGGAGCCCCAAGCTGTTGGATGCAAACACATCGTGGCCATATGACTCCAATCACCGAGACTCCCGAGTGGGAGGATACAACGGAACAGGAGTTACAGAGAGAGCTGCCTGAAGCACAAGTCCTCTAGCTCCAGGATGGAGGGTCAAACAGGCGGTGATCGGTCGATGTGCCACAGCACGATCCAAGGGGTCCCTCGAGGAGGGCTGTGCCCACGTTCTGAGAAGGAACGTTAAACAATGACTTCGCAAAAGGGATCAATGGTTCCATGTTCCCCGCGCCCTGGTGGAGAATATCCAGCAAAGGCTCCGAAGGACTAGAGACTGAGGGCAGCTCCATTCTTAAAATGTCTGCAGCCCTGCAAACAGCCCTGACAAACGTCCCACTAGCCCCCTTCGCCCCGCGAGGGAGTGATAGCAAGTCATCGTAGGTGATGGACGCAAGCTAAACCGACCCCTTAATAGAGGCTCAGCAGCAGGATGACTAGGCCAATGCTCCACTGGCGCTTGCGCTGAAGAGCAGTGAAATGACTCAGGAGGTGGTGAACCCACCGGGACCACCTCCTCCACCAATAAAGATGGAGACGGGATCGGCATAGAGGACCTGTGAAAAGGCCCCGACCGCTCGGAGTCAGACCGGCGTTGACTCAACATTCCCAGAGGTGGAAACCTGCGGGAGAGATTACGCCGAAGCTGTGTCACGCACTGCGCCGCAGTCCCCTCCAGCGACACCGCAGGGAGCCTCAGAAGGCTGTGCGACAGCGCTACGGAAGGGCTAGAAGTCGTGGGATGCCCCTAAGGGCTGTGTCCCGACGATGCAGCGACTCTGGTGTCAGAGTCAAGGCACTCGGTTGGAGCCGAGGGTAAACCCACCGGTGGTGTCCCAACCGGACTGTAACACAACACAGATGGTGAGGGTCTGAGGGGAAACTATATTTAAAGACCTAGTAAACCAGCCTACACCCTTTCAATTAAACTAGTTACAAGAAATAAAGACTGGTGGCGGTCTATGTTAAACACTGAAGACTGAGCAAGTAGATAGAGGCAAGTGCCAGACATCGCCTGCAGATCCAGCGCCTCGACGCTGTCTTAGCGCCCATTGCCTGTCCTGTGAGAGCGCCTGGTATCGTTTTAATAGCAATTATATTGTATGTCTATTGCGCTGCATTGATTGCATTTTATTTGTCCCCTTCAGTGTGTCGTGACCCAGTTTCACTTCCCCCTACCTCCATTTGTTGTGCTCGTGGCCCGTGTCTCCTCCCCGCCTCCCAGCTGCCCCTCCCACCCACTAGCCTAGTTAGAGCGCTCCTCCCCTGGATCATTGTGACCAGCTGGACTCGCTCCTCGACGGTCGCTCCTTCTCGCTCCCTGCCTCACTTCCCTTCCTACCGGCACCCCTCCTGCTGACTACAGTCTGAACCACATTCTGCAGCGCCAGACATCGCCTGCAGATCCAGCGCCTCGACGCTGTCTTAGCGCCCATTGCCTGTCCTGTGAGAGCGCCTGGTATCGTTTTAATAGCAATTATATTGTATGTCTATTGCGCTGCATTGATTGCATTTTATTTGTCCCCTTCAGTGTGTCGTGACCCAGTTTCACTTCCCCTACCTCCATTTGTTTTGCTCGTGGCCCGTGTCTCCTCCCCGCCTCCCAGCTGCCCCTCCCACCCACTAGCCGAGTTAGAGCGCTCCTCCCCTGGCTCAATGTGACCAGCTGGACTCGCTCCTCGACGGTCGCTCCTTCTCGCTCCCTGCCTCACTTCCCTTCCTACCGGCACCCCTCCTGCTGACTACAGTCTGAACCACATTCTGCAGCGCCAGACATCGCCTGCAGATCCAGCGCCTCGACGCTGTCTTAGCGCCCATTGCCTGTCCTGTGAGAGCGCCTGGTATCGTTTTAATAGCAATTATATTGTATGTCTAATGCGCTGCATTGATTGCATTTTATTTGTCCCCTTCAGTGTGTCGTGACCCAGTTTCACTTCCCCTACCTCCATTTGTTGTGCTCGTGGCCCGTGTCTCCTCCCCGCCTCCCAGCTGCCCCTCCCACCCACTAGCCGAGTTAGAGCGCTCCTCCCCTGGCTCATTGTGACCAGCTGGACTCTCTCCTCGACGGTCGCTCCTTCTCGCTCCCTGCCTCACTTCCCTTCCTACCGGCACCCCTCCTGCTGACTACAGTCTGAACCACATTCTGCAGCGCCAGACATCGCCTGCAGATCCAGCGCCTCGACACTGTCTTAGCGCCCATTGCCTGTCCTATGAGAGCGCCTGGTATCGTTTTAATAGCAATTATATTGTATGTCTATTGCGCTGCATTGATTGCATTTTATTTGTCCCCTTCAGTGTGTCGTGACCCAGTTTCACTTCCCCTACCTCCATTTGTTGTGCTCGTGGCCCGTGTCTCCTCCCCGCCTCCCAGCTGCCCCTACCACGCTCCGCCCCCCTCCACTCACCATTTGAGACTGATGAATGAACGCGCAGCGTCCACGCGCAGCGGTCGCGCCAAAGGTAAGCCCGTCTACGCCCGTCCGCGCCTGGACCGCGCCCAGCGCCAGACCCCCTGGCCCCCGTACCACCCACCCCACCCGCATTACATACAACCCCTCCACCCTCTTAGCCCTAAACCCAGGTCGACTCCCCAACTGCGCCCAAGCTGCCCCTGGACACACCCATGGACCATTTACATGCAACTCCTGCAAGTATGACGGCACCAAGACCAACTCCCCATCCACTAACACAAAACAGAGATCCGACACCAACCACCTAAAATGCATCCTGCTCAACACCCGCTCGGTCCACAGACACGCCATCGACCTTTGGAATCTACTAGACACCATCTCTCCGGACATCGCCTTCCTAACAGAAACATGGATGAACGCCTCCTCAGCCCCAGACATCACCATCGCCATCCCGGACGGCTACAAGATCATCCGAAAAGACCGCACCAACCAAACAGGAGGAGGCATCGCTATCGTCCATAAGAATTCCATCCGCATCTCAACCAGCTCAGACGTCAACCTCACTAGTGCCGAACACCTTCACTTCCAGATCCACACCGACCCCAAGACCACACTCAGAGGCACCCTCCTCTACAGGCCACCAGGACCCCGTGCACAATTCAGTGAAGACATCATTCTATTGGGAGACCTCAATTTTCACCTGGAGAAAAGCAACGACAACAACACCACCACCCTTCTGGACAATCTCGCCAACCTCGGACTCAAACAACTTGTTAATACCCCCACTCACCACGCAGGTCACACACTCGACCCTATCTTCACCTCCAGCAAACATATCTCCTTCAGTCACACCACAACTCTCCATTGGACGGACCACAGCTGCGTTCACTTTATCTACAAAAAGACCACAACCCACAACAACCCTCAACCCACTCTGCGAAGAAACTGGAACAAAATCACCATCGACCAAATCTCCTCATCGCTTCTTCAAAACCCCCCTGCCCACTCTTCAAACCCCAACCAAGCAGCCATTAACCTCACTCAATGGCTAACCAACAGCGCCGACAACCTAGCACCCCTGAAAAAACATCAAATCAAACTAGGCAGCAAATACGCCCCCTGGTTCAGCGATGATCTTAAGAATTCCAAGAAACTCTGCCGCTCCCTTGAGAAGGCCTGGAAAAAAGACCCAAACACCAGCACCAGGGACGCCTTCAAAAACGCCACCCGCAGACACCACCAACTGATCCGAACTGCCAAGAAAGCTGCTTTCAAAGACCGACTCGACAACAACGCCCACAACAGCAAGGAATTATTCAACATCGTCAAAGAGTTTACCAACCCCACTGCCAATTCCAACGATATCACTCCCTCTCAAGCCCTTTGCGACTCCCTAGCCTCGTTCTTCCACGACAAAATCGCAGACATCCACAACAGCTTTGACAACCAACCCGCAGACCAACCCACCCAACCTTCTGCAGTACCTTCACCCCCCCTGAACATCCTTAAGGACTGGAACACAATCTCCACTGAGGACACCATCCGCCTGATGAACTCCATCCACTCAGGATCCCCCACAGACCCATGCCCTCACCACATCTTCAACAAAGCAGATTCCATCATAGCACCACACCTCCGAGACGTCATCAACTGCTCCCTCACCTCTGCCACATTCCCGGAAAGCTGGAAACACGCCGCACTCAGCGCCCTTCTGAAAAAACCCACAGCTGACCCCACCGAACTCAAAAACTACCGCCCCATCTCGCTACTTCCATTCCCGGCCAAAGTCATCGAGAAAGCTGTCAACAACCAGCTCGCCGCCTACCTCGAAACCAACAAATCCCTCGACTCCTCCCAATCCGGCTTCCGAGCCAAACACAGCACTGAGACCGCACTCATCGCAGCAACAGACGACATTCGAACTCTACTGGACAATGGTGACACAGTCGCCCTCATCCTCCTCGACCTCTCCGCAGCCTTCGACACAGTCTGTCATAGCACCCTGTTACAACGCCTCAGAAACATCGGAATCCAAGGAAAAGCACTGGAATGGATCACCTCGTTCCTTGCCGGAAGAACTCAGAGAGTCCGCCTCCCACCATTCAAGTCAGAGGCCACTGAAGTCATTTGCGGCGTACCACAAGGATCTTCACTCAGCCCCACCCTCTTCAACGTATACATGAGCCCCCTCGCGGCCATCGCTCGCCAACACAACCTCAACATCATCTCCTACGCTGATGACACTCAACTGATCCTCTCACTCACCAAAGACCCTAACACCGCCAAAATAAACCTACATGAAGGAATGAAAGAAGTAGCCAAGTGGATGAAGCACAGCCGTCTGAAACTGAACTCAGACAAAACAGAAGTACTTATCTTAGGTACCTCCCCCTCCGCCTGGGACGACTCTTGGTGGCCAGAGGCCCTTGGAAAAGCACCTATCCCGACGGACCACGCACGGAACCTGGGCGTCATCCTGGACTCCTCACTCTCGATGACCAGACAAGTCAACGCTGTTTCATCATCTTGCTTCAATATTCTTCGCATGCTCAGAAAAACATTTCGCTGGATCCCCACCGAAACTAGAAAAACGGTCACCCACGCACTGGTTACAAGCCGCCTGGAATACGGAAACACCCTATACGCCGGTATCACCGCAAAACTTCAGAAAAAACTCCAACGCATCCAGAACGCATCAGCCAGACTCATACTAGACATCCTGCGTAAAGACCACATTTCTGGCCACCTGAAAAACCTCCACTGGCTCCCCGTCAATAAGAGGATAACATTCCGCCTCCTAACACACGCACACAAAGCACTTTACGAACTTGGACCCGAATGCCTCAACACACGACTTTCCTTCTACTCCCCCTCCCGCCTGCTACGCTCCTCCAACCAAGCCCTTGCTGCTGTACCTCGCATCAACAAAACCACCATGGGAGGAAGATCCTTCTCCTACCTGGCGGCTAAAACCTCGAACTCACTTCCCACTCACCTTCGCCTTACTCAGAACCACCTAGCATTCAGAAAACAACTTAAAACCTGGATATTCGACAAGTAATCCCCCACCCTTCTTCAAGCGCCTTGAGACCCTATGGGTATGTAGCGCGCTATATAAATTAATTGAATTGAAGTGCATGAGTGTTAGAACATACAAGTGTATGAATGGGAGGAATTGAATCCCATCAGCCCACCCATATGGCGGAGCCTCATCATCTGGGATTGAGTAAGGTCATGGTCCAGATAAGGAGACACACCTGATGATGTTGTGTGTGTTTTTCTCCAATTCTCCAAGACCACCAAGATGGATCCGACCCAGAGTACTATGCGTGGGTATGATGGTGTTGGAAAATAAATTGCAGTGAAGAAAAGTGTGAAACAAAGATCAAAACAAGTGCTAGTTAAAATTGGCTACCATGATGTGGGAAAATATTTATTAGGGATAAATCATGGTGTCAAGATTAAAAGAAAAAGTGTATAACAGTCTGAAATAATGACTGTCCTATATAGTTGGTATCATGGTCAACATGTTTCTGCCATGCAGGGGCATCTCCCCTAGAAGGTCTACTTGAATCTTAAATCTTACTAAACACTTTTTATTCAGTACCCTCGTCTCATGACTTTTCCTGTAGGTCTATTGGTTTCTTTCACCTTTACCTGATGGGAAGGGTAGGTGGATTGTGGGAGGGTCTGAGCAGACCTCAACCTGCATACCAGACAGTGGCTTAAGTTACCTGCAGACCAGCCCACTGCTTAGGTTACCTACATACCAGACCACTGCTTAAGTTACCAGCAGACCAGAGCACTTCTTAAGTTAACTGCAGACCAGACTACTGTGTTGAAGATACCAGAAGACCAGTCTACTGCTTAAGTTACCTGCAGACAAGACCACTGCTTAAGTTACCTGCAGATCAGACCGTGGCTTACTTTACCTGCAGACCATATTACTGCTTACTTTACCTGCCCACCAGATCATTGCTTAAGTTACCTGCCCTCCAGCCCACTGCTTAAGTTATCTGCAGACCAGACCGCTGCTTAAGTTACTTGCAGAACAGACAACTGCTTAAGCTCTTCACTGCCAGGCCTTTTCTCGCTCCTGTGCAAAGCCCTTCTGTGGCTATTTAGGGTAGTTTGCGCCTAGGCCCCCATAACCTTTTGTCCACATAAGGTATTCTTGCCTAATAGGTGTCCTTTTCTTCCAACTTGTTGAGGATTCTATAGGTACCCAGGGTTTGCGGATTCCCCTGGAGGGGATTAAGAAGTTAGGCACAATACAGCAAAAGTTTGGATATTTTGGGGGAAATGGGAAAAAAGTGCTGCAGAAGAAAGCCTCTGTTTTGTTTCCTGCAAATGGTACCAGCGAAGGGTTTGTGGTGCTAAAATCACCATCTTCCCAGCTTTCAGGAATAGGCAGACTTTTGTCAGAAAAACAAATTATTTTTTTGCACAGTTTTGCCATTTTACTGGGACATAGCCTATTTTTACTATTTTTTGTGCTTTCAAGCTCCTTCCAGTTAGTGGTAGAAATGGGTGTGAAACCAATAATGGATCCCGGATAGCTATACACTTCTAATAAGTAGACAATTCTGAATTCAGCAACTGGTAATTTAAGTAGATCCTTTAAGGTTTTCCTATAGAAAGTAACAGTTGAAATAAAAGAATATTGAAATTTCGTTGGAAAAAACAACTGTTTGTGCATACATTTTCACCTGCAACATCATTTGGAAGGCAGAAATGCATAGAAACACAAACTGCAGTTAACACGTGTTCTACTATTCTGTGTTCCCCTAAGTCCACCGATAAAAATGATACCTCACTTGGTGGTCCTAGTGTCTGCGACATGAATTGCCTCAAAAAGCAACGTGGACACATTAAATTTGTTTACTGAAACCGGACCCTTTTTTTGCAATGTGCTTAGCTGTGGATTTTGGGCTCTAGCTCAGCCGGCACCTAGGGAAACCTAAGAAACTTGTAAATTTTTGAAAACTAGATTGGGAATCTAGGATGGATTGACTTGTGTGGTTCTCACCAGCTTCTATTACCCAGAATCCCTGGAAAACCTCAAACCTAGTAAAACAAAACCATATTTTCCTCACATTTCTGTGATGGAATGATCAGGAATCTGTGGGGAGCCACAAACTTCCACCCACCCAGCATTCCCCCAAGTCGGCTGATAAAAATGGTACCTCACTTGTGTTGGTAGCCTAGAGCCCGTGACAGGAAATGGCTGAAAACATATTGTGGAGACATCAAAATTATTTTTCATGAAACAACCTGGTTTTGCAAGGAAGTCCCCAGTGTTTTTGGTCCCGGGCTAGGCGGCCATCTAGGGAAACCTACCAAACAAACAAGTTACTTGCCTTCGGTAACGATGTATCTGTATGAGACATACATTAGTTAAAGATTACTTTCCTTAGAATTACCCCGAGGTGTCAGACTCTTCTCTTAGCAGTACCCCTCCGCGTCGGTGGACTCTGCGTCCGCTGTCAGTATCTTGATTGCCGGGATGATGTTGCGGTGCCTACTTAGACACCGCCCCGCGCGCTGACGTCAGTTCCGACATGACTTCCCATGCTAGAAGCGCAGAGCCATGCAAGACATTGACCACTGGTGCACATTACTAGGGCTCTAGAGGGAAGTCACAATCCCTAGAAGTCAGTTCACAGAACGGGGGAGGAAAAGTGGGGCAGTAATGGAATCTATAACTACTGTAGATCTCTTACAGATACATCGTTACTGAAGGTAAGTAACTTGTTCATCGGAGAGAGACCAATAGTTATAGATTCCTTACCTTAGAATAGATACCCCAGCAATGCCAACCCCAGAGGTGGTTCTGCGAACTAAGTTCACACCACAAAATCCTGGAGAACATTCCGGCCAAAAAAGCCGTCTCTCTGGACTTGGCGATTCAGGCAATAATGTTTGGTGAACGTGTGCAAGGATTCCCACGTGGATGCCGATGTCAATGAGCAGAACTCCACGTCTCAAAGCAGTAGAGGCTGCCGTCGCCCTGGTAGACGGGGCGCGCAGTCCCACTGGAGGTTCCTTTTTAGCCAAAGAATAGCAGATCTTACCAAGAGATGGTATGTTTGTGCACTGCCCGATCTTTCTTAGCGCCCACATAACCCACGAAGAGTTGATCGTCCAACTGGAAATCTTTAGTGCGGTCAAGGTAGAAGGGCAGCGCACGCTTTGGGTCTAGACGGTGGAGTCTCTCCTCCTCTTTGGAAGAGTGCGGAGGTGGAAAGAAGCTATGCAAAGTGATGGTCTGACCAATGTGGAAAGAGGTAAAAACTTTGGGTAGAAAAGAAGGCCTATTGTGAAGGACCACTTTATCCGGATGGGCTGCAAGAAAAGGAGTCTCTGAGGATACAGCCTGAAGCTGACTCTACTGCGAGCAGAAGGGATGGCGGGAGTGAAGGCAGTTTTTAGTAAGAAGTCTAAGAGGACAGTTATGGAGTGGCTCGAAGGGAGCACACAAGATAAGTAAGGACAAGATTCAAGTCCCATTGGGGTATAAAGAAAGGAGGAGGAAAGCGATGAGTAATGCCCTTTAGAAATCTATTTACACAGAGATGAGTAATACCCTTTTTGAAATCTATTTACAATAGGGGACTTGAAAAGAGACGGCTGAAAAGGAAGGCGAAGAAAGGCAGATATGGCCGAGAGGTAGCTTTTAAGAGTCCCCAAGGCAGAGCCCTGATGGGCTAAAGAAAGGATGAACAAGAGGACCTCAGAAAGAGGAGCAGAGAGGGGATCCAAAGGCATTGCTGTGCACCCTGACACAAACTTGTTCCATCTCCAGGGGTATACTGTTTTAGTGGAGGGACGCCTGGCTGCCAGGATGACATTACAGACTTCGGGAGGAAGGTCAAAAGCTGTGAACTGTCGCCGCTCAATCTCCACGCAAGGAGGTGGAGTCTGGACAGGTTTGGGTGGAGGACCGTGCCCTGCCGCTGCAACAGAAGATCCTACTGAAGAGGCAGGCTCAAGAGCTCGGGGCACCAGACTCTTTGTGCCCAGTCCAGAGTCACAAGAATGACTTGGGCCCGGTCGCACTTGATCTTTAGCACTCTGGGCAGAAGTGGTCCAGGCGGCTGGGCGTACAGGAGGCCGCAGTTCCATTCGCATCGAAAATCGTTGCCAAACGAGTGCCACCTTGGAAATTCCAACACACAGAATTGCTGACATTGTGCGTTCTCTTCGGTGGCAAACAGATCTAACCATGGCTCTCCCCACAGCTGAATGAGACCTTGCACCACCTCCGAGTGAAGACGCCATTCGTGATCCATCATGCACCGACGGCTGTGTTTGTCCGCCCTGGCGTTCAGGGAACCTGCCAGGTGTTGAACCACCAGTGACATGCCCTGATGTTCCAGCCATGTCCAAAGGCGAAGAGTCTCTTGACATATGGTCCACGACTCCACCCTGCCCGGTTTGTTGCAGAAGAAAGGAATGCCTTCAGTCAGAGACGGATCGCCTGGAGCTCCAAAAGATTGATGTGGAGACAGGACTCCGCCACAGACCAGAGACCCCAGATCTCCGCCTCTCCAAGGTAGCTGCTCCATCCCAGCAGTGACGCATCCATCACTACTGTGAACTCTGGTTGGGGAAGGGCAAGGGGTCTGCTGCAACCCAATCCTTGTTCATGAGATACCACTGCAATTGACATGCAGTCCCCTCAGAGATCTGGACGACACCAGAAAGATTCTCCCGATGCTGCGCCCACTGGAACTTCAGGTCCCTCTACAGAGCCTTCATGTGCCACCTGGCATGATCTACCAGCAGGATGCAGGAGGCCATGAGGCCCAGCAGCCTCAGAGTCATTCTCACCGAAATCCAGGATAGAGGCTGAAACATTGGCATTATAGCCTGAATATCCCAGACTCGCTGTTTGGGGGGATAAGCCCGAAACTGAGCTGTATCCAGAACTGCTCCAATGAAAAGGAGCTTCTGAGAGGGAATCAGGGTGACTTCGGCACGTTGATAGTGAACCCCATCGAGTGCAGGAGGTCCACCGTAGTGGAGGTGGGCGACAACAGCTTGGGGCGAGCCCGCCTTCGACAGCCAGTAGTCGAGATAGGGGAAGACTGGAACCCCTGATCTGCGCAGATAAGCTGCGACCACCGCCATCACTCTCGTGAACACCCAAGTGGCGCTGGTAAGGCCAAAAGAGAGCACAGTAAACTGAAAATGCTTGTGGCCTACCATAAACCGTAGGTAACGCCTGTGGGCTGGCAGGACGGGGATGTGGAAGTAGGCGTCCTGCAGGTCCAATGCTACCATCCAGTCTCCGGGATTGAGGGCAGACAGGACCTGACCAAACTGAGCATTTTGAACTTCTCCTTCCGAAGGAAGCAGTTGAGGGCCTTGAGGTCTAAGATAGGATGCAGGCCTTTGTCCTTCTTGGGTACCAGAAAGTAGTGGGAATAGCAACCACAACCTACTTCTGGCACAGGGACCCTTTCGATGGCTCCCTTAGCGAAGAGTGCCGCAGCTTCCTGGCAGAGTAGGGCCAAGTGATCCTCCGACATTTGATATTTGATATTTGAAGGAGTATTTCTAAAGCGCGGCGGTCGCTCCGGAGGGAGCATCATGGCGCTGAAAATCCTTAAAACCAGAACGAGGGGTGGGGAGGAAGGGGCTAGATAGCTGCTTTGGTCCAGTCGTCAGAGAGGTTAAAAATCCATGTTTTGAGAAGTTTTCGAAAGGGTTTCTCTAGGGTCTGCTGTCTTAAGTGAATGGGCATGCTGTTCCAGGCTTTGATTGCAAGGTGGCTTAGGGTTTTCCCCCCTTTTGACTTCAGGTTAAACCTGGTGCTGGCCATGAGATTTTCTTGTGCGGAGCGCAGCGCACGGTTCGGGGAGTAGTGTGGGAATCGCCTGATTAAATATTTGGGGCCCGTTTTGTTATAGGCCCGGAAGGCAACAGTGAGTATTTTAAAGAGTATTCTTTTGTACAGGGGTAGCCAATGAAGAATTTTAAGGGCTGCCGAGATTGAGGATTTGCGGGGTAGTTTTAGGACGAGGCGTGCTGCGGTATGTAGGATACTTTGGAGTTTAGAGAGAGTGGACTTCTTGGTCCCAGCCAGGAGGCCGTTACAGTAGTCGATACGCGAAATAATGAGGGCCACTGTTACCGTTTTTCTGGCCTCAAGGGGGAGAAAGTCGAAAAACTTTCTTAGTGATTTGATTATACCGAAGCATCTACCGGCCACTGTCATGACATGCTGGTCAAATGAAAGGTCAGAATCAAAAAGTACACCAAGATTTCTAGCAGTGGTGACGGTCTGGGGGGGGCGACAGAGTTATCAGGCCACCAGAGCGCAGGGCAGAAAGGGGTGTTCTTTCCAATGGGGAGGATCTCTGTTTTACTAGAGTTACACCGGAGGTGGTTGGAGTCCATCCATTGGAAGACCGCAGTGAGGCAGTTTTTAAGATTGAGCTCAGCATTGTTGGAGCTGTCATCTAGGGGAACGATCAACTGACTATCATCGGCATACGAGGTGATAGGTATGCCGAATGATTCAATAAGGTTGAGGAGGGGAATGAGATAAATATTAAAAAGCAGGGGGCTCAAAATGGATCCCTGAGGTACTCCCGATGAGACCTTTGTCTCTTTGGATTGAAAAGGGCCCAATGCGATAGTTTGGGATCTATCGCTGAGAAAAGAACTGATCCATGATAGTACAGTGTACCGTGCGACGCAGGTGAGTGTGACCCACTTGTGGGACACCCCCGCGCCGCACGGCCACCAGCTGCTGCGTGTGCCCCCTCGCTCTGCCTAGCTGCCTGCCTCGCCGACGGCCTCGCGGCCGCTCTGCTTCTCCCCGTGTGCTAGTTCGTCAGTTTCCTTTTGTTTTGACCGTCACTTGTGCTTGTCTGGAATTGTCAGGATTTCTGTTTTGCTGTTTTTTCCGCCATTTGTGCTTGCTTTTTGTCTAGGTTTCTGTCTCTCTGCCTCCTGTGATCGTTTCTGACCCTCGTTCCCTGCCTCCTTTCCCGCCTTCCTCGCCGCGCTCCCTCCCCGCTTCCCGCCACCGCCATCAGCCCCGCCCCTTTCTCTTCTGTACCCTCCCCGCTCCCGCCTCCCAGCTGCTCCGCCCACTTGGCCTTAAATGGCGACCGTGCGACGCAGGTGAGTGTGACCCACTTGTGGGACACCCCCGCGCCGCACGGCCACCAGCTGCTGCGTGTGCCCCCTCGCTCTGCCTAGCTGCCTGCCTCGCCGACGGCCTCGCGGCCGCTCTGCTTCTCCCCGTGTGCTAGTTCGTCAGTTTCCTTTTGTTTTGACCGTCACTTGTGCTTGTCTGGAATTGTCAGGATTTCTGTTTTGCTGTTTTTTCCGCCATTTGTGCTTGCTTTTTGTCTAGGTTTCTGTCTCTCCGCCTCCTGTGATCGTTTCTGACCCTCGTTCCCTGCCTCCTTTCCCGCCTTCCTCGCCGCGCTCCCTCCCCGCTTCCCGCCACCGCCATCAGCCCCGCCCCATTCTCTTCTGTACCCTCCCCGCTCCCGCCTCCCAGCTGCTCCGCCCACCCGCGCACTTCGCCTTAAATGGCGACCGTGCGAACGCGCAGCGGTCACGCGCAGCGGTCACGCGCAGCGGGCGCGCCGATTGTGCGCCGAAGGCGCGCCAAAGGTAAGCCCGTCTGCGCCCGTCCGCGACCGGATCGCGACCAGCGCCAGGACCCCTGGCCCACGAAGACCCCGACCGTCCCGCCGGACGTACTCCGCCGCCACCCTCACCGCTCTCAACACCGGCCGACTCCCAGAATGCCACCAAGCCACTCCACGACGCACCCACGGACCTTTCAGCTGCCACGCCTGCAAGTTCGCCTGCATCCGGACCAGCCTCGCACCAGCACCCGCCAAGTCGAACACCAGCAGCACCCACCTCAAGTGCATCTTGCTCAACACCCGCTCCGTCCACAGACACGCCGTAGAACTCTGGAACCTCCTAGACGCCACAGCCCCTGACGTTGCCTTCCTCACGGAGACCTGGATGAACGCCTCTTCAGCTCCCGACATCGCCATCGCCATCCCAGAGGGCTACAAGATCGTGCGCAGGGACCGCAACGCCAACCAGATGGGAGGAGGCATCGCCATCATCCACAGGAACACCATCCGTCTCACGACCAGCACCGACAACACCCTGACCAGCGCCGAACACCTGCATTTCCAGATCCACACCAACCCGAACACCACCCTCAGAGGCACCCTGATCTACCGACCCCCTGGACCACGCACACATTTCAGCGAGGACATCGACGACTTCGTCAGCCCGCATGCCCTCCCCTCCGCTGACTACATCCTCCTGGGAGACCTCAACTTCCATCTGGAAAACAACAACGACCGCAACTCCAGCACCCTGCTCGACAACCTCGCCAACCTGGGACTCAAGCAACTGGTGTCCACCCCCACCCACCGCGCCGGACACACACTCGACGCAGTCTTCTCCTCCAGCAAAGACGTCAGCTTCAGCCACGCCACAGAGCTTCAATGGACGGACCACAGCTGCGTCCACTTCACCTTCAAGAGAACGACGACCCACCACCACCAGCAACAGACCGCCCGCAGAAGCTGGAACAAGATCACAGCAGACCAGCTCGCCACGTCCCTGAGCCAGCACCCTCCTGCCAGCTCAGCAGACCCCAGCCAGGCCGCCGACAACCTCACGAAGTGGATCAGCATCTGCGCGGACGAGCTCGCCCCTCTGAGGACCCCGCCTAGCAGACCCGGCAGCAAGAAGGCCCCATGGTTCACCGACGAACTCAAGAGCTCCAAGAAGAACTGCCGAGCCCTCGAGAAAGTCTGGAAAAGGGAACCGACACCGGACAACAGGACCTCCTTCAAACTCGCCACCCGGAAACACCACCAGCTGATCCGCGCCGCCAAGAAAACAGCATTCAAGGACCGGCTGGACAACAACGCACACAACTGCAAGGAACTCTTCAACATCGTGAAAGAGCTTTCCAACCCCAGCGCAGGAAACAACGACATCACCCCATCGCAAGACCTCTGCAACTCCCTCGCTTCATACTTCCACAACAAGATCGCGGACATACACAACAGCTTCAACAACCAACCAACGCACACCATGACCGAACAACCACCCCCCACCACCACCCTCCACGCCTGGACCCCGATCAGCACCGAAGACACCATCCGCACGATGAACTCCATCCACTCCGGATCACCAACCGACCCCTGCCCTCACCACGTCTTCAACAAGGCCGACGCTGTCATCGCACCCCACCTGCGAGACATCATCAACACATCCTTCGACACCGCCACCTTCCCTGAGAGCTGGAAGCACGCCGAACTCAGCGCTCTACTCAAGAAACCAACAGCGGACCCCACCGACCTCAAGAATTACCGCCCCATCTCGCTCCTCCCGTTTCCAGCCAAAGTCATTGAGAAGAACGTCGACAAGCAGATGGCCGCCTTCCTCGAGACGAACGGATCCCTCGACCCCTCACAGTCCGGCTTCCGAGCCAATCACAGCACCGAGACCGCCCTCATCGCCGCCACCGATGACATCCGAACCCTGATGGACAATGGAGAAACAGCGGCCCTCATCCTCCTAGACCTCTCCGCGGCCTTCGACACGGTCTGCCACCGCACCCTAGTGCAGCGCCTCGACAACGCCGGAATCCAGGGGAAGGCACTGGAATGGATCATCTCCTTCCTCGACGGAAGAACACAGAGAGTCCGCCTACCACCGTACAAGTCAGAGGCCACCGAAGTCATCTGCGGCGTCCCCCAAGGATCCTCTCTGAGCCCCACCCTCTTCAACGTCTACATGAGCCCCCTCGCGGCCATCGTACGCAAACACAACCTCAGCATAATCTCCTACGCCGACGACACCCAGCTGATCCTCTCCCTGACCAACAACCCCGCCGCCGCCAGAGCCAACCTGCACGAAGGGATGAAAGAGGTAGCCGAGTGGATGACGACCAGCCGCCTGAAACTGAACTCGGACAAGACGGAGGTCCTCATCCTGGGCTCCTCGCCCTCCGCCTGGGACGACTCCTGGTGGCCCCCCGCCCTGGGCACCGCACCCAAACCGACGGACCACGCACGCAACCTGGGCTTCATCCTGGACTCCTCCCTCTCCATGACCAGGCAAGTCAACAACGTCTCCTCGGCGTGCTTCAACATCCTACGCATGCTACGGAAGATCTTCTGGTGGATCCCCACCGAGACCAGGAAGACCGTCACCCAGGCCCTCGTCACCAGCCGGCTGGACTACGGCAACGCCCTCTACGCCGGGACCACCGCCAAGCTCCAGAAGAGACTCCAGCGGATCCAGAACGCCTCAGCCAGACTCATCCTCGACCTCCCACGAACCAGCCACATCTCCGGACATCTGAGAGACCTTCACTGGCTCCCCGTCAACAAAAGAATCACGTTCCGCCTCCTCACCCACGCACACAAAGCCCTACACGACCAAGGCCCGAGCTACCTCAACAGCCGAGTCAACTTCTACGCTCCCAAACGCCACCTCCGATCAGCCAACCACGCCCTCGCCGCCGTCCCCCGCATCCGAAGAGCGACTTCAGGAGGAAGGTCCTTCTCCTACCTGGCCGCCAAGACCTGGAACTCCCTCCCGACCGACCTGCGCCTGACCCAAGACCACCTCTCCTTCAGGAAGAAGCTGAAGACCTGGCTGTTCAAGCAGTAGCGGCACCCCCCCCCCCCCAGCGCCTTGAGACCCTTCGGGTAGGTAGCGCGCTTTATAAGTGTCACTGATTGATTGATTGACAGTGTCCGAGATGCCAATGTCCATCAATCTGTTGATCAGAATAGGGTGGGATATGGTGTCGAACGCCGCCGTGAGGTCGAGAAGTATCAGAATGGCTTTCTTCCTCTGGTCATGTAACGTTTTAATGATTTCGGTCAGTTCGATCAGGGCGGTTTCAGTGGAATGTTTGGGCCGGAAACCAGATTGCTGAGGGTGAAGTATGTTGTGAGTTTCTAGGTAGGATTTGAGTTCTTGGTGGACTAGCTGCTCTGTTATTTTTCCCAAAGCCGGGAGAAGGGTGATTGGACGAAGATTGGTCAGATCCACAGGGGATTTATTGGCTTTCTTCATGAGGGGTTTGACAACACCCTTTTTCCATAATCGGGGAACAGCTCCAGAACTGAGGGATAGGTTAACTATGTCATTGATAGTAGGGTTTATCTCGTCAATAATTTGGTGGAGGATCTTGGGGGGACAAGGGTCGGACATGAGATGGAAGGATTGTGGCATGGAGGGAGGGGTAGCCTCGAAGGGCAGGGAGTAGCCCATTCAGACTATCTGTCAAACCCACCTGCCCAAAGTTATGTCTTGCCAGTGCGGGAGGTAATGGTGAATCCTGCCACCCACTGGCTTCTGGTGGCCCTGAAAGGTTGGACTAGGAGGGTCCGGAGGCTGCTGCAGGGGGGGGTTACAGGTGGACTGGCCCGCCCCCCTGGCCCCCAGACCAACATCGCAGGGTCCAATGTCTTCAACCACGCATAGGCTGGGTAGCTTGCGTGGTCTAGTGGCTGGATTTCTTGGAACGTGGTGGGGCACCCCTTCCGTAGCCATGAAAGGGGCGAAGGGCAGACTATGTGGGGCAAGAGGTTGCGGTGAGACCCAAGGATCTGGCTGCAGCCCTAAAATCCGTGAAGCGCTCAAGCATGGAGTCTGTCTCGTCACCAAACAGGCGACGGCCATCAAAGGACATGTTCAAAAGGGTGGATTGGACATTCCCAGAGAAACAAGACGTCCTTAACCAGGCGTAGCGCCTCAAGGCTGCTAATGTGGAAACCGTTCTACCCAGAGATTTGGAGGTATCCAGCCCACATTTAATTGTGAACTTAGCTGCGTCTCTACCCTCTACCACTGCACGGGTGAGACGGCTTTGGTCTCCTTCGGCAACTGTGGCAGCACATGCGCAACCGTATCCCACACTGTATGGGTAGAACAGCCCATGAGGTATGCAGTGTTCACCGACAGCAGCGCTGAGCTGGTGGAAGAAAACATATTCCCAAGGTGGTCGAGCTTCTTGGATTCCCTATTTGGGCGAACAGTAGGGAATGCGCCCTTAGAGGACGAGGCTTAGACCACCAAGTTCTTGGAGGTCGGTGTGGGGAGAGGAAAAGTGTGTTACCCGGGGCCGGGTGGTGGCATCGGACAATCATCCTAGCCACAGGAGCCCCTGTGCTGGGCTCGGACCAAGTGCCCAGAAGGATGTCGGTGAGAGCTTCATTAAAAGGCAGCAGGGATCCGAAGAGGCCGCTGACGGTTTAAGTAGCTCTGTCAGGAGGTTAGTCCAGACTACCACAGTAGGAAGCTCCCAGCCCAAGGCCTCAGCCACCCTACGCAATACCACTGCTTACGAAGCTCGCTCCTCCGTAGCCATGGTAGGGGGGAGAGCATGCCAAGGTCTGGGGAGGTATCCAAACCACTAGCATCATCCAGTTCCTCTCGCCAGTCCGGCTCTTCAATCTGGTCAGCCAGAGGGTCTACAGACCCCTCCCAGTTCTCCTCACCCTCCTCTGGTTGCCACTCAGGGCGGTAGGGAACACTTGCAACGAACAGTGGCACAAATGTCCCTTCCGGCGCAGATACCGACGTCGAGCGACGTTGATCTGGCGCCATGTTAAACTCGGGGGTGAGGCTGGGGTCAGCGCCGGTTGGGGGCACAACCTGCACAGGGGCTTCATCACTGAAATCGATCCGGATCCAGGCCAGGATCCTCGGGGGCCATCGGCGCCGGAGCTGCAGTTATCGAAGGCCCAGAGTTTCCTGCTGAGTTTCGGGGCCGGAAGGCACGCCAGCAGAGTCGGGCTGCCCAAAGATGCTGTGAAGCGCTTTGCGGGCTCCGAAGATGGAGCTGGAGAGTAACGATGCTCCAGGTCCCGCGTTTCGTCGGCTGACGGACGGGGAGAAGGCGAAGAGAGACAATGCTTCTTCAACTTCTTCTTGTGCTTAGACATACTCGAGGAGTGCGATGACGAGTGGTGGTGGTTCCGTGACCGGTCACAAGACCTTCCTCTCAACCAGGACTTTGAACGACAAGGAGCGGACTGCCAGGCCCCAATTTGTTTCGGGACCGATCCCGCAAAGACTTCCGATTCATGACCCAGCAGTTACTTCGGGTCATGGTCGCGTTCTAGGCACCAGAGGCACACAAAGTGCAGATCCGTCACGGACAACAATTTGTGACCGGAGTCACAAGGATTGAAGCAGGTCCAACGAAGGGACATCCCTCGTACTACCAGGAATCGAAGACTCAAAAAAAGTAGTTGACAAAAGGTTAGTCAAAAAGTGACTAAGGGGGCAAGCTCTCTCCGGATCTGCGCTGGCTGGCATGGAAAAAAAAGAACTGATGTCAGCGTGAAGGGGCGGCGTTTAAGTAGGCAATGCGATGTCATTCTGGCGACCACAACGCTAACGACGACGCAGAGTCGATCGACACGCAGGGGTAATGCTAAGAGAAAAGTTCTCCGGATCCAGTCTGACGCCTGGGGGTAATTCTAAGGTAAAGAATCTAGAATAATGGCTTCTTTAAGATACAGACCTTTCTGAAAACTAGACACTCGAGGGAGTTCAAGGAGGTATGGTTTGGGTGGAAACCCCAACGTTTTCTTAACTAGAAACACCTGCATAAATCAAATTTAGATAAAGGAATCACATTTCCCTCATGTTTCAGTGTGGGATCAATGGGGCGACACAAACTTCCTACCAATCAGTGTTCCCCCAGGTCTCCCGATAAAGACGGCAGATTGGGGGCTAAAACTGCCATCTGCACCGAAGGAGGGGGAAAGAAAGACTCTGGCAATTTGTGCGAGGCGTGGGAATATTATAGTGCCCATTCTGGGCAGCCCCCACCCAAATTTTATTTAAGAAAAGAAAAATCATCCCTGGTGACTAATTTTTGGGCGGGAGGTACAAAGACTGGCAGTTTTTGGGGAGGGTGGTGGTATTTTAGTGCCCATTTAGGGCAGCCACCACCCATAAGGACAAAAAAAATAATCCCATTGTCTAGTGGGCTTTGTGACCCACGGGAGGGGGGGGGGAGGGTTTTGGGGGCTACTTCCCCTATCTGTCCCTCCAGGAGAGCAGAAAGACTGAACATGCCCAAATTAATATGAAGGGAGCATAGACCCTTGCCCAAGGGCCGGCTTCCCCCTCCCTAGTGTCTAGTGGTGGATCTCTGCTTGGGGATCTTCCCATCCCTGCTTGGTGATCGCCCTCCTGTGAAGATCCCCAAGCAGGGATGCACTCGGGAAAGGTACCATTGGAAAGGGGAGATCACCCCCTTCCAAGGATACCTCTCCTGCGTGTTTCGGTGCTCGGGGGCTGAGATAGCCCCACGAGCACCGAAGCAGTGAAACTGAAACAAGCCAATCGTCTCGTTTCAATTTTCATGCAATGACGTCAGCGTGCCATGCACCCGATCGTCATTACATTGAAGAAAAAATATACCTCGGGAGGTTGAGGAAGCTCTTCCCCCATCTTCTGAGGCAAAAAAAAAGACGAAATTCCTCTGATGTTTACAGCAGAGGGATTAGGCGGTGGAGTGCTGAGGACGTTACCCTAACGTGCCACAGCTGAGGACATAACCGTTACGTCCTCTGCTCTTAAGAGGTTAAGTTACTTGCAGACCAGACCACTGCAAAACAGTCCTCTGGTTATGTTCCCTGCAGACCAGACCACTGCTTAAAATACCTGCAGAGCAGACCACTGGTTATTTTATCTGCAGACCAGATCACTGCTTGTGTTACCTGCAGAACAGACCACTGGTTTAGTTTCCTGCAATCACTCACATTCTAGCCCTTTCACACCTTTGAATGAGATGATTCCCAAGCGTTAACACATACAGTGGTGTGGATTCAACCAAAGAAGCTAGGGAAACAAGCATTGAAAATGCAATAGGTCTCGCAGCATTAGAGTTAGTGCTTTTAGAATTGTTTATGGGTTTTTTTTGTAAATCTTTAGCATTTTTGTTTCCTGTAGCCAATGCTAAAGAATTTCAAAAAAAAAAAGCCATAAACATTTCTAAAAGCTCTGAAATGCAGTCTGAAATGCTGGATATATATTCAGTACAGATACACTATATTGTTAATGAAGACATAGGATATTATATGTTGTACTGTATACACACAATTAGATGGGAACGTGCTGTGTGTGTCAGCGATTGAAAGAGACTGCACTCAGAGTTGCTGTGCGCATCAGCGAAAAGATTGCAGAGTAGACACGCAATACTTGTACTAAAGTGTTGTGCGATTGTACTGTAGGCACACAATTTAAAATCCAGCTAAACGCGTCAGCAGAGTTGCTGTGCGCATCAGCGAGTGAACTGTAAACTAGACACGCAGTTTTAAAATCAAGATGTGCGTATCAGCGAAAAGATTGCAGGGTAGACGACCAAATACTTGTACAAAAGTGCTCTGCGTGTCAGCGAAAGAACGTAAAAGTCTGCACTGGGCACTGCTGTGCGAGTCTGCAAGAAAGCATGGAGCTGCTGTGCGCATCAGTGAGAGGTTGTGTGAGGGTGAGTGGGTGTGTGAGGGGTGGGAGGTTGTGTGAGGGTGGGAAGGGGTGTGAGGGTGAGAGGGGGTGTGAGGGTGAGAGGGGGTGAGAGTGTGTGTGAGGGTGAGAGGGTGAGAGAGGGTGAGGGTGTGTGAGGGTTGAGGGTGTGTGAGGGTGAGGGTAAGGGTGAGGGGGTGTGAGGGTAAGGGTGAGGGGGTGTGAAGGTGAGGGGGTGAGAGGGTGTGTGAGAGTGAGAGGGTAAGAGGGTGAGAGGGTGTGTGAGGGTGAGAGGGTAAGTGAGGGTGAGAGGGTGGGTGTGGGGTGAGAGGTTGTGTGAAGGTGAGTGGGTTTGTGAGGGGTGAGAGGTTGTGTGAGGGTGAGAGGGGGTGTGAGGGTGAGAGGGGGTGAGAGGGGTGAGTGTGTGAGGGTGAGAGAGGGTGAGGGGGTGTGAGGGTGAGCATAAGGGTGAGGGGGTGTGAGGGTAAGGGTAAGGGGGTGTGAGGGTGAGGGGGTGTGAGGGTAAGGGTGAGGGGGTGTGAGGGTGAAACTGAGGGGGCCGTAAACACCCACAATGTGCATGAACATTTTCAATTTCTTCCCCTCGGTTTCACATATTTTTAAATGTATACTGGGCTGATCCAGGTGTAAAAAGTGCTGAACGGCGAAAAGCTCGTGTGAAATCCCTGCGTTTTTTAGAAAGTTATGGAGTGGAAGGAAATATTGACTTTGGATGGTAATGAGGAAGGAAAAAAGCGTTGTTTTATATGTAACCTACGCGCACACCTACACATTTGAAGGATACGGTCTGGCACTCAATAAATATTGTTACTTTCCATTTTTGGAGGTGTTAGTCTATTACATCGAGATTTAAGACTTTTTATTTGTATAGGGCCCTGTGGCCATATTTTATATCAATTTCTTTTCAACGCACGTTCATTCAAGCAGGAAAAAACGACCACCAAGGGAGGGTAGTTCATTTATTAATTATGTATTTATTTATTTATGGCTCTTGTGTCACAGAAGCCTTGAATCCCCAGCAACGAAACCAATGAACGGATGGGGAGGAGTTTTAACATTAATCCTCCCCTGAGCAGGTGCTCTGCACCCCAGTGGATAGAGTTTCCAATCGGTGGAAGACTTCAGTTTGCAGAACGCAACTTTTCATAATACCCAGTTCATGCAAGTGCCTAGAGGTTTGCAATGTTAATAATACAGCACCTCTTAACATCGTCCATTTAACACAAGCTCCTAGTGGCCGTTCAGGTTGCAGTGTCAATAACTCGGCGCTTCTCACAGCACCCAGCTCAAGCAAGCGCCTAGAGGTCCTTCAGCTTGTTTTGCTGATAACTCTGCATATGGAATGGCCTCTAGGCGCTTGTATGAACAAGGTTCTGGTGAGACGTGCTGATGTATTAGCACCACAGTCTTGTGGTACTGTAGGCGCGTGTGTGATGCTGAGAAGTAATTATTAGCGCTGCATAGTGAATGGCCTCTAGGCGCCTGTATGAATGGTGCTGGGGAGAAGGGCTGATTTATTAGCAGTGTAGTCTCAACCCGCCGTAGGCATTAGTATGGTAAGCGTATGAAGTACCGAATTATTAGGACTGCATATCGTAAGGCCTCTTAGCGCTCGTGTGAAACACGAGCTACGAGAGGCACCGATTAATTAGCCCTGAAACTGAATGTCCGCTACGGGCAGGGGTAAATTGTGTGTAGGTGATAGGTAGAGACGTGTTTACCAGGCAGAAGCACTGAATGATAGGGAATCTGAAAGGCCTCTAGGAACATGTAAAACAAGAAGTGGGCAAAGAGGTGTCACCAGGGAGACGGGGAGAGGAAGGAAGAAGAGGGAACGTGGAAGGAAAGTGAATGCAGCAGGGGGCGGAGCGGATCGCTTTGAAGTACGTTTTCACAGATACATGGAAAATCACTAATTCCTGCACATTACAGGGGGAGCGGATCCCTTTGAAGCATGGCCTCGCGGCCGTGAAAGAAGTGTGTGTTAATTAGGGGGAGGAGAAGTGAGGCCGAGTGCGCTGGGGAAGCAACAGCAACAGATGCTTTAATTTGAAGCTCTCGGAGGCAGGCGGCTCGGATGATAACACCGGAGGGTGGTGGCAGTTATGCCAGTGAGTGCTGGGAGCACTGGCTGTGATGCTGGTGGCAGCAATGCTGACGGCACTGGCGCTGCTGCTGGCGAAGCTACCACGGATGCTTGCTCCAACACTGTTGATCCTGGTAGCACTGTTTATGGTATAGCTAGTACTGCTGGCAAAGATGCTGGGGTACTGGAGGTACGGATGGTGGCAGCACTGCTGGTGATATAGGCAGTAAGGCTGGCGGTAGGGGTGCTGGTGGCACTGACAACGATGCCGCTGATGGTAAATATGATAAGGGCAGTGATGCTGTGGAATACATACGGAGAATCCTGCTGAGAGGTATCTGAAGGGTAGATGTACTGGCAGTGAGGCTTGCATGCTGGTGGTCGTGGCACCGATAATACTGCTGAGAGGCGTCTGAAGAGCAGTGGTACTGGCAGCGAGGCTGTGGAATAAATACTGATAATACTGCAGAGACATATCTGGAGGGCAGTGCTACCGGCAGTGAGGCTTTCGGCAGCGACAGTAACAGTGAGGATTGCACGCTGGAGTCAGCGGCACAGAAAATACTCCCGAGAGGCAGTGGTACTGGCCTCAATGAAAGCATGCTGGCTCCTCTGATAGTAGTGGTACCGGTAATGCTGCTGAGAGAGATGACCGGAGTAGTGTTACTGGCAGTGACGGAGTTGGCAGCAGTAGAAGAGAAGCGTGCACTGCCGGCAGTGGTACTTCTGAGAAAAAGCATTAGGGCAGTGGTAAAGGCAGTGACGTGTTTGGCAGTGGTAGTACCAGCAGAGGTGTGTGAATGCTGGTGCAGGTGGCAGTCGCACTGCTGAGGGAGATGGCAAGGGCAGCGGTGCTGCCAGTGAGGCGTGCATGCTGGGGGCAGTAGTTGTGGTACTGATAATACTTCTGTGAGACATCGTAAATACAGTGGTACTCGAGGTGACGCCGTTGGTACCGATAGTGGTAGTACCGATGCTTGCATGGTAGTGGTACTGCTAGTAAGGGCAGTGGTACGGGCAGTGATGCTTTTGGCATTGACAGTACTAGCCGCGATGGTGGCAGCAGTACTGCTGAGAGAGATCGTAAGTGCAGTGGTACGGGCAGTGACGCTTTTGGCAGCGTGATAGTAATAGCGGTGGCAGCAGTACTGCTGAGAAAGATGGTACGGACAGCAGTACGGGCAGCGGCGCTTTTGGCAGCAAGAGTAGTGGGAGCAACGCTTGCAGCGCTGGCGGCGATGCTGCTGGCAGTGATGGGGATGACTCCGGTGCCAGTAATGACACTGACATCCAGGGAGACTGGCAAAGGGTGGGGGTGAGGCGGGGGGGAGGTACTCACGTGGGCTTCTGTGGGAAAATTAAGCCCTCGGCCCCCAGCGCGCACAGGGACAGCAGCAGGACCATGGCCGCCAGCGAATAAGTGCAGGAAGAGACGCGGCTCAGAGACCCCGGCAACGTCATCTTTCCAACAAGAGCAAAGAACAACAAGCCTTTCACCGTAACACGGCTGGCAGGGGAGGGGGCGGAGAGGGGAGAGGTGCGACACGGCAGTAGGAGGAGGAGGGGGGAGGAGAGTAGGGGAGGCACGGCCTAGCGGCAGGCAGGCAGGGGAGGAGAGGAGGAGGGGGGAGGAGAGTAGGGGAGGCACGGCCTAGCGGCCGTGCAATCAAGTAGTGAGGGGGCGGAGCTGGGGGAGGCTGTGAGAGAGAGTAGGCAAGGCAGGCGGCTGGGGGCATGTGCACGCGCTTTTAAGCTCAATGCACATGCGCATTGAGCTTAAAAGTCACGGGCACTGCAAGGAATCGCCACGATTCCTTGCAAGTTAGATAAAGTCTGGATGAGCCCCTATAGTCTCGCTTGCTCGATGCGCATGCGCATCGACAGGCGAGACCTAAAAACGTATTAAAAGAAGTTCCTAAACATGGATTAATCCCACTGGGAAAACGCTATGAAACCAAACCCAACAGAAAAGCATTTAAAGATGTAGTGACCCCCGGTGGCCACATTGTAGAATACATCAAAGGGAACACCCAGAAGACTGGACGTGGTCCCGCCATCACATCACAATTCGCGGAGAACAGTCCTGATCTGCTAAAGGACCTTGACGTCAATGTCCTCTTTGGTGGAAGCGGATATTTCGGCCTTGAAATCACACAACAGCATCATTCCAGAATCTTTTTTTTTTTGTTGCAGTTCTCAATCTCTTTGCCTGGGACTTGCTACAAGCCGTCATCCCTTCCGAAAAGGAAAGAAAACTGAAAAAAGTCTGCCTTTTGCTAACGCTGCTTTTGATTACACTACAGCCGTGTCAGCAACTTACAGTGTCCGTAAAGGAAACAGGGGCCTACATGTGATGCAATACTCTTATGCAGGTGCTATGCTGACCCTACTTCATGCAACTATATGGTTGTAAATTCAACAATTGCTCAGAACAGTTCTCCTTAAAAAATGAAAACCACAGAGCGCCGACTCTAGGACAAATGTCGATGGCAATTCAAAGAGCAATGGAAATGGACCAGGATGGATAGACTTCCAGCTAGTACCACAACGACTAATACAAACTAAAGAAAAGGTGGCAAGAACATGCAAAGCACGAAATGTAGAACAGATCTGCGATTTAAAAAAAGGACAAAACTAAGGTAAAAGGCAACTTAAGCACAAAAACGGAGCGCAACAAAAACTCACAGAATACAAAGAAATGATGTCAATGTTTTAAGTCAGCCACCAAACAGATGACCGTGATGGTGAAAATGGGAAACTATAAATGTTGCTACATTCTGGAGGGAGTGGTGGTGAGGAGGGAGGTGGTATCAACTATCAATTTCTTTGGGCCCCCATGGTATCCTATACGTGCTGCCCAGATAAACACGTTGGCAAGCTCTAGCTCCAAGCTGGGGTTGTTTTTATTTATTTTGAAAGTTTTATATAGCGTGAACAAGACCCTTGCGGGTATCGGAGCCTTTACAATTGTTCAGAGAGCAGAGACAAATAACATCAATAATATCAGTCAAGAAAAATACAATATAATGGTGCAGCAAAGACTAATTAATGCTTTATTAGCCAAGCTAGCTTGAAACCAGTGGCATAGCGAGCATGCCACTAGATTTGATACCCGCAAGGGTCATGTTCCTTAGAATTACCCCCAGGCGTCAGACTGGATCCGGAGAATATTTTCTTCAGCAGTATCCCTGCGCGTTGATAGGTGGCGTCGGTTGACTCCGCGTTAGTCGTTGACGTTGTGGTCGCCAGAATGACGTCGTGGTATCTACTTAGACCCCGCCCTCGCGAGCTGACGTCAGTTCTTTACACAACATTCCAGGCCAGAAGTGCAGAGCCATACAAGATACTGATCACTGGTGCACAAAACTAGGGTCCTGAAAGGGATTCCCTTACACTAGAAGTTGGTTCGCAGAACGGGGAGATTGGTGGAGTTGTAAGAATCCATAACTAGTCTGTCTCTTATAGAGATATCGTTACCGAAGCTAAGTACCTTGTTAATCTGAAAGAGACAATTAGTTGTGGATTCCTCACCTTAGAATAGATACCCCAGCAATACCAACATCGGAGGTGGGTCTGCGAACCAAGTGCACACCAGAAAGTCCTGGAGAACTGAACGACCAAAGAAGCAGTCTCTCCGGACTTGGCTGTCTAGGCAGTAGTGTTTGGTAAATGTGTGCAATGAAGCCCACGTAGCTGCCTGGCAGATGTCATGAAGACTCTACGTCCCAAACAGTAGTGGCTGCCATCGCCCTGGTGGAATGGGCACACAGTCCCACTGGAGGTTCCTTTTTTCGGTAAGGAGTAGCAGATTTTGATGCAAAGGATGACCCATCGGGAGATGGTTCATTTTTGCACGGCCCGACCTTTCTTGGGGCCCACATAGCCAACAAAGAGCTGGTCATCCACCCATGTTCTGAGCGATCCAGATAGAACAAAAGCGCACATTTTGAATCCAGACAGTGGAGCATCTATTCCTCTTTAGAAGGATGCGGGGGCGGGAAGAAGGTGGGCAAAGTGATGGTCTGTCCTATGTGGAAAGAGGTAACCAATTTGAAAAGGAATGAAGACCTAGTGCGAAAGACCACTTTGTCCGGATAAACAGCCAGGAAGGGAGGTTTAGAAGAAAGGGCTTGAAGCTCACTCACCCTGCGAGCAGAGGTGATGGCAACTAGAAAGACAGTCTTAAGAGTCAGAAGTTTGAGAGGACAGTTATGTAGTGGCTCAAAGGGAGCGCAAATAATATAGGTGAGAACCAGGTTCAAGACCCACTGGGGCATCACAAAAGGTTGACAAGTGAGTAATTCCCTCATAGAAGCGATTTACAATAGGGGACTTGAAAAGAGAGGCTGGTCAGGCAGTCAAAGGAAGGCCGAAATGGCCCAAAGATAGTCTTTGAGAGTGCCCAGAGCAGAGCCCTGCTGGGCCAGAGAGAGAATGAAGAGGAGAACCTCTAAAAGGGGGGGCAGGAAGGGGATCCACAGCCTTTGCTGGGCACAATGCCACAACATTTCTTCCATCTCCAGGCGTATAACGTTTTGGTGGAGGGATGCCTGGCTGCCAAAATAACATTGCAGAGTTCGGGAGGAAGGTCGAAAGCTGCCAACTGTTGCTGCTCAATCTCCATGCAAGGACGTGGAGGCTGGACAGGTTTGAGTGGAGGACTGTCCCCAGCTGCTGCGACAGAAGATCCTCCCGAAGAGGCAGTCTGATCGGAGGATCGATAGCCATGTGTAATAGCTTGGGATACCAGACTCTTCGTGCCCAATCCGGAGCCACAAGAATGACTTGGGCCCGGTCGCACTTGATATTCATCAGCACTCTGGGCCGAAGTGGTATAGGCGGCAAGGCGTAGAGAGGAACGCAACTCCACTTGCGACGAAAAGTGTCGCCTAGCGAATGCAGTCTTGCAGTACGGCAGACATTGCACGTTCTCGTCGGTGGCAAATAGATCTAACCAAGGCTTTCCCTACTGCTGAAAGCAACCTTGCACCTCCTCCGAAAGGAGATGCCATTCGTGATCCATCATGCACCTGCAGCTGAGTTCGTCCGCCCTGGCGTTCAGAGAACCTGCCAGGTGTTGAACCACCAGAGATATGCCCTGATGTTCCAGCCATCTCTAAAGGCGGAGAGCCTCTTGACATAGGGTCCACGACCCCACCCCACCCCGTTTGTTGCAGTACCACATGGCGGTGGTGTTGTCCATGAACACCTGCACTACTCTTCCCGGGACAGAGGGAAGGAATGCCTTTAGTGCAAGACAAATCGCCCAAAGCTCCAGAATGTTATGTGGAGCCCGGACTCCGCAGGAGACCAGAGGCCTCTGATCTCCGCCGCTCCCATGTGGCCTCCCCACCCCAGCAGTGATGCATCTGTCACCACTGTGAACTCAGGCTGGGAGAGGGATCTGCCGTTGAACCAATCCTTATTTGTTTGCAAACACTGCAATTGGCGTGCAGTGCTCTCTGAGATCTGGACGCAATCGGAAAGATTCCACATTTGCCACCTGGCATAGTCCACCAGCAGGATGCAGGAGGCCATGAGGCTCAGTAGCCTTAGGGTCATTCAGACGGAAACCCGGGATAAAGGCTGAAAGATCGGAATCATAGCCCGAATATCCTGGCTGCTCTGGAGGATAAGCCCGAAACTGCGCTGTGTCCAGAACGGCTCAGATGAAAAGGAGCTCTTGAGACGGAATCAGGTGTGAATTCGGCACATTGATGGTGAACCACAGGGAATGCAGGAGGCCGGCCGTAGTACGGAGGTGGGAGATGACAACCTGGGACGAGCCCGCATTCAACAGCCAGTCGTTAAGATAGGGGAAGACTGGAACCCCTGATCTGCGCAGATGAGCTGCGACTACCGCCATTACCTTCGTGAACACCCAAGGGGTGCTAGTAAGGCCAAAGGGGAGCAGAGTAAACAAAGTACTCATGTCCTGCCGGACATGAGTAGGTAACCCCAGTGGGCCAGCAGGACGGGAATGTGAAAATTAGCATCCTGCAAGTCCAATGCTACCATCCAGCCTTCAGGGTCGAGAGCAGACAGGACCTGAGCCAGTGTCAATATCTTGAACTTCTCCTTCCGGAGGAGGCGGTTGACGTTCCTGAGATCCAAGATAGGATGCAGGCCGTTGTCCTTCTTGGGCACCAGAAAGTAGTGGGAATACCAACCATAACCTACTTCTGGAGCAGGAACATGCTCAATGGCTCTCTTGGCCAAGAGCGCCGTAACTTCCTGTTGGAGAAGGGCCAGGAGATCCTCCGACATGCGATGGAATTGGGGAGGCATGGCTGGAAGGGTAGTCTTGAAGGAGAAGCTCCTTTGGACTATCTGCAAAACCCACCTGTCCTACGTGATGTTGAGCCAGTGGGGGATTCGTGACCCTGAAAGGTCGGACTAGGAGGGTTTGGAGGCTGCTGCAGAGGGGGCGCTGGTGGACTGGCCCACCCGCTGGCCCCCCCGACCCACAGCGGGATCCATGTCCCTGGCCACGCAGAGGCTGGACAGCTTGCGCAGGCCTGTCGCTCTGGGTGGAATGTGCCTGCGGGGCGCCCCTTCCGTAGCTACGAAAGGGGCAAAAAGATAGGCTGCGCTGGGTGGGAGGAGGAAGAGAGCCCCAAGGATCTGGCCATAGCCCTAGAATCCTTAAAGCGCTCAAGCATGTTGTCTGCCTTGTCACCAAACAGGCGACGGCCATCAAAGGGCATGTCCAAAAGTGTTGTTTGGACATCCCCTGAAAAGCCAGTGGATCTCAACCAGGTGTAGCGTCTCAGTGCTACTGATGTGGAAATCCTCCTGCCTAGTGAGTCGGCAGTGTCCAGCCCACATCGGATTGCGAACTTCGCTGCGTCTCTCCCTTCGGCAACAGCACAGGAGAGCACGGCCCAGGCCTCCTCCAGGTACTGTGGCAGCACCTACACAACCGTGTCCCACACCGAGAGGGAGTAACGGCCCAAGAGACATGCGGTGTTCACCAACCGCAGTCCTAAGGTGGAGGAAGAAAACATTTTCCCAAGGTCATCCAGCTTCTTGGATTCCCTATCAGGTGGTGTGTTAGGGAATGCGCCCTTGGAAGTCGAGGCTCTCAGGGCTGGGGTGTTGGGAGTGGATGATGCGGTGGCGTCAGGAAATCATCCTATCCACAGGAGCCCCTGTGTTGGGCTTGGACCAGGTGCCCAAAAGAATGTCCACGAGGGCCTCATTCAACTGCAGCAGGGGCTCCGAAGAGGCTGCTGCCAGCTGAAACACCTCAGTCAGGAGGTTAGTACTGACTGCCATTGTAGGGAGCTCGAGGTTTAAGGTCTTCGCCGCCCTACGCAACACCACTGCGTAAGATGCACCCTTCTCTGTAGCCACGGTAGGGGGAGAAAGCATGCCAAGATCTGGGGACGTATCCAGACCACTGGCCTAACCAAACTCCTCTCTCCAGTCTGGTTCTTCCAACTTGTCTGCTTGAGGGTCCACAGACCCCTCCCAGTCCTCCTCACCCTCATCTGGTAGCCACTCAGGGCGATGGGGGAACACCAGGGGAGAACAATGGTACAAAAGTACCGGTCTGCGCCAGTCCCGATGTCTGTCCGGCTCCGCGTCTACATGGAGGGGGGAGGCTGGGGTCGACGTCGGCTGGGGACGCAACCGGCATCTGAGGCGGTGGAGGGGTCATCACTGATTCGCGCCGGAGGCGTCACGAGGCCGACCGGCGCCGATACGGATCGAGGCCTGGATCCTAGGGGGCCATGCTGCGATGGAGCCGAAGCCGCCGGCATCAAAGGCCTAGAGCCCCCAACCGAGTCCGCGGGGCCCGAGAGCGCGGCTGCGGAGTCGGGCTGCCCGAAGAAGGACTGCAAGGCTCCGTAAAAGCTTTGAAGCTGGGCAGGGGTCACTCTGGCTCCCGGAAAGGGAGGGAAGGCCGGAGTCGAACCAACAGGCTCCGCGGGCAGAGCCGGATGACTACTTCCGCTTCCTGCGTTGGAAGACTAAGAGAGAACGCGAAGAGCGACAGTGCTTTTTCACCTTCTTTTTGTGCTTCGACTTACCCGAAGACGAAGACTTGGATGAAGAGTGGTGGTGACGACTCCGCAACTGGTCCCGAGACCTCCCTCTCGACCGGGACCTCGAACGGTGTGGAGCGGACTACCGGGCCTCGAGTAGCTATCGGGACCGCTCCCGCAAAGACTTCGGGTTCATGGCTCGGCAGTCGGAGCATGACTTCGGGTCGTGGTTGTGCTCCAAGCACCAAAGACACACAAGGTGCAGGTCCGTAATCGACATCAGTTTGTGACAGGAATCACAAGACTTGCTGGTTCGAGGACGGGACATTCCTGTGTGCACCAGGAGTCGAAGGACTCAAAAAGATAGACAAAAAGTCGCAAAAGAAGAGTCAAAACGTGACTAGAGGTACCGCTCTCTCCGGATCTGCGCTAGCTGGTGCAGAAAAAGAAAGAACTGACGTCAGTGCGCGAGGGCTGCGTCATTCCGGTGACCACGACGAACGCGGAGTTGACTGACACCACCTATTGCCACACAGGGGTATTGCTGAAGAAAAAATTCTCTGGATTCACACACACACACACACACACACACACACACACACACACACACACACACACAGAAACACACAATGCTTAATTTAAGCTGGTGGTTGCAAGAAGGGGGACGCCTATTGATTGTATAATGTGCACCAGTACTTACAGCTGCGTCCTGCTGGTTGCTGTTTACTCTCAATGCATCAATGACTTCTTTCTCATCGAATCCCATCTCCATAAGTGCAACAACGGCCTGTGGAGAAGAGATACAAGCTTTTATTGTATGGCTCTGCTCAAGAGTACTCCTAGACACACCATGCATCAGGAAGCTACAAGGCAGGACCACAAACAGGCCACGGACATGGCAATACTTTAATAGTCATACAATCAAAACAAGAAATATTCAAAACTAAATATATGATGGACACACGCTGGAAAGGACATGCCTTTCTGTTTTTTACTGTGACAGTTAATTATTTTAGTGTTTACACAGCCTGCACATTCTACCAATATACCGGTTATGTTTGATCAGCGATTCCATAGGAGCAGTATAGATCAAATATCAGTCTTGTGGAGGCCTCAGCCAGATCTGTGCAGCCTATGATAGAGCTCCCCATCTGTTAATTACATAGCCTGAAAGACAGCTCTGCTAGAGAGATCAAAGCTTTCAACTTCTTAGTCAAACGACTAATATTGCAGCTCTGCGAAGACCAAACACTAAGTTTCTGAAAGCGAAGATACACTTCTGATGCCTAAAAGCGAAAGTATGTGGAATCTCTGGGGTGTGACAGCCAACTACGCCTTTCATTTGAGTGCCAACTGAGGCACAGGAGTCATAAGTAATGTCGACTGCTCCAGGAAGTAGATCAGCTTTCTAAACTAAGAGCTGAGGAGATGTGT